>NC_141159.1:33941452-34573745 GCF_053477565.2 Lygodium microphyllum
GGAATAATTTGAACAACATGCTATGCTTCTAATAGAAACCTATTGGGACACTACATGGCAAGAAATAGTGGAAAATGGAGCTAATCTTAGTATCATCAATCAAAGTATACTCCAAGCCTGAGGAAAACCACTGATTGAATCAGTATATTTTAATTTGACTATGGCTGATGGATTCAAAGTCAGACCCTTGGGACTCAAGAAATTAGTCGTCAAAATTTCCAAAGTACAATTCAAATAAAATTTTGTTGTGACATAGACTTTGCCGCCTTGTTTCTTAGTCGACCTTGGATGCACAATCCATATCTCATTGAAGACAAGGGCAATGGTTTAGTCTTTCATGGAAATTTGAAAGAGGCAATCCACATTGAGATAGAGTCTTGGAAAATGTCCCTTTTCAACTTAAATGTTATCTCTACATTATTGCTAAAGAGGCAATCCACATTGAGATAGAGTCTTGGAAAATGTCCCTTTTCAACTTAAATGTTATCTCTACATTATTGCGAGGTGACTCTAATGAGTTTCCGACCACACATCCAATGACTAAATATATTTCCTTCCTCAAAGATGAGCAAGATTGGATGCACATACTTGCAAACCTTGAATTGTCATTCACTGAGGAACTAGAAGATCGCTCAGCCCACAAATGCTTAAGCCAGTAAGGTTCATAACTTGCTAAAACTCTCACCAGCAAACCTTTAATAGAGTCCATTTTAGTGTCCCTTTATATGATGACCTTGCCACCACCACTTTCAAGGGCTGGGGCTACCCAATCCCTAGACACAAGCTTACATTGCATAAAATCCTTAACTAGTTGCAACTATGCTTTTGAAATAGAATTGACACAAAATTAAGTTTCTTTGAAGAAATCATAACCAACCCCACACAATGATGGACTAATTTGTACCAAGTATTATTGACTTCCACAATGACCTTTTTGTCTTGTTGATGCAAGACTAAGGAGTCAATGTTGAGGAACTAAGTGACTTCAAGGACAACCTGTCAATCTAGGACATTGAAGATTCCAATTCCAGCTCTACAAATTGTGACATTGATGGTTGCACCACTAAGCAAATTTTCATGGATCCCAAGCCCTCTCAATCGAAGACCTTGCTCATTGATTCTGGGGTAGTTAGGGTAATATTTGAATTTGAATGACTTGAAAATCTTTTAATTTTGTACTATGAACAAATGGGGCATCAGAGCAATAATCCATGTTCAGGCATTGTGATACTACTAGCAAAAAGTGGCAATCGTAAAGCTAAGGTGGCCACCAAAGCGAGTTGTTTTGACTTCAACACAAAGTCCGATAGCAATTCTAACCCCAAACCCACCTAGTTTATGCACTTTAAAATGAGACCTTTATTCATTTTGCAAAGAAATCATTTGAAGAATGGAACATGCAGCGCTGCATCAAAATCTCGTAGTCAGAAGAATCCTAGAGATTTACCTCTATGCTTCATGAAATTCAAGAAAAGTGATCGAGCAATCTTATTACTTGGAGGTAAACAAGAAACAACATCCAGTGAACCCATTAAAAGACCAACAAAATTCAAAGAGGTGAACATAGAAAAACATCAGAAATCCCCTAAACATGTATATATTGCTAAAGACCTCAATGAAGTGCCCATCCTATCAAGGAAGAGATTGAGAAACTATAAGCAATAGGATTCATCTATAAATATGAGCACATTGACTAAGTATCATCATTTATTGGGATGCTCAAGTAAAATGGAAAAATTTGAGTTTGCATAAATTATAAAAAGTTGAATGTTGTAATGGCATGAAACCACTATCCACTCTACTACATTGATCATAATATTGAGCGAGTGGCAGGGAAGCAAGCTTATAGCTTCTTAGATTGATTTTTAGGATATCATCACATCCAAGTCCACCCAAATGATAGAGCAAAAACTGCATTTGCGACACTAAGTGGAGAGTGTTTGTATATATCATCATGCCTTTTGGGCTAACTAATGCCCTCGTAACCTTCCAATACCTCATGTGCACTATCTTTAAGGACATGCTACTTTATTCGTCATATGCAAGAAATTCTTACTCTAGTCTCTTTATTGATGAGATGAGCTGCCATCTCCCATTAGAGGGACACATGCTTATAATGAGCACATGAGTAGCATCCCAGTCTAAGCCCCAAACATAGCCTAAGATAGAGCCCCACCAGACTCACCATGCCCTAGATGGAGCCCTACCAGACCTAGTTTGAGTCCCAAGTGCCCCCAACTAAGTCCCACCAAACAAAGCCCTAGACGAAGCCCCACTAGATCGAGTTTGATTCCCTTCAACTCTAGCCCCAACCCTAGCTAGATCAGGCCCCCGCCAGCCACCATATATGAGAGTCTTGATGTGAGCAACCCCCTATGTCTTTCTCACTTTCTTTCTCCTCACATCTACTTCAACTTGTCCCAGACATCACCAACCACCACCACTTTTGATAGAAGAGGAGTGTGCTCTTGATAGAGAGATCAACAATATCCTCAGTTAGTGTGTGGCCAGCTTGGAGCATGTAGTGGCTACTGCCCAAGATCTTGTAGCCTTGAGAGGGTAGCAACAAGTGGTTGAGCTTGACAATGTTGATATTCTCGTGCTTTATTAGCCTAATGAAGAGGCATTGAATGACTTTGTTATTATTTCCCTCCAATAGTAAGTTGTTACTGTTTGTTGTTTGAGCATCTTAATCCTTGATCTCATTACATATGTTTCTTTAATCATATTTTATAGTCCCCCATTTTTTTGAATAGCTATATGGTATCTTTGTTGCCATCAAACCTGCAAAGTGTCACATATTCTCTTGACTTGCTGATATCAATGGGTTTACAAGATGATTCCACCTCATATCCCAATCTTTTAAGTTTATTTCCTTAAATGAGGTTGATGGTGCATGAATTTTTTTCATTTTCTACTATCAATAGTAAAGTGCTTGATCATTTATGTTCATCGGCTTCTTCTATCCTAGTTTTTCAAGAGTATTGCTTATTTATGTTTTCATTTTCTATTATCAACAGTAAGTATTTGATCATTTATGTTCATTAGGTTCTTCTATCCTAGTTTTTCAAGAGTATTACTTATTTATGTTTTCATTTTCTACTATCAATAGTAAGTGCTTCATCATTTATGTTCATTGACTTCTTATATCCTAGTTTTCCAAAAGTATTACTTATTTATGTTCATTGGCTTCTTCTATTCTAGTTTTGGTGCTAGGGCTTTGGAATTATGATCATATTTTATGATTGAATATGGATCAATGGAGTCTCATAACGTATGATATTCTTACAAATATGTTATTTTACAAATAGTATTGGGACACATGCTACCATGGAAGAGCCTGATATTAAGTATCTATGTCTCTCCTTTGAGGTTAGTTTATGCTATTTGAAGGTGTTATCAAGAGAATACACTTGGCTTGTGTTTCTAGGGATATACAAAATCTTGTAAGCTTCGTAGAGAGCCTTGTAGTTCATCAAGAGGACCTCGTAGGTTCCATGACTACACAAATTATGTGAGTCCCACAATAGCTTGATCAAGACGTCAACTATGGGTGGAGAACACGCCTTAACACATTTCTTCTCCAAAATGTCATATATGATCTTTCAAATGTGAGTGATTTTTATAGTACAACCTTATTTTTCCAATTCAAGCTTACATTTTTGTAACTTTTTTTTTGGCACATAATATTGATACACAAAGGTACTCTGATTTTAAAGTTAAAATTTTCAAAATCAGTGCCCTTTCATATATTCTAGCTGCAATTGCCAAACACTGTAGGGAGGAGGTGGTGTGAAGAGATGAATAGAGAGAGAGAGAGAGCAGAGGAAGTGCAAGAAGAAAGAAGTTCAATTAAGGACTGTGCAAGCACATGAAGAGGCCAAATGGTAATTTGGCACTGATATGGCATATGTGAAAGAATGGGTTCAATTGAGGGTGGCTTTGGAGAGTGGGTCGCAAGTGCTGGATAATGCATAGAGAATGGAGAGAGGGGAGCTGAGATTGGAAGCTTTATGGTATGATATGGAGGAAGTCATACATCAATCTTCCTAATCCCAATCACAATCTCACCAAAACTAATCCCAACCATAACCTTCCACCAATCCCAACCACAACCTTGCTACCCATGCAACCGCCCTTACGCGATATCGAAAGCTTTGTAATTATTTTTTATAGGAGTAAGGTGTGCAACTTTTGTTAACATATCAATGACTACCATTATGGAGTTATATCCTCCTTGTACCGTGGGTAATCCAACTATGAAGTTCATGTTGATATACTTCCATTTCATTTGAGGGATATCAAGTGGCTGGAGCTTTCATGGCAACTTAACATGCTCAGCCTTAATTCGTTTTGGCAGTTTAGGCATTCAGTGATTTTCTTGAGTACATCACCCTTAAGTATTTCCCAACAGAAGCTTCTTTTGACTATACTAAGAGTCTTAGCATAACCAGAATGACCCGAAAATGGAGAATCGTGAGCTTTCCAAAGTATTTTCCTTTTGAGTTCCTAACTTGCAGTAATACATAGTCTTGTATTGTAATAGGCAAGCTCCTTGTTTATGGAAAAATCTTGGTACTTAGTCTTGAGTTTTGAATTTGAATCCTTGATGGAAATTTCTCTTAACAATCTCTGATAGCTTGGATCCTTCACTGCCTCTTCTTTAGCCATTTCTATGAGAGGGTTACTAGGCATTGAAGCCTTAGAGGGTTCCTCTAGGATTAGAGCATTAAGAAATGATTTACAGCTTAGGGCATCCACAATCACATTCTCCTTTCTTGGTCTATATTTGATTTTAAAGTCAAATTCTTGCAAGGTCTCAATCCATTAACATCCTTATTGAGATCTGGTTGAGTAAAAATCCACTTTAGGCTTTTATGATCAATGAGTAGAGAAAACCTATTACCAAGCAAGTAATGTCTCCATAATTTAAAGGCAAGAACTACAACAACTAATTCTAGGTCATGTGTGGCATATTTTCTTTCGTGGATCTTTAATTTTCTTGAAGCATAGGCTATCAAGAATCGCGTGGTGGGGGGACTTACTCAAGATGCTGCACCGAACACACACAGAATGCACAAGGAGAAGCTCATTCAAGAGACAAGAACAAAGGAGGCCAAAACGTTTTCTTGCCGGTTTCTTCTTCTTCTTCCACACTCTTTACAATGTACACAAAGTATAGATAAGATACAACATAAAGAAAAGTGGCCTACTAAGTCAGACAATGCATAACCGACTACACTAGTCGACTGGCGCTATAACTATGCCAGCTGTAAATAGGTGTAACAACCTGAATATAATAAGTAATGAGTCAGTGGCCATGTGAGAGTCATAATGACCACCAACATGCTAAGTGTAGATGTGTGGACCCATCTAACCAGGCAGTCTATCATCAATGTCCGCATGTGTTGAGCTTGTCATCTCAACACTCCCCCTCAAGCTCAACTGCATCTTTGCAACTCCAAGTAAGCTTCAAAACTTTTGAAGCTTCTCTGTACCCAATGCCTTCGTGAAGATGTCAACTATCTGATCCTGTGTGCTGACATACACCAAGTCAATCTCACCTGCTAGTACCTTCTCTCTCACAAAGTGGTAGTGTACCTCAATATGTTTTGTCCTGGCATGGAACACAGGGTTCCTAGCCAAATGTATACTGCTCATGTTGTCACAATAAATGACAATTGGACCTTCCACTTGCACATCTAAATCAGCCAATAACTTTTGCATCCATACTACCTCACATGCTGCAACAACAGCACTATACTCAGCCTTTGTACTTGACAAAGCAACTGCAGATTGCTTTTTGCTGCTCCAAGTAACTAGTGCACTACCAAGAGAGAACATGTATCCACTGGTAGATCTTCTATCGGACATACTACCAACCCAATCTGCATCTGTGTATCCAAACACATGTACATCTGTACCTGCCTCATAGAAAAGTCCATAATGTAATGTGGACTTCACATATCTCAATATGCGTCTGACTACATCCAAATGTTGCTTTCTAGGTACTTGCATAAACTGACTCACAAGACCAACAGCATAGCTCAAGTCTGGCCTTGTAATGGTCATGTAGATCAAACTCCCCACTATCCTCCTGAAGATAGTAGGGTCTTCTATCTCATCCCCAACATCAGCACTCAATTTTATATTCTGCTCCAACGGGACTGAAAGTGGTTTGCATGCTGTCATACCATACTTGGACAACATATCCAAGCCATACTGTCTTTGGGATAGACATATACCATCATCACATCTGATAACCTCAATGCCAAGGAAGTACCTTAGCTCACCTAAATCCTTCATCTCAAACTTCTTCTTCAAAAAGTCCTTGACTTCAGCAATCCCACTATCACTATCACCTGTAATAATCAAGTCATCCACATAGATGACTATGATGACCAAACCTGCATCTCCCTTTCTCACATAAAGTGAGTCATAAGCATCAGAAACATAAAAGCCAATATTGACAAGATACTCTCTGATCTTGTCAGACCATGCTCTAGGTCCTTGCTTGAGCCCATAGAGTGCCTTCTTCAACCTGCACACATACGTGGAATGCTCTAAATCTTCATAACCTGCTGGCTGATCCATATACACTTCTTCTTGCAAATCACCATGTAAGAAGGCATTCTTCACATCCATTTGCTGCAACCTCCAACCTTTGGCTGCTGCCAAAGCAATCACACATCTGACAGTTGCCATCCTAGCAACTGGACTGAAGGTTTCATCATAATATATGCCATATGTCTAGGCATAGCCTTTTGCAACTAGCCTAGCTTTGTACCTACTAATAGAACCATCTGCATTGTGCTTAATCTTATAAACCCACTTACATCCAATAGCTTTCTTGCCCTTCGGCAATGATACTAGATCCCAAGTCTTATTGGCCTCTAATGCATCCATCTCCTCATCCATTGCTACATCCCAATGAGTATGACCAACACCATCCTCAAAACAAGTGGGCTCAACATCCTCAACTAGTTTCACCATATAAGCATAATGGTGAGCTGCATAGCCTTCAAAACCAAATCTTTTAATAGGGTATCTGACCCTGCTAGATTTGCGTACCACCGGATCACTCAATGGAGCCTTTACATTACTATGAGCTCTCTGTACACTTGGTGTCCTGACAGAAGAAATGCCAAGCTCATCATCCAAGCTCTCTGAGCCACTGGAGTCTCCATCAAGAACTGCATCAGTGCCATTTGACACTTTATTCTTTCCTTTGTCTTTACCTGTAGTGCTACTAGATGCACTTGAAGATGTAGAGCTACTCCATAGTCTCCCAGACCAAGGACTACCAAATGATGTCTCTGGTCCACTAAGAGTCCATGATTCTTGCTTTTCAGCCTACACGAGTGTCATGATCATCACCATCATCCAATGCATCACCACTAGATGCATACCAACTGCTCATTTCATCAAAGATGACATCCGTGCTCACTTTGAACTTACATGTGACAGGGTTTCTGCTCTAAAGAGTATCCAATTTACAATGGCTCATTAATTCATCACTTTTTGTACACAACACGTGAGAAAATGAAAATGCAAAGAAAAAGGCTCTCATTAATATTACTAAGATTTTTTATTACAATTTTTTTGTATTATTGTCTTTCTTGAGTAGAAAAGGCCTATGAAATATTTGTCTTTCTTATGTGGAAAATACATGTGTAATAGCCTCTACTAATATAGATATGCAAAGTCCAACTAATGACTCTATGAATATGTACAACATTGTTTGTTATCTCTTTACACATAAAGCTCTTTTTTTAATCATTAGGACTTGGCAAACATCAAGTGAGAGTAATCAAAGATAATGTGATGCAAACAAATCATTTGATTATGTGAATATATAGCAAAACAAACAATGTACATTTGTATCATCAGTATAGAAGTTATATATAGAAGGAAGTTTAATGTCTTCATTTGGCAATGACCACTCTTTGTTCTTGAAATCTAGAAGGGAAAGTTTGAACAAAGTTTCCCATTGCTCATTGGAGGGAATTGGTATATAAAAATGGTTGTACAAGAATATGTCCCTCTCAGCAAGTGCCACTTTGGTCCTTCCCTTATAAAGCTCTTCACCAATGGAGGTGTGGATGACATTTAGAACATCTACCACACATTTTATTAGTCATCACTTCTTGAGGCTTGATGGATATAAGTCTATTAACATCAAATGGTCTTATCAGTTGCAAGGTGATTTGGATGATGAGTGTTGCTTTGGTCCTTCCCTTATAAAGCTCTTCACCAATTGAGGTGTGGATGACATTTAGAACATCTATCACACATTTTTTTGGTCACCACTTCCTGAGGCTTGATGAATATAAGTCTATTAATTTTAAATGGTCTTATTAGTTGCAAGATGATTTGGATGATAAGTATGCACATGTTTGCAAAAGAAATGGGTGTCTGGTCACATACTAAGTGCATTGGAAGCAATGAGATTAGAGGGTAGAAAGAACATTGATTTATAGACTAATGGTATGTTGTATATTGTGGATCTTATGACAAGAAGTACCCCTCCATTCTCCTCATGCTCCTCATTATTAAGGTTTTTTTGGAGATAGGTGTCAAGTTCTTCTAATGTATACTCAGAATCTAGAAGGCCATTCTAGCATTTTGAAGCTGGAAAATCAGTGGTTACGCAAGGAAATAGATACAATGAGGAAAAACTAGAGGAGAGCCAATAAAAAATAATGAGTCTTAGAAACCAAGCACTTGCAGCCACATGGAAGGAAACAGCACTCGGGTCACCTAAAAGGTATATGATTCTAAAGAATATTGAGATACCCAAGCCTAGAAGTGGACATTGCAGGAGAAGAATAACAACAATACAATAATAATTGGTCAATCATGTTAAACTAGTTATATTCTTATATTGTATTTTAGGAGTATTCTATGGATGCATTACGAATACATGCTCATATGCATGTTGTCTTTTTTGGTGTGATCAATAGGGTCATTCTCCATTCAAACAAAATAATGAGGAATGTGGAGTCATCATTGCAAGCCTATAGCAACATCATTCCTCCCAAAGCTCTAGGAAATGTGTTGTTTGAGAAGAGATTTAGGACGGCCAAGGAACAATGTGTTGAAAAGTTCCTACAAAGGTCTTGCCTAGACAAACAGGACATCCAAAGCACCCTGGACAAGGTGAGGATTAGCAAGCAAATCTACAATTAACTATTCAAAGTCAAGCAAGAGACATTGAAGAAGAAAAGGGTGAAGGGGTTTCTGCTTCCAATGCCATCCTTTGTTCAACAAACAAGATGCAACATCAAGCAAAGAGTTTTGGAAGCCTTTTATGAACCCTTTCATATCATAGATAACTATCTTGGAAATAAGAGAGTGATAAATTACAATAGTTATAACAATATATTCTTTGACCTGATAACTTTGTAGAGAGAGCCATGATCAATAGGCTGTACAAGCTAAAGCATGCAATAGCATCAGTTGTACCACTAGCATTGGCATCCCAAGTCTATTGGATTTAGGAATGGCTTGAAGCTAAGGCAAGAGAAGTAGGCTTATCAATCCATGTGATGTTATCATTTGCACAGACTTTGGCAAGTTTATCTTGCCGAAGCATACACAATCTTTTGAGTCTCTCCGTTTTGCTATTGGTTGAAAGGCCTAGGGTTGGATTTTTGTACAATTGGTGTATCTAGAGGGCTTCCATGCAAGGAAGGGATTGGGTATCCATTGCTAAAAGTCCCAAATGTAAGTAAGGGGGGTTGGGAGCATCATGTAGTGGACCTCAATCTAGAACCTTGGAGCTAGACAATAATCATTGAGGTGGGAGATATCTACAAATCCAATACAAGTTGTGATGCCGGTGAAAAATGATAGGCATCATCTCCAACAAGACATGTCATTAACAGCTAAGTTTATAGAAACACCAAAGATGCCAAAAACATGAAGTATAAAATTTAAAATTAGGCCTTGGTCTTTACAGGGCAGGGCCAAGAGCTTTGACAAACCCTCGTGTGTGATGACAGATCACCACCAAGCAAGGCAAGCACCTGTTTCTTGCAAAGAGACCATGTATCGCTCCTCGGTAATGACCCTTATGTGCGGTGAAGCCCTTCAATATCATCATCAAGAAAGAGAGGCAACTATCTCTTGTGAATAGAGACTATATCGCTTTGGTAATGACCTTCATGTGCGATGAAGCGCTTCACTGTCACCACCAGCGAAGGAAGGCCACTCCCTCTTCATAGAGAGCATGTATCTCTTAGTAGCAATTGTCATATAGTCGTATATAGTAAAGCCCTTCACCATCAACATCAAGTGAGGGAGGCTCCTCTCTCTTGTGGAGAGAGCCCGTATCTCTTATGGGTAGATACCCTTATGTGTGGTGAAGCCCTTCAGTGTCACCACCAAGCAAGGGACGCCCCTCCCTCTTTTGAAGTGAGCCCGAATCACTTGGTAGTGACCAATTTTCTAGTGAAGCCTATATGGGTCACTCCCAAGTGAGAGGGGTCTCTCCCTCACACGTAGAGACCTTGTATCACTTGGTAGTGATCCTTTTTGCTTCTTCCCCTTTTTATGAATAGGAAATAAGATGAAATACAAACTGGAGTTTGAGGATGACATGGAGAAAACCCCATATGAGAATCTTTTTATGTTTCTCTATAGCACACGTGCTCATTCCTGTGCTCATCAGTTGTTATATATGTTTACTTCAACATTTCCTATTGAAAATGTTTGGCGTTCTTGTACGAATGTGCTAAGCATGCACATGGAGAAATATTGAAGAGTGACTTCAAGCAGCAAAGCGAACATAGAGACATAGGAATGCATTCACACTAATAACTTTTTGACCAACAAAATTTCAACCTTTTCATCGTCAAATGTAGGGTTATCCTCTGCACTGAGTTTCATATATGGTGGAAATAGAACACCAATCACTTTCCCCCCTCCATATTGAAACACTTCAAAATATTGGATACATACTCCTACTCTGACAAATAGAGAAGACCCTTTGACATGATCCCTGAGTATCCACATCCCAAGAATATGATTTGCCTCACCAAGATTCTTCATGTCAAAACTACTATGTAGGCTTTGCTTCAAGTTGTCCAAGGCATGAACATCCCTCCCTACAATCAACATGTCATCCACATACAAAACCAAGAGAATCAACGGGCTACCATCATCTACTACCTTCTTGGTGTACAAGTAGTGATCCACTTGACTTGTGTTTTAGCCTTGAGACTACATGAATGTATCAAACTTGTGATATCACTCTCAAGATGCTTGTTTTAGCCCATACAAACTCCTTGTGAGTTTACATACCATGTTCTCTTTCCCCTTTGCCACAAAACCCTCTGGTTGCTGCATATAGATATCCTCATGTAGATCACCATGTAAGAACGCAATCTTGACATCCATTTGCATGAGTTCCATATCCTCAGATGCAACCAAGCCCAAGATGGTCTGCAAAGTAGTCAATTTGACTACAAAAGAAAATATTTCATCAAAATCAACTCCAAGTTTCTTCTTGTACCCCTTTGCAACAAGCTATGCTTTGTACTTTGGCGAGGAGCCAGAAGTGATTTTCATCTTATAAACCCATTTCCATAGTAGTATCTTATGTCGTTTAGGCAAATGCAACAAATCCCAAGTACCATTCTTTTCAAGAGATTCAATCTTTGACAACACAGCCTTATGCCATTTCTGGTTGTCCTTCCTGTCCATTGCTTCCTTGAAGCATGACAGTTCACCACAATCAGTCAACATGACATAATCTACAACATAGTGAGCACTAGGAACAAACTTGAGTGGATGCCTTGAAGGTTGGGTTGACCTATGAAGAAAAGGTTTCGCATTTGCTAGCTACTAGGCGTGCAAATCCACATTTACAATTTGGTGTCCTGAAATTTCAACATGTTGTCCTATCAATTCCAATTGTCCTAACTGTGTGTTACCCTGTTAACACCGTGTGACATCATGGGCAACTACTTGTTGATCATTTTCAGCATTATTCCCTGCATTTTTAGGGCAATTTACAATAGGTATTTACTATTGTCTAGTGGGCATTCTTTAATGTCTAATCTATACATCTTCCATCTTCCCAAAATACAGCCCTTCTAAGCTCCTCTCTCTTTTCGAGTTGTTTGTGCATGAGACCTTCCATGAAGTTAACATCATTGATGCATACTACTTTTCTTTTCTTGGGATCCCATAATTGATAATCCATTTCACCCTCATCACCATATCCCTCTTTATATGCTTTGCGACTCCATTTTGGTGCAAATTATGAGGGGCAGTGAGCTCCCTCTTTATCCCTTTACTGTCACAAAATTCTTGAATGATTTCAGACATGTATTTCCCATCATTGTCACATCATATATGCATGTGTTGGCATCCCCCAATAGGCATAATCATTTATCAATGTCAATTCAAAACATGGGGCTACATGTGTATTACAGTCACCACTGTCTGCAATTGAAGGACTATAAACACCAATGCCAAGATTTGATATCAATGTTAGGAGAGTAGCCAATGTCCAAACCAATGCCAATGGTTTTCCAAAGCCAAAAAAGAGTAGTTATAGCCTATGTATGTGGCTATCAAAAGGCCAGGAAGAAGAGCCTACAAAATAGGCACAAACAACGTGATGTTGTATTGATGGCCTACAGCGTGCTACTGCTTCAAAAGAGAGCCTTTAGAGCTCTAATCAACCACTGAGAGCCTCCTCAAGAAGCCTTGAAGCAAGGCATTGAGCATAGAGTTGACAATCTCCAATGATGAGAGGTATGGAGCATCAGCTACTACCCTATTGTGTGCTCAAATGCTCTTCAAAAAATGAGCTCAAGACTGGCTCAAAGATACCCTGATGAAGCTCCACTGCTTCCTTGATGAGTGCCAAGAAAGGAGAGATCAAGGCAAACCTCCAAGAATGATATATATCTGCCAAGAGTTGGATCTGTAGGCTTGACTGCTATTGAATCAAAATGTTAGAAGCTCCTCCACCAAGAACCTTTCTCTAATACCAATTTTTTGAAGACTAATCTTTGATGGAACTTCAAAGGTGTGTCAATGGAGATGCAGGTTGAGAGAGAGACACACACAATTATTCATTTCAAATAGGCATATAGTACAATGTCTTGTAAAGGGATATTCACACCCAATGTGGGTGCAAGCACGGTGGCCCTTTATTCCCAACACTAGTAGTGGCATACACTTTTCGACAAGAGCAAGCATTGCATAGGCTTTCATGTTTTGGCCACTATATCATGGAGCTTGTGTTACTATCCTTCACACTATCCTCTCATACACATTGAGAATAGATGTTTGAAGTTTGAAGAATATATTGTTCTATATGCCTTAGCCTTCTCTAGATGGAAGGCATTCTTTGGGGTAAAGAGTTCATCCTGCAGTTCCTAGCTAGTATGTTTAATGAGCTACAATATTTTATTGTGTCTCTGATTACCCTTGATAGAGTTCCAAAGGAAAAAAATAAAGAATACAAGTGTTTATCATGCTCTCTTTATTGAGGAGCTCCTAGCATTGTGGGAAGTCATACGAGTTTATGATGCATCATGATGTGCAAAAAAGATTGGAACTCAAAAGAGTAATACAAGAGATTTCTGAGTAGCCTCTAAACCCAACCAACCTTAATGAATGCAAGAAACCAAGATTTTGGGGGACTTAAGGCATTCAATCCCTATTCTTTTGTAGAATAATATGATAGATCCATGAAATCACACAACCATGGTCCATAGGCAACAAAACCTTGTAATACATGGTATATGAGGGCATGATCACTTACAACCTATTCAAAAAGAAAGTAGATATCAATAATGTCATTTGGATAGAATTTTGGAAGGGCTAGAGCGCAAGGAACTATACATATAAATAAGCTTTATTACTTAGATCCTAGTACTTATTTCTAGGTCTAAGTAGCACGTTGGAATAATTATCTCCACCCAATGTTGGTATACTAAAAGTATGAACATGAGAGGCGATCAATATAAAGACAAAGAGATATGGTTCTCTTTTATTCTATCTTAGACCAAACACTGTATTTCTCTCTTTGGCACCAAACATGGGCTTGTTAGCCTCAACTCTAAAGGACATCTATCACTACCTTCTCTTTCACCCTTTCCTACATCAATCTAGGATTGCACCCCTTCCCAAGTCCAAATCAATTATCCCATTTCCCTCAATCAACTAAATCAATCAACATCAACAAGAGGAGGAGGTTACTGACATCTAGTCTCATCAAGGCTACCAATTGTTGTTATTTTCTAAGAGGACCAAGTCTAATTATAAGGTTGCCAGTCTTAGATGATTTTTAGTTTATTTATTTGTTACATGATAGTGACTAGTCACACTTATAAACACGTAACCTGTGACATATTGTGCTAGGAGGATGATTGAGAATTTAATAGGTTTCATATCTCCATTGAGCAAATCATTAATGGTTAGGGTTGATGAAGATTTCATTATTTTTATATTTACCAAGTGGGAGATTTGGTGCATGAAAATAATGTTTTGGATCCTATTCATGCATGATGTATTACTTATTAATGTGCTTATGCATAAGATTATTTGATATGTTAGTAACATTCATTTGATAGCCTTATGGCTAGCAATTTATTTTATTTAAGCAAAAGTATGATTTACGATTTAGGATGTCATCTAGACATTAGGAATTTATTAGGAAAAGAAAGGTTATCCATGCAAAGGAGCTAGAAAACCTTAGAGTAAATGCAATTGTCTATTTTGAGCGCAAAAGATTTTTGCAATACATAAAATACATGCATGAGGGAGATGCACACACATGCATGGGGCAAGATTGTACCCAATGTTGTGCCATGTCTTCCTTTTCTCTTGCTCTCTCAATTTCCTACGTTCACTTCGATTTTAGTTAAATTATTGTTAGTCTATGGTGGAAGCTTTAACACACACACACACACACACACTCTCTCTCTCTCTCTCTCTCTCTCTCTCTCTCTCTCTCTCTCTCTCTCTCTCTCTCTCTCTCTCTCTCTCTCTCTCTCTCTCTCTCTCTCTCTCTCTCTCTCTCTCTCTCTCTCTCTCTCTCTCTCTCTCTCTCTCTCTCTCTCTCTCTCTCTCTCTCTCTCTCTCTCTCTCTCTCTCTCTCTCTCTCTCTCTCTCTCTCTCTCTCTCTCTCTCTCAAATATTAGAGCAAGAACTTGAATCTTAACTTTTCTAAATGGCATGGGCACTCTCTTACCACATATCTGAGCAATCAAAAGCATCCCTTTATAGGCCAAAGTATCCAAAATAGAGATTCATTATTGAAATATAAACAATAATTTTCTCATTTCAAGGTAGCCTTACCCAAGAGGAGTAATTTCCCTTCTCAACTACAACAGAGAGAAACATATATGAGGTAGAAAGATAAGCATGTGTTTCCCCAACTTTCAATTCCTAGCCTCTAAGCACCATGACCAAGGCTACACTAAACATAGTTTCTTGTCAAATTAAGTTATGAGACATATACATGTAGTTACATGTTGAAAAACTTGGCACTAGGGTACAACTACTCACTCTCATGTTTTTGTTAGGTGAGGAAGGCTCTTTAGGTTTGGAAGACTTCAAATATTAGGTTAAAATAGCAACGACCTTGGATAGTTACTTTGTCTACATTGGATGATTCTATTGTCTCCTTTTTTGGTTTATCTCCTTCTGTTCAAGGAATATCACAAGGATGTTGTTGTTTCATTTCCAGTTTGTGAGTAGAGGATTTTTTAGACACCTCCAATTTCTATCTGACAACTAGCATTTGCATGATTTTGTTGCACTTGAATATGTGTAGGGTCAAGTGTCTTTCTTTGATAGGCAAGTGTGGGATTTTTTGCCACAAACTTGTCAGGTTGTTTCGCATTCTCGAGCATCTTGGCTCTTGGTCTAGATTTTTGTTCAAGAGAAAAAAAAAACCTTATATTTCTCCCTCTCCTTCTTGAACAACTATCAAACTCTTAAAGGAACCCCAAGCATCACCCCATCCATTTTGAAATTCCTTCTTGCACTTACTTAACATCCTCTTCATCTACTATAACTAAGACACCTCTAGGGACAACTAGCAACGCTAGACAGTAGGGCCCTTAAGTAAAACTCATTTATATCTTGTTCATGCAAACTGACAGAGTATTTCTCAATATTAAAGCTCATCCATGATGCTCAAAATTTTGAGCTTCAATTCACAATCTTTTGCCAAGCACAAAGAAATGGATGAGTAACCCCACCTAATCCATATTTGCAATGATATACCAAGAAGAGTTGTCAACTTATAGCAAGTGATGTTTGAGCTTCATTTGGGAGAAATGAGATGAACCTAGATGATCTAGGCTCAAACCTAAGAGTAGCCCATGACCTTGAAAAATAAAGTCCCATTGAATACGATTAAAAGGTTTCACAATCTTACCACCAAATGAATTGTGTAGGAATTTTACTTTCTTTCAAATTTAAAGCAACATACATTGTAAGCATTGAGTTGAAAATGGCATAAAATTCTTTTTGTGGATGAATTATTTTTAAAAAGCAACATCAAATTCATTCATTTCAAACACATTTATCAAGGCATATTAGACATTATTCATGAAAGTCTACGTTCCATAGCAATATTCTTCTTGCTAACAACTTACATATATCTAGCTTGGGAATCGTAAAACATATTCCTTAGACAATTTATCAAAATGCCAACAATCTTAGAATGTCCAATATAAACTAACCATCAAATCCAACAATCCTCTTATAGGGCCTTTTTAAGTATTGTAGAAACTTAACAAGAAAATAGAGATGCTCTCTTTTTTTACCATTCAATAGAGCATATTGCATTAAATGTCAAATGTTCAACACCCACCTTTGATATTGCCCAATTTTGGAACAAATGTACACAACTTGATCAACCATTATGTTAATATTTATTATGTCAATTTTCCAAACCATGTAACTAGCACCAAGGGCTAATGATCGTTGGAGTTATCAATATGATGATGTGATCAAAGCATATTCAAAAACTTGGAAAGGAAGTCATTGTACTCACTCAAGCTCTTATTATAACACATGATTTTTGAAAGTTTAGCTTCAAAATAATTGTTTGAGTGAGACATTGGAGTAAGTATTTCCCCTTCTAGTTTATACGATCATTTAATACTTAAAGGCCTTCATTTGTTCAATGGTATGGCATCAAAGAATGCAATCGCCTTTGACAAGTCTTGGTGGAGCTTAGGGTAGTTTATAAACATTATAATTAAGTTGTTGATCCTTGAGAAGAGTAGATGTTTTATTTAGTTACTCGACGGTTAACTTTATTAGTACATGTTACTAGTTGGGTGTGGTTTTATGTTATGAAAATGTATTATCATTTGCCCTTAAAAATAGGATCTTCTCTTGTTCCATTTTTCCTAAGAGTTAATAGTTTTCGATCTTAAAGTATGATGAAAAAATATGCTCATGAATCACATTTTATACTCTATTGAACATATAAACAACTCTTTCTTTTAGTGGACAAATAATTAGGAATACTACATATATACCCTCTCTCTCTCTCTCTCTCTCTCTCTCTCTCTCTCTCTCTCTCTCTCTCTCTCACACATGGTACCTTTCTTCACACCCCTAAGAACCACCTTATGATCTATCCATCTACTTCATGATCAATTCTTGCACCAACCAATTATGATGTGTTTCAACAATACAAGATGTCAAAGACAAAATGAGAAAAAAAATTGTGCTTTTGGCATGCAAAGCTAAAATATTCAAGATATTCACTTGTAAAGTTTTTAAAGGTTTAATTGTGTTATCATCACAATGTGTAAGATGGCAACCAGCTATCACGTCGTTGTCATTGGTAGTACCTTGCTAAGGCATATATTTCCACCATTAGAAGTAAACTTTTATATGCCCTCCCAAGGACCTTCCTTTTGAATGCAAGCCAATATTGCCCCATCTTATGACAAAGGTTTAAGAATATGAAAGACCGCCTCCACACTCCACGACAAAGCTTAGAGAAATGAACTTCATGAGCCCACATGAAATTTGTTATCTCATGTGGAAAGATGCATGAATTGTAATGACATACACCACGTTGTTCACAAGAATAATAACAACGAAAGAACGTGGTGATGATAGCTTGTACACATAAAAAAGGAACATGGTGATGGCACCTATATAGGCTGTAAGTATAAATTTACTACATAATAACAAACATATCGTTCCTCTTCAAAAAGAGGTCATACGAGTGAATGAGTATTATGATGACGACTCTCGAGGACAAGCAGAGATTGCGTCTTTACACTTGAATATGATGTCGCAACCTCGGGGGACGTCCAGATATCTTTAGCCACCTGAAAGCTAGCTAAGTAGACTGTTCATAGCCGCTTCAGGTACTTTTGATAGTACTCCAGAACAGTTCCTCAGTGAGGGAGGGGGGGAAGAGACCAGGGAGAACGAGTGGTCACTGCACAGGTGACACTGTGCTGTCATTGCAAGAAGACGTTGTGAGCACCCGTACACTTTTGATATCAATGTGCCTACCTGCCAATATGTACAATCTATCTAGATGAACAATACATGCTTGAGGTGGTCAGACCAGGACATCACTAATAGAACCAAATACAATTAAGGGGAAGGTCACTCAAACGCTTGACAAAGGTTACAGATGCTCACCAATTTGCACCCTGGCATGCCATGTGTTGCCCATTCATTGCAAACGGCATCCCCTAGAAGTCCCAGCTCCCAAGAAGATCAGGACTTGGACTAGACGCTAAAACGCATTCATGGAGCATGGGTCAGAAAACAACATTCCATCTACATATGAAAGAGGAGGGTGCAAGAGAGAAATGATGGAAGGAAATCTCACTTCTCGTGTGTCAGTTAGACGAAGAAGGCGTAGCTTGTCGCTACTTCTCAAACGTAGAAGAGCTGCAACCTGATTTTTTAGACCAAAACAGAAGTTTGTTCAACCTAGACCATGGTTTGTTAACCTAAATAGCTGTCAACATCATCCAATTTTTTTCACATTGATGCTTCGATATCGAACAATCCATTAGATAATCCACATCCAGTCAATGTATTGCATGTTCAGTTTATGGATACATCAGCTGTCAAATCCATCCAAGTACAACAAATACAAGCAGAAGCATCGCCTGAATACTATGTAAGGTCAGTAAAAAGACAGAATAATAGATGGCATGCTTGAGAGGAAATGATATCCATTTACAGAATGTGGAATCTCTAGCTAGAATAATTGACCAAATTTCATTTCATACTAGAGCATCTTAAGAAGATTAATTGCATACCCAAAAGCTAAAGTGCTCTGGATTGCTAGTGTCAGGCATTCCTTCTACCTGACTCAGCACACTTGCAGCTCCATTAAGCCTATCTGAACAGATTTAGAGTTAAACAGCATCTAATAGATCTCCGCATGCAAACAATTGTTACAATGCTGATAAAAAGTACTGACCCTTGATCCAGGTTTTAAACAACTCTGCTGTTGATTTTGTTACATCCTGCAGCTGCACATGGTAATGGACAGTATCAGATTGGGAAGGTTTTGAGGGCCAAGATCCAAAAGACATCATTTATGAATGTATATATTGTGCTGGTTAGTAATCGTATGTGGGAATCAGAGAATAAGACATGGTCATAATAAGATTAGGCACAGATGCACTGCAAGAGAGGCCAGAAACACAAAGCCAAAGGGCACCCAAAGTCCTTTAACAAGAAAGTGGAGAGAATTCAGAAATGACGACAGTTCTATTGCAAGTCAACTGCTCCACGTTGATCCCTCTGTACCACAATAAAAGTTTTATGGCACTCTTCCCAAGTCTCATGTCTCCTTTCCTTCAAACCTCTACATTTCCGATCTCATAACAAGCCACCTGTCAGTTAGCTACTTCCTCTATCCTTTCTCACCCCCCAGTGGACTTGCACTACATTTGTATCTCAAGTTGTTGTTCACCTCCCAGTGACGTGCACCACACTTGTATCCCATTCATTACATTAAATGGCTCATGGGTAGATACCAGTGTCCTTTCTTATTACTCATGCCCTATCTATCCAAAAGGCGAAGCCTGGCTTATCATCATCTCTTAAAAGCAGTTTTAAATGACGTAACACTATGCAATCAATAATCCCCCCATGCTAGGACAGTTTCCTCATTATAAACAGCTGTCCCCAAGGCTAGTTCAGCGGAAGTAGGTTTTTTTTCTTGAGTAGTGAAAAACTAGAAGATTTAGAAAGTCTCTTCCCACACTGTATGAGCTCCTTTCAAACCTGAACAGTTTTCTGGATACAAAATAAAAGACTCTTTTCATTTTCCAAATGCACAATCAAGAAAATATTTGTGATACAGATCCATTTGTCTGACCAAAAGCACATGTCACTTTATTAAAACAATTATCTTGCATCACAGACTCACTGGAATGAGGGCCCAATGCAAATCAGAATTGGAGACCCAATAAGGGGAGTTCAGAAGGAACGATGGTGTTAGATCCAAGTAGTGGCAATCCAATTCAAAACCATTACCAATAATGCAGAAAACCAATGTGCACAAGCACATGAAAATTGACTTCAGTTATCAGATTTGTAGTTGTCAATATGCAGTTGGTAGTTGGCTCACTGCACAAATTTTTGAGGGAAAAGAAACTGAGGTCCTCTTCGACTTTAAGCAAATGAAATTATGAGAGAGTAAATCCTCAAAATTGTGTCATAACTTGTATCAAAACATAATTCCATGTTACTGTCAACTACATCTTCTAAGCCACATTGCTACATGCTCAATATAAGTATACTTTTCACCAACTTACCTCTTTCAATGAAGATTCGTCCTCAACACCTACATCCTGTAACCATGTCACTTGGCCAATGCGGTAACTACACAATGAGAGAAAATTTGAACCATATCACATTCTACTTACAAATGCTGGTGGGCCAATTGTCACAAATTAAAGACTTCTCAAAAAAGAAAGCATATAAATTTAGTCAAGGAAATCTATTGATGCAAAGTAAAGTTGAACATTTGGCCTATTTTGCATGGTGAAGCTATTGACAGGTGATTATATTCCACTTTAATTTGCATATTTAACCTAAATATCTTCCAACAAAAGTACAAAAGGAATTCTACCCATCTTGCTCCCAAGTTTTGCTTATGTTGCATCGGCGTTTACCCTCCACCTACACAAAAAAGTAATGTGTCAATTAAAATCCATGCACAACATCCAAGACACCCAACCTTTTCATGTTTCAACTCTTATATTAAACGACTAGCTAGAAAGGTATAATTATTCTGCATAGATATGTTGCATGTCCTTCCTTGCTAGTAACCCCTCTAAAAGGCGCAGGGGGTGGTGGTGGGTGGTGTGGGTTGAGTGGGGGGGCTGGTTTGATGTGGCGGTGCCACCCAGTGGTGGTTGGGTGGGCGTGCAGGGGGGTTGTTGGGTGGTTTTTGTGGGGGGACTGGTTTGATGTGGCAGTGCCACCCGGTGGTGGTTGGGTGGGTTGAGTGGCGGGGCTGGCTTGATGTGGCGGTGCCACCCGGTGGTGGTTTGGGGGGGGGGGGGCGGGTGTTGCAGGGGGGGTTGTTGGGTAGTTTTTGCGGGGGGAGCCTGGGATATTAGAGAAATCAACTACCTAGTGCTTCAAATCTAGTGGTGCTAAAGGATTTAAGATACTTAGACTTCTGCTGCTGTGACTACATTCAACTGTGTGTAAGGCATGCTTCTGACAGTGGCATGGCTAAGAAGTTGATGAAAAATCTCCATACTCCGACGGCCAGTCCCTTCTCCCTCAACCTCGCCTCCCATATCAGGTGCCATAATACCTGCTGGAGCTACCTTCTGCCTATTGTACAGGACTTTCTCCTTGAAAGCAAGTGACTTGTCAGTTGGAAGATGTCTACCACCTTCTATTTCTAATCTATATTTTGCATTATGAGTTTTTTCAGCTGAGGTCATGTGGTTTAAGTAGAATTTCTTTGCTTGGAAAGGGAAGATTCATTACCAAAGTACAGTTTCTATTTAGCAAGTGCTCATTCCTAGTCTACCAAGACATGCCATAGTGAAGGGAAAAAGATTGCATGGGAGCATGTGTTTTTCACAGTATGTGTAACTTAGGAGACTAGCTCATCTTTTCATCTCATGCTTGATAGCAATGCACATTGGTCTTGCCAAGAATGGGGGGTAAGAAGCATGCCTAGAGATGATAATTTGCAGCAACATTCCTGCCACTTGTCACATATTCTAAGATGAATTGGGCTTGGCCACATCTGGTGTAGTTGGAGTGCCTTCATCTTTGATGCATGTTTAGGCAGTAATGGTCATGTTGGGTTAGATAAGGTGTTCAATCAAGTGGCTTCTATGATATCTGTAAATGTTGTCTGCCTCCACAAGACAGCTGCTCCATTGCAGCATAAATCATACTACTCTGCTCAATGTTCATCCATAGCCTTCGTTTTTTTTATAACACCAGATTCTTTCAGCAGTGTGTGGCTCTCTTAGCCGGTTTTTGATAAGCTACATGGTTTACATGAGATTAGTATACAGCTAGAAGTCCCCTTGTGCAATTGATTCCATTCTAGCAAAGAAATACTCACACATAGAAGATAAACACAAAGTGTATGACAAAAACAATGACAAAACAGTAGAAATCAAAGAAGAAGATTAACTCAGAGTAAGAGAAGAATGAATGCAGTAAACACACTATGTAAAAGTGAATACAAAACCTTGAACTTCCTTGCCTTAGAACCGACTGGGGCAAACATGAACTGAAGATCATGACATACCCGAAACAGATCCCAAACCGAAGCATACCTACCCACCCTCCAACGTTGACCAATTGGAACCATATTTTGCCCACACGGCATTACCTAGTAGACCTTTTGGCTATGTCCCAATGCCACATCCTACGAACAAGCTACCAGAAAAATATTTCAATTTTGTCGTACAAGTGATCTCACTACCTACTATGCCCACATTTTATGAATTTGAGTGTCTGCTACTGCATTGTGCTCAGTTGTTCAAACAATTTTGTAAAATTCACTCTCTTTGACCTATAGAGAGCACCCTTGTTTCCACTTCCCAAAAGAGAAAGAAACAAAAGGGCAAGAAGGATTAAACTTCATCTAAAATGCCTAGTGAGTACAAGGAAACACCTAGTTACGACTCAAATTGGGATGGCAAAATGTACCCAAGAAAAACAAGTATTGCCAACGCTGACAAAAGCCTAACTATTTTGATGATGAGTGTAGCTCACAGGCTAAAGGCACACAACCAAAGAAACCCCCCCCCCCCCCCCAAAAAAAAGACACAAAACCCCAACCCACAATTGCAAGGTAACCCCCCATAGTAGAGGCAGGGTGGTAGCAACCAACAAAATCAAGGGCAATGGAGATCTCAAAGTCATACTACCACTGGTCAGCAATCACAATCTACATCATTCTAAACTTGAGAAGGCAAGTCGAATTGGTCTATCAGACCTTCCATGGATTTCAATCCTCAAGCCCATCTCATCTTTGTAAAGATATCAAAGGTTGCAAGCATGGTCCACATTTGCACATTGCCCACTGATGAGATGATGCAAAGGCCTACCCTACACGAACTTGTGGCTATTTAGCCCTGTGGATTGTGGACAATAAGCTATACATCGTATGACCTCACTTGGTGACATTTTCATCTCTCAAACCTCTACAGCCAAGAATGTTCAATGCGACAACAACTCCTCTGCCAAGATTCAAGGTATTGATCACATCAAATTTAACACTAACTAATCTCACTTCATTGGACAACATTTACTATGACTCTCTTCATGAGGTGTTACATTGTCAAATGGTTGAGATCCTTCTATGCCTAAAACTGTCCAAGGATATCTATAAAGCATTTCAATTGGGGAAACAACATCGCACTCTATAACCTCCGCAACTTTGTATTTTGTTGCATTGGCCACCCATCATAGTTGGCCTATCCCTCAAAATCCAGATGGATGTCAAAATCACCTTCATTAATGGTTCTTTGAAGGATGAGATCTATGTGCAATAGACTCTCAATTCTCTCTTCTAGACCATCAAGACAAGGTCTTTTGCTTACAAAAAGCTCTTTAACAGCTAAAGCAAGCACCACATGCTTGGTTTCATAGAATGGATGAGTTCCTTAGATCTCATTGTTACCATTCTACCCCTTATGACCCGAACTTATATGTAAAACACACTTCAGTGGGGGTCAACTATATCTTACTATATGTTGACAATCTTGTGATCATGAGCTCAAATTCTACCACCATGACAAATATAAAGGTCAAACTCTACTCTATATTTGGCATGATGGACTTGGTCAACTATCTTATTTCTTGGCATGGAGGTTATCCGACATGGGACGGAATCTTCATATCTTAGCAAAAACATGCCCTTCAATTACTGGATCAATATTGTACCAATCAAACACGGCCCATTACGATTGCTCTTGATCCTATTGTGAGACTTTCTAAGGATTCTCATGGCCAGCCTTTTGATAAGCACACCTATCGATCTATGGTGGGAAAACTCTTATGGTTAATTCACACTAAGCCAAATTTCGCATATTCAGTTTCTTTTCTTAGTCAATATTTCAATGCATCTAACATGATGGATTGCTTGTTTGCATGTGCTAAGATACATAAGTGTACTTATTCTTATAGCTTATATTTTGGTAAAAGTTTGATTTTACAGGGGTACACTAACTCTGATTGGGCAAGAGATCCTAGCAACTTGCATTTCCATGGTAGTTACACCTTCTCCCTAGGCACAGCTCCCATTGTTTAGTCAAGCCCACGCATTGAATACTAGAAGATATGTCTTTTGGCAAGCACCCATCTATAGATGAAAATCTCCATACATCTATGCATATTTTCCATTTTTCTTCATCAAAGAGTGGCCAATTTGGGTGACAAGCACCCTCTGTCCCATGCCTAGGCCTCTTTGGGCTCCTTATGCAAGCACCCAAACATTTAGAAGGATCCACATCTATAAATAGAGAGGCTGCCTATTTGCAAATATCTCCACCACCTAGCACCTACATCCACTACTGTCTACACTCATCCACTAGCGAATACCTTAGTTCTTGGTATAGCTGGTCCTTGCCTAGCTCCAGTCTACCTGCCCCAGCACCTATGCATGCTGCATTTGCTGCAGACACCCTGATTCCATCCATTCTGGATAAATTTTGCAGCTTTCACCATCATCATTAGGCTGTGTTTACACTCTGCGAGTCTTCCAGGCTGCTGTCGTCAGCATTTGACCTGTTGACAGCCAAGATTTTCTGAGGCAGCAGGAGGCTATGTTTTCATCAGCAAGCAGCCACTTGCATCACACTGCTCATCTCCAACCTGCTAGCCATCTTTGGAAGCTGCCCAGCCTGCATTTTGCAGCTGCCACCTGGCATTTGTCCTATTATGCATGTCACCTTTGCCACTGCCATTCATCAGCCTAATCCAAACAATTTCCTCATTCTAATCTATGTTTGCAGCAGCTGATTGCATACAACGTCTGCCTGCTGCAATTTGGGATCCATTCAAAGTAGGACACACACCAATTGGCCTGGTCCATACTAAGACACGGAGGTTCGAGGTTTTGTATTCACTTTGCATAGTGTGTTTTCAGCCTTCATTCTCATTCACTCTTAAGTTATTCTTCACCTTTTGAGTTCTACCATTTATCGTTGTGTTTGTCTTCTATGCTTGAGTATCTCTTTGCAACTAGTCTATGGATGCATAGGCATAGGCTAGCATAAGCTATACCTATGTGTAGCCTATGTTTAGCCTGTGCATCACATAGGCAACCCCTATGTTAGACCTATGTTTAGCCTATGCTTAGCTATATTAGGTCTATGGCTATATCTACACCATCTATTACATCTAGCCTAGCCTATCTCTAGTCTAGCTTACACTTGCATATGTTGTACGCTTACTTCAAGCCCAAACTCTAGGAGGAGTACCCACAAATTGGTCAATCACAAAAGGATGTTGCTGTCTAGGCACTTTCCTAATGGGGATGGGATAGAGAGAGTGATGCTTAGTGCAAATGCATGTTCTAAGAGTGCTATAGCATGTGATACTAGTTCTTTGAGTGTAGATTAGGTGGTTCAATTGTAAGAGTTCCATATGGGTAACAAAGTTGCGGAGTTTGCTTTGTAGGTGAATAGAGTCTTGGAGAGGCTTGAGTTGAGATTGTGAATGAGTTCATTGGTCACAAAACAGTTGAGTCTATCAGCCCATGCATAGCACTTCTAAGTGGGATTTTGGATATGACAATAGCAATGAGGTATATCTTAGTTTGTATGCCTTTAAGGATTCCTTTACCGCTCTAGATGATTTGTGGAATAAGGCATTTCTTGTACAAGGTTATATATTGTCTAATGATGAGTTTGATTGAGGTTTTCATACCCTAGAGAGCGATATTAATGATGCTTTGTGAGCGAGTTGACTAAGGCTCTTGAGAGAATTATAAGGCTCAAAGATGAGAAGGAAACGAAGAGCAATATAGTTGGATCGAGGTTGTTGCTAGAGGTTTGTCCTATGACAGTGTGGATATCAAGTGGGGCTAGACAACTAGTATGATGGAAAAGAGAAAGTAGATAACATGGAAAATATCTTGCACGAACTTGTAGACATGTCTTGCTTCCCTATAGGCCCTAGGAGTTCAAAGTGTCACAAGAATCCATCGCATGAGAAACACACAAAGCCGTTTTTGACCCAAGGACTAAGTTAACCTAGAGGAATAAGTGTAGATAGAATTCTCTTTTTCCACATGATTCATTGATAGTCTCACAATCAAATAAAAGACCAAAGAACCCCAAGGATAAGTGGCTAATAGATTCAGGATGGTTGTATTTAAAGGTATAGTGCATAGGAAAGTAGAATGTTGTTTGTCGCTTTGTTTGCAATCTAGGGTCTATCTAGTTAAATAAATGTTGTCAAGGTAGTACATCTAGTAGTTATGTTTTCCATTTAGAGTTCTTTTGTGTTTCTCATCTCACTTGGTTCTTTGAGATTAGTAGTTTTTGCAGGCAAATCACAAAGGCAAAAGGGAGAACATCAATTACAATCCAAGTAAACTCTAAACTTAGCCTTATGCATCACGGGATGGAATTGCACTATCCACAATAAATTGTACTTGGGCACTACATGTGAGGGTCATCCCCCTAAATTGCAATATAATTCCATGCCATGGATGGGATAACACACTGAATCGCACCATCAAGTAGCAACTTGGCATATGAGGGCGACTATAAGTAGTGGATGCATGCACACTATTTAAGAGCACCATCAATGAGCATGCATGCCTTATCACATGCAATATTGGGTGCTTTGTCACTTAGTTATGAACCCTAGGCTGAGAAAGTAAGGAGATAGGTGACTTAAGGGACATGAAGAACTACACGGATTGTGAGCCCACGGCTTTTGATCAAATCACAATTGTTTCCAATGAGAGGTAGTGAGAGGGAGGATGAAGAGATATTTTCTCTCTCATTGAGAGGTGAGACAAGTATTAAAATGATAATTCTAACTAAGGAACTTTTGTTTCTACATTGTACATGCCACAATTGCATTTATAGTATAGGCTAGGCACAGGTCTTCTAACACATCTATATTTGTTTGAGTGAAGCATGGAGCAATATTGTCGCACACACTCTCTTCCAATTTGCACCCTCTTCTCAACACCATTATGTTTGATTACGAAGTTCTTCCTCACATCATAATCTTTTATAGGACATGAATATCTTGATAATTCCAAAGAGAAGAACAGGTTCTTAAAGACCTAAGGGAGCCTAGGGCACAATTGTGCCCCCCTTGGAGGACTACATACAATGCAAGGTACTCAAAACTGCCTTGCAATCAGTTCATCTCACACACATTCTTAAGAATGGTGCATCAGTGGCATGGTAACGGTGAAACACGTTTCACTGGCATTGAAACTTGAAACGCCTGAAACGTTTCACTAAAACGCAAAACAGCATGAGTGAAACATGACTTTTAAATGGAAAAGAAATTGTTTTTTCATGCTTTTTTGAGGTTTTTGGACACTCCACATATAGGGACCAGCATGAAGGACCGAGAGTGGTAAAATGAGGAAGGAGGAGAAGTATGCGGCATTTTGCTTACACATTTCACTCCAAGGAAAAGAATTGATTTCTATGAAAAGGTTTGCCAAATGTATTTTACATTATTCTATCATTTCATGTGGTATTCCACTTAGGACCTACCCAGAGATGAAACATTCATGGTGAAACACAACACTTCATGGGTGAAATGTTTCACAGTCAGCTTATCAGAGAAGAAGAAAACAAAGAAGAGGAGCAGTTGAATATGCAAAGGAAGGTAGGAATCTATCAATTGGCCTGAAGGAAATGAATGGCTGCCAAGTTATTACCTCTGTCTATAACAATCTCAATATAGCTCTATCCTTCAAATATTGGTGAGATAAATTTGTCCTCTAAACTGTCTAGAAGACTTATGCTTGCCAAGAGAAGTGAAAAAGTAATGCAGAAACGATTTAAGCATACAATGTATATTCAAGAGGGTAGCAATCTTCTATGGTTCTGCTCTAGACTACAGACCACAACCACAAATTTTGGAGGAAGCATAACATTGAATTGCAAGATCAGTAATACACAAGTTGTCAAGAGAATACCTTGGGTTTGTGAACAAAACACAAAGCATGTACGAACTCAACTAAAACTGAACTCAAATAGAAACTCAAGAAAACTCAAACACAAAAGTGTAGAGTGAAGGAATAATTAATTAACAGAATAAAACAATATATGTCCAAAGAGCAAAGAAAAACTCAAACCACTCCCTCTCTAGGAGCATGTTGAGCAGAGGGAGTCAATCGAGAGGACTTCTGGATGATCCCAAAGCAACACACCACACAAGCTCAAACATCGGAGGATGCCACCGCAGCTAGAGAAGAAGAAAACAAAGCCGTCGAAGCCCTAGAAAAGTGGGCAGCAGCAAACACAGCCTCAAGAGCAGAAAACACAGCTGTTTGGATGATCTGGGAACAAAGCAGCAGCATGAAGCAGACAGTCCCAATGATGACATTAGCCTGGTCAGTCAGAACAGCAGCAAGTGGCAGTTATTCCGATGCTGGAAATGCCAGACAGAACTCCAAACAGGTCACAAGCAGCCAGGAGAAGTCAAGGCAGCAGGGTGGCAGCTAGATGGCAGTAAGATGGCCTGCTGGACAGCAAAAGCAGTTGTTCTGGCGGCAGCAGCAGGTTTGGCAGCAGGTGGAGCAGCCAGCAGCAGGTGACAGGAAGGGTGTGGGTGCTGATGGTTACAAGGATATGCAAAGTGGCTGGACAGTATCCTATTCACAGACACATGAGCCAACCAACAGGGTGGCACCCGAACACTTTTGGCACATTTCATATTTGAGTTTTGGGGATGTTTTAGTGAGCTGAAAAAGGGGATTAAAGCTAATTAACCTTTTGTCAAGGGATTAAACCTAATTGACCTTTTGTAGCTTAACACAAGCCCCTTCGTAAGGAGAGCTGACATTGGCCAGTCAAGCAACCTTTCCTCATGTTAGGCATCCATAACCCCCATACGCTTGATTGGATCTCAGCATCCAACAAAAAGTGCTGTAGCACGTTATGGGAAGCTAAACTTAGACTGTCATGTAATATCCATTAAGACAGAAAAACGAAAGAGCTCCAACACTAGCCAATTTGTGACAAATGCTATGTAGAAAAGGGACCTTCTGATCTGTGGACCTTATACAAGAAGTGTCGTGGAGTAAAAAGCATGTAACTATATCTCCCTGAAATTAGCACCTGTATCATGTGCAAACAACATGTCTAAGAATTCCTCAACTTGGGAATTGGCACACACGGACCACACAGTGTCTCTTGAAATGAGGCCTCTGCACCATATAAAAGTCGATAAGTGTGTGATAACACAAAATGGAAAAACGCTGAGTACATTAACTCAAGTTCCCAGAATCAAGACCTGATTATAAGCTGAGTCACAACTGATGAGCTGAATAGCATTAAAAGCTGAGACGGAGTAAAAAAGGACAAAATACCAAGTGTATAACAAAAGTGAGAATAAAGATGGGGCTTTATTAGACAAACCTGACACTGGGAAGACAGAGAAAGTGCCATAAACTGTAAGAATAGAGGAGAATAAACTTAGACTACAAGCCAAAATGTGATCAGGTTGAACAGATGAGAGGAAGGAAAAGGACAAAAAAACAAGGGATGCATAGGAGAGATGGTGCTGCATTAGCAATGACAGGCAACAGAGGATAAGCAGCACCTCAACACCAGAGACATACATTCCTTACTGCCTCTAACTTTCTGAAACAAATACCTGCTTATTTCTTTTACATGCAGTATGCATATCATACAATTAGTTGAATTGGATGTAGCTAATTTTGAAATGCCTTTTTCTTTCAGGTTACACGCTTTATTTCATACCCTAAAAGAGCCCACTAACCTCCAAATAGAACCGCCCATCTGGAAGAGGATCACACCTGCTCATAAGAGACAATTCGGCAGTCTATTAGATTGTCTGTTGAAACACCACATACACCATTTCATCTATGTGGTGGCGCACATCAATAGGAAATACTCAAAATGAATACTAGAGTTTCAAGAAGCCAGAAAAAATCCTATGTCTCTTAAATGACATCCAAGCTACATAAATGAATCGTGAAGGCTTAAAAAATCCTCTCCAGACGATTCAAGCCACCCATCATACAGCTTTTCTACTTGCACTACACCAATCTTTTTCGAACATTATATTGTCCTTTCTTTTCTGATTCATGGAATAGATTGTTTTCATTGTTCCTTTTTAAAATTCCCCTGTTTTCATAAGAAGAGGGCTCGAGGGGCTCAGTTAGGTACTGTGATTTTAGCCTCCCTTAACACAAGAAATTTTGAATAAGAGAAACTTCTCAAATTCTAATCAGACCTGCCTGAAGAAAGAGGTTACAAACTGAGTTGCAGATTTTGCATTCAACAAATTCCCATCAGACTTGTCTAAACAGTTGCCCGTGGAGTCTGGACCTAAAGCGATTTCACTATGGAAATTGAAGTGAATGTTTGTAGAGTTTCCATATTAAATCAGTAGGTGAGCTATTGGATGCCCTACTCTGTTATTTCCACCTCACAGGCGGCATCTGCAATAATGCCAGTTTCTGGATCAATCCCCACCTGGAAGATACAAGACGATAATCATTAGCTTCATTTTCAAAGAGCATCCAGGTTATGCAGAAGCCATTTTGATAATTCACAAAGGTAAAGGCTAACCATGCCCATCCTGCGGTTTCCCTCCATGACTCTCCTAACCTGCAATGAAATATGAGAAAATGTATGGAAAACCAAGAATGAAAAAGACACATTCAAGAAAGAATCAAGTAACTTGTACCATGAGCCGATAACGCGGTTCAAAAATATGAAGTGACATCTTCTCACAAGGAATTACAACATCCATAACAAACAGTGGTAGTATTTCCCTTCCACTAGCCAAAGCTAGTGTGTCGGCTTCCTCCTTCCGTGCTGCATATTCCTCTGGGAAATTTTTCTCTATGATGTTGTTTAGGGTCACACTGTGTAAACAAAAAGAATCTTATAGGATAGGTGCACAAATAGTTTCTAGATGCACAAGTTACAAAAAGGATATTTCATTTTCAAAAGTGAACCTTATAGGGTAGGTCTTTGGGTTAAGCAACAGCACAACCCTGCATATTGGGCATTTATTACCTGCATACAATAAATATTCTCTCCTTTTTTGTGAAGAATTTTGAATTGATCTCTCTCTCTCTCTTTTCGTGACTCTCTCTCTCTCTCTCTCTCTCTCTCTCTCTCTCTCTCTCTCTTACTGAGTATGTATATTAGTCACAAAAGAAATACAAAAGTCTGCATAGGGTCACTAAAGAGACCACCCAATGCAAAGAAACTAAATCATCTCTGGTGAAGATATCACCGTCACCGTGCTGAATTAAGTTCAAGCTGCCACTGAAGAAATCCCTTAAGTTTCGCAACATGACATTGGATGCCCAAAGCGGCATAAAAAATGGACACATTGCGAGTGACCCAAATATGGACCATGATATTCAGCCTTGCCAAAGACCCAATCAAAAGGACGCATGCTAGTCCCCACCACAGCATGCCAAGTGTCAGAAAGGAGGACCCAAATCTTCCAAGCAAAAGGACAAGAGATGAATCAGTGATGGGAAGACTCAACTGTAGTGGTACAAAAGAAGCAATTCCCATTGGAAATACCCCGGTGGTGAAGAGCTGATGCAAGGGGAAGACCACCCACCAGCATTCTCCAAATGAATACCTTACATTTAAATGGAGCCTTGTTGATCCACCCCTCCATCACTGTCAATTTCCACTAGGCTTTAGATTTGTGCAATCCCCAAAGCACATTGGCTTTGATGGTCAACCATGAGCAATCTTTGATCATGAGATGATAAATCTAATTAATCGTAGAAGACTCAAGACTCAAACGCCCTACAAGCTCCCAATCTTGCCAAGAACAATCAGAATCTAGGATAGGAAAGGGTTGCCAATCCTAGAAAAGTCTAGAGACCTTACCCCAAATATCATAGTAGCAACATGTGACCCGAAAGACCCGTCTAATGGTGCGAAAAGACATCACTATCCCCCGAGGCAAGAGGATGGCATTAGCCACCGAGACCAATATGAGCCATGCAATTAAACTTAGGTCTCTCCTCTAATTTGTCCTCCCAAGCAAGTAGACAAGACACCACCAGAATTTCCATTTGCAATGAATTCGTTGTCTATCCTTTGCCAAATGCCATTGGACCTTGCAAAGTACTATCTTTCACAAGCACACCAAATGGTTGAGAAGAACGAAAGCAAGTGTAGAAAATTGAACCTCAGCATTAAGTACATGCCACCATGAACCCTAAACCTTCATATTACCATACAAAAGACCCTGATCTTCAAGGAAAAAATGGGCAAAGGGTTGTTGACCAGCACACATCACCTAAAAAAGAGACCAACGAAGGGCTGCCATATGGGCGTGAACATCCAAAACAGCCCCACCTCCCATAAATTTCGGGGTACAAACATGGCTCCCAAATATCCAAGATATACCAGTAGGCACAGAATCTTTCTTCCAGAACACGAAACGCAAGTGCCAGGGAGACCCTTCAAGTCAATATTAGAAGCATAATGATCTACGCAATTTAAGAGACACATGAAATGGCCAAGCTTGAGATTTCCAATAAACAAACTCGGTTTCCAATTTTTGTGATATCCATTTCAGCAGGAGTCTTCGCTACACATCAACACCCAAGGGATAATCAAGATGCCTTACAATGTCTCCCTGCTGAACAACCACACCCTCCCACCCCAAATCTAGCAAATTCAATCCAATACAAGTAATAAGGGAGGATTTGACAGCATTAATACGGAGACCCAACACATGTCCAAACAATTCCCAAACATCTAAAGCTTTGCAAAGGTTACAAGCATTTGCTTTTAGAACCATGAATGTAACATCAGCCAGCGCCTAACCAACAAAATGTTGGTGTGAAGACAAAGATAAACTAGCCAGCCGTCATGTTACACTTATCATGTTCCTCTAAAGTTCTGGTGTAAACACTCTCTTATCCATGAGTACCATATAGCTGGAGAAAGGTTTTTTCCCCATGTGAATAACCATCACTGGGTGTGGCACTTAGTATCTTAGGGATTGTACTTTCATTATCATTCTCACACAGTGGATGTGACCTTCCAGCACTCTCTTCTCTCTTTTTGTTTACTTATTCACCGTGAGTGTGCATGAGTATGCACATATTGTTGAATCCTTACCTAATTGTGGTATCACAGCTATACCTCTTAGCCGCCATTACCACCACCTGAGCCTTTGTTGAGCCTCGAGCTCACCTACTCTCCTCCTGCATTCCCATCCTTGTGCTAGTATCCAACAATGTTCTTCAGTCACCCTGTCATGAATTCTGACCTGCCACACAATCAGCCTTGTACCCATTACATATATTGTCTGCCGCCACACAGCCTACCTTTCCTACCACTTACCTATCTTGCCCGCTGCCTATCCTGCGCGCTGCCTCTCCTGCTTGCCACCACACAACCTACCTTGCTTACCACCTACCTATCCTGTCTGCCCCACAATTGTGCTATCGCTTGACCCGCATACACCCGACAACTACATTTGAGCCCCTAACAAGCAACGCATGATCCGTGATACTCCACGCTTTCAATGACAAGCCCCAACAGCTCCACTACATCATGCAACTGCGCCTTGCTTCTCCTTGCAAGCCTCAACATTAAAATTTTAATATATAATGATAACCTTGTTATTGCTTAGCCTCAATCAACATTAAATCCTTCTTCATGCACAATCTCTTAACAAGCACAAAATTGGAAAATTTTTGCAACATTCATCAATTTCTATCCAATTTCTTCAAAAAAACTAAGGCTTTTGTCTAAAGGCCCCAAATTTCACCAAAACCTTACGGATTATGTGTTTGGTGCTCAATATTTGCCCGGTTTCATGCCATAAATTTGAGGCTTTTAACATTCAAGCCCAAATTTCAACAAATAAATTTGGGTCTTTTGTGAAATTTTCCAAATCCATCAACATTGAGGCCAATTACACCTGCACCGACATATTCACGAACATTGCAACCTTTTTCAAATGCAAATTTTTCTTCACCATTATCAATTGTGCAAAAACTTGTAAGTTTTTAGCATTTTCTTTGCTTTTTCATATTGTTGTACCTACAACTACACATTTGGCAGTAATTGTTGTGAAAAGTCAATTGTATGCAACAAGCAATGGCAAGCCAAAATGATTTGCTAAACATGGTTGGGGACTCCAATAAATTGAATGCCACGAATTTCCAATGTGGGCATACATGATAAAGCATGTTTTAGTTGCCAAGCAGCTTTGGGATTGTGTATCTAGGATTGTGTACTGCAAAAACCAGCCCAATGTCAAGCCTATAGCTATGTTTGACAGTTTGTTACCATTGTTTTAGCAAAGTGCACCCGATCTTGGTCAATTTCAGCAGCCCATTGAGGGTGTATAGAAACAAAATCAGTAGCAGACACATGCTGAACAGCAACCTAATTTTTAGCCCATTGCTCAATGTATTGCAAATGATGAAGTGGGTGATGAGAGGGCTGCTATTCGGGAAGGTAAAACAGTCCTAGATGGCTGCTAGATACGTTACGGGACAATAAATACTCCATTCCACTTCCCAATAGAACTAGAATAGCCACTCACCATGCAGAGGACAACTAAGTTGCACAGGCACTTGTAGCTACTACATGCAACGAGGAGCCTATTTCTTTGTGTGATGCTTTAGAGAATGAGCATTGAATGGCAGCTATGCTGTCAGAGATGGGCTCTATCCATAAAAATGGCATGTGTCTTGCTTGTTGGCAAGCATGCTATAGGCACAAAGTGGGTTTACAAATTAAAATGCAGATCTGATGGTAGCATTGATTGCTACAAGGCACATCTTGTTACCAAAGGGTATGCCCAATAACATGGGATTGACTACGATGAGACGTTTGCACCCACTTCAAGTATGACCACCATTCACAGTGTCATTGCTTTGGCTGTCCATTTTGATTGGTATGTGCATCAATTGGATGTGCAAACTACTTTTTTGAATGGTGATCTTCATGAGCACATTTATGTCACACAACCTTCTGCTTTGTTCAAACAAGCTCAACAAGCAAAGTGAGCTAGTTGCATAAGGCCCTCTATGATTTGAAACAAGCACCTAGGACATGGTATGAAAAGATAAATGCATATTCGATTGCTCTTGGCTTTAATAATTCACGCACTGAAAGCACGCTTTATATCCACAAAGATGGGAATAACCTCTTGATTTTCATTGTTTATGTGGATGATATACTGTTGACTGGACCTCATGAAACACAGATTGCAGCCTTAAAGGCTGAACTACAACATACTTTTGATGTCACAAATCTTGGCCACTTGCACTACTATGTTGGCATACAATTTACTACGATTGAGGGGGGCATTATTTTGCAACAGTAAGTATATTGGGCAGCTCCTTGAGCATTTTCATATGGAAGACTACAAGTCTATCTCTTCTCCAATTGAGACAAGCCATAGGTTTGCACTTGAGGATGCACGAGATCCATTTGATGCTTCTCTTATCAACAGGTTGTTGGCTGTCTATTGAATTTGTGTAATACACAGCCAAATATTCAGTTTGGGGTCTCAATGGACATGCTTTATGCATAGCCCTGATACTACACATTGGCAAGCAATCAAATGTGTCTTTCGCTATCTTAAAGGCACTCAAACATTGGACCTTTCCTATCCTAAAGGAACTTCTCTTTGCTTGCATGCATTCATAGACAGTGATTGGGTTGGTTGTTTTGACATGCGGGTGTCTACTAGTGGTAAACTGTTTCATGCTTGGTGATTTATGTATTTCTTGGCTGAGCAAGAAACAATCTACGGTGGCCACATCTAGCTATGAGACTGAATACATGGCAGCATTTATAGATACATTGGAATGTGTATGGCTTAGACGCCTTTTGGTCGATCTTACTATGGGACAACAGTCACCCACTCCTATCTATACTAACAATCAGAGTGCCATGGCAATTGCAAGAAATTGAATTTTTCATGCTTGTACTAAGCACATTGAGGTGCATCATCAATATGTTAGAGAGAGGCTCCATGTAGGGGAGAGATGACTTGGTTTATATCCCTACACAAGACAACTTAGCCAATGTGTTTACAAAAGCTCTCTCTAGAGAGGTGGTGTGAACACCCATCAATGGATGTGGTACTTAGTACTTTAGGTATTGTACTTTCATTATCATTTTCACATAGTGGATGTGACCTTCCATCACTCTCTTCTCTCTCGAATCCTAAAGGCCGGAGACCCCATTTTCACAAACTACTGGACGGTCATGGTTGGCCATGTGTTGGCTATGCTCTACAGATCCATCCTGGAGCATGAGCTAAGCAAATGGACGGAGACACACCAACACCGGGCACGGGGGCAAGCCGGCTTTAGGAGAGGCTACTCTACACTTGACCACATCCTCACACTCCGAGCTATCATTGAAGAGAATAGGGCACAAGGAAAGCGGGTGTACCGTTGCTTTGTGGACTTCCGCAAGACCTTTGATACAGTTCCCCAAGCCAGACTCATGCAGAGACTACAGGCGCTCAAAGTCTCGGCAAAGATGAGATGGGGAATCTTGGCTCTATACGAGTCTGTCAAACTGAATGGGTCTAAGCACTGAGAGGGCTGTCAGAGGAGATTATTAGCACTATTGGGGTAAAGCAGGGATGCCCCCTCTCCCCCACCCTGTTCGGGCTCTACATCGACGAGATATCAGATTATGTGGACAGACTTGGAGGGGAGGGGTCCTACCTAGGGGGGACACTAATACCCATGCTACTATATGCAGATGATATAGTTCTTTTCTCTAGTACGTCAGAGGGACTACAATGCCACCTAAACGCATTACGAACCTTTTGCCACGACAGGGACCTCACAGTGAACCTGGGGAAAACCAAGATCATGGTATTCAACACATCCACCCAATGGATCCACCAGTCAATGCCCCACTTCAAATACGGAGAGGATATAGTCGAGGTGGTCCAAAAATATGTTTACCTAGGGATCACATTCTCAAGGCCAAGATTCACCCTGAGGAAGGCTGTGGCAAACAGACTAATATGTGGCTACACTGCCCTAGGATCTATGGAAAGCCAATGTGCACGTCTACAATTTCAAGAACCTCGGATGAAGCTATGGCTCTTTGATACCTTGGTCACACCAGCACTTCTATATGGGGTCCCGATATGGGGGTCTAGCCTCTACCATACACGGCGAACCATACAAGATCAGCCATTGCCCAAAGGGGAGGAGAGATACGAAGGATGAAAGCACATGGAACGCCCCCTAGTGACGATGATCTCCCGACTGATCAGGAGTAAACCATCAATACCACATGAGAATGTGAGGGCAGAATTGGGAGCACCACCTATAGTGGCAGAGGCCCTATCCCACACGGTGACCTTCCTGCATAGGCTTTGGAGCCTACCTCAACACAGATACTCCTACCTCGCACTAGAATCATCCAAACAACTCGCATCGCAAGGGGACACTAAATGTTGGTACGCCCGTACTTAGGCATGGCTACAGCTGCATGGGCTACACATGGACCACCTCCCGCCCCTACAATATAGTCTCGACTGCCCCCACCTGAAGATTAGTTGGGAGAAGTTGAACTACGTCATCAAGGCGGACATTATTCAACTACACACAACCAGGACATGGGTGTTACTGGCCGAGGATGGGGAAGAAGATGTCCTTCTGCCGAGAGCACCTCCTACGCCTCACACCTGATGGCTTCGTTATACGCCCGAGATACATGGATGTACACCTACCCCATGGGGTCCGAAGTGCCATCGGGCAACTCTGTACCTCATCACACTAGCTACGGATCGAGACAGGCAGATACGGAGCAGACTCTCTCCCCCTAGAGAACAGGATCTGCCAACCCTGACAACTAGAGCCATAGACAGAAGAACATTACATATGTAGATGTCCGGTGTACTACAAGATCAAAGGCCACTTCCACTGTCTCTTCAAAGAGGGATTTGGACCACTCTCCCAAACACTAGACTTCCCCGACCAGAAATGCATCGAGCTCTTCCTCCTGGAGCTACGCCGACATAGGGACCACCTTCTACGGGTTCGGGACCAAACAGCCTAGAACACGTAGCAATGCACCCTCCAAGAGTTCTACAGACCCTCAGTCACCCCCTCTACAACGAGGACTGCAGCCAACCGACCAGTGGCCCCACCCCGAGGAGTCACATTGGATAGAGATACAAAGAGAGGCAGAGCTCACCATCCACACCCAGCAGGCCCACGCCACCGCAGGAGACATCACCTACAGATACAGCGGATACTACAGCGCCATCGGGGAGCCATATCCTGCCGCTTCAACTTCTCCATGCTAGACAGGCCCATGCAAGTTAAGATGACTACGCTCCATGAGCAGTTCTGCACTGCACTTGAAGTGCATCTAGATTGTATTGAGTCTGTATACCATTTTGTACCTACTGACCTAGTTCACCATAACACCAAATAGTAGCTTTACTGGGACTTGGAAAACTTCCCAGACATTTCGTATGTAACCTTTTGTCTCATACACCAACTTGGCCTCTTGTAGATGTTAATATAACTTTCTTTCTTTCTTTCTTTCTTGTTGTTCACTTGTTCATTGTGAGTGTATGTGAGTTTGTGCATCTTGTTGAATCCTAACCTAACGTGTCCCATATCAACAAGATGCCATAATATAGAAAGAATGGAGTGAGTAGCAAGCGCAAAAAGGAGTGGGCTCAGAGGATAGCCCTATCAAACCAAGTGTGCAAGGAAAAAGGGCTGAGTGACTCCACCATTTAGCATAACACGGGAAGTAGCACCCCTATTGATGGTATAGATGACTTTGAACCCCAATGGCAAAATCCCTCTCTTCTTTTTTTTCATAACAAGTCATTATATTAATTACGAAAAAAATACATGAAAACAAGATTACAAAGTGTAGGCACTAGGCCATCATATGCGAACCAAATACAATGGATTCAATAATCACAAAAGACGAGCATGCAAAAGGCACCTGAGGACTAGATAGACACAAGAGATCAAGATTTTGTTGCATGGGCCTATGCCTTTGCTGCTAAAGACTTCAACACACCATCTTCAAAGAAATCCCACAATACCATAAAGGGGTTGGGCCTCTGATGTTTGGCCCATGAGAATGAAAGCGCATCTGCAGTGTGGGAAGTGGAGCCTGGGTATTGGCGATCCCACGGAGTGATGACTTTGCCAGTAATATCAAAAGCCAACTAGGCTGGAGGGTCATGGGTGCATTGGGTTTGCTATCCCTCTTTAGGGGGCTATAGATCCTTGCTATGTGGGCCATGAGCACGCGGTGATTGGTTCAATTACTATTGTTGTGGTTGTTGTTTGGAGGCCAACAAGTCTTTGACAGCAACAAGAACTCAAGTAGTGGGTATTAGATGATTTGTCTCGATGACACAAGTAAGTTTAGAGGGGATCGTACGAAGCAGAAAGGTTGCTAGATGTTGTAGGCACGGAAGTGTCCTTCCCTTTTCACTTATTGTGCCAGGCTTCCATCCATTCCTAGGTTTCCGGATCTGTAGGAGTTGCTTGCTTGTCTTTGGATTGATTGGGTTGAATCATCTCCTACTCTACAAAAGGCAAGGGTGTGTTTTGGTCCTTATCCATGGGCTGATCTGCAAAGATAGTCTTTCTGTCTAGGCATTCAACCATGAAGTGACCCAGTTGGCCACAAGAGAAGCAGCGGCCAGCAAAGGTACCCCACTTGAGCCAAAACCAATGAGGTCGCGTACTAGTGCAATGCAGGCGCAACCTGTTAGATCTCTTCTTGGTGGTATTCCATAGCATACATGGGCTGATCTGCAAAGATAGTCTTTCTGTCTAGGCATTCAACCATGAAGTGACCCAGTTGGCCACAAGAGAAGCAGCGGCGAGCAAAGGTACCCCACTTGAGCCAAAACCAATGAGGTCGCGTACTAGTGCAATGTAGGCACAACCTGTTAGATCTCTTCTTGGTGGTATTCCATAGCATACACAATCTATTCATGTTTGCTACCTTCAAACTTGGGGGCACCAACACGTGACCCATTGCATCCTTAAGAAGGGCCCAATAAACAGCCGGACAACTCTCCACTTCCACCCATACTAGACATGAGCGCTTGAGTAGACGCTGGAAATCTGCCATTGAACGCCATGAAACAATATGTACCAACTACTTATCAAAGAAGAGGTGGTTGATGGAGAAGAAAATCTTGTGCCGAAGCAAAGAGGAACACAACCACATAGAAACCACGTGGGCCAGCAAATATCTCCTCAACACAATCAAGCCTGAAGAAGAGGCGTCAGCCTCTAACGAATGTGAGCAAGCATTGAAATCCGGCTAGTGAAGAAGAGGATGACACCAATCGCTTGTGAAAAGCAAAAAATAGAGCAAAGAACCTCCTAAGTATCAACTTGGGTATCCAAGATCTCTTTCTCTATGCAAGCAAGAATTGCTCAATGATTGTGCTCAACAAACTCCTCCAAGAGTGAATTCACAAACTCAAGCAAGTGTTCCCAAATTGGTTCAGGAAAATCCTCTGAATTAGAAGTCACATGGACATATGAGCAAAGTGGAGAATCACCCAATGACGGGACCTCTGAGGCTGCGGTAGATTCATCATGGAGATGCTTGCTGTGTTTGACAAATGGCTAAGCATCTAACGGGAGCAAAACCATCTCATCAATGCAAGGTACCATATCTTCTTCCACCGTATCGTCTTCCATGTCCATGTCGAGGGGGGCCACGAGAACATCAACCTAATCCATATCCTCAGAATTCGCCTCTACCGTCAAGGCAAGGGAGCAAACATCTGCTACAAATCCTCACCTGATACAAGCAACACAATCCAGTCAAACGGGAGATCACTGCAAGCTGGACAAAACAAGGAAGGCAAGTCATGGCTGTTGAGGGAGCTTGTCTAGCTACAGGACAATCTAGCATCGCTAGGCAAGGGTGGACTACTGGCCATTTGAGTAGCATTGGCCCTCTATCTCTCTTTACACCTCAACGCAAAACCACAATAGTAGAGGGACACGTCTAGTCTTCAGCAAGTGATATGTCTAGTCTTTAGCGCTGACAAACAGGGCAGTGGGCTGCCACAAGAGGCACCCACAAGCAAGGCAACAAACCCTAAGCAAGAAGCAGCAAGTGGACCGAGACATGGAACCACACACTAGCATGCACTCACGGAGTTTTATAGAGCATCAACTACTCCCTCCACCACAAAGCCCTCCCTGGTGTCCCAACTGACACCCTACCACAAGGGATCACCTTAGACACAACCATGAAGAGATGTAGAGCCCACCATCCATGTCCAGCTAGTCCACGCCCTTGCACAAGGCATCATCTACAGATACAAAGGATACTACACCATCATAGGGGGACCCTACTTCAACCTCTCTATGCTAGACAGACCCATGAGAGAGATCCGCAAATGAGAGTGCTTCTTGAGCACTTCCATACTATATCTGGCTTAGTTATCATTTTGTACTCATCAACTATGTATTGTTCACTATTTATTTTCTATTTAGATAGTCATAGCATAAGATGTCAGCTATTTTGGGACATGGGAAATTTTCCCTGAATTTTCAGATGTAACATTTTGGTCTCATAGGCCGATTACTGCATAGAAATGTACGTACATACAAGAGTGTGTGTGTGTGTGTGTGTGTGTGTGTGTGTGTGTGTGTGTGTGAGCGCGTGTGTGCGCACGTGTGCGTGCACACGTGCGCACACGTGCGCACACACGCGCGCACAAAGGAGATAGGGACGTAAAGTTGTGCCACTATTGGTTGATCCAACAAGGGCCTCCAATAAGAAACTCTCCAAAAAGAACTTTGCCCTAATATGGGATCTTTGACTTCCATAAGTATAGCAATCTATCCCACTATTTTGTACAACTATCTCTACACAACAACAACCTAGAAGCCTTTTCTATAAACCATCATTTATCCTTTATCACATTATCACATATCGCATTAGCTGAATGCTGCAGAAATTCATCAAGATAAATAAAACACCAATCTCAACAAGGCACTAAGTCCTCAAAATCAAGAATGGGAGAGTATGGAAAGCAGCCAGCTAGATGGTGCAGGTTCGTGGTTCGTGGTTTAACGATAGTAAACATTTTTGCTCATGTATGGTCATGGATCTGCCATGGGCAAGCCACTATTTTGTACAACTACCTCTACACAGCTACAACTTATGAGCCTTTCTATAACCCATCATTTATCCTTTATCACCTTATGATCTATTGCATTAGCTGAATGCTGCAGGAATTCATCAAGATAATTGAAATACCAATCTTGATAAGGCACAAAGTCCTCAAAATCAAGAACTAGAGACTATGGACAGCAGCCAGCTAGATGGTGCAAGTTCATGGTTCGTGGTTTGTGGTTTAGTGATAGTAAATATTTTTGTTCATCGATGGTCATGGATCTACCATGGGCAAGACAATACACTACTCCAAGAATACATAGTGCATGAGTGTGCAAGATTGCAAACAGGCTGGAATATAGCCTGGATTTATTGTATGAGTATACAGCAAATACTCCCGAGTATACAACGAATACTCCCTCTATACTCTCACTTTTGTTGTTTTGGGTTGTTGGGTACTAGGGCATCATGTATATCCTCCCTAACTTGTCCATCGAAGATGAAGCACGCATTGTGGCCTATCTATTTTTATCATATGGACCAACTACTTTCCATTAGACTAGCAACGGATACTCCCTCTATACTCTCACATTTGTTTTGGGTTGTTGGGTACTAGGGCATCATGTATATCCTCCCTAACTTGTCCATGGAAGATGAAACACACATTGTGGCCTATCTATTTTTATTGTATGGACCAACTACTTTCACACACTCAAACAACCACAAAGGGGGGCACCTCCCCTCCAAATATTAGCTATGAAACAACATAAGCATCTCCTATGGACACCATAATCCACAAGCCAAGCAAACAAAGAAGCTTGATTGCAACCAGCATTCTCCCCCTCGGGCCACCCACCAAAGAGGAGGGTTCACAAGAGTATTCAAGGAACAAGATGTTAGCAAATATGTCAGTTCATGTGTGAGTCTGTGCATGCTAGAGAGGGTTGGGCACATTCTAGATATTTTAGGCATTGTATACTTGTCATTTTCATGGTGTTTAGGGCATTTATTGCTGGCCAACCAGCATTTATTGTTGGCTGACCTGACATCATCTATGGCTTAGATTTGGCCTATATATTGGGGCTCCTCCTCCTCAATCATGATCATCATTCACCTCCTACAAGTTTTGGGGAGAGAGAAAGTAGATGTCATGGGAATGTGAAATTTTGAGATGCCCTAATCTTGCCGATAACATGTGATTAAGAATTAAATCTGCAAGGTTATTTAGCACATGTGATGCACATGGCAATTATTTTATGGTAACAAGCCAAGAACCCTAAAGGATGCAATGGGTGTCAAAGGCAAAAGTAGTAATAAGTTGTGCCTGACAAGTACTAGGTGGTACCTAGTGTCTGATTTGGGCCTAAACCAATTTATCAACCACTAATGTCAGTGGTGGCATTAAAGACTAGGCATTAATCAATTAATTAATGCCAATCTAAGGGTCAACAACAGCTCAAGGTTACTTGGAAGACAATTTGGTCTAGACAATTTGGTCAAATTCATTTTCTAAGTACTAAAACAATTATTAAATTAACTTTTAAAATTAATATTCTAAAAATTAAATTAATAAGTTGAATAATGCTGGAAAATTGGATTAGAAGACTACCACTTGGCTAAACTTGCCCATGCAAGTGGGAAAAACGTTTTTTGGGCTGGTGGAAGTCTATTCCAGCCATTGTGAGAGAGAGAAGGCTGTTACAAAGCAAGGAGATATTGTTGATGTGATTCATAGCCACCGTGAGAGCATACAAGAGGGGCCAACAGTCTTTCTGATGGTCCTAAGCTGTAAATGACAGCTTCCATGGCTGGTTAAGCAAGACAGCAACAATTTTTCAGCCTTTCTTGCAATGAGACTCTGAAATTTCTCTTTCTACAGCATTCACTCTCATTCCCCAACCATCTCTTAAGTTATCTCAGCAAGATCCAGCCATTTGAGTCATCAGAGGTGGAGATACCGGAAAATCTCTATTGTAAACTCTAATTCGCAGAAGAAATTAGGGTTTGACAACCAGCTCGGGATGCATACTCAAAATTGAGCACCTAGGACTTGAATTCCAAGAGCTGAAATTGAGAAATTTCAGAGAGATTCAAGAGGCCCAGCCAACCAATATCAAATTTGGCACTGAATTTGTCATTGAAGGTGCAAGGTAAAGGCCAATCCCTGAGCAAACCAAGGGGCAAATTGGTTTGGAGGCTTGCAGGTCAATTTTAACAAGTGGCACTTGGATTAACGAAGGAGATCAAAGGATCTCAGTTGTACTCCATCCATTTGCAATAAAAGTTAAAGAAATACTACAAGGGGCACCAATTTTGGGCCCAACAAGCTGTCCATTGTCCAAGATTGTTGTAATTAGTGTTAAATTAGGTTACTACCACCCTATCCAAGGAGAAAGGCTAGTTTCATGGTTTCCATCACCAGGATACCATCAATTCTCTTGAATTGGTGGACCCAAGGCATCTGATTGAAGGTTAAAAGCTTTGCTCTCTAAAATTGTATTCAACTGAGCATTACAACAAGAATGTCTTTAGATTGTGAGATGAGATCAAGCAAGGATGATGCCTCTCGATCTGAAAATTCACAATGTGTTGGGAAAAATGCAATGCCTGATCTTGGACAAGACACGCAACATGGACAACAAGCTGATAATGTTGGTTTAGACCAAAATGTGGGTCCTTCTAGGCCTTTAGAAGCTGATGATCAACAAGAGGAGGAGGTTATTTTATGACCAGTTTAAAGATCAGCTGAGTAGAGCAACTAAAATATTTATGAAATTGGCAAAGAAAGGCAAGAAGAGGAAATCATCTTCAAGAACTTCAGGACAGCAAAACACACCGAAGGAAGAGCCAATACAATAGCATGATGTTCCAAACGTAAGTAGTCAAAATAAGAAAATGATGCTAGTGGAACAATTGATGCATATGCAAGGCCAACGTGAAAGTGCCAAACCAATGTTTTTTTTTTTGGGATAACAAGGCATGCATGCAATGATAGGGCAGCCAAGGTACTTTGGTAGTGGCACTAGTTTCCATACTATAGTAGATCACAGACCACATATGAGGATATATAACACAACTCCTTATCATATGTAGCAACCGATGCGTGGTGTGCAAGGCCCAATGTATACAGTTATGACCGGTAATATGCATAACCCCATGTATAACAGTGTTGGCATGATGTTGGGGCAAAAAAGTGGCAAGTTTAGCAATGCATACATGCAATCACTATGTTTGGGACTCATGGTATTAATGTGGTGATGCAAATGCTCCATAAGTGTTGGTCAAGAGGAAAATGCACTTATTAATGCATACAATGTATGGGAAAATGTATCTTGGTATGGCTGGTAAAATGCATATTCCCATGCACAATCACATTGCAATGATCCAAATTATGCAAACAAGAATGTCTCCTAATGCATCTGGTACTCCTAGCATGTCAACTCGATGCAATGTTGCATATTAGTTAAGTTGAAATTGCAAAAATGTGAAAGTATAAAGCATTGCAATGCTTAAGGGGAAGAAAGATCTACAACCTAGTGGAGGTTTCAAGGCAAGTAAAGTTAGAGGTAAAGTTTCCATATACTTCTTCGTGAAGCTTCAACATTGTTTCACCAATAGATACAAAGTGGATGGAAGAGGACAACTTGGCAAGCTATCTTCAATTGTTGCAACTTTATCGAGAAGCCTTTCAATTAGAGCCAACTTTGGTTCAGGCTCGGTCAGGCTTAGCAAAGCAAGGGTCCGAGCATTGCCTGATGCTCAAGGGGGAGATAGCACTTCCACCCCACCAGTTGTGGGCAGCTCTCGTATATGTACTGATCTCGGATATATTCAGCATGCATCCAAGGTACTGTACTGACAATATGTGGGCAGATGAGTACAAGTTTCACCCAGGCACTAAAACTAACGCTTGCATTAGTTCATGATCAATCCGGTATGAACTCTTACCTCAATTTTGAGATCAAATTCTGATTATTTTCAGCTTTTTTTTTATCAGTTTGAGAACCTTTTACGGTCACTTTTGGGATCAGTTTTTGTATTAGTTACTTATCATTTTGAGAACCGTTTATGGTTACTTTTGGGATCAATTTTGCATCAGTTTTTGTTTTAGTTACTTCTCAGTTTTTGCCATCAATTTGTGATCAATTTGAGGTCACGTTTGCAACAATTTGTCATCAAATCAGCAAATAATCAATTCTCAAATCAGCAAATAATCAATTTATGATCAGATTATGCTTAGTTTTCAATAGTTTACAGCTAGTTTCATGGACAATGGCATGTTAGTAAATGCCATTGACAATTTTAGCCATGGTTTATGCTGAATTAATGCTTTTCTATGGTTCATAGTCAAAATAGTTGAGAAACAGGAGCTATGGATGTGCATCAAATGGGTTTCTAGCAACTATTCTAGACTAATTTCCAGTTCTATGTTATGTATATGCTGGCTGAAAATTTTCAGCAGGTTTGGGACATATGGCATGGTTGGACAACAATGGCCAATGTTGTGACTATGATGCCTTTTGGACATTCCAGTGCAGGATGCTTTTCCTTTGGCACAGTGCAGTGTCATCAAGGGCAACTGCACAGATTTCAAGGGGGAGGTCTATCATGGGGACGTGAAATTTTGAGATGCTCTCATCTTGCTAATAACATATGATTAAGATATTAATCAAAAGTGCAAGGTTGTTTAGCACATATCAATGGCAATTATTTTATGGTAATAGGCCAAGGGCCCCGAGGATACAATGGATATCGGGCAAAAGTTGTAATAAGTTATGCTTGACAGGTACTAGGTGGTACCCAATGTCAAATTTAGGCCTAGACTAATTTATTAACCACTAATGTCAATGGTGACATTAGAGACTAGGAATTAATTAATTAATTAATATCAGTCCAAGGGTCAATAACTGCTCAAGGATACTTGGAAGACAAATTGGCCTAGTCAATTTAATTATTAACTGGTGGAATTAATTTTTTGAGCACTACAATAATTATTAAATTAACTTTCAAAATTAATATTTTAAAATTTAATTTAATAAGTTTTATAATGCTAGAAAATTGGATTAGAAGGCTACCACTTGGTAAAACTTGCACATGCAACTGGGAAAAACGGTTTCGGTGCTAATAAAAGTCTATTCCAACCATTGTGAGAGAGAGGAGGCTGTTAGAGAGCAAAGAGATGCTGTTGATGTGATTTGCAGCCACCAAGGACCATTCCTACAACAGCTAACAACAATTTGGAGCCTTGCAGGAGCAGGTGACAACAACTCAAGGTCCTTCTGGTACAGACGATAGCATACGCAAGAGAACAATAGTCTTTCTAGTGGTCCTAACCTGTAGATGACAACTTTCATGGCTGCTTGAGCAAGGTAGCAATAGTTTTTCAACCTTCTTGTGATGAGACTCTGAAATTTCTCTCTATAGCATTCTCTCTCATCCCCCAACCATCTCTCAAGTTATCTCAGCAAAATCCAACCATTTAAGTCATCAGAGGTGGAGATATTGAAATATCTCTGCTATAAACCCTAATTTATAGCAAAAATTAGGGTTTGACAACCACCTCAAGATGTGTGCTCAAAATTGAGGGCCTAGGACTTGAATTCTAACAATTAAAATTGAGGAATGTGAGGGAGATTCAAGAGGTCAACCAATTAATATCAACTTTGGGACTGATTTTATCTTTCAAGGAGCAAGGTGAAGGCCAATCCTCGAGCAAACCAAGGGGTAAATTTGTTTGGAGACTTGCTAGTTGATTTTGGCAACAAGTGGAACTTGGATTAACGGAGATCATAGGATCTCACTTGCACTCCATCGATTTGCAAGTTAAAGAAGTACAACAAGAGGTGCCAGTTTTGTGGCCAACAAGCTATCCATTATCCAAGATTAAGTGGTAACCTTTGTATTTTCAGTGTATGTAAAGAAATATTATTGTAATAAGTATTAAATCAAGTTACTACCACCCTATCCGAGAAGGAAGGCCGGTTTCAGTGGTTGCTAATGCCTTGACAACCAGGGACTCATGTTGGATCTGTATTGTCTTAGATCTTGGTATATGGATTCCATTTTCTGAGCATTTCTTTGCTTCTGAATTCTTTGTGCAATATTATTTTCTTTTACAGTGTTTCTCTTTTCCTTTGTCTATTTTGTTCAGTAGTCTATTACAGCACTATCCCATGCTTCCATCACTGCATCCACTTCTGGCACGATATCAGATTGCAAGATCCTTGTTCCTACTGTTGTTTTACATTGTTTTTTGGTGTAAGAAATAGCCTTGAAGAAAACCCACTACATATTAATAATCCCCTAGAAAAACCCACAGAATAAAATACTCTGTGTAAAAGATCTCTTAGGAAACCTGCAGAATGAAATTCCTATGCTACATAGGAATAGATAATATTCCGGAACTCATTTGCATAAAAACAAGGATATTGAAGTATATATATGGATTTGGAGAAATCACCACATAGAAATAGGTAATTATGGTGCCTTGAAATGAATGAAAAAGGGGCTTTTTATAGTAGTCTTCCCCCATTGAAATTTTATGGCCACACGTAGTTTTTTCTTGATGATTAGCATACAAATATTCTTTACTCATCTACAAGTGTTATGTTGGAGACTTGCTATGTTCAGTCTCAGGTTTCTGTGAGGATGCTATCTCGAGAGGGAGTGTGAGAGGGTGGTGAGGTGGGGGCCGTTGTGCCTCATCTATACAGGTATAGATGTGCACAAGATCCAAAGAGGGGTTTCCTTAACACATCGATTGAAGTTTGGCATGTTTTCAAATTGTGAAGCTGAGATTGACATCCTTGATCATTATCATCATTCACCTCCTACAAGTTTTGGGGAGAGAGGGAGCAGGTGCTAGTGCCTTGATAGCTTGGTATATGGATTCAATTTCCCGAGCATCTGTTTGCTTCTGAGTTCTTTGTGCAGTGTTCTTTTCTTTTACAGTGTTTCCCTTTCCTTCGTCTCTTGTGTTCAACGGTCTATTACAGCAGTTTCCCAAGCTTCGATCATTGCATCCACTTTTGACACAAGAGTCCCGACTACACTAACACTCCAAGTGAACATAGGTGTCCCTACCCATATGCATGTCGTCGCGCTTGAACTCACAACCTTTAGGTTATGAAACACAAGATTTACCATTGGGAATCAATAATGCAGGAGGGTACCAATCTAAAAGGTTTACATAAAGCTTTTTTTGGAAATAACTTGAGAGTTCTTCTTTTCATATTGCAAGCATGTTTTAAGCGCATGTACTTTATTGCTTGTGATAAAAACGCATCTTGAGATCATCCTAGATTCATTGATAGAACTTAACGGTATGTTTACCCTAGGCTGGTGATTCCCATGTTCCTAGTACTGATTTTATTTGTTTTAACTCAGCCATGGTATGAAGCATCCACAGTAGATGGCTGTTTATCTGCAATAGTACGGTGTAATTGTTTTCCTATAGCATTCCATGCATGTGCAACCAAATGTATCAGAGGATATCCTCATAGCCATCACTTAACAGTGGTGGTGCTTGAACTATGTAAGTTTGCCTGTTTTGAAGCTGTCTATATACTCCTTCAAAAGTTCAAGGACAACTAGGTCAACCAAATATCTCCAAATCTGTCAAACTTTCACAGGCCATAAATGTTAATGACCCTAGCAAAGGATGTGCAGGTCCCATAGGAGAGGCAATTGTGCAAGTTCTTGAGCTATGGACTGTGGGCTTTTAGACTTCCTGCTGCTAATTAGGTACCCTTTGTACAGTTGACTGATGCATGAGTTGTACAGTTGACTGACAAGACTGATAAGCACATTCCATTTTGTGACTAAACTGCAAGATCAGTAACAGAATGATAATCCATGATATCAACTACGCAAGAAAGGTGTGGTTGTGTGAAAATACAGCTGGCAATCTTCTTTGTATAATCAACAGGACCATATCTACTGCAATAGAGCTACTACTCGGTTTTCTAGTCACAGGAATCACGATTTAAGACTTTAGTGAAAGGTTTATTTGTCATCTTGTCAACACACCTCACTTAAAGCTGTCATTTAATTTATTGTTCTATGGGTCAACTTACGATGCAGCCACCAAAAATCAAATTAGTGCAACAGCTTGGTTTTTCAAGAATTTACTTTGGAAAAACAAGGACACACAATTACAGTCATCTCTATGTCAAACACTTGCAAATCTTGATTCTTGCCCCATTTTCATAGTCACGAGGACAGTACACCTAACCCAAATAGCACCATGGTCCATTGCCTCATCAAGGTCACAAACATATTAGATCTAGCCAGAATAGCATAGTTGAGCCATAATCCACGTATTAATCAAGTCGAATTCCTTACCATGATCCATTGCTTGAAGAAGACAAGCACGGCAAAATGTATGGCCACAAGGTGTTGTCACAGGTTTGTAGAACAGTTTCAAACAAAGAACACAATCAAAGTCGTCTAATCGCTGCAGCTTTGCACGTTTTCCACTCTTTCCCACAGATCCAGGGTCTCCTTCTTTGATATCTGATATTAGTTGCTGCAGCATAGATTGAAGAGGAGAACTGCACAATCAAAAAACACTGAAAATCAAAAATTTACCCACTATTACTCTGTAATACAATATTAATTGCTGCAACATGGTCTGAAATGAGAAAAAGGAATTGCACGATTAAGTCATTCGAATTGTAAGAGCTGCAAACCCCCCCCCCCCCCCAAACACCAAAACACCTGGTAGCCCCAAAAAAAAACCAAAAGATATGCCCCAGCCTTCCCCTCTCTTTCTCGCTCACCTCTTGCTGCAAAATAACTTGAAGAGAACCCCACAGCCAACTAATTCAGTGATAGCAGAGTAGGATCAGTTGAAGAAAACTTTAATCACACCTTAGGCTGTTTTGCATACAACAAGATGCCCTTTGATCTATTGAATGCTTATTCCACCTTCCAAGATTGGATGGATCAAGTATCTGGTCCCTACTCTGGCAAGTTCATCAGTGCATTATGGCCCTACCTCCCTGGTCCCTATGTGTGTCAGGGAAGTTTATGCCATGTGGTACATTCAGGTTGGACAGTTTTGCACCATCCACGTCAGCCAGATTTCCCTCCAGATTGGATCCACAGAGAGAGAGAGAGGCAGGGGAGGGAAATGCAATTTTTTGGCTAAATGACTCAATAAAAAGTCCTGACACAAATGCATTCGTATCGAGGTTACAATAAACAGCGTAAGCCATTTATGCTGAGCACAAAGTCAGCAATATAAGGAAGATGTTGTGTGAAGCCTGCACAAAAGTGAACAGCATGTGCGCAAATTACAACTCATGTCAAGACAATGCATTATCGCACACCCACACTCAGAATATAAGCTGTGTGCTCTTCTCCGATCATTTTGATTGAATGCATCATAAAGGGTATGGAATAAGACTTCAAAGTCCTACATAGCCAGCATATTGTTACTTGCAGCGCAATAACTGGCACAAAAGAAGCTTTACTGTAAGATCAGTACCTGCTAGGGTCTATCTGCAAGCCTGCCAGAAATGCGTCTTGAGCTTCATCATACCGTTCCAACTGTTCTTCCAGAAGGTCAACAAGAGTTCAGAAAAATAAGCAGATTTATCTCTCTAACGTGCAAGGCTTATCAAGATCACTTATAACTTGGAAAAAGCGTTCCATATAGCAAAAAAAGTTTGAACATGCCAGAATAAGAGCCGTTCCTTTTCTGTAGTAACCCTTGATCCATGTGTCCTGCATGTTAACTACCTTTTCCGCATCTTTTAAAGCCAACTGCACAAAAGGCAAAAGCAACATTATATCATCCATAAGTTGAAAAGAACAACCATTAATTTGAAGGTGTTATAAGAGGAGAAGCTTCTCATAAGACTCCACACCTGCAACAAACAATGATCAGGACTAGCAAAGGACTCACAGAAGAAATATGAAAACAATACCTCTGCATAATATGTAGGGTCAAGCGCTAACAAAGCACGCCTCTCTGAAACTGCTGCAGGAATATTTCGCAAATGTTTGCTTAACCTGAAAGAACAACCACAGAAAGGCCCAAAGCACCACCAAGTCATTCTAAATCTAGAATGAGTAAGCCTATGACTAAACAAGTGTCAAGACCTCTACACTATCAAACATAACATGTCACGTATTCTATACCTAAACAGGTATCATCATCTCATGTATTCTACATCTAGAAAGAGTAAGCCTATAAGTAAACATGTCGCAAGACCTCTATACTATCATACATAGAATGCAGACCATGTGGCAAGACCTCCAAACGATCATACATAACATGCAGAAACAGGTACCGTCATCTCATGTAAACATAATGAATGGAATTCATTATTAGATTCAAGCTTGCAATGGTCAGCTTTTCCTATCTAACTACCCAATATTTTGGAAGTGAACCTTAATAGCATTATCCTAGAAGAGGAGAAGGCAAACAGTTTGGCAGGGCAAGCCAGCAGGCAGGACAAGAAATCAGGAGTAGAATGGAGGAAGGAGGCAAGGCTGGAACAGTAGGGCAGACATGTGGGAGGAAGAGCACAGGCAAGTGGGAGCAGGAGGGAGGGAGAAGACAAGGTGGGAAGAACAGGAGCAGGCAGGGCCAATAGAGGAGACAGGGCAGCTGGAGGAGGAGAAGGGAGGAGCATGAGGAGGCGGGAAGAGCAGGAGTAGGCAGAGGGCAGGAGAAGAGATGGGGAAGAGCTGGACGGGGCAGGAGGGAGGAGGTCTTGCATGGAGGAGAAGGCAGAAGGAAGGTGGTGGCAGCAAGGGTAGCGCAACAGTTTGAGCTGCATGAGGCGCCCATCAGCAGGTTTGCTCTCAACTCCAACTGCAAATATGCACCAATCATCGTATTTCTCCTTCTGCCATATCAAATAGAACTTTCATAAAGACCCACGCAAGGTCTTCATCATGCTGGGAATAGAATGGGAGATCAAGTTGGGATTGGTGCCAATGGGAGATACAGCTGTACCACACCAGTCATAGTATTTCTCCTTCCACCATATCAAAGAATACTTTCATATGCCCAAAAGGTATAGATTATTGTGACCTAGGCTATGGGCAAGAACAGAGTATATGTCCAAGCTTAGGAAATTTGGGAAGTGAAACATATCACAGACATTGTTATGTTCACAATATAGGTATGTTGAATACATGTGCTATACCCATCATTATGCTGTTTCTTCAAAAAGCTGCCTAAATAGAGTTTATAAAATAACATTTACTTGTAAATGGCTACCATTATAGATCTGGGTCATCACCAAGTCTAGCTGGATATTATCATCTTTCACATAGGCAAGTCAAAAGGGTATGTGGGCCTTTTCACTGCTTTCAAACACATCAGAGCTTTGGTCTCTAAATTTTCATTGTCTAAGGAGGGAGGAAAATAAATATTGTGCAGTGCACAAGACAAACAAAAATTCCAAGAACTCACTTGCTGAATGCTGCACTACGATTGCTCAACGTAACCACAGCTCCTGCAGGTTGCAATTTGTAAGCTCTTGAGTACTCATTGATTGCCTGCAAGAAAAAATGATCATAAGAATCTCTCACTCACCCCCTCTCTCCTCTTAAAAGATGATGTTTTCCCCTTAAAAGATGATATAATGCCAAGGAAATGGCTCCCCTAGAGACTACAACCCATCAGGGTACCATCAAAGATGATATACTGAGAACAATCGCACTATATGACAGGGTGTTGTGTTAGAGCAAGTCAAATGACCAAGTGGTTGAGCAGAGGACATACACACCACTACGGTCACCACTCTCCCCAACACTTTTTAAACTGTTATCTGATTCACAATCAGGATTATACATGGCACACAGATACATCAGATAATTTTGCACAAAGTGAAGGTTCATGGTCTTTCAAATATCCGAGCTGGTTAAATAGTGATCATATTTATACATGGGCAATGGGCATCATCTTTACTAGAAAAAGAAGTTATTGAGACAATCCTCAAAGAACACGCTCAAGGCATACCATAATTACACAAGTGAGTGCCACCAAGCCCACTAACCTCATACAAAAAATGCTTGTTTAGTACATTAGACACCACATATATGATGTAAGCAGCATCGTTTGGGCATTGGTGATAAACAGAAGCCCTCATATCCTTGTGACCTCCATGACACTTCACAAAAACCCTCTATGCTATTAAGCTAGTGTCCAGCTACATTTGGCCAATGATACATGCCACCTAGTAGTAGACAGGTACGACGTTGGTGAGCATAAAATCCAACACAAACCTAGGCTGTTGTTTTATCTATTCTTCATAATCATTACCATCTCAGCATGTAGCGCAAGAACTCAACTATGGATTGTCACTCCTTGGAACCTAGCTGCAATCAACCATACATCATCTCAGCATGAACGGGCTATATACCTCAACCAAGTGCTTCACTGCTTCGTATTGTTATAGACAAAATCAATCTATGGAAGGCAACACTCCCACTTAGATTGACAGCAAGAACACAATGCAAAGCATATCCTTCAACTTCATCCACTCTAGTCAATCCATTTGTTTTTTATACTCCTAGCATGACATACATAGATACACCTCCGATTTCTAGAAGGCCGTCCGCTAGAGATGGTCATTGATCTTGGGCTCCTCTAACTATTTTATCAAGCCATCCATACAACTTGAATATATGTTCAAAAAAGAGACTAGCCAACTCTTCACTTTTTGCACCCATCTTGCTTGAGACTGAATGGAGCTTCTAGATCAATTGGTGCAAGTGTGCATCAAACACCAAAGGGCAAAGGCGTTGGGGTAAAAGGCCTCTGGGACTGCCCGTTTACACTGTGACCGCCCATTCTTTATTCATATATAATATGATAGTGCAATAAGGCTGTCAGTTCAATTGGACAGCACCTACATTGTGTGTGCTCTTCTCTCCCGCATCTTCCTCTTCTCCTTCTCCACTGCCATTGCATCCCCTTCAACTGGTATCAGAGCTTTGGATCAGAGTTTGATCATGGAGCTTGGCCCGGCATTACTTCAGCCCGGATTGAAGACCTAGAGCTTGGAGCTTCAATGCCAGCCATGGCTTCTTCCCCCCAAGGTAAGATTTCATCTCCCTCCAGGGGTTGCCCTCATAGTATCCTTGTGCTCGCAAGAGATTTTTGGGGATCCAACGCGGCATGGTAGTGCACCTATGTCGTTCCTTGGCTTCATTGGGCACCTTGTATGCCTCCATTTGCCCCCTTATCATCAGCATAACCTACAGGCCCCATAGTAGCAGCACACGTTTTTTTGCGCCTGTTTCAAAATCTGGCTCAAAAATCCCATTTTTTCTCATATCTCGGGAACCTGATTTAGGCAAGGTAAGAGTCTAACTTGGGGTTTTGGCACGCTCCGGACACAATGGTGATGTCAGATCTGTCAAATTCTGATCACAAAATTTTCTATAACAAATCTGAGTTGATTTACAACAAGAAAATGTCATGCTCTTAGCGTATTGATGCTCCCGAGGCTTGGTATTTGATGCCCAAATGCTTTGGGGATGTTTGCCCAATGTTTTGAGATGCTTTGGGACTTGGTTTGAGCTTCCATAGCTCGATTTATGCAGGGATTTACTGTTGTACATTGTTTAGACAGCAAGGTTTTATCAGGGACAGCTTATGCATAATGCTCTTTGTTGACATTCGGGTGTCCTGTTGAATGTATTGATGCTTGGTCATCATGGTTTATGCCCGCATATGCTATTTGAGAGCTATTGAGCCTTGATTTGGATGCGGACACTTCGTTGTTGGTTGGGATTTATGCTACCTTGATTGACAAGTTATTTTACCTCCAGTTTGGTTATGCCTATGGTCTACGGGTACTCCCGACTACTTCTATGTTGCCTAGCTTCTATGCTCGTTGGGTTCCTTTTGCTCATATAGGTCAGAGAGCAGTTGCTCTTGATGCTTACCCAGCTATGCACTTTGTCTACTGTCATGTACTTTACAAAGCCACTTATTTGGATGTTGTTGTACAGATACTTAGGCTTCTCCTGGAGCTTGACCATTGCAGGATCTTATGCCACTTACCGGTCTTGCATTGACTTGGATGCTACTATGTGGTCTGATGTACTGCAAAATCATGTTTACCATTATGGTTATGGGCTAATTTCATACTGAATACCATATGCTCTTATGACAGATATCTTATGCTTTACCGTACTGTGGTTGGTTATGTCATGCAGTTGGCTACGACTCTTTTTCATGTGGGAGCTTTTGCATCCTTGGTTGATGCCTTTATGTCCTCCCGTCTGTTGAGGTTTCATGAGCCTTTGCAGTATGCTTCTACCACTGATGTACTTGCAGATGATTGTCTTTATGAGCAGGTTCCCTCCGTTGGAATAGCCCTCGGCTGCTTGAGCTCCGTGGATGCTATGGATAGCCCTATTCATGATGACTTGGATTCCTTGTCGTCTTCTACAAGTTCTTCTACTTCAAATGTTGTTTGCTTATATTGTGGGAAGCTTGGGCATGTTCAAAGAAAATGCTTTAGACGGATTAGAGAGCAGCAAAGACAGAGACGGACTCGACATGAGCAGAGAGACAGAGATGCAGCAGATGCAGCAGGTGTTACCACTCTTACTAATGGTGAGGTACATGCAGTTACCCATGATGATGCAATTGAGCATGTACTCCTGTCGTCTTGTTTCCCTACAGCTTACTTGCTCAATGATCGGGCTTATGCGTTTGATTGGCTTTTGGACTCTATGGCATCTTGTCATGTTAACCCTCATAGAGCATGGTTCTCTTCTTACACGGAGGTTGACGGATATATTGATTTGGACCTTGAGCAGTCTTATGCTATTGTTGGTACAAGGGATATACACCTGGCTTTACCTAATGGGACTTCTCTTATACTCAAGGATGTTTTACATATTCCCATGCTTAGTAAGAGCTTGATTTCTGTCAATCAGTTGCATAATGCAGGATATACTATTTCTCTTCAGGATAGGTCATGGAATATCTATCGTGGTTACTTGGTTTTGACCAAAGGTTCTAGAGTTGGTTCTCATTACCCAGTGCATGTCTCTCATGTAGGAGATTCTATGGTTGCAGTTATCCGGATACCACATGCATTGTTATGGCATTATCGCCTAGGCCATATGCACCACAAAGAGATGGAGATCTTGTCTCGTTTAGACTCATTGTTGCCTCCTATGTCACTTACAGATCTTGATGCTTGCCTTGATTATACTCTTGGTCCTTGCAGAGCCCCCTAGCTTATGGCAATCGTACGAGGCACACTCCTTTAGATCTTGTCCATTGTGCAGTATATAGACCTATGCCTTCCCAGTCACTTGGTGGAGCGTCGTACTTTGTGACCTTTGTTGATCATGCTACCCACCATGTTTGGGCTTTTCCCTTGGTGCAGATTGAGGATACTGCAGTTATGCTTGACAGGATTATGGATTCTGTTGGTAGCAAGCCTAGGTGCTTGCAGATGGATTATGGGAGTCGTGCTCTCTCCCATCTTTCGGAACTCTTGTCAGCAGTATGGCATTGATTTCTTGTACCCACAGTATTATGGTATTGCTCATGGCATATGCCTGACCTTACAGGCAAAGGTTGCTTCTATGCTTACCACAGCTGGGTTGTCTTATGGATTTTGGGCTAAGGCCCTTATGACGGCAGTCTATTTGGTTAATAGGATGCCATGCTTGACCTTGGATGGTATTACACCCCATGGGCCATGAGGCATGGAGTGGCATGCAGCCCTCCTATGATTACTTGAGGATGTTTGGTTGCCAGGCATCTGTACATATGCCAGAGCCTATGTCACGTAGATGTATCCTCCTTGGTTATGGAGATGGCGACTTTAAGGCCTACAAATTATGGGATTTGGATGCCCAGCAAGTCATACGCAGCCATCATGCTGTCTTCTATGAGACGCAGACACCTCTCAGGCCTCTTGATGAGCGTTCAGTACGCTTTATGGCTGATTTTACAGCAGCTATAGTGCCATTACAGACCCCTTGCAGGCTCATGAGAGCTGTTTTCTTGTAGTTTTGCAGACTGGACAGCCAACCATATATCAGTCTTCCGCTTTGCTGAGGCCACATGTAGTCTTAAGACCCCGTTGGACGAGTTTCCGGGATGTTGGCTCTCTTTCAATGATTGACTCTGGAGAGTTTGACTACTCTCCGCTGTCTTGTATGCGCCACAGTGATACTATGTGCAACTTTGATGCTTTACAGCCGTGCACTGATGAGTTGTGTTTGCTTCATGAGAAGCATTCTTGGATTACTCCATTGTATGGAGCTGCGGGATCGCTTATCTCCTGGATGTCATGACCTCGGGGATGCTTGACTCTTCTTCTGCAAAGGTTCCCGACACATCTTGCACAGCTCGCTTTCTGATTGAGCGTTGGATGAGATGTCATGATTCCTCACCTTGTCTTTTCTTTTCTTTTCTTTGTTTTCGCTCCCTAGCCACATTGGCCTTTTAGTGGGAGGTTGTTGGGGTTAAAGGCCTCTGGACCTACCCGTGTACACTGTGACCGCCCATTCTTTATTCATATATAATAAGATAGTGCAATAAGGCTGTCAATTCAGTTAGACAACACCTACATTGCGTGTGCTCTTCTCTCCTACATCTTCCTCTTCTCCTTCTCCACTGCCATTGCATCCCCTTCAAAGGGATGAACATCAGAGACCAAAGGGGAAAGAATGCAACACAAGTAGTATGAAAGGGTAGCTAAGAGAAGAGGAAAAGAGGCTATTGCATAAAAAAAAGACCCCATAGGAGTGGAAATCCCTAAAAGAGCTCCTCGCAATACTAAGAAGTGAAGCCAACCTTCACAAATGCAAAGGAGAATGATTAACTATTAATTAACAAGCACTTCAATTAATCACAATTAAGCAAATGAAGCACACATGCACATGGAAGCTAGAGTGCTCCTTCTTAGAGACAAAGGCTCATATCGAACCCAAATCTTGTTTCCCCTTGCGGTATTTAAGATTACAAGAGATATTCTAATTGGATACATAGATCCAGATATTGCTCTAAGACCTTGAGTTCCGGCCGCCAGCAGTCCTAGTAACTTGTCTTTCTATACTTATTCTCACAAATTGGCCCAACATTGCCTACTCTCAAAGCCACTAGTTGCTCTCACTAACCATGACTAACAAACCCCAAGATTGACTAGATCTACCATAAAAACATCAAAGTCTACATAAACTACTCAAAAAGCACATGCATGGAAATCAAGACCACTATCAATAGCAATTACAATGCCTTTAGGTGAGAGAGTGTCTCGAGGTCGTGAATCTTTTACCTCATTTCTCCTAGGACAATTAAGTTGTGCACATGTGAGATTACTCCAAACATGTGTCACAGTGACAAGTAAACTCCATTTGGGTAGTGGGGGACATTAGCAAAAGTTGTGAAGGGCAAGTGTCAATGGGTACGTGGAGCAAATTTGGTCTAGAGATATCGACTTCCACCTTGGGAATGACTCTCTCTATTGAAGGGGTAAGAGAATCAAATTATTTTACTATCTTGGACTAAGGTTTGTGGGAGGTCAAACACTTCAAGCTCATAGTGGTTAGAGATTCAAAGTTGAGGCTGGCCAATGGCCAAAACCTCGGGAAGGCCAAATCATTTTAAATTTCAAGGCCCAGGGAAGTGTGAAAATATGCTAGGGTTTACATAGAGAAAACACAGAATGTATGGACACGACTGAAACACAATAACTCAAACAATAACGCAATAAGCGTAAACCCTAAAAGCAAAATACAAAACGCAAAAACAAAAAAACAAACATAGAAAAAAGAGAACTTTGAAGTGAATGAATCAATGTCGTAAACAAATGAGAGAATGCATAGAATGGTCAAGGGCAAAGCTGTCCAACAACCAATGGCTCTTGTGGGAACGGGTTGAGGGAATTATCAATGTGTGTCCTCCACCAAAGATGGATCCCAAGTGCAATAATTACCAATCAAAGCACGGGCTAATAAAGAAAAATGTTGAAAACAAAAAAAACCTACTATAGATGCAAATGCAAATCTGACCAATGCTAGAAATGGAAGGGCAACGGGCTCAAAACCAGAACATAGTAATCTCTGGGGTTGGAACTCGTAAACGCAGCAATATAACTACCTAAAGATGATGGCAACCAATCCCCAGCAAGAGCCTGGGTGACAATTGTAGACCACCTAGTAGTAGTCACTAGGGGCTGGACAGCCAATGGAAGAAGCCTAGTGGCCGAAACTTGCAAGAGAAGTATGGGCTCAATGGTAGACAGCTTGTCTATGTATAGATGCAGAAGGATCCTCCCAAATTAGGGTTTTGCTTGTGGGACACAGAAACTCTCTAGAATCATGCACCGTTTAATGAAACTTTTGGTAATTTACATGTTTTGGGGCTATTTTAAAGAGCCAATCAGTTTGTAATGCATTTCTGGCTCAAGAAGAGGTAGGAGAGGTCACTTTTGGGTAATTGGACAACAAGCAACAAGAGCTAATGGACCTTCTAAAGCAATTGGCGACAGCCAATCTAAAGCAATTGACTTCACCTAGACCCTAATCTAAAGCAAGCCACCTATGTGGGGGCATCGTCCCCAACAAGGGTGATCCCCAAGAAGCAGGAGAAGACTCTAAGTGGTCTACAACAAGGGTGACTTGTATGCAACAGGAGAAGACTCAAGTTGGCATCCCCAAGCACTCGAATCAAGAGACAAATTGGGAATTAGGGTCATTAATTGTTGTAGACAGCAAATGGTTCTAGAATTGTCAGAAATAGTGCCTTGATTTGCTGGAACTAGAACAATTTCCGTCGAAGAAATTTGGAGGGATTTCAAGTTCTCAGCTTGGTCTCCTAATTTCGGAGCTTTGGCCTTTCTCAGTTATACCCATCGATTTCCTAAATAAAGATTAAAGAAATACCGCAAGCGGCATCAAGATTTGGGGCCAATCGGTGTTGGATTCTCTTGATCGATTGGTAAAGTGCTGAATTTTTTTATTCACGTAAAATTTGCTTATTGTGATTACTTGTAAATCAAGGATTCACCGCCCTTCTTTGAAAGGAAAGGCGGTTGCAAAAAGTGTAGCACATAGCCTGCACAGCCCTAGACAGCAAGATTGCATTGAATAGAGAGGCTCAAAGCTATCAGTAGTGGAGAATACTCTTCAACATATGTGCTGAATCAAGAAACACAAGAGAGGAGGAACACAAACAATGAGGAAGGAACAAAAATCTGATCTAAATGAAAATGAGAAAAGTGAAACACAAGCAGCACCTACACGTGAACACGGCCACATTAATGAGGGCACCAGACTGCAAAACAAGAGAGAAAATTTGACTGATGATAGAGGAGAGAGAAGATGGCAACAGCTGGAAAAGATGCAGCACATATGGATTTCCATCCATCCATGCTAACCATCCACAAAATGGACCAATTATTTTTGGTCATCCAAGGCTGTTCAGAGTTTGATGCTTGGGCTTTTTTGCATAAGAGCAATGAAAACAGGGCTAAATACCTTGTCTATGACCAAATATGGAGCTGGACATGCTCAATTTAAATAGGTTCAACCTTAGCACTTCAAGAGAGGCACTTCTTTTCCCACCAATTTTTGTAACTCCTCGGCTTCATTTGGGCAGTCATGACTGGTTTGTTTCTAAAAGTTAGAGAGGGGGTATTAAGATATTGTGCATGACTCCATTTTGGTCATGTCCATTGGGCACCTTCATGTTTGGTCAATGTCTTGGGCAGCATTGTACACACCATTACCTGCATTCAGTTGTACAAGAGAGAGTTGTTTTAAGTTTTCTTTAAACTAAAAAGATACTATTCACAAAAACACCCTTTGTATAAACACCCCAAGAGATAGTATTCTCTCTCTTGTGCATTTTGTGGCCAGGTGCTTGCATGCATAACGTGTGGACAGTGGCCTGCCTCTTTTTGATTATGATAAGATAAAACAACTTTCAAGTTACTGATTTGACAATTCTCTTTTGCACAATTTCATATGGGTGGCAATAGACATGCGATGTGTCACTTTGCCAAATGGTTGCATTTCCATGTCTTGACTCTTGACTCTACGTATGCCTTTAGTTTCTTCATCCAAGCAATGGACAAATGTCAACAACCATGCTACATCGTATCCTTTGTGTGCCATAAAATATAGTTTTGGCAGTCCTATTTCACAAGGTACCATGTGGCCATATGTCACTTTGCCTACCGCGTCCCACCTGCCAAAGAGGAACCTCATGCAATTGGGGCAACTGACTGGCTCAGCCCCAATGTCTTGACGCCTTGATCCTAGATAAGCTGTAGTTTCTCTATGCGAGATATTGCATATCTCTTCAATTCTAGAGTTTCTTGACACACAGGTATTCGATCTCACTGATTATCACGGAACTTTCAAAAAGCACTACCTGCTCAAACGATCCCTTTCGAAAGGCGGTGTTACCACACCGCACGTGCTCGGCGACGGCCTCTCTGGTTTGTCCATCCTGCACAATCGAAAGAAGAGGTGCTTGCGGCAATAAATGCACGGTAAATATTTGGGACGGCAACGGGCAGTGATTGGCAGAGATATCTTTCAAGGAGGTGGCAGAGATGGCCGTTTGTATGAGATGCACATAGGGCAGTGGAGATAGCCATCTGTGTGAGATGCACATAGGGCCAGCGGGCGGGACTTACAGGGATGAGTTCGTCCACGTCGTCGAAGGATTGAGCGTCTGTGGAGCTTTCCGCCATCGCTGCTGGTTGGATGATCGAGATCAAAATCACAGCGCCGGTAAAAGGAAGAGCGCTCGGCTCTTTGGCTTTATAGCAGTTGCCACGTCGGAGAAGAAAAAGAGCAGACAATCGCATGGTAGCACGAAAATAAAAATGAAGTTCTATCCCTTTTCTTTGGCTGGCTCCGGCTCCTGCCACGCGTCCACTTAGCACACCATGATCAAAGTCAGGCACATTCACACGCGTTTTGTTTTCCCCACCTATAACACTTAAGCTGTCCAACGTCTCCTTTTCCATTCCTTAGCTCGAGTCAATTTTAGTGGCCTTCAAAGGATTAGCCAAGTATCGCTCTATTTATAGAGTGGTTTACTAAGGACTTAAGAAATTAGCTAAGTCCTCTTAGCTAAGAAGTGTCCGTACCTTATCATGATTTATATAAATATTTGTCATGTATCTATTCTATATATTATTGAGAGCTTTGCCTTGGGAATACCAATCAACCAGAAGGCCCAAGCCTATGTAGCACAAGGAGAAGGAGTTTGGTATTCAAGAAATAAATATGGCATTTTTTTAAGGGTGAGTGGGGATTATATTTATTTTCTATTATCTTCCCCACCCAATGGCATTTTTTTAAGGGTGAGTGGGGATTATATTTATTTTCTATTATCTTCCCCACCCAATTGAACACATTTCCCCTCCCAATTGAATGCACTTACACACACACTCGCTCTCTCACTCACACAAACACACACACACACACACACACTCTCTCTCTCTCTCTCTCTCTCTCTCTCTCTCTCTCTCTCAAAATTGAATATAGGATATCATCATAAAAAGGGAAAAATTGTGTGGCTCTCTCTCTCTCTCTCTCTCTCTCTCTCTCTCTCTCTCTCTCTCTCTCTTTTAATGACATCTAAGTGATATAATATTTTAATTGTTGAACATGTGAATATCTTAAAAATATCCATAAAAGCACACTATTAAAAAGGAGTTGAATTTCTTCTTTTATTGAACATTATGGGATGGAATAATAATTTTAATGGCGGAACATGTTCGTGCAATGAATACATACTCTAAAACCATACACAAATGCACATAAACTATAAAAATACATGTTACATGTACACACACATGTGCAAATGCTTATATATATATATATAAGCAAGAAAAATGAAAAGATGAGATACAATAGGAAGAAAAAGAAATGAGAGAAAATAAATCTAATAAGAGGAGAGAGAGCACACACATTCACTAGACCACACAAATAGACTTGCACGTATTACACACTCACTTTGTGTGTGTGTGTGTGTGTGTGAAACACACAATATACAAGACATAAGAAAAACAAGAATAGGCAAAATGAAAAAAATGTGTATGTACGTGTGTATCATTCTAACACACACACACACACACACATCCACACATTGATGACATATTAATCATAGAATATTAATTATTATTATGTAAATTATACTTAACCTATAATCAATACACTATTTATATCACATACTAACACTTGATTTATTATGTATATTTATAATCAAGATACATTTAAATTAATTTTAATTATGATATATATATTAATTAATGATACATATCATTATAGGTATTATATCTAACATGTATAATAAATAATAATACATATAATTTACTTGTATATTATATATATATATATATATATATATATATATATATATATATATATAACTATTAATATATTAGTTAAGTATTAATAAAAGATGTATACCACCTAGGTATACCCCATAACTATGCCCCCTACTCGTATGCCCATAACCATGTTCGCCCTGCCCCCGCACCCCCATAACCATGTCCCCCCTCCACCCCACTCACCCTCAATATTATTATTTATGCAATGATATTATTATTATCTTGTTATTATTATTAGTTATGTATTGCTATAATTTTTTAAAATGTTAGTAGCTTTGTCTAACCAACTTATCATTTTTTAAATGCTAGTAGCTTTGTATGCCCCTCACCCACACACGCACCCCCCCATGAAAGCTATCCATTTTTCATTTAAGCCCTTCAATACATTAAAATTTATTTGAATAATGTGTTCTTATCGTAAAAGAAATAATGTATTGTTATTGATTTTATTTCAATATTATTGCATGTTGTTTATGTTTTGTATCTTTAGAATTCTTTATGTCTAGTGAAGTCATGATTCTTTAATGGACTTTTTATAAGTAATGATTTCTTAATAGTTTTTATTTTTCATATTGTTACATATTAGTATTTATGTTAATAACTTTCTTATTGTAATTTTGTATTATTACTTATGTAATGAAATTATTTTATTTTTGTATTCTTAATTATTTAATTGATTAAAAATTTTAGCATTTTAGTAACTTTGTTTAACCAACTTATCATTTTTAAAATAATATTTTCTATATATTTATGTGTTAATCAAAATTTTAAATATATTAATAGCTTTGTCTAACCAACTTATCATTTTTAATTAAATTCTATATAGTTACATATTATATTAGTAACTTTGTCTCCCATACTTTTAAATATCAATATATACCTACATTTTCTTTCACCTATTATTATTTGGTATGTTGTTATTAAATTTTATTTGTGTCTTTGTTATATTATTTTAAAATAGTATATAATTTTCCATATTTTTACATCTTATAAATACGAAGGAGAGAGTGTGTTAGATTAATTAATGTGTTAAAAGATGTTTTGTCTTTAATCTCTCTAATATTCTTTTTGTCACTGTGTGCTTCTGTGTTGTTTTTCTCCATTTTCTTCTTCTTTGTTCTTTTTTTATCTTTGTTTTATTGAAAACCTAGCAATTTTGCATCTGCTGCAAGCTCTCTGCGTATCTATGCCTCCATTTGACACACAAGAAACTTCTATCAAGAGCATATTCACAAGCCTTTCTCTCTGAAGTATAACGAGTAGATATTCAACCATCCAACTCAAACGTATTTCCCCCTAATGCTTGTTGTGATCTATTTTGAAGTAAGTTTTGGTCTTTCATTGTGCTTGCTCTCAATCTCTAGGTTTTGATCACCATGACAGATCCATGAGAGTCAAAGATCTCCAATGTGATCAATAGCCTCACTAACAAGATCAAGGACCTTCCCACATCACAAGAGGCAGAAAGTGAAGCCTAATGTTGGTGGCAAAAGCAAGCATTGCTTTTGACCAACAAAAGTCGATACATGAATTGCTAGGTGGTGGCAAGGGTACATTTGTTCCCGCCAGGTCCATTGATATTGCATTGTGGAGCGAAGAACTAGAAGAATATCAACACAAAGTGCCAAGAGAATCTACCAAATTTGGCAAAATAAAAACACGAGCTACATGGAATGCATTGGATGCATTCCAACCCTTTCTTTATTATCTCTCTTTTTTTTCTTTCCTTTGCTTGCCTCTACGTTATTAACTTCTCTCTCTCTCTCTCTCTCTCTCTCTCTCTCTCTCTCTCTCTCTCTCTCTCTCTCTCTCTCTCTCTCTCTCTCTCTCTCTCTCTCTCTCTCTCTCTCTCTCTCTCTCTCTCTCTCTCTCTCTCTCTCTCTCTCTCTCTCTCTCTCTCTCTTAAGTCTCACTTTCTCCTACTTGCCCTCTCTCTCCAAGTCTCACTCTATTTCTCTTTCTCTCATTAACTCTCTCTCCCCCCAATGTACACCCACAATTGAGACTCTTGATATCTTCTTCCTATGACCCCTCCTCACATAAATCTAAAGTTACATATTTGAACACACTTGCATTCTTAACAACCACATTAGCATAAATGCATACACCTAGACTACCACATGCACACCATAAAACATTAAACCACTTATATAAAACCACACATATACACATGCACTTTTTGAAATCCACATTGGTAGGCCCTAGTCATGTTTCTTAAATGCTAAATCTATGACATACACATACACCCACACTACCACATGCACCCCATCCCATAAAACACAAAACTACTTATACATCGCATGCATGTGTACAAGAACACATAGACACAAATGAACTATCAAAACTTAAATTTCAAATGCACAAATGCTCACAAGTAACATATGATGTATGTTTAGCTTACCTTTTTCTATCATATTGCAAATTCAACATCCCTTATCTTCTATGAGGTGTTTTTGTTCCATTTTTGCTTTGAGGTAACACAAGCATATGAACATGGAAATGCAATGCTTTTTAATCCCATGTATTATTTATCCATTTGGCATATGCAAGAGAGAGATCCTAAATATTTATGAGAAGATTGTCAAGCATAGCAAGAAAGCTGTGACCAAAATAGATTTAGGAAGCAAAGATCTAGTATTTGGAGCTTCTATACACACAAAGAAGAGGAGGGAGTGGCAGGATCTAAAATGGGCCGACAATGGCTCTTTGATATTGGGGGTAAAGGCACCTCCGCCTAGCCACCCGTATATTACTACACTGACAGTACCCACCACTACACACTGTAGGTGGCGACCGCCCATCACAATCACTTATTCTTTATTCTTTTAGTGACAGTTTGAATAAAGGAAGGCCCGACCACACATTGTGGTTGTTGGAGTTCCCATTTCTTGTCTCTCTCTTTCTTGCTCTTGCTCTCCCGCCATAGCTCTCGCGTGCAAGCTTCGATCCTTCTCACCTTTCAACTGGTATCAGAGCAGGTCCTTCGCGAGTGCTTTCCGGTCAGTTCTCAGCCATTCTTTGACATGAACAGCAGGGTTTCATGAAGAGGCAGCCATAGCTTCCATCATTGAAGCTTGTTCTCTTCACCTCTTGCTTGGACTTGTCCTAGGCTTGTGTAGGCCTATTGTAGGCCTTCATTGGGCTCTTCCTTATCCCCTACCCACCCTGATTTGGCCCCTCAAGTACATCAACATGCTCACGTTTTATTTGCGCATGTTTGCAAAAATGGCTTTAAAAGCACTCTTTTTGTCATATCTCGAGCATTCGGAACCCGATTCAGGCAAGGTAAGAGTCTAAGTTAGGGTTTTGGCACGCTTGATGCGATGGTGATGTCGGATTTGCCAAATTTTGATGACAGAATATTTTGCAATAGATTTCAAGTCTGAGACAGCATGTATTTGTATGCCTATGGCTTATGTGATGCTTCTACTGATGTCTATTGATACCGAATCACTTGTGGATGTTATGCCTCTTATGTGAGACACATTTGGAGCTGATTTAGCTCAGCCATTGATTGTTTTGAACAGTCCTAGATTTGGCCAAAATAGGGCAGCACTTATCTCTTAAAGTCTATGCTTACCGGGATTAATCACTTGATGCATATTGATGCCTACATATATGGAAATGCTATGTTAATGGATTGCTATCATTTTGGTACTGATTTGAGTCCTGAAATACTCAGTTTGGAGAAGTGAATGGCTGCTGTAAACAGTTGGACTGAAGTTATTCTACTCATGTATGCTTATGCCTATGCTATACGGGTCATGTCTTGGAGTTGTACATTGATGTGTTGACCATTGGGGATTGGAAAAGAGTTCAACATTGCTTCTTAATCATTGGTTGAGCTTGAGCTCCGCTTTTCATAGCATTTGGATATTTATCTTGGATGTATCTTGGCACTTATCGGTCTATGCTTAACCGCTTTGGACATGCACTTATGCTCATGTCACCTACCTATGTCAGTTACATTGTTTGAGCTTGGATGCTATTCGAGCTTTACTTGGGCTTGACATTCGATTTTCTAAAGCATACTTTGGAGATTTATTGGCTTGCGAGAGTTTATTTTGGGATATACTTGATGTCTATGGATGCTACATATGGATGTCACACCACCTTCATGTCCAGGATGTCTCGTTGATGCTTGATCTTGGACACTTGTCACTGGTGCTTGTACATGCTTTGTTCGAGCTTTGTTGCTTGTTATTTATGGCCTTTGTGCTAGTGGAAGCGTCTTTGGATGCTTGACAGACATTGAGCAAGTAGTCTATGCTATTTGAGCTTTTGAGACTATTTGGGATTTCTTACCCTTTGGGATGATGCATGGTTCATATGTCTTGGTTCCTTTCGATGCTTATGAGCTGAATCTTTGACTTGGGTCCCTTTCCTTGTGAGCTAACACCTACTTGTGTCAAGTCTTGGTAGTAGCAGACACACTTTGCTCCGTTGATTGGGAGATGTGCCTACTCACTGGCAGATATTTCATGGCATGTTTGGGTGTTGGATTCGTGCTTATTGACTGTCATATGCCTATGTTATGTCCGCATAATGCTGGTTATGGTCCTGGCAATATATGATTGACTTGGGATCCGCTTCTGGCACAGTTAGCTCTCATTTACTGAAATCTATCATTTATTACAGCAAGCTAAAATTTGCAGATTTTGAATACTTCTCTACAGGTAATGCTTACTATTTGATGTTATCTTGGTCATATTTGGTGGACAAGTGCTTCTCTTGGTAAAATCCACTCTTTTAGCCAGTTTAGCAGTGGTTTTAGTGCAATTTTTGATAATTACAGCAACCTACAATTTTTTCATTTTTTGCATTGATTTGGGATAGTATGGCTAGTCATCTAAAAGACATAGCTCTCTTTAACATTGCCAAGTTGGATGGTACAAACTATGGGTATTGGAAGTCCCAAAGTTGGCAGGTTTTGGTGTAGAAGTTGGAGATTAAACCTTTGTGTTTCAAAGGTGTCAAATCTGAGGATATGAATGATGATGTTTGGATGGAAGTTGATGAGATATGCAAGTCTACCAATATTTTGTCACTCTCAGAAGAGGTCCATCATAATGTTGTTGAAGATGAGAGTCAGAGTGCATGGGACTTATGGGAGAAAATTCAAGAGATTTATGTGTAGCAGAGTCCTGCGTCATGCTAAAGCAGTTAATGGACCTTCACATGAAGGAGGGATCATCCCTATAATCTCATTTCAGTCAGTTTCATGCTTTCATGAAGAATCTGTTGTCAAAGAGTATTGAGTTCAATGATAACTTGCACCCGTTATTTCTGCTTGGTACCCTTCCGGAATCATGGGATGTATTCCGTACTTCCATATGCACGAACAAGCTTGATGGGTTGAAAATCAAAGATGTTGAGAGTGCTTTATTGACTGAGGAAATTAACAGGAGAAACAATGATGCTTCCCGCTCTTCACATGCATTGACCGTTAGAGGGGGCAGTCATGGCAAGCATGATAATGATCATAAGGGCATGGACTCTCAAAAGTCCAGGTCCAAGTCACGTGGTCGCAGTAAGTCGTGTGGATGGAAGTCTGCTGATCTTACCTGTCATTATTGTGGGAAAGCAGGACATATTAGGCCGTAGTGCCATAAAATGCACGATGATAAGCGCAAGGAAAAGGGAAAAGATAAAGTGCAGGAAAAGTCTTCTGAGCGCAGCATAGTACTTGCCAAGTCTAGTGTGAAGATAGAAGAGGTTAATGTCACGCAGGCTACTGATTCAGATGATGATTACATACTTGCAACTTTATCATGCGATGATGATTACGTACTATGTCCGGTTCTATGCGCCTTGGTAATGATAGGTCTCTTGACATTGTGGGCATTGAAGATGTTAGGCTGTAGTTTCCTTCTGGCAGCTCTTTTGTTTTGCATGATGTACACCATGTACTTGCGTTGACTCACAGCCTTATGTCAACTGGACAGCTTGATGATGCAGGGTATTTTGTGTCTTTTGGAGACTCTGCATGGAAGATTACTCGTGGCAGGCTTGTGCTTGCAAGAGGTGCCAAGTCTGGCAGCCTCTATCCCTTACTTGTATTTGGAGCTACATTGGATCATGTTTTGTCTATGGGTTCTATTCCCCATGTATCCCTTTGGCATGCTTGTTTGGGACATATGTCTCTTAAAGGAATGAAAATGCTCAGTGCTTTGTAGTATCTTCCGCCTTTTGACTCTTCGCATTTTGATTCTTGTGATCATTGTTTGTATGGCAGGTATACTAGAAATATGCATAAAAAGTATGGTAAGAAACGCATGGGTAAGCCCTTGACTCTTGTGCACTCAGATGTATGTGGACCCATGCCGTGTCACTTGGTGGGACAAATTACTTTGTTACTTTCATAGATGATTACTCACGTAAGGTTTGGTCTTATCCCATAAAGAGAAAATCTGATGTCTTAGACACATTTCAGTGTCGGCTTGCATTGGCAGAGAACCAGTCTGGGAAAAGGTTCAAATGCCTAAGATCAGATAATGGGGGTGACTATGTATCACACGTGCTTTTGAGCAGTTTTGTGATGAGAGGGGTATTAAGCGTCAGTTGACCCCCCTTTACACCCCACCTCAGAATGGTATGACTGAATGCATGAATAAGACCATTTAGGAAAGGGTCCGTAGCATGCTTAGCCAAGCTAGCTTACCGTAGCACTTTTGGGCTAAGGTAGTTACTACTGCAGTGCATCTCATTAACAGGTCACCTAGCAGTAGCATTGACTTTCACGTTGCAGGCGAGGCATGGGCAGGCAAACCCCCCTCTTATGATCATTTGCGTGTCTTTGGCTATGAGGCATTCTGCCATGTGCCCAAGGACAAACGCAATAAGCTGGATCCTAAGAGTGTCAAATGCATTTTCATTGGCTATGGAGATGCAGGAGAGATGGTTTACCATCTATGGGATCCGCAGGTGCGAAAAGTGATCCACAGCCATGATCCGCAACCATGATGTCATCTTTCATGAGGACAAAATGCATATGCAGGCTGAGAAAGTGGTTGAGGTATGCAGAGTTATCTTTCAGGAGGAGCCACCTGCTCCCGTTCACCCCGCTCCACGGCCAGCTAGACATCGCGCAGCATCACTTGATGCTCATGGCCCAGATGCTAGACATGTTGATGCTAGACAGGATGTTGGTTAGGCAACAGAGCCAGGGTTGAGGCGTTCTACTAGAGATAGACAATCTCCTGACCGTTTTGTGCCCTCTGTGGATTATGTACTGGTTATAGATGCAGGAGAGCCTCTTACTTATGATGAGGCTATGCGCAAGGGTGATTGTCACTCTTGGGAGAGGGCTATGCAGTCTGAGCTTGACTCATTGCATAAGAATGAGACTTGGGATTTGGTTTCCTTACCTCAGGGTAAGAAGGCTTTGCCATCCAAGGGGATACAAGCTGAAAAGTACCCCTGGACACCCCAAGCCGGCATACAAGGCTCGATTGGTTGCTAAGGGTTTTAAGCAGGATCATGGTGTTGACGTTGATGAAGTCTTTTCTCCTGTGGTCAAGATGACCACCCTACGCTTAGTCTTGGCCTTGGTTGCACAGCTTGACCTGGACTTGTACTAGATGGATGTCAAGACGGCTTTTTTACATGGGGATTTGCATGATGAGATTTACATGGAGCAGCCTAAGGGCTTTGCAGACCCTAGCAGGGAACACCTAGTGTGCAAGCTAAAGAAGAGTCTATATGGCTTAAAGCAGGCACCTAGGGAAGGGGTACCATAAGTTTGATGCATTCATATGCAGTCATAGGGCTACAGCCACAGTGCTATGGATTTGTGCTTGTACATGAAGAAAGCCCGTGACGGTTCTTTACTGATTTTAGTACTCTATGTGGATGTCATGCTTTTAGCAGGGACATCTCATGAGGAGCTCGAAACTCTTAAGGCTTAGCTCAAAAAGAGCTTTGAGATGAAAGATCTGGGATACACTTCTCATATACTTGGTATCCACATCACACACGATAGATCTTAGGGACTCCTCTATCTGTCACATAGGGAGTACGTACATAAGGTCCTTGAGTGCTTCCACATGCAGGATGTTAAGTCTATTGGATGTCCATTACCTTCTCATGTGAAGGTTTCACAAGCTGATTGTCCGCAGACAGATGAGTAGAGGGCCGAGATGGCCAAGCTTCCCTATGCATCAGTTGTGGGCAATCTTATGTATGCCATGATAGCTACTCGTCCAGATGTTGCTTTTTGCAGTTGGGGTTGTGGCACGTTATATGGCTACACCTGGCAAGAAACCTTGGGATGCCGTGAAAGGTATCATGAGGTACCTGAAAGGCACAATAGATATGTGTCTTTGTTATGGCAGCCAGGATACATGAGTCGTGGGGTACACTGACTTTGATTACGCAGGACATGCAGATAGTAGGAAGTCCACTTTTGGCTATGTGTTCACTTATATTGGAAGGGCTATCTCTTGGATGTCCAGGGCATAGAAGTTTACGGCCCTTTCTACTACAGAGGCCGAGTATATTGCAGCCATAGAGGCTTGCAAGGAGGCTATCTGGCTAGGCCGTTTGATTGCAAACCTTGGTATGACTGATGCTATGCCTACACTGCATTCAGGTTCTATGAGTGACATTCAGTTGGCCAAGAATCCGGTCTTCCATGTGAAGACGAAACATATTGAGCTGAGGTATCACTTCATTCGTGAGGTCGTTGAGGACAAGTCTGTTGACCTTGTCAAGATCCGACCAAGTAGAATCCTGCAGACTTGCTCACGAAGAGCCTCACTACTGAGTGCTTTGCCTTCCTTAGGAGATTGATGGGCATTGGATGAGATGACGTCTTTTTTCTCATCTTGTTGTACATGTGTACATGTGTACATGTTGTAGTGTCTTTTCTTTTTTCTCTCTCACTGGGGCAGATTTGCCTTTAAGTGGGAGGCTATCGGGAGTAAAGGTGCCTCCGCCTAGCCGCCCGTGTATTACTACAGTGACAGTACCCACCACTGCACACTGCAGGTGGCGGGACGCCTGTCATAGTCACTTATTCTTTATTCTTTTAGTGACAGTTTGAATAAAGGAGGGTCCGACCACACATTGTGGTTGTTGGAGTTTCCATTTCTTGTCTCTCTCTTTCTTGCTCTTGCTCTCCCGCCATAGCTCTCGCGTGCAAGCTTCGATCATTCTCACCTTTCATTTGGCACTCTAAGCTCACTGTCGTTGAACCTCACACAATCAACCTCCATAGCTGATGCCATGAGGCATATTCCATGGTGGATTCTGTGAGGTTTTGCAGTGGATTCCGTAAAATTATATTTATTTAGTGAGGCTCGTACACAAGGTGGATTCCTTGTGCGAAAAGCTGACGGGGACGCCTGTCCTTTTCGGGTGTGACGTTAATTTAATGTGCAAGTGGGTGATTCCATAGCGAGTGATTTCGTAAAATACATATTTAAATTAATAGACGTTTATGAGTTTAGAGTGCGCACTCATATTAAATTAAGGTTAGGACAGAGTTCCAACCTATTTATTTATTTTGTAGTTGAAGATTGCTAGGTATTTACTTTTGTCGGATTAATTTTATTATTTTCTAACAATCGTGAATGCTCCAGTTGATGTGTAGACCAGGCAACAGTGGCACTGGGAAGCACTGGGCGATAGCGTGTATTCAAGTTATTTAGAAGAAATTATCATTTTGATAGGCATGACTCTTAGGTGTGGCGCTAATATTTATTTTGGCCCACTTATTTATTGAAGCACTTGACATATATTTATTATTTTATATGTGCATGGGTGCATAGTTTAAATATTCATCATTGGACATTGTATTTGGGCACTGCCCGACTCTTGGGCTGCTCAATTGCTTTATTATTTATTTGGACAAAAGCAAACACAAAAGCTAAATAATACTAATTGTAAAATTGGGCTATTTTTGAGCTTGGAGATGAATAAATTATTAAATACATGCTTTGTGGAGTGCTCGCACAAGGCATGGGGGGAGATTGTACTCGATTGGTCTTTTTGCCTCGTGTCGTGCAAGTCTATCTTCTTGTTTTTTGTGCAAAAGTAGAATTCTTTTGTTCTTGCGACCTTTTGGCGCTCGCTATGTACACATCTAGCATCTGATTTGCGCACCAGTGGTATCAGAACGAAGCTGAGATCAAGGGCTTCTAATCGCTTACCATCTCACGTGAAGGCAAAGCTCCTAGAACGAACGGGCTCTATAGTCAGTCTCGTGACAATCTGCCAATACCAGCATGTTCCTGGCAGTGAAGAACCCGCTGTTGTGCTGTTGGATCGCGAAGGACCACCCTTTGACGGCGGAGGACCATTTCTCAAGCTCCTTCATCAAGTCGTTTTTTTAGAGAAGAAGATAAGTCAATTTTTTCTTAGCTTTATTAAAAAGCTTAAGCCCCACAATTCAGTCATTCGTGGCGGCAGCATGTACTGATCGCCACCGAATTTGTTGTTGATGTCCTCTTGTCTTGGACGATTTCCAAAATTTCATAAAGCTTTTCTTTCTAAAGCTTCAAAGTTTCAAGCCTTCCTAAGGCTTAAGAATTCAACTTTAAGTCTTTTCCATAGCAGCAATTGTTCACACTGAATTAGCCCCGAACCGGTTTTTCAATTCCAACAAGCCCCTGTTTGTGTTTACTCTCTAACAGAGACAGTTTCCGCAAGCAAACTGACACGCACAGTCTATTTCCTGCTTGAAAGAAGACTTTTATCAATTTTCGTATCTGCAAAAAGAAGAAAGATCGCAAAAAGCCATTTAAAAAAAAGAGAAACAAGCCTTGTAAACCCGACATTGAGCTATGCTCATCCTACTAGCAAGATTTTGAGTGTGTGAGGTTATTTGGAATTTTGTAAGATGACCGATTAAAATATGGAAGATTTTATGACCGAAGGTGATTTATCGAAACCAAAAATGGAGCAAAAATTGGACCTAATTATGATACAGCTTCAAGAGGAATGAAGAGCACATCAATCTACATCTTTTTAGTTAGTCATCAAGAATCAATATAAAATAAGAAGATCCCCCTCCATGGCTTGTGTAGACATTTGTTCACACAAGTCAATATGCACCAACTTTAGACAAGATTTTCTCTATTCTTGCTTTCTTGTGGAACTACCTTTCTTTATTACTTGCCCATCATAGAACCTTCATATGGTTTCTTTTTTTCCATTACTATAGGTAGGTGAGCAACTATACCTTACATATGTAGCTTCTTAACCCTACAAATCCAATGTGACCAAATCTTTTATGCCAAACTTTACTTGTGTGCACACCAATGATAGTTGTAAGAGCACTTAGCTCATACATGTTGTTCCATCTTTTTTCTTTACTGCGACAACTTTTCCAGCACTATTGAGAATTTTTGCACTTGCTTTGGTGAACCTTACTTCATGTCCAAGATCAATTATGGAAGCAACTGATAATAGATTTCTTATGATCAGTAGAATATACAACACATTTGGAAGCCATTTGACTTCACTATTTGCAACAACAAAGAAAATAGTACATGTGCCCTTAGTATGACATTTTGCATCATTCCCAATCCACATAATGATGGATTCTTGCAAAATTTGCATAGGGCTATACATACCTTTCTTATAGGAAGTGGCACTCTCCAACACCATGAGCCATTGGTAGATACTTCTTATGCCAAGGAACACACTTTCTCAATGGTTGTTATGAATAACTCCAATTTGCTTTAGCCGTATTGGATGTCTCATTTCCTTTACTTTTTAGAATGCCATTCCTCTCATATGCCTTATTGACACAATAATATGCAATTATATATCCTTTCTTGTTGCAATAAAAGTGCTCTCCTTGAAACTTTTTCCTACTACCATTTTTCTTTTTATCACCATTGGTAGAGGAATCACCTTTTTCTTTTTACATTTTAAGCTACAACTCCTCCTCCATTAGTAGTGCATTAATCCCTCAAATGTCAAACCTTAGGGTCTGAGTGCTCAAGGTAGTTACTAGTCCATTGAACTTTGGTGGACAAGTTCAAAGACACCTCCAAGCTAGCTCCTTGCTAGTCTTTTGTATCCCAATGCCAACCATTTTTGCTCATAAATTCTTAGTATGAGGGATGAATACTTCATCTCTCTCTCTTTTAATAAGCTTATTCGTTGCTATTTGATTCTCTAGGTTCAGAATCCTTGTTTGGTGTTGCATTTCCTATTCACTCCTTAGTACATTGCAAGTACTAATACCTTGCTTGTATACTAAATTGAGGTCAAAATACTATTGGAATAGCTCATAACTAAGGTACACAATGCATCGGCATTCCTTGGTTTCCAAGCTATAGAACATTTGCATTCGGAGGAATCATAATACTCAAATTTGATGGGTCGAGGATAGGTTGTGGTTTTGGATTAGCCCCCAATACTGTCTTAAGAAGCTCCTAAGAATCAAAATTGTAATTTTAAACTTTCAAAAAGGGTAGTTTGTACCATGTACCCTGTCTTTATTGAAGGTTGGTGGACGAATCATTAGTCTTTGAATTGGTGATATTACACACCACTTTCGCTTTTGGATGATGACATTACTTACCTTTGTTATTGAAGCCCTTTCCTTTCATGTACTCTTCACTCGTTAGAGCCCCTTAAAATTTGATACCATGTAAAAATTACATGCGTAGCAAAATCTAAGCAAGGAGTAAAAAATGCACGATAGATATGAGAAGAAGAAAAACTTATTTAATTCTAAACAAATTGATACAAAGATTGCTTTGTCCACTTATATGCTTCTACAATGAGGTTTAGATGGCAATTCTGAGAGATAATAGACAATGATCTTAAGGCTAGATAGAAAAGTTGTGATTAGGTGAAAGATAGATTGATGATAGCATTACAGGGGGGTTCCTTTTACAGCCTAAGAAGGTAGTTTTATGGACTTCTCTGACCATATTATGAACCATATTATATAATTTTGGGTTAGATAGAGTAGTTAAGTTGGTAGCAACTTGAGGCATATTGCATCAAGTTATGGGGTATGCAAGTTATTAGGGATTAGGAAAGGTTCATAATATGATCCTTTTATGCACAATTGTTCGTTTACATAATTTACTCACAGACATACAATCAAAATAAAACAAATTCATTGATCATGTTCCATAATGTGTGTTCTCTCGCCCATACATGAGAAAATTTACAATTTCATGTGCTGCCTCATCTGGCGCATCTGCACATCACCAAGATCAAATCCACCTATAGCTAGTGTTTTTAGGTGTCCCAAGTAGAACTTGGGCCATATAGGGGACCAAGTAGTTCCTAGGTGCGTAAAGGATTTACTAGCCAGAGCCCCCTTGGCACCCTATCCACCTCCTACTTAATACGATGCCTATTGGGAGACCTCTCACCATCGAAGCTGGGTCCATACTTTCACAGCAGTAAAAACATCCCCTCTTGGTATGGGGATTCAGCACCTATCCTTGGGGGAGGTATAGGGCTCCTCAATTTTTATCTATTCCAATACTTAATTCAATCAGGATCTAATTTAGAAAATCACAAGCAAGATTGATGTCTTCAAGCAGTTATGACTTCAATCAATCATGCAACTTTCAAGTGATGATTAATCTAAGAGCAATCGACACTTGAATTTCACATAATGAACTCTTTCCCTTGGAATTTAACTAAGAGTATCTAGACTTTGGGGTCTCTAACTTTCCAGATTAAGGTTTATTCTTGTAATTCTTGGCTTTAAGTCAGTTTCTTTAACTTAGAGTTATTTTTGGTTTTTAAAAAAAATCTTCTATCAAAGCTTCTAGATTAAAACTATATCCTAGGCTAGCTTCTTCAAGGTTTCATTCTTAGTAAATTCGTATTGAATTCACTAGTCTTCTTTTCTATGGGGTTAACATTAAAATTCCTCATGATTTCTCTTGAGTTCTAGGTTTTCATAGTTCCCCTAACAGTTTCTAGCCTATAAGATGTTCTAATAATTTACTAAGTGACCACTCAAATATCATAGTATTTCTCAAGAGACTTATCTTATTTCTATTGAATTTGGATAGAAATTTTTAGAAAAACCCATGGTATCACGGTTGGTAAAGGGTTATTATCCACGCCCGTGACTTCGTTGTGACTCCTGTGCTCACAACTCCAAATATTTCTTCCACATTAGTAGGGTCATTCGTTGTCAAGCATTTTTCTGAAAACTGAAATCCCCTAGTCAAATTGTAGTTAGGTTTGATTTTTTGCTAGTTTAGTTATTGTGTGACAGTTTGTTTTGTTGTTTTGTAATTTGATTTATTGTGTTTGTCTAGCTTAGGATTTGTTTCTGTCATTTTGTTTGATTTGTTGAGTGTGAAACTTGATAGCCTTGGTTGAGTTTGGTATTTTTTGAACAGGATAAAGTTGGAGTTCGTTATTAGCTACCTAACTTTGAGGAGCTAGGTATGTATTCTTGTTGTGACTCATGCACATGACAGGGATTATGGGTTCACAAGCACTTCACGCTGCACTTATTGATGCACTGCACTCCGGGGTCATCTCCTGTCCTTATCAAATACTCCCATGCCATGGGTTGGGATTATGAACATTTTGCACCATCATTGAGCACTAGCACAGCATGAGGTCCGCTGCAACTATATGCAGTAAATTTTAGATGCACGCGCACATGAGAGAGCACCTATCATTGAGCACGCACGTTTCTTGCATGCACCATTTGGGATGTTCATCACAAAGTTATGAACCTCTGGTTGAGAGGGTAAGGTGGTTGGGAGAGTTCGAGGGTCGTGAAGGACGCCATCAATTGTGAGAAGGGTTGTTCATGTTTGGTCAACATCTTGAGAACCACCATTTTCTAGAGTGATGTGAGATTATGGGTGGGTGGAGCGGAGCATATCATATCTTCTTATGAGAGTTGAGAGGTGAGAATAATGAATTTTAAATTAATAAGTAATTTTGTTTGCATTTTTCATGACGCGCGATCACATTTAGATAGGCTAGGCACGATTCTTCAATGAATACATTATTTTTGTGTGTAGCATGGATTGATTGATTGAATATCATAGATCAATTGCATTTTTTTATCAAATCATGTATGGTTGAGCACGAAGTCCCTTCCAAATCATATTTATGTTAGGGCACATTTCATGAAAATAAAATTCCAAGAATGGTTTCGCTCCTAGCATTCAGAAGAATGCAGTTGCTCAGGTTTAAATAGGAATTTTGGGAACGGAAAAACCATTACCCTCTCAGAGATTCAAAGGAACCGGCTCATTAGGATAGCTCTAGAGAATTAGTCTGTCACTTTGAAGGGCGACTCAAAGCCTAAGCTCAATCAATATCTCGTTGATAAGACTTACAGAATAAGAGCAACTATCTACATCTGTGAGGAAGTCTGGATGGAGATCCGTGCAAAAGCTCTCACAATTCTGTGTTCTTTTTGCTGGATGGTGTTATTCCTAGTAGTGCTATCTTTGATGAAAAGGATGATGATCTAAAGAAGAAGAAGGCTTACTCCTTTTACAACAACAAGAGGAAGGGGTTAAAGAGAGAAACTACAAAGCATCAATAGTAGTCGAGGAGGATGCACAAGTAGCATATTGTAGTTTTTTTTTGGACAAGGATCTCTCTGCAGATTCTATAGTTCAAAGCCTTTTAGCTCATTTGAAGCAACCTGGCAAACTGGCTTCATCTCAGTCACACGTAGCGCAAGCACTTCTTGATATAGTACAAAACAAGCCGTCTACATTTCCCCTGCAATCAGAAAAGTTGTTCCAGATTCTCGATGAAGCAAGTGAGAAGAATCTGCTTAGTTGCCTAAACTCGCCTTCATTGTAGCGGAGTATATTCGATGGGGAACCAGGAAGGTTTGGGATGGAACCAAATAATCTTGTTGCTTCTTTGGGATTTCTTCTAGAGCTCAGACTAGTGCAAATGTGGATGGACGACAAGAATGCTGAAGCATTGCAATATCAAAGAGAACTTGTTGAAGAAAAAGAAGCTGCTCAGAAAAAGCGGGAACAACTTCAAGAAAGAAGACGACAGACGAGATTGAGGCAGAAGGAGTTGAAGGATAGAGAAAAGAAAGATAATAAGCTTAGATTTTCTGCAAGCAGAGTATGGAGAACTTGAAGGTGATGCATTTTTAGTCGTGGTGCAGGTGCAAATTTATGTGGCCTTCAATAGGCAAGAGTAACAGAGAGCATAAACAGAAGAAGAGAAGTTTGGAGTTTGCAAAGAGAGAGATGATATGTTGCTTGATCTTTCTGATAGACGGCAGCAAAATTCTTGCTTATGGCGAGGACCTTCGGAGACGACGATGCAGGGAAGAAACGGGCGGTTTGTGTCGTTCTCTACGTTTTTTTGTGAGAATAAAGGAGGTTCAGCGATAGCGCAAGCAAATCTGCGGACTGAAGAGAAGAAGAAGAAGATGCGACAGAATCTTGTTGTGAAGACGTTCGAGACGATGTTGATGAGAAGAATAGATCGACGATTTATTTGTATCTTCGTTCTCGACGGAGAAGAACCTGAGAAGAAGAGACCTGCAAACACTTACTGATGAAGAAGATTAAGCATTTGATGTGGAAGCTGGAGTGCTGATGAGAGAGAGAGAGAGAGATATGGAGACCTCGTCCAAGCGGAAGAGGCTTCCTGATTCCTCTGTGGACCTCGTTGGCACCAAGTTCAGCCATCTGAGGCGAGTTACTAGTAAACCTTGCCGAATCGATACTCTGAGCATGGAGACTGGTGCTCTGAGTCTTTAGAGACAGAACAGAGAAGAAGAGCGACAAAGAAAGACGAAGAGATTAGACAGAGGGAAAGGGGAAAAAGGTAGCCATAGTGGAGGACACCTTGTTTGTCAAAGTTTCAGTTTAAAAAAAAAAAGATGAACCATCTCATGAGCCAAAACAAACGCGTTTTTAAAAAAAAGCAAAGCATGGAGTTTTAATAGCTTTAAAGGCTATTTTATAAAGCTTAAACTTTCAAAGTTTAAAAAAATAGTGTGCCTTAGCGTGTTAACGTTCCACCTTGTAAAAAGCCTAAGGCTTTTTGGGAAAAGCAAACACTTCTTCAACGTAAGAGAGGATGGAAAAACTATAAAAGGGGAGGAGAGTGGAGAGCTAGGGGCCCTTCCCTTGTATCTTCTTATCATCTTGTGAGTGATGTGAGAGGAGGTTCGCATGCGAGAGATCTTTGGACGTGCTATTGTAGAAAAGGAAGAAGTTAGACTTTGTGGTGCCAAGCTTCAGATCGAGGCTATCAAGATATGAGAATATAATTTATTTGGTTGTTGTCAAAAATTTGGATATTTTCTTTGTGAGTTGTCTTGTGTGGTTGTGAGTTTTGTCAAATATTTAAAATTTCCAAGTTGAGTAGTGTATTCGACAAGGTCAAATACTTTAACCGACACTCCTTTACATCTTGTTATCGGGTTGTGAGAGAGGCTAGTTCTCGTTCACCGCTCATGTAACATCTCTTTTTTGGTGCCCCCACTGAGGAGTGCCAAAATTTTGACTTTATTCAAGATTTGTGGATTGTTTGCTTGTTTTTAATCATTTTTAAATGGCAAGTTCTTTTCTTGAATTTTATGGTAAAAAATGAGAAGATCCTCAGCGATTCCTCGAGAAATTAGAGCTTGGATGTATTATCCAACGAATGAATGACTCAGCACTGAAACTTCAAATTTTGAAATTTTAATTGTTAGATGAAGGTTGCAACTGGTTTGAAGATTATGAAAAGACCCTTAGACTAAGAAATCCTCCTGTTCCTATGGAATATAAAGCAATTAAACAAGCATTTCTTGACCGTTTTAAAGAAACTGAGACTTCACATGACCTTTGGCGAAAAATAGAGACATGCCAAAAGAGAGAAGACCAAACCATAGAATTTTTTGCCATAGAGTATGCTAGACTTTGGGATCGTTGGAATGTATCTTTAGGCCTAGGAGAGAGAGCTCCAGAAATGTTAAAAATTAAAAATTTTATTGAAAAATTACAAGGAGATGCGAGGACAAAATTGGAAATTAAAGAACCTAGTACTTTTGATGAAGTTGTAATGATTGCTATAGAAAAAGAAAGAAAATTTGAGAAAATTAAAAAAAGAGAGTCATTTAGAACACCTATAGAAAATAGGGACCAAACTTGGTAAAGGGAGGAACATAATTTTCAAGTTTTAGCTAAACAAAATACTCAACTAGCACCAGAAGTTGAAGATCAATTATCTGGACAAATGCAAAACATGAGGCTAGGAGCATTGAGAGGTCGACCCTTAGGAAGAGGTAATGGAGGACTAATAGGACAACCAAATCAAGAAAATTTGAGAGGGGGAAGAGGAGGAAATGGTAGAGGATATTTTCGTAGACCAATGGCAACTTGTTATTCATGTGGAGAGATAGGTCATATAAGTACAAACTGTCCATATCCACCTAGGGCAAGGGGGGACATGTATCCTTTACCTCAAAATTTGCCTAACAGACAAAATGATTTTGGGATAGAAATAAAAAATGATTCTACTTCTCAAGAATCTAAGTTAAAGGAGGAAGAGAAAGGAAAAAGTGCCATAAATTGTATTCTTTTAGAAAATAAAAAAGAAGAAGAAAATAAAACTGTTGATGTTATGCCTGCAATTAAAAGAAGAAGAGATGCTGAGAGAGATGAACCTGAAACTAGTAAGGCTGGTGAGGAAAGAGGGAGAAAAACAAAGAGAGGAGAAAAGAAAGAGAGAAAAGAAGAAAATAAAATGAGAGCACCTAGAAAACATTATCATACTACTGATATTCCTTTGGGAGAAGGAGAAAGTGACTATGATCTAAATAAAGATATGATGGGTAGGAAAGCTGATATATCTTTTGCTCAGTTGATGGATTTGTGCCCTAGGACGAGAGGACAATGGAAGAAATTAGTAAATCTGAAAGGGAGAGAAAGGAAAAAAGGTACTGTAAGAGTTTTAAGTGTAGAGGAGTTACCGGATATTTGTCATGTAGTAGATGCTTGGTACAAAAACCAAAATATAGGAGAGGCATATATAGATGGAGGAGCACAAGTTAGTGTGATTACCCAAGCATGTGTAGAACAGTTTGGACTTCGAATAGTGGCAGGATCTAGTTTTAGAATTAGGCTTGCAAATCATGCTAAAGTGAAATGCATAGGAAGAATTCAAAGTCTTGAGATCAAGGTTTATAGAGTTGCCATGAAAATTACTTGTCATGTTATGCCAGCAGGGTTAGGAGCGTTTCCGCTTATTCTGGGTAGACCCTGGCTTAGGAAAGCAGGAGCAATACAAGACTGGGGGAAAGGAATATTAACAATTTATGACCGTAGAGGAGTAGCAAAGAAGTTTGATATGGCCTCGAGAAAGGAATTAGAGAATGAGGATACTAGCGAGGAAGAAGAAGAGGAAAGTGATAGTACAGAAGAAGAAGATGAAACTTAGGAGGGTAGTTCAGAAAGTGATTCAGATCCAGAAATTTCATCTATAATAATTGAAAAAAATAATTAAAAAAGAAGGAAATATCTCTAGGAAACAGAATAAGGTCAATAACTCATATATAACCATCAATAGTTACAAGGGTATCAAGAAACAAAAAAAGTCCTAATTTAAATCTTCCTTCTAAAGAAAAAGGACTCTTGTTCCTGTTAAAAGATGAAGGATCAACTTCAAAAGAAGAAAATTAAAAAAAAGTCCAAAACATAAATGTTAAAACCAAAGGAAATAAAAAAGATGGGTTTTTTAAAGATGATGAAGAAGGAAAATTAGAGGAATTAGAAAAATTAATGGAATCACCACAAGTTTCAATAGAAAAAAGAGAGTTTCTGGAAAAAATGTTAAGTCAAGATTTGACGGATGGAGAAAGAAAACAATATCATTCACTTATAAATAAATATCCCAATCTTTTCGCAACTTCATACTTAGAAATCAGAGGAATGAAAGGGGAAGGGCTAAAAATAGAATTGAAAGAAGATGCCAAGCCAGTATGTCAAAAGTTAAAACCCCTAACTTCAGAACAAATATCAGTTTTGAAAGAAGAAGTAGATAAATTGTTGCAGGCCGGGTTTATTTATCCTGTAGAAGATTCAGAATGGGAAAGCACAATAGTTATAGCATCAAAGAAAACGGGAGGTTGGAGAATTTCTATTAATTATAAGCCTCTAAATGCTGTCACAAAAAGGGATCATTATCCGCTGTAGAAGATTCAGAATGGGAAAGCACAATAGTTATAGCATCAAAGAAAATGGGAGGTTGGAGAATTTGTGTTAATTATAAGCCTCTAAATGCTGTCACAAAAAGGAATCATTATCCGCTGCCATTCGTAGAAGAAATCTTAGATTCAGTCGTCGCAGGTTTTGAAAGGTATAGTGTTTGTGATGGATATTCTAGATATTTTCAATTACCCATTGCTCCAGAAGATCAAAAGAAAATGACTTTCATAACACCATGGGGTTGTTTTTGCTATAGAGTTTTACCTTTTGGACCTAGTAATGGACCAGCCTAGTATCAAGGGAGGATAAATAGAGTGCTAGCACCTTACCTAGGAAAGTTTGTTAGAGACTTCATTGATGATATTTGTGTCCATAGTACAAGATTAGAACATTGTGAAAAGCTTGGGAAAGTATTTGAAAGATTGGATAGTTACAGTTGTCAACTCAATCCAAAAAAATGTAAAATAGCTCAACCAAAAGTGAAACTTCTGGGTCATGTAGTTTCAGAAAATGGAATAGAACCTGATCCTGAAAAAGTAGAAGCCCTAGTAACCTTAGTATCACCTATAGATACCAAAGAACTTATGACATTCATTCATAAGGTAAGATACCTATCAAGATTCATTCCTTAGGCATCTCAGTTACTTTATCCATTATAGATGGTAGCCAAGAAGGATCCTTTAGAGTGGACTAAAGAGGGTGAAGAAGTGTTTCAACAAGTGAAGGAAACTGTGAGTCATGCATCATCAGTTCAAGCACCTGATTGGGAAAAGGAGTTTTTTGTGAATCATTTAGTTGGGGAAGATGCTATTGGAGCAGTTCTAATGCAACAAGGAAGGAATTCTAGATATATGAGACCTATCTATTTCGCAAGTCGAGTAAAGTTGCAAATAGAAAAAACATATACAGAAATAGAGCTGGTAATGTTAAGTGTAATATTTGCTTGTAGAAAGTTTAGGAGATATTTACTACCAAAATCCTTTACTATTTTAACAAGCTATACACTATTACCACAGTTGGTGAATAACTCAAACTTATCAAGAAGAGTAATGAAATGGATAGTTGAACTAGAAGAATTTCAATATAAATTCCAGGTTGAGGATTCAACTAGGCCTACAATAGCAGACCTTTTAACCTATAGAGGAAGTTCTTTTTTACTTAAAGGAAAATTTGGAGAGAAAGAAGAAGAAAAACCAGAAATAGAAAACTCATTTTTGATGTATTTTGATGGATCATATCGTAAGGCACACCAAGCATCTTCAGGAGGAATAGTAGTTTATGATCCTCAAGGAAATTCAATAAGAAAAGAAACAGTTAAACTTGAGGCAACAAGTAATAATGAAGCTGAGTATGCAAGCTTACAAGCAGCCATTATGCTTTGTCAAAGAATGGGAATTCGAAGGTTGATAATTAGAGGTGATGCTTTACTATTAGTAAAGCAAATACTCGGAGTTTGGCAGATAAAAAATCCCAAATTGAAGAGATTGTGTAATAGAATTCGAAGAGATCTAAAGCAGTTTGAAGCCTGGAGTTTGAAACATATTTCCAAGGAAGAAAATCAGGAAGCTCACAATGCAGCCCAATTAGCAATTTGTCAAGTGTTTGTAATGAAAGCAGATCTTCCTCTCTATAGGGGAAGAGAAGCTCTTGACCTGGAAGAAGAATTTTAGTTAACAGGAAAAGTACCTTCAAGTATTCAAAAAAACAAAAAGTATGGGTTTTTAAGAAGAGTTGGAAGATATAAAATGGTGAACGATGTTCTTTATGCAAAAGGAGTGGATTTAATTTTAAGAAGAGTACCTTGGAAGGAAGAAATATATTACATTTTAGAAACAAATCATGAGGGGGCTTGTGGAGGACATTATTCTTATAAAATAACTTTACAAAAGATTTTAACTGAAGGATATATGTGGCCAAGCATTCAAAAAGATGTTAATCATTGGTGCAAATCCTGTCATGAATGTCAAAGAATGAGTAAGAGGATATTGAAACCGGAAACAAGAAAAACAATTCTTGCATATGACATTTTTGAAAAATGGGGAATTGATGCAATTGGTCCATTACCCCATACTTCACGAGGAAAAATATATATTTTGACAGTCGTTGATTATCTTTCTCGATGGGCAGAAGCTAAGGCTGTAAAAAACATTAGAGCCATAGATGTGGGAAAATTTATTTATGAAGATATATGTTGTAAATTTGGAACACCTTTAGAGATTTTGTTAGATAGAGGATCAGGTTTTAAGGGAGAATTAATAGACTATCTTTGTGAGAAAATGAAAATAACAAAAAGATTTGCTTCACCATACTATCCTCAATGTAATGGTCTCAACGAGCGATTTAACGGGGAGTTAATAAGAATGCTGTCTAAAATGACAAAGGATCATCCACAAACATGGGATATTGAATTGCCAAGTGCTTTGTGGGCATATCGTTTAGCAAGAAAAGAAAGTAGGGGGTATTCTCCCTTTAAACTGGTTTATGGAAAGGAAGCCTTATTACCTATAGAGGTAGAAATACCGGCCTTAAGGATGATTGAAAAGTTGACTGAAGGAGTGGAAAAAAATTATTTCACAAAAAGGTTGATACAATTACAAGAAGCACAATTAAACAGATAGGAAGTGTGTGATCAATATGAAAAAACTCAAGAATTTTTTTTACAAGAGATTAAATAAAAAATAAAAAATAAAAAATATAAAAAAAGGGGATTTAGTTTTGAGATACAATAGTACGAAGCATCAATAGTAGTCGAGGAGGATGCACAAGCAGCATATTGTAGTTTTTTTTTGGACAAGGATCTCTCTGCAGATTCTATAGTTCAAAGCCTTTTAGCTCATTTGAAGCAACCTGGCAAACTGGCTTCATCTCAGTCACATATAGCGCAAGCACTTCTTGAGATAGTACAAAACAAGCCGTCTACATTTCCCCTGCAATCAGAAAAGTTGTTCCAGATTCTCGATGAAGCAAGTGAGAAGAATCTGCTTAGTTGCCTAAACTCGCCTTCATTGTAGCGGAGTATATTTGATGGGGAACCAAGAAGGTTTGGGATGGAACCAAATAATCTTGTTGCTTCTTTGGGATTTCTTCTAGAGCTCAGACTAGTGCAAATGTGGATGGACGACAAGAATGCTGAAGCATTGCAATATCAAAGAGAACTTGTTGAAGAAAAAGAAGCTGCTCAGAAAAAGCGGGAACAACTTCAAGAAAGAAGACGATAGACGAGATTGAGGCAGAAGGAGTTGAAGGATAGAGAAAAGAAAGATAATGAGCTTAGATTTTCTGCAAGCAGAGTATGGAGAACTTGAAGGTGATGCATTTTCAGTCGTGGTGCAGGTGCAAATTTATGTGGCCTTCAACAGGCAAGAGTAATAGAGAGCATAAACAGAAGAAGAGAAGTTTGGAGTAACAGAGATCTGCGGACTGAAGAGAAGAAGAAGAAGATGCGACAGAATCTTGTCGTGAAGACGTTCGAGATGATGTTGATGAGAAGAATAGTTCCACGATTTATTTGTATCTTCGTTCTCGACGGAGAAGAACCTGAGAAGAAGAGACTTGCAAACACTTACTGATGAAGAAGATTAAGCGTTTGATGTGGAAGCTGGAGTGCTGATGAGAGAGAGAGAGATATATGGAGACCTCGTCCAAGCGGAAGAGGCTTCCTGATTCCTCTGTGGACCTCGCTGGCACCAAGTTCAGCCATCTGAGGCGAGTTACTAGTAAACCTTGCCGAATCGATACTTTGAGCATGGAAATTGGTGCTCTGAGTCTTTAGAGACAGAACAGAGAAGAAAAGCGACAGAAAAAGACGAAGAGATTAGACAGAGTGAAAGGGGAAAAAGGTAGCCGTAGTGGAGGACACCTTGTTTGTCAAAGTTTTAGTTTTAAAAAAAAAAAGATGAACCATCTCATGAGCCAAAACAAACGCGTAAAAAAAAGAGAGCAAAGCATGGAGTTTTAATAGCTTTAAAGGCTATTTTATAAAGCTTAAACTTTCAAAGTTTAAAAAAATAGTGTGCCTTAGCGTGTTAACGTTCCACCTTGTAAAAAGCCTAAGGCTTTTTGGGAAAAGCAAACACTTCTTCAACGTAAGAGAGGATGGAAAAACTATAAAAGGGGAGGAGAGTGGAGAGTTAGGGGCCCTTCCCTTGTATCTTCTTATCATCTTGTGAGTGATGTGAGAGGAGGGTCGCATGCGAGAGATCTTTGGACGTGCTATTGTGGAAAAGGAAGAAGTTAGACTTTGTGGTGCCAAGCTTCAGATCGAGGCTATCAAGGTATGAGAATATAATTTATTTGGTTGTTGTCAAAATTTTGGATATTTTCTTTGTGAGTTGTCTTGTGTGGTTGTGAGTTTTGTCAAATATTTAAATTTTCCAAGTTGAGTAGTGCATTCGACAAGGTCAAATACTTTAACCGGCACTCCTTTACATCTTGTTATCGGGTTGTGAGAGAGGCTAGTTCTCGTTCACCGCTCATATAACATCGTGATTTCCACTTTTGAATTCTTTTTCTTCAGGGCCATGAGACAGAAATATGATTTCTAGAAGAAGAAGAACATAGCAGTAATATCGGTTGGGAAGGTTGTAAGACTCTCGATGATGATGATGGCTATTGCGGGATGCAATAATGTAGGCCTCACGGATTGTTCTTCTTGCCTTGTGGAGAGCAATACTTCTCTCTCTCTAGTAGACGGAATAGGGGTGAGAGTAGAGGTATGGCTTCTAAGTAGATTGATAGAATATGATAAAGTTCTTCAGTGTCTTCTCTTCTTGGATTAGAGTAGAAGAGGATGAGAGACTTTCAATGTATCCCCTTTCTTGGGTTGAATGGAATGATGTCTCTTCGTCTCATGGAATAGAGTCTCCTCCTTCTTGATCAGCATCTCATCCTCATCAAGATTGCTCTTATTTCTCCTCCTGGTCATTCCCAAGCCCTCAATTTATAGTTTTGCAGGGGGCTAAAAGAGAGGATGCTTGCTTTTTAGCATCTTTCTATGACATCATCGATGACAAAGAGAGAACACTTTCTTTTAGCACTTCTGATGACATCATTGATGATGTTAGAGAGGGAGCTCCATTTTTGTAGCGTGAAGATAAATGAATATATGGGCGAGCACTGCGTGGTGCATCATCAAGTGGTCATCACTCCAAGGCTTACGACCAAGGCGGCGACCAAGGCATAGACCTTGGCATCTTGGCCTTGGCATACTTGGCAACTAATCTTCCTGGGAGGTCACCCATCCCAGTAGTGTTGTCACCCAAGTGCACTTAACTGCCAAGTGACTATCCACTAAGCTAGTTCTTTTTGTTGTTCTATACTATAAAAATAGTTTTAATAAACTAGTCTTAGGAGGGTCTCCCAAGTCTTTCTTCCATGAACTGGTATATAATACCTCATTAATAAATATTATTATCTTTATAATGAGAGTCAATTTTATAATTAGAGCTAATTTTTTTAAAATGTGCAACATAAATCAATTTTCTTTGGAATGTATATGCACATTAAAATAAACTAAGTAATGGGGACATTACATAGTCATAGTTCTTCCAATTAGCCTTAAGTTTCTCACCTATCATCTATCTAGATTGCTATTTAAGTTTCATAGTGGAAGTGCATGGGTGAACATAGTTATCTTTGTATTAGTTTATTTGGAATCAAAGAAGTTTTTATTCTTCCAATATTTGTTGTGTATTCTCCATTCCTTGCTTCGATTTCAACGCACTGTTTAATTTCTACATGGGAAAGAGACTAGGGGACTCTAAAGGAGTAGAGGAGACAGAGAGATAAGGGTATCAATAGTAAAGAGGAGCAATGTCATCATTTGGAAGCATACTTAGTGCGTGAGGTAGTGGTACTATGGTACCAATAATTCAAACATTGATAAATCATCCACCAATCTTCAACAAAGGCATTAAATGGTATAATTACAACTATTCTTGATTCTTATAAGCTTATAGAGAGAGTGCTAGGGACTAACCTAGAACCACAACCCATCCTCGATATATAAAATTCGAGTGTTATGATTCCTCCAAATGTAGATATTTTATGGGCTTAGAAACAAAGGAATACAGATGTGTTATACGCCTTAGTTACAAACTATTTTGATAGTATTTTAACATGTATCAAAGGCTTGGAATGTATTGAGGAGTTAGTAAAAAAAATGAATTCAAATAATTATTCAAGACCTAGAGAATCAACTAGCAAGGAAGAAGTTTTCTATAGGAGAGATTGCTGAAGTATTTGGCACTTGAATCAAGAATCTATATAACCAAACAGTTGTGTTGGAATACAAAAGATTAGGAGCTAGCTCAAAGGTATCTTTGGATTTGTCAACCAAAGCTTGATGGATTGGTGTAATAATTGTCCTAAACACTTAGGTGAGATCCCAACCTTTTACATTTGATGAATTTTGTGCACTGGTAATGGAGGAGGAGTTGCGTCTTAAAGTTGGAGAAGAAAGTAACATTCGAGCCCACCGGAAAAACCATTGCTACTATGGGTGAAGCAACTCAATGATCATAATAATCTATTGAGGAAATTGTAGATGGATCAAGGAGGTCTCAGAGAAAAGAGGAGCAAAGGAATATTTTTTCTCACATAGTCAAGATGGCCTTGATTGCTAAGATTATGAGAGAAGTAAAAAAGCTAGCAAACTTGGAAGCACTTGTCAATCTAGTATACAAAGTGCTATGTAAGTTGAGCATGACAACATAATGAACAATGACACTTAGAAGCTAGTGGATAGGCTAGAAAAGAGGAAGTTTATTGGCATCAAGTGGGTTTGAAAGGTAAATTATAAGGTTGATTGTAGCAAAAAAGTGCAATGCTAGACAAGTTGCACATGGATTTTCATAGGTTGAAGGATTTGATTTTCAAGAATCATTTGATCCAACTACCAGAATGGCCAATATTCGCAAAGTGCTTACAATGGTCAATCACAAGAAGTGGTTAGCTTACCAAATGGATGTTAATTAATCATTATTAAATGGTGACCTTAAGGAGGAGGTATATGTGCTTAACCATTAGGTTTTAAAACCCCCCATTCTGAGAACAAAGTTTATAAGCTAAAAAAGGCACTGTATGGGCTGAAACAAGCCCCTAGAGTATGGTATTAGCATATATATAAGTTATATTTAAGCTTAAAATTCGATAGATGTGCCTTAGATATTAACTTATATATGATCAATCAGACTTTAAAGGCATTGAGATCCAACTTTAAAATGATAGGCTTACACTTGCTACACTATTTTTTGGGGATTGACATCTCTTAGGAGAAATTTATATGGGAGATCTTGAAAGAATTTGGCATGATCGAGTGCAAGGAGATAGCTACACCTATAGAGGTTAATGGGAAGTTTTCCATTGAGGATACATTAGCATAAGTAGATATTGAAAGATACAAGATGTTAGTTAACCGTCTCATCTATTTATGCAACACCAAGCTAGATATTAGTTTTATTGTTAGGGTTTTGATCAAGTTCTCAAATAAACCACAAGAAAGTCATTTGGAAAGCTTGGGTGTAGGTGCTTAGATACTTGTTAATGAAGGGAACTCTTCAATATGGTAACACATACTATTTTGGAAGCTCTCTTGTGCAAAACTATGGCTCAGAGTAGGCAAGTGACATTGGTTCTCCATGAAGTCAAATTTTGGATACTTTTTTAATTACTACATGTGAAGTAGTATGGGTAAGGGGGATTGTATAATATATGAAAGTATAGGATAAATATCAAATATTGCTAAGATGTGACAATTAAGGTTTCATCAATATTGCCAAAAATCTAGTGTTTCATGCATGCACCAAACACATTGAAATTTAGTATCACTATGTGCATAATTTAATCAAGGATGGGATAATAGGACTTGTCTATTATTCGAACAGAGGAGAGTGGACTAGATATCTTTACTAAATCTCTTACAAAGGATCTCCTTCAAGTTCATCTTTAGAGATTGAACATTGGGTTGAGGATGTAGTTCACCTATATGTGGACATTGAGGGGGGGTGTTAGATATGCTTAATGCCCCACCCTTGTAAGGTGCCACCGATGATCCATGGTACCCAAAGTTATAAGGCCATCATTATGAGGAGAATCCATGTGTGAGCCCAAAAAAATTGGTTAGATCATGACTTGTATGTTTGATGGGTCTATGTGGCTAAAAAGGTAACCTTTGTGGGTCTAGCATTTAGTTAGATAGAGTAGTTAAGCTAGTAGCAACTTGAGATACACTACATTGAGTTGCAAGGTGTGGAGGTTATCAAGGACCCTTATTTTGGGGTTCAAGGACCACAAAAGCAACCCCTGGCTAGGGGTCTTAGGGGGGACTACTAGCACCCCCTCATGGGGATCCAAGGGTGATGTTGTTGGTGTGATAGTAAAGGAAATATTCCTTAGAATATACTCTAGCCGACTAGGGAAGGTTCATAATATTGTTTAACATGCTGGCTAAACTACCTTCTCGAGCTATAAAAGGAAGATCCCTCAAAGTCATTATCAATCTATCTTTCACCAGTTAGAGTTCTTCTAGCTAGCCTTAAGCTCTTCGCATATTAGTTATCTAGATCACCATCTAAGCTTCATAATGGAAGGGAACCAATGAATAGAGACATCTTTATATTAATTTGTTTGGAACTAAATAAGTCATTGTTCTTCTCATATTTGATGTGTATTCTCTACTCCTTGCTCAAATTATATTCATTGTGTTGTATAATTTTACATGAGCTAGGGCATATGGTCAAGCTTAGCCACCATAGAGAGATCTTAGAGAGAGAGTTGAAACTATCTTGGCCATAGGGTCATGTCCAATCTTAAAGAGAGTTTGGTTGAGAGTTGAAACCATCTTGGCCATAGGGCAGTGTTTACTCTTAAAGAGGGATTGATTGATCTTGGCCAACCTCAACCTCAAAGACGGAGCTAAAATGAGCTTAGCCTTGTGGTCAAGCCCCATCTAAAAGTGAGTCCAGAAATGAGCTTGTATACATGGCCAAGGTCACAATCTTCAGGAGTGAGTTCAAATGTGCTTGGGTACATGGCCAATCTCAATCTCAAATAGATATCAAAGAGAGAGTTGAAACTATTTTGGTGCCATAGAGCCAAGCCCAACCTTAAGGAGAGAGTTGAAATGAGCTTGGGTACATGGCCAAGCTCAATCTCAAAGAGATTTTGAAGGAGAATGAAAATATCCTAGTCATAGGCCAAAGTACAACCTCAAGGAGAGCATTCAAGTGAGATTACATTGCTAAGCCCTCAAATAGATCTTAAAGAAATACTAAAAATTATCTATGCAAGAGGTCCACCATCCCTAATAATATAGAAAATTGATTAAGCTTAGACTAGTGCCCACCAAGATTAATTGTAAAGAGAGTATGATTGAGCCTTATGCCTTGACTTCCAATCTTAATAATAGAGAGATCTTTATTGATCTTGACCATTGATCCAAGTTTGATCTCAAGGAGAGCTTGGTGTGGCTAGGCTCAATCTTAGAGATGGAACTATAATATGCTTGGCCACAAGTCCAAGTTCAACCTCAAAGTGATATCTCAAAGTGAGAGTGTTCAAATGAGCTTGTATATATGGCCAAGCCTAGCCTCAAGGAGAGCATACATGAGGGCATTGGCACATGGCCAAGCTCAAACTCAAAGTGATATCTCAAAGTGAGAGTGTTAAAATGAGCTTGCATATATGGCCAAGCCCAGCCTCAAGGAGAGCATACATGAGGGCATTGGCACATGGCCAAGCTCAAACTCAAAGAGAGACTTGAAACTATCTTAACGATAGGGCCGTACCCAACAAAATAGAAAAATTTATTGTGCTTGGGCTTATTCCCAAGCTCAATTGTAAAGATATTGTAAGTGAGCTTTGTGACCCTATGGCCAATCCTAATCTCAGAGAGATCTTAATTGAGCTTGGACATAGAGACAAAGCTCTAGCAGCTTAGAGGGGATAAGATCAATCTTGAAGATAAAATTATAATAAGCTTGGTCACTAGTCCAATCTCAACCTCAAAGCGAGATCTCAAAGTGAGAGTTGTGAAATGAGGTTGAGTATATCTTAGTCTCAAAAAGAGCATTCATGTGAGACTAGGCACATGTTTAAGCCCAACTTAAATATATATCAAAGATAGAGTTGAAACTATCTTTCCCATAGGGTTGTGCCCAATCAAGGAGATTAGGCATATGGTCAAGCTCAACCCTAGATATATATCAAAGAGAGAGTTGAAACTATATTTCCCATAAGGCCAAACTACTAGTCAAATGTAAGGAGAGATTTTTAATGAGCTTGGCCAACAAGCTCAACCTCAGTGAGATCTCCAAGAGAGCCTTGAAAAGTACCTTGGCCACATGGCTACACCCAGCCTCAAAGACAAAGTTGGCTCAACCCTATGCCATATGGCCACCACAAGAATGATTTAAAAGTTAGAGTCTAGAAATGAGCTTGGGTATATCTCCAAGCTCAATCTCAATGAGAAAGTTCAAATGAGCTTGGGCACATGACCAAGTTCATTACTCAAAGAGATCTCCAAGAGGGAGTTGAAACTAGTTCAAATGAGATTAGCCAAGCTCAACTGTAAAGAGATTTCAAAGAGAGGGTTGAAACAATCTTGGCCATGGGGCCAAGCCCAACATCTAGGAGACACTTGTGGATCTTAATCTCAAAGAAATATTAATTGAGTTAGACCATGGAGCCAAGTTGGCTAAGCTCGATTTGAGAGAAAAAAGTGTAATGACCTTAGTCAAAATTCTAAGCTGAACCTCAAAGCAAGGTCACAAAGTGAGAGTCTTGAAATGAGCTTGGTTATGTGGCCAAGCTCAATATTAAAGAGAGTGTTCAAAGGAAGCCATATGGCAAAACTTATCCTCAAAGAAAGAGTCATTAGAAGGAAAAACACGTCTTTTAATTAGTGTTTGATGACAAGATTAGAAAATATAGACCAATAGGATATTGCCATGTGTGGTCTTATGAAACATTTACTCTCTATTAATTTGGCCAAACGTTTTTTAACACTAGCAAAAAGGTAAAAATGGGTCTCCAAAATTATCCTCAGTAGATAATTCCAACTAAAGGATTTGTGCTTGATAATGATATTTTTTGGATCATTTTTCTTGCGATATTTTTTGGATCATTTTTCTTGCTTTCAACACCTTGATGTGACTTTTGAAAAGTGGGGTCTCTTAAAGTCATCTCAAAATTAGAAAAACTAAAATACTTTCAGTTTTAATTTCAAATTAGAGATATTTTAAAAGTTTTTGTCTTATGTGCATTCATATCGTAGCTCTCATTATTTTGGTACCTTAGCTCCTCCAAACTTCTTTTTGCATTATCCCTACTGTATTCCAATCTCAATTCTCATCAAAACCTTAGACTTATTCTTCCATGGCTTCTTCTAGGTGGTTGTCTCTCTATATAGGCCTATATATGCTACAATATAAGAGACAATAATATGTGATTTCCAACAACCTACAAGCTCCACGATTTGATAACAATACTTCCCTCTTGTAAAGGTCCTCTCACAAGATTAACAAATGGAAAAGAGAAACTGTGAGCTTTCATTGGAAGGGATGAATTCTAGAGTTTAAGTTACATGATAAAAAATTGTATGCAAACATTCAACACATGTATTCTACCAACGATCTTCACTTGGTGCCTTTCATGTAACACCGGGTAGTTCACAATATGTTGACCCTCGATATCACGTGCGTTCAAGGCCTATTTATAAATATCCTTATTTGTGAATATTTTCTTAATAAAACATAACCCTTTTCTATTCAAATTGTAAGTAATCCCTTTATATGGGACCCTTGCGTGTGTAAAAAATGTGTAAAAATAGCATTTAAAAAATCTCTTAGGTTGAACCCACGTGATACATACATATATTTATGACTAACCTCCCTAGGCATGTAACAACACTTCCCACCTCACTATAAGGCATCTAAATTTACCTTTCAATTAAGATTAACATTTGATATGTGTTTCTAATTTAATTTATATTATTCTAGTGAGCTTGTAGGCTAATTGTGAGTACTTTGTGTAGATGTGTTTCCATCAATAAGTATGGTACGGTAGCCACTAGAGTTACTTAAAAGTACATTCAGTATCATGCATGTTGAATTTGGCAACCTTATTTACCATGATAGTCTATCATCCTTTGTCATTGAAAATAATTTATATTTCTTATTTACACATTATGTTGTTTCAGCAAATGCAGTTCCATTTGGAAGGTTGGAAGCACTTTTGTCACTGTCTCGATTGATTGACCAATTGGGATAATCCCAATGATGAAACCATCTAGGGCTTCAAGTAAAAGATTATTAAAGATATTCAAACTACAATGAAGTTTGGGAGGCTATCAAGGAGAGCTAGTTTATCTTGGTTCATTCCAATTTATGCTTTTGGGTCAATCTTTCAAGGATTAGGATTGCGAAGAACAAAAACAATGTCACTGTGTAGGAAAATTTCATCCAACACATTAATTAAAATCTTTGGAGAAGATTGGAAGTTAGTGGATAAAGTATATAAGGGAGGTTTTTTTCTTTGTAAATGTTTATAGGATCCTATTACCTTATCATATAGCATTCCAAGGTAAATACTACCTCTTACTTTCTAGTATAGAAGATGGATCTATTACCTTACCCACACAGGTAGCATTATTATCCATAGAAAGAGATCCAATATTTGTAGTGATGAGCCTCTAGCAAATATACATGATAAGGGAAAGAATATAGACATTAAGTTGGACCTTGCAAAAATTCAAAATGCACTACAATGGCCCATGAGACTGCACAAATTGTAGAAGGGTTGGCCATGAGGCCATTACCAATTGTTGAGGAGACTTCCATATCCACAGCTTTATCCCACAACTGTACTATCCCATTAATAGGTAGTTCAACTATGGAAGAGGAGCTATGCTCACTCTATTGGCACCTAACAAGCAATGATCCACTATCTCTTAGGGCAGCGATAGGAATGCATAGACCACATGGACCCATAGTCACCCATCCACTATGTGATTCTCTTGTGCTCTTCATGGAAGAGCAACTAGAACAAAAACCTTGTGTGAATCCTTACGTCACTTACGGTAAAGAAGGATGCCCAATCTTGATGGATTTTAGACCAATTCCATTCTTGGATTTGGGCAAGGGATGAGGTCAAGGCATGGAGGGAAATCCACTGCAGGAACATCTAACTTGTTGGACGCATGGTCACCTAGACATATATAATCTAGATGTCCAAGAAGAGAACAACCAAATAAATATAAAACCAACTTGAGATGTCCAAAATGTGTGTCATACACCCATATGCAAATTGTCATAGGGGAAGACCCTCCACTAGCTCATCTGACAATCATACCATATGTGCCACTTAGACTCTTTAGTGTCAAACATTCGATGCTGAGGCCACAACAATTCTCTTAAATGTAATAATGAGGGCCTAAGTGAAACATGTTGATTTTTTAGTGCATGGACCTAGTAATTTGGATGCCTCATGAATAGGCAAAAAGAACTGAAAGAAAAGAAGGAAGAGAGCTTAAGTGAAACTAATGCTTAAGATTGACAATGCCACAATGTTAATGAAAGAAAAATAAGTTTCTATATGTTTGCTCCGAAAATGAATGAGAGGGGAGTTCCAAAGTTGGAGAATACCCCGATGCCAAGAAACAATTGGTTATCATTAATAAGGTGAGAAGGAGGCTCAAGCGCATAGCCAAGATGTTGAACCCATAGTGGAAGAGGAGTTGCATGACTTGTTGACAGTGAGTCCACCCACTTATCCTATCTATATGGGGCTAGAGAAAAACCACATGTCTGATGCATCTCCTCTAGAGGCAAGTGGTGCTATAACTGAACATCAACCATGACATGACCATTGGAAATATAATATTGAGGGATACAAGTAGGAGAAATTGAGTGTTGGCTTGCTAGCTACTAGGACCTCAATGTCAATCTCCCTACCACTAAGACAGCTGTTGACGCAGAGTCTTTCACTTTGGAATGCATTGAAAAGTGGATAAAAGGACTAATGGAGCTAGAGGTACCAACCCCACAAGACCATAGCATTGACACACACATACCTAGTCTAACCCTAAAACCCCACTATTGGAAATTTGCAAAGTAAATGCCTTATGGGAGGAAATGGAGATACATATAGTCCATTCTATCATTGCATTGGGGATTCTACTAAAAACAGGATTGTGGACATAGGAGTAGGGGTTAGTATCCTTAGCCATGTAGTTTTGTAGGCTTAGGGAAATCCACCTATGAAAATTGCATAATGTTAGGCTAGCCAATGGAACAAAGGTTAATACAATCAAATTCTTATGGGAGCATTTATAAAATTCTTTGTCCCAAGCTTGCAAGTGACTATGCAAGAGATTTGGGAAGGCCAAGATTCTTGGACCAACTACTTGAAGGAATCAAAATGATTACTTCAAACTAGATTGTTGGAAACACATGCTCTTGTCTGCAAAAAAGCACGATGAAAGGCCTAGGTTGATGGACATGTCAACCAACAAGAATTTGAGGAAGGAGACCTTGTATTACTTCAGTTAATCAAAGGGCATAGGTAGAATATGAAATTTAGAGGCTTGGCCCTTTTCAAGTGCATGCAATTACTAGAACCAACAATGTCAAGCTCAAAATATTGGACAACAAAGATATAGACTTCTTCAATGGGAGTCTAATAAAAAAATATTATCCACTAGCACATCACTTGCATGAATTCCCAATGACACTATTTCCTATTGCCATAAGCATTGTTAGAATAAATGAGCTAGACCAAAAGATGAAGATCCTGTACCCACCTCTTATTTGAGGGTCACACTGATGGCAATAAATGGATGAAGGTGCTAATTGTAACACTATAACATATAATGACAAGATGAGCATTGGGAAACCTCAGCTAACTTTGACAATTGCAAAAGTGAATCCATACAAAGGAAGTCCTTACACATTGTTGGGGAAATGTCAAATTTTCTTGAATGTCAATATTGAAACTCTATCAACTATTTTTTATGTGTTGCCTAGCATAGGAAGAATTGTGTAGGACAACTTCATCTACATGTCGAATCTAGATGGAATGATACATATAAATCATGTGATCCCTCAAGTCAATTTCACTCACAGTCTCTTACCCTGTGAGGTTTCCTACCATCTCATCTCACTTTGTCAATGTGCCATGAATACAGATTTGCAGCCTATCAAGCAAGAAGGCAACTCGAGAATATTAATCGTTGCAAGAGAACTCACCTCGTGTAGTCTAGAAATCTATGTGAGATCCCAAGCTCTGATGACTCCATCGATGCACACTGTGATAAGCTCTACACTTCTTGCCCTTTATTCTTCGAGTGCAAGGATACAGCCTTTGTCACTTATTCCTCCAAGCTCTTGTGAGTTTTCCTCCTCCTCTCTCTCTCTCTCTCTCCCTCTCCCAAACCCCCTCTAGCTCTTTGTCTTTACAATACATTCTCTACTTTTCCACCCTGCAAATTGGGAAGGTCCCAAGAAGGTGAGGGGAAGCGATGGAGTAATGCAGCAAAGGACCGAGAGCAAGCTCACAAGCTCTCCTATCTCTCAGAACTTTTGCAAGCGTGAGATGACAACATAGAGATGGAAGCAAAGATAGTGGAGAAGAAGGAGATAATCTTTCTTTGCATTAGTCATAGGAATGATTTACAATAAGGTTTCCAACCATATATATGTGACCTTTGAATTTAAACTTGGGTTGGACCTCTTCACACAATCAAATTATATTGCTCCGAGTGCGGGATGAACACATCAAATCAATGATTTAAGCTTGGAGATCAACTCATTGGTCTGAGTCAAAGGCGGCTAATTACCTTGAAGAGCAAGAATAGCCTCTCTCCATATGCACAGTTGCTATGATCTTGGGATGATCATTAAGCTTAATCAATTAGTAATTTGTATCATTCCAAGTGCATCGAATGATATTGCCTCAACATGTCAACTTGTTGACTTGCAATAATCAAGGATTGAGCCAAAAGATTCATCATCCATTGCTTCGATTCATGAGAGTAATGATAGCCAATGTTTTGAGTAAATCATCGCTTTGAGTCATGATCTGAGTGAGATGATATGATAATGCAATGATTCGAATGATTCGAGTAAGTGGTAATGATAAGACAATGCTCCGATTAATAGCATGATAAGTTGACTATGAGCAACCAATGCTCTTATTCATAGTGCTCCAATGGTTCAATTCATATCACCCAATACCTCAGGTAATTGTCTAGTGATCCAAGCATAGCATTGACTCAACGATCCAAGAGTGACCCTAGATATTAACCCATTGTTTTAAGTAGTGTCACATAGAAGCACTTCTTTATAAGGAAGTTTCTAGAAGGTTGTGATAAAGGCTTGTGCATTGTTAAAGCACACTAAGGGAGCCTTAATGTTTACCCCAAAGACATTAGAACACAAAATCAAAATTTGGAAGCATCATCATATTAGATGGAGGGCTTGGCTCAAACCGTAGTGTTGGGAAGAAAATTGTGAGCACCTCCAGGAGAAGCAACCACGACCACAAAACTGGTGGGGTGAATCAAGAGTCGTGACGTAGGACTAAGGTAATCACACTTACATTTCCAAGATATCTCCATCTCCACTTAGTTAGTAGAGATTTTCTTTTTTGCGAAACAAGTTAACTGTGTTGGGGAGTAAACATTAAAACATCTCATTGTGAGTGTCTTAGGTGTGGGAAGTGACCCAAGTTGTAATTTAGACCTTGGCCAATTACCTTGAATAGCCCTTGTATTGCCTCATAAGTGTGACTTCTAAGAAGTCCTAGGAAAGCAAGGACACCGACACTACACTGATCACTACAAAACCTAGCAGGGATCCACAACATTAGTGTGCACGATGGTAACTCAAACCATTTGACCAACATTGCCAACACCTTGATGCTTGCAAACCACACTACTAGAAAGTTAAAATAGCTTAAGTGCCAAGCTAGGGATTAGGTCAAACGTGATTGAAGTTTGATAGGACTTCACACACTACCAAGGACTTCGTCCCACAACAAGTGGGGTCTAGGATCGATTCGGGGCCACACGGCATGTGACTTTTCAAATAAAGGGCAGTTGTGTTTAGAGGGGCTCGGCAATTGAAAATAGCTATCACAACACCCTAAAGACTAGTTCACACCCTCATGGGTATTAGAAGCACCTTGGCTAGAGGAAGAACCATAAGAGTAGAGCCTCACTCATTGCGCTCAGGTAGCATAATAGTGACTTGAGGATACTTTTGTTGGAAGGGAGAGATTGAGCACATTGCACTGGAGCCCAATACCAACATTGTGAGAAGGATATCAATATCACTGTCATAACCGTCTCTAGGTAACTTCAATTGAAAGATTCCCATTGGTTGCAACCATGGGAATCTTGACAAGGACACCATAGGGGGAGGGTTGCCAACCCGAGTGAGTAGTAAGGAAGGTACAAGCTAAACAAAACTATGAACAACATCAAATTAATTAGTGATACCATGCACACATTAGAGTAAGCAACAAGGACAGTCTACAATATTGCGACCTTGAGGAAAGAAAGGAAGTATAGCCATGTGTAAGAAGAGGATATTGATTAGGGTAAGAGACAAAAGAATCCACAACTTGAGAAGTGAGAAGGAGATAGGAAAGTGTACCTTCATAGGGAAAAATATGACAAGAGGCACCAAGAACTTCCTAATGATTAAAAGACTATAAAGCCATTGAGGGGTTACACGTCCTTGACATAGACCTTGCAATCGATGTGGGTAACAAAGTAAGATTGAAACAAGGAACCTAAGTGAAGGGATTGTTAAAAGAGAGAAGGTTAGTGTACACATCCAAACCTTGAAGAGAACTACCATAAAAAAGAAAAAGAGACTCAGAGTGCCATTCTAGCCATTGAGAGGGTTGCAAGGCTTACAAGGTGAAAGCCCTTGCAGGTGCTAATGCCACACCTCATTGACCGGAAGTAGAGAGTATTTCGAGCTTGCAAATAATTCCCATAGGAACCCCTAGCACCTTATCTAGGCTCATTAGCCTCATTGAAATGCTTATCATGCAAGAACACCCAGAAACCATGGCAAGAACAAGCTTAAATAATGACTCGTTGGAGTTTGATACAATGGACTTTCCAATCGATATTCAGTAGTTAGTGTCACTCTATGACCAACATACTCCTATTGAACAGAGAGGAAGAGAGGTAGAAGAAATCATAGCAAACATAGAGGTGAAAAGGAAACTCAAAAGGGACCTCATTAGGTAAGTTGCAAGATTCACATGCAACCAATGGGTAGATAAGTGAAGGAAGGAGATTGAACTAAATCCACCAGCGCATCTTGGATCTGGCAAGAAGAACCATTGTAGGAGAAGAGACAAGAGAAGCAAGAACATCTAATGTAGACCTTAGCCCATCTAAGCTCTTGCTAGATTGTACATCAATAGAAAAGGGTAGCAGTGCACTAGCTATGACACTTCTGAGTGCTGACTTAGGGGAAGCACCCAGGATTAGGAGCTAGACAAAAATATTGATAGTCATAAAACAAGTGGACAAGTATAGGGCAGGAGATGACCCTTATAGCTTTGTTGAGAAGTTTGAACAAGTCTGTGATGCAAACAACCTCATGGATGTAGATAAGAGAGTGCAAGCTTTTGGGTTGTGTCTTGGGGAAAAAGGTTGGACTTGGTTCACAAGCCTCGATGACATTGAGAAAAACAACTTTGATATGCTTAAGAACTTATTCATCAAGTGCTTCTTAGAGATAGGGTACTTTGATAACATGATTGTCAAGCTCATGAATGTGAGATAGAAAGACAAGGAGGAGATTCAAGACTACATCACCCATGTGAGGAGTCCTTATAAAAGAATCCCTGCACTTGAGAGACATATAGCTAAAGCAGTGTCAACAGTGTTTATCAACATGATAAAAACAAACAACCATATAAGGCATTGGCAAGCAATTCAAGTCCGCAGCAAGATGCCTTGGCTAACATGTTCGATGAGACCATAAGGATGGATAATCTACTAAAGGAAATAAGCAACAAAACCTCATTAGGAGACATGAATCATTACTATCCATAGCAAAAGGATCAAGAACAATGCCTTCTTGCTCCATTGTCTATGGGTTTTTCTTCACATGATGTATCAAATGTTCAGTTATGGGTAGTGCTATGTCTTTGGATTTTTTTGAATGGCTGAATGAGGATGCTAAGCATCGTCTAGTTCATGAGGATGTGTTCATAACAGGTACATAAAAGAAAGTTAGATTCTTTAAGGGAAAATTGGAGAATATGTCCAAGCAATCTAATTCTATACAGTAAGGAGATGGTATGCCTTATGATAGGAAAGTTATTGCAACAAGTTATGTGCCTCAAAATCTTGAGGAGGCTTGTTTGCTTATGTCAAGATTACATAGGTTTATGGTTGATATGCATGCAAGTGGTGCTGTTAAATTGGAAGTCTTTGCAATAATAGTTGACATGCATGAAATCTAAGAGGGATGCAATGCTTATTGAGATGAAAAAAAAGAAAGAATTGCATGCTAGTGAAGTGGATGCCTTGTGGAGTCAAATTGATGAATATGGTGATATGTTGTCTAAATGTAAGGCATCCTTGGCTGCTTTTAAGCAATGGATAGCAAATATGCAGGAAAAATTTCAGAATGAGCTTGATTTAGTAGCTCAAGAGAATGCCAAACTTTGACAAGATTCTTTTAGATGCTTAGTTGCAACCTTTACTTAAGGTTGAGAAACAACTTTTGCATGATATGGAAGTGGATTTGGATGGTTCTGTGTTCATGGAGTAGGATTTGGCTACTATGAGGGCTACTTTGATTTGTGTGATGCATGATCAGTGGGTTGCTATTGCTGATAGGATGTCATAGGTTATTGCTTGGCCTTATGTAGTGTTGTAGCAGTCATTTGTATTTGAAAATATGGAAGTACTTATTCATGAAAATAATGTTCTTAAGGAGAAAATTGATGGGATGATGCAGGTTGAGTATCATGGACTTGTGGAAATGGTTACTAGTTTGTAGAGTATTAAGCATATTGATCATGCTAAAAATCAATTTTCAGATGTTGATGTTGTCAAGGCAGATATCAATGATATATTGCATGACATCAATGAATAGGTAAAGATTAGGGAGCTTACAGTGGACAAAATTCACGACATGGATGTTTTACCTCTTGTATCACATAAGCAAGAGCAATCTATCACTGACTCTCATGATGCTCATGAGCCTCATAGCTCGTGAGACACTCTTTTGTACCAATGTCAGATTTTGTTCTTTTTTCCATCATACTTACTATGTATGCCTTTATGTTTTGTGACTGTCTTTTGAGTGGATTATGCAACCATATTAGAGGGCTATAAGTATCTTACAAGAGAGGCTCTACTTATCGTTTCTCTTTGTGGCTTACTTCATGGTCTAAGGCTGTGACTAAGGCACAATTTTTCTAACTAGATATGTCAATTTTTGTATAAGGCATTTGACACTCCTCTCCTTGAGTAGGTCATCTACGTGTATGGCTTCTTCAAAGACCCTAGCTAGCACATCCCTTTGCAAGTTTGAGTTGCCTACCAAGGCCTTGTAGATCTCTTCACTCCTTATTTCATTATGAATATGATGTAGATTTCTCCCTCACTAAGTCACTATGTGGCTAGGATTCTCTTAAAGAGACTCCGCACATGAGTGACATAATCTCTAATGTCCTCCTTGTCCTTCTGACTAGTCGAACCATGAGGTTATCCGAGTACCCTACCTCAAAGAATCTCTTGATGAAGAGGCTATTTAGAGTATTGTGAGTGTTGTATTTTGCATCATCTAGACTAGTGTACCACATCCATCCTTTATCTTTGAGATAAAGACTAAAGGATTGTGCATGTTGAGTAGGGTCTATTAGGCCCTTCACCTTGCACACCTACTCAAATTGCTCTACGAAGCTATATGGGTCACTGTGAGGTGATACTTGTTGAGTTGCTTGGAAACTATGTGTATCTTTGGTTGGTTCCTTGAATTTGGAGTGATTCCTAGTCTCACTAGCAAAACAACGAAGTTTCTAGGGCCACTCCACTCTACTTTTCAGTTGGCCTATAAGTCTCTTCTCATGAGAATCTTGCTCAATGTGAGATCGGCTTCTAGCGGTCGTGCCCTCTCCGCATTGGGTGCCGTCCTATTTGGAATTTTCTGACTACCCTAGGTACATAAAACTTTCTTAGCATCTAATCATTAATTCTAGAAGTTCTTAGCACTTGGCATCAACCATGAAGGTCGATCAAATTGAAAGCTTGTCTCGTGGGCTATTTGTGCCGCCAGAATTAGATGCATGTCATAGAGTCCAATTCCCAGAGTTGGACCAATCGGACTTGAACAGTCTGATTTGGCCACTTGAACACCTACAATCTTAACCTGATCAGACACCATTAGTTTGGTTCGAGTTGTTGGTGGATAGACTCGGACTTGGACAACCAGATTCAGATGACTAAACTCAGACTGTTCGATTCAGACAATCGATTTGGATACTAGACTTGGACTCAGACCATCCTATTTTCTTAGTTGGACATACCCAAAATTGGACTACTCAATTCTAGGAATCAAACCTCTGATAATCATACACACTAACTTGAACTTGAAGATTGACCAATCCAGCACATTCCAAGCCATGTAGAGCTCAACCCAAAGTAAGGCAAGGCCCATATAGGCATCCACACATATCAAACGGATCATAGAGCCTCCAGACTATAAAGACTATGACTCAATCGCCTAGGAAGTGGCCTCAAACAAAGCCTCCTAGACCATCCATCTGAAACACTTTAAAGGACCCAACTAAACAATTTGCTAGAGTGACCACCACATGAGGGAGCGGCAAACTAGAAAAGTGTGTTGCACCACGTTGTCTTTGTCATAGTCACACAGTGCCTGAACAATCACTTGAAGTATACTTAGAAAGCAGAAAGCCTAATTTCACACTATGTATGAAAAGAAGCATGCCAGAAACACTTGAGTGCACTTAAATTTTAGGACTGGTTGAACTAACAGGGAACTCACAACAAGATAAGTGAACTTTGAATGAACCCACTAATAGGAGAAGACCCTCACATCTCAAATGCGTGGCCAAGGATATGAGGTATCAAAAGCAAGCCTTTTGGAGAGTGAGAAGACCGGTGTGATTTAGGGACAGAACCTTACCTCAGTTGATCAGTTTGATCGATAATCTGGTGGATCAAGAGGTCAACAAGATGTTAGGACCAAGCTCCAATCATGAAAATGATCGGCTCAACTTGGGAGAGTTCCCAATCATCATCAATATCCAACAAATGATTAATTCGATACGATTTACAAACCAACAATGGAGCATCATGGTAGGCTAGCTAAGGATATCATAGTTGACCTTGAGGAAGAGCAAAGATTGGCCAAGAAGGTGCTGCAAGGCATATCTGCGTACAACTAGGAGCAACAATCTCAAAGGCTAAGGCAGGAAATAGAAATGCAAGAGGTCAAACTAATCTTAGCACTTGCCACACACACACACACACACACACACACACACACACACTCTCTCTCTCTCTCTCTCTCTCAGCCCTGAAATTGAAAATGAGCTCTCTTCACCCTTCCTCAGGGTTTTAGACCCCCTCTCCAAAACTCCTTGGATGCCTTTTTCTTTATACATAAAACCTTGTTGTGGTTTTCTTTTTCTTTCCCTCTCCAACACTCCTTGGATGCCTTTTCCTCTTCTTTCCCGAATTACAACCCCACTTTCCTTCAATTTAAGCTTGCTATTACACAAACACCTATTGTGGTTTTCTTTTTCTTCCCCTATTTTTCCTACCTAAATGCCTACAAATACCTAGAAAACACAAGCAAATCCTCATGCTAATCAGACTAACTCATCCAAACTTCAAAAATCCAAAACAATTACTTGCAATGAAGATCAAACACCCTTCCTTCCTACCTATCTAGCTCAAGCATTGGTTTGGGAAAAACCCTCCAATGCTCAATTCAGAGTACGTAGGCACTCAAGGCTCAAATTTGTTGGTCATGACAATGGAACCAAAATGTGGGAGCCTTCGCTCGATCGCCACGACCCATGGACCACTTATTGCTCAAGTGTTTCAAGTTGAATGCTAATGGCTATCTCTCACATAGCCATATGTACTCTCAAGCCTACGAGTGTAGTGAGCTTATCTTAATGCTCGATCGAGTATCCTCCTCTCTCAAGCACACTGGTAGCTCCACGATCTGAGATGCAAGCTCAAGCAAGCTCAATCCTCCTCCTTCAAGATCCATGCTCCATAGCAGCGTGCGCGAGACAAGAGAAGAAAAGAGAAGAGAAGAAGAGATGAGAAGATGGAGAGCTTCTCTCACACTTCCTCTCTCAAGCACAAGCACAAGCACAAGCAAGCAATCAAGCAGCAAGAAGAAGAAGAAGAAGAAGAAGAAGAAGAAGAAGAAGAAGAAGAAGAAAAAGGAGAGACACTTTTGCCACAAGCCATGAATGAGTCTCTCTATTCACTTTTTGGCTTTTATACATGCCCTTATCCCTTTGGGTGCTCATCCCCTTTTTTTACATGACCAACCATCTTGCCAAGATTCTCTTTTTCTATTCCCTTATATTTAAATTATGCCTTCTGTTAACGATATTTTGAGAAGGCTGCAGAAAGTGCAAGTGCTGGATACTATTTTTTGGTGGATTACTATTTTGTGGAGCTTCATTGTATTACTTTGGGCACTTGTGTATTAGTTTTTACTCATGGACATCATCAGACTATCATGGTTGTATTATTTTGTGAGAGCCGGGCCCACTCTCGTGCACATTGTATTTATCACACATAGTTGTATTTGTCGCACCCGCATGTGTTGCGTGGGTTGCGCACATGTAATTGTGATTAGAATAGTGTAGGCTTGGTCTATTTAGGCTAAGGTTCAAGCATGTTTCAAGGATTGACTGGCCTAAAGCCCACTATGTGGGTAGGATGCCCAAAGAGGGTGCAAACCCTAATTCACAGTTGTGGAAACCCTAAACACAAAGAGGGCGCAAACCCTAACCCTAACCCTAAACACAAAAGGGGCGCAAACCCTAAACCTAACCCTAAATGCAAAAGGGGCGCAAACCCTAACCCTAATTCTATGTCTATATAAGGGTGGGAGGTCTCAGTTGTATTCACCCCCTTTGGCACATTCATGCTGCAGAAGCTCTGTTAGTGCAACCATTCAATCTTTCTATTCTATCATCTTGCTTCCATTGTGTTGAGAGTGACTGAGAGGGAGAGAGTGAGAGGTGTGTTGAATGAGGAACTGAGGGAAGGTGAAGCTCTTCGTCATCTTCTTGCTTTTCTCGTCATCTCTACTAGCTCTTCGACTCGTTGGTGTGCTTGGTGGTGGATGCGAAGGAGCGACGGCATCAGATCGTGTTGATCGTGGTCGTGGAACTATCTTCGAGCCTTTGAAAGGTAAGTTAGGTGAGTTCACTACAACTCGAGCTAGTCTTGTGTTCTTGCTTCCTTGGGTTGGAGAGGAGAATGCTTGGTTAGTTAGAGCGGAGCGTGAGAGACAAGGTGAGAGATTGTCGCCAATGTGAGTTGCGGCTTCTGAAAGAATAGAAGTCCGTCCAAAGTCCCGACTGTTGGTGCATTTGCCTCAACATTTTGGTTCCGTTGCCGGGACCTAGGATGGTGCAACCGCCGAGGTTCTCACACTCCCACCGTGTGGCGGAATAGGAGGCTTGTGCATGGGCGTGGATAGGATCGATGTGGTTCCGATCGTCCGCGTTTGTGGCTAGCTTCCGAAACCCATGCGGCTAGGTTAGGAAGGGCCAAATCGGAAGGAAGCGGTTTGTTGGATTGAGATTGGAATAGGGTAGAATAGAAGAAAACACAAACCATAAACTCAAAAACACAAAAACACAAGAAAATATAAAACTCAAAACTCAAAACTCAAAACTCAAAGCGCTCTTCTTGTTGTTGGACATCTTGTGTGGGAACGTTGGGAGATGAGGGTTCATCGTTCTTGCTTTTGTCATTGGTTACATACATGTTTATGGTTGAGATCTAACCAAATATACTGCTTGCCTTTGTACTCGTCTTCTAAAGTTCTTGGCTTGTGAGGTAGAGGAAGGAGAAAGCAAAGAAGGCCAAGAAGAAGTAGATAGAAGATGGTTGGGAAGAAGAAGAGATAGATGAAAAAAAGGGTGAAATAGAGAAAAAGGAAGGGCAAGAGGTAGTGAGGAAGAGAGCTAGAAGAAGAAGAGTAAGAAGAAGAGAAGAAGAATACAAGAAGAAGAAGAAGAAGAAGAAGAAGAAGAAGAAGAAGATGCAAGGATTGAGATAGAAGAACGATAGAAGAAGAAGAAGAAGAGGAGGATAGAAAAACAAGAGAAGAAGAAAGTAAGAAGGAGTGAGGAAGAAGAATAAGAGAAGTGGAAGAAGGTGAATAAGAAGAATAAGAAGAAGGGGATAGCAGAAGATAAGAGTACGAAGAAGAGGAAGCGTAGGAGAATATGAGAAGTTGAGGAAGAAGACTAGGAGAGAAGGGAAGTGGAAGCAGTTGAGAAGGAGAAGCGGATTAACGAGAATAAGTAGGGAAGTCGGCCAGAAGGGTCGGTAGGGGAATAGGAAAGAGAGAGAGAGATATGTATATATATATATATATATATATTCTCTTTTTTTTTCTCACCCTTGCTCTAACACATCAACTCGCACCACCTCACTTACTCGCACCACCATCCTTGAACCGCCTAGGGTTTGCACAATCTTACAACTCGCACCACCTCATTTGCACTAGGTCATACTCATTCGCACCACCTAGGTCATTCGCATTCGCACCACCTCAGTCGCACCACCTAGGTCATACTCATTCGCACCACCTCATTCGCACCACCTAGGTCATACTCATTCGCACCACCTCATTTGCACCACCTAGGTCATACTCATTCGCACCACCTAGGTCATTCGCATTCGCACCACCTCATTCGCACCACCTAGGTCACACTCATTCGCACCACCTCATTCGCACCACCTAGGTCATACTCATTCATGCCACCTCATTCGCACCACCTAGGTCATACTCATTTGCGCCACCTCATTCGCACCACCTAGCTCACACTCATTCGCACCACCTCATTCGCACCACCTAGGTCATTCGCATTCGCGCCACCTAGGTCATACTCATTCGCACCACCTAGGTCACACTCATTCGCACCACCTAGGTCATTTGCATTCGCACCACCTCATTTGCACCACCTAGGTCACACTCATTCGCACCACCTCATTCGCATTCGCACCACCTCATTTGCATTCGCACCACCTAGGTCATACTCATTCGCACCACCTAGGTCATACTCATTCGCACCACCTCTTATCACTCACTAGTACCACCCCAACCCTAATCCCTCACAAACCCTAATTATCACTTGCACCAATCACCCCTCACTCATACTCCTCTCTCACTAATCCCCCACTTACTTCTCCACACTCATCTCTCACTCATACTCCTCTCTCACTAATCCCCCACTTCTCCACACTCATCTCTCACTCATCCCTACTCACTCATCCTCTCTTAACTCTCACTGACATTCCCACCCATAGTCTCTTAACCTATGCCTTAAGCTTCACTCCTACTTGTTTTACTCACATTCTAAATTTGAACCTCTTGCTTTAAGTATTGGTATCAAGTGCCGTCCTTACTTGCCATATTGTCATCATGACCCGGTTGTGATACTTGGCGGAATTGCTTGTCCCCATGCACATTGTATTTGAAAGGAAGAAAGCTTGATTTCATACTTCGTGTGTTTTTCTTTAAAAATGGAAGCGATGAAGAGAATGTGTGTATTTGACCAATATTGAGAGAACCCTTCAGGTACTTTTCACCTATCATTGCTAGACAACCTTTTGAAAAATGGGGGATTGACTTTGTAGGACCTATCACTCCAGCTGCTCAATATTCACAAGCACGCTACATCATAGTCGCAACAGACTATATGACAAAATGGGCTGAGGCACGTGCCACCCGTCAGAATGATGCTCGTACAACAGCTAAATTCTTGTGGGAACAGGTGATCTCTCGCTTTGGCTGCCCGATTGAGTTGGTTAGTGATCAGGGGACTCACTTTTTGAATGAAGTCATTGAGCATTTGCTCTCCACCTTTCTTATTATCCACCGCAAGTCATCTCCATATTATCCTCAGGCAAATGGCCGGGCTGAGTCCTCCAACAAGATTTTGCTTAATGTGTTGACCAAGACTGTTTCTGCTTCACGCTCTGATTGGGATAATAAGCTTATGGCTGCCCTTTGGGCTTATCGCACTGCCTTCAAGACTGCAACTGGCTAGACTCCATTTCGACTCACCTATGGTACTGACGCTGTTATGCCAGTTGAGTTTCTCATCCCCAGTCTTCGCATTGCAGTACAGGAGCATTGGGAAGGCACTGGTGCTTGGACCAACCGCCTTGTGGAGTTGGAACGTCTCACCGAAACTCGCCTTTTGGCCACACATGCTCTCCTTGCTGAAAAGGCCCGACGTAAGGCCTGGTTTGATCGACATGTGCAACAACGTTCCTTTGATAAAGGTGACCTGGTGCTCTTGTATTCACTTAAGGGCCATAAACAGAAATTGAAACTTCGCGGCCTAGGATCGTATCGCGTTCATCAAATTAGCAGGACGGGCAATGTTGAGCTTGAAACCCTAGAGGGGGAAGGCATAGGACATTTCAATGGCAGCCGCATTAAGAAGTATTACCCCCCAAACCATTATTTTCATGAACGCCCCATGCACCCTCCTGATGTTCTTGTCAGTGCGGTCATGGTGGCTGAACAAACCTGGTATGAGCAACTTGAGCAGAAGGCAGATGCTCATAAGTTGGCTTCATCTAGCACCACACAGAATTCCTCTTCATTTTTTAATGTACGAGCTGTTTCCATTTCTTTACTTGACCCTGAGGATGACCTTGTCATTCCCCCGGCTTTCCTTCGAATCCAGTTGACTGCTGCCAAGCAGGTCACTATTGACGCTCTCATTGATGAAGGTTCTGACTTCAACACCCTTCTATATAACCTCTGGATGGATTTGGGCCAACCCACCTTGACACCCACTCACACTAAGCTTAACCCCTATGGTGGCCAACCTTACTCGCTCTTGGGTAAATGTAAGCTTTTGCTTACTATTGCAACTGAGAGCATCCCTCTTCTTTTTTATGTTCTTCCGAACCGCGAAGATGTGGGCAAGGAACTTCTCTTGGGCCGACCTTTCAAGTATCAGGTTCCATGCACTATCAACTATGTTGATCAGCGCATTACATTGCAATTTCCAGGTGCCCATGTAGTTTCTGCTTTCAGTAAAGGGGATCTTTCTGCGGGGCCAATGCCAATTCCTCTTCCCACCCCTTCTCAGTCCGGTAGTTCCTTATTTCATCAGTTGCTGCAAGCCCAACATCACCATGCTACTCCTGTTAGTCGCGCCTCAAAACCCACGCCTATGAAGTTTCCTCACTTCCAGTGGCGACCTCGCCTCCCCTCACCACCTCCATTTCCACCTTCACCACCCTCAAAGCCGTTGCATCGGCAACTGAGTCGACGTCGTCAAACTCCTCCAAAGCCCACAATTTCCTTGTGTTGGGTGGCACGTGCTCTCTTGGAGGCTCAGGGCTATTACCAGGGTAACACCTACATTTTGATTCCCAAACGATCTAACTTCTCATCTATCCCTTTTTCTTGGGCTTCGTCCACCGTTCCTCCAGGCTGCTCGAAGTGCCGAATGTCTTATCCGTGGGTTTCTCATTCCTTCCTATCTCCAGTCACCCCGTCTCATGACGAGTCAGAGTCTATGCCCCATTCTGCTTCCCTTAACCAACCACCTCCTAATAAGAAGTCATTTCCACTACCTTCCTCTGTCCCCTCATCTCCATCTTTCGCTCCGGAACCCCCTCCTGACCCTCTTCTCACACCTTCCCTTGGGCCCTCAGCTTCCTCTGAGGCATCCTCCTCTTCCAATCTCTCTCGGCCAATCCACCAGTTGGATCCAGCAGCCCAAGCTAAACTCCAACATGAACGCGGGGACCCGGTTCCACCTCATCTTCAGATTAGTTCCACCGCTCCTGATCCCCCTTCTGGTCTAAAACCTCTGCTCATTTGCCGCTCTCTTAGTGGCATGGCTGCGGACTTGGCCACGAAGGACAACTCCTCCGATGCTAGTTGGTTACTCCAATTCGATTCTATGTTTACCACCTTTGCGAAATTGTTTGCTATGATTGACCTCGGCCTTGCCGACAATGAGGCACTTGAACTTGCTACTCGATGGAATCCCACGTGGGAGGAGCATGAACATCTTTTCCGCAAAAGTCTCTTGGTGCAGGCTGAGTACGTCAAGACTCTTCCTTAGAAGCGTCTCCAGTCCTCCCTATTAATCTCTTCTTATGCTCCAGTGACCAAATGTGTTGATTCCACCGAGCTTGCAGCTCTTACCACCAAACAAACCACTTCTAGTCTTTTCTTACACCTCTGGTATAACCATCGGCTTGAGATTGCTCAGGATGGCAGTCGTCTGATGACCATTGCCGAGCAACAGCGCGCCATTAGTAACCTTCGGTCTGATCCTACATATCATTCTCCTGTTTCACTCCATGCCATCATTTTGACTCGTGGCCTAGAAGTGCCTTCCAATTTGCAACACCATCCCCTGTTTAATAAAATTCTAACGGTGGAAGAACTACATGTGGCTAGTCACTTTGCTGGTCCATGTCTCCTCACAGATATTACCACTTATTTGTGTGGTTTGGCTATGCGCACATTTGACCTTGATACATTTGCGGAATTGGAGTATAACCCCAACTTTTACGCTTGGTGTATGTCCATCCTTCCTTCATTTTCCCCGTCCACCTAGTTGTCTTTCCATTTTCTTTGTCCATACTTCATCTTCTTTTTCTTTTTCCTTTTTGTGTTGCCCTGTCATCTTTTCCATCCTTTGTCACTTGCCCCTGCAAGCTAGGAAGCTTGCTAGGTCTTTTTGTTGCAGGAGGGCAATTGGCAATCCATTTTGGCATTATTTTTATAAAAAGGCAATTGGCAATCCATTTTGGCATTATTTTTATAAAAAGGCAAAGGTATAGTTTGACTTTTATATTTTGTGTGATGGTTAGCTAGAAATTTCTCAAGATGTGGTCTTATCTTTTGATTAAGCAGATGACAAGTTCACAGTTCGAAATGTCTACAATGTCGACATTGGTGGCTGTCAAGGATCACCATTATGAGGACAGGGGAGTGTTCACTATGGAGCAATGCAAGGAGTTTGGTCTAGAGATCAGCATATGGAGTTTTGGGGCCTTGAAGTTTCGTCAACTTACCAACTTGGAGAATATTGTCAACAGGTATCCTAAAATTGGGGAGTTAGTGGCTAAATGTGGGCTAACCAACTATATTAGAGCAACCATGGGCCTATTCACTTTGCTAATTGCTATAACTTTGTTCAAAACTACGATCCTAAGACTAAAACAAGTAGGATGAGCTACTGGGATGAAAAAGAGCAAAAAGTTGGGGAGGTAGCACTTACTTCTAAGCTAATAGAACAAGCCTTAGGTCTTTGTCAAGGGTCAAGAGGGCATGGTAAAGCTAGTACAACTCATCTAGTGGATCAAAGGTGGGAGGGTAAGCCTAATGTTACTACTGGTGGTCTATTATTCTCTGCCATTGAGGAGTTGGATCTTAGAGCCACTACACAGGTGTTTCACCATTTGTTTACCTACAACAAAACCAGCACTCGTGCAGGGAGAATACCCAAGGGCTTAATGGAAGATATCTTATCAGACAGGATACTTGATGAGGATTTAAATAAGTTTTGGATGGATCAGATTTGTGAATCCCTTGCCAAGGCACATGAGACTCTTCCTAAAACTCCTGAAGGGAGACTCACCACTACTGAGGCCAAGATATGCATGATAAATTACGGTGGTGCACTCAGTAAGGTCATCACCACAGCCTTGGGACTCTCCGAGCCCTTTCAGGTGACACCCGCAGTTGCTGAGATGGGTCAACTGAAGGACAAACGACCAAGGGAGGAACAAGAGCCAAGTGTTGAGAGTTCACTAAAGAAGATGGGTCAAAAAAAGAGTAAGAAAGGAAAATTCAAGACAGAGCACCACGTAGCGATCGAGGAGTCGCTAGAGAATGCACAACACTTGGGGGAAGCTCTCCACAAGGAAAAGGAGAATCAAGCCACAACCATACATGAATCATCCATTAAGGACATGAGAGGGAAGGAAGCCTCCGCTCCACAGGAAGTTGAAGAAAACGTTGCTAGGAAACCTGGAGATTCTGACAAAGGAAAGGGAAAGACTCAAGGAAAACAATCGATGATTGGTCCAGGAGATTTTCAGATGCTCATGACCACTTTACAAACCATGCAAGCCCAGATAAACATGTTGGAACATGGTAGAGAGAATGAAGAAATTACAGTCACTTCTAGTGTAGAGAAGCTACGACCAGATGAGACTACCACTAGTTCAAAAGTTTGCACAAGAAGGACATCAGCGAATTTGGGTGGTCTTACCACATTAGAGCTCTTATGTGAAGAGTTGAAACAGGACAAGGATCAAGCAATTCTGGAAAAATTGGAATTACAAAAGAAGTATAAGGCAGAGAGATCATCTCATCAAGAATTTTTGAAACACTCAGCCCAGCAGACTCAGATTGTGGAGAACAATAAGGAGATGGAGGGGCTAAGGGAACAGTTGCAAGAAGTTGAGGTCCTGAGGAAAAGGGAAGAAATTCTCTGTGCTTAGGTTGCAGATCTTGTGATTCAGTTAAAGGAGGAAAAGGCAAGGACATCAACTCTCACCAGAGAGTTGTCAGAAGCACATCGGACTGAGACGCAGATGAAGATAGCCTTTACAGGGTTGCAAGATACAATTGCAATGAGTCTGACTACTACTGTCAATCAAGTTGAAAAAGCTAACAGAGCATACGAGGAGATGTTACAACAGCTACTCACAGACTTGGCTCATTCCCTTCACAAGGAACGGCAGTTTAAGCTTCATGCAACTGCCTATCAACATGCACTATCATTACAGCAAGGGCTTTATCATCAGGCCATTTGCACTTTATCATCCAAAAGCACCGATGATGTGGAGGAACTCAAAGCTCAGTTGGGAATTGCTACCAGTGCCTTAGCCGCTTTTGACCAGGGTAAGGAGCTCATGTTGTTGACCTCAGACCCAACTAGCAGCCAGATGTTTGATCATTTGCATGACATGGGCTATAATGATCAAGAATTGAGGGATGTAGAAATGATGTAGCCAACATCTACTGAGCCATGTGACTTACAATATGAGACACTTGTTGAAGACCATATTGCAGTAGAGCCTTTTGAAGATATGGTTCCTTCTGAGGATTATATGGATCCTCAAGATTTTGCTGAGCAGGAAGATGGAGCTACTGAGGAAATACAGGTACCCCCAACAGTGTCGGACAAGGAACTTGAGGTCCAAGAGCGCTTTGATAGGATGGTTCAAGTTCTTAGGGCTACCCCTCAGGATGTGCCAGAGTATTCCATTGACATGCAAGGCATCAAGGCACAGAGAGAGGATCTAGATGAGCCCATTAAGACCTATCATGAGAAGCAGACGAGGGAGGAGACCATCATTTTTGATTTCAATGTCTATGGAGATGCCAAATTCAGAACACCCTTACCAATCAGTACAGTGCAAAAGCTTATTGAAGTGGGAGAGAAGATTGCTAAGAAGTGGTTGAAGAAACAGGATAGGTCGGCTTTGAAAGGAGCTTGTAAGATTCCCAAGGAGAAGAACAAGAGGGAGTATCTCACCGAGAAGCCACGAGAGGTGTGGAAGCTTCAACCAGAATGGCGATATCCTATCCTTGAAGCGGATGAAATGGCCCATTCCGCCTTTTGCTACTCAAATCGGAAGACAGATGTACTCCATTGCCCCTATCCGAGAAGGTATGGCAGAAACTATGATGCTGAGAAGCATGGCAGGCATAACTTTCCCAAAATTCCCAATATCAATGCTCCGCATGAGAGTGATATCTATCACTTCCAGTTGCGCGATCTGCTACCCTCTTTTGACAGTTTCCTTAAACTCTACTCAAATTGGCCCGATCCTGCCTTCATAGTCACTTGCAATTATCTCCACCTCATAGTCAAGCTCTTACAGCAGCCACCGACTCCCTATGAGGATGGCCTGCCACCCTTATTCTTTGACATCAACACAGGGATTGACCGCATTGCCATGGCAAGACTTCTTCTTCGAGCTGTATTATTCCCCTCTTACTGCGTAGCCTTGCTTGAGGATATGGTGGATAGTAGATTTGCTCGGTGTACCCATCCTTTTTATCCAGAATCACCCATTTATCTCCGAACCTTTCTTAAGCCATATCTTTTGAGCAAAGGTTGTCTTTCACTTACCTTGCAGCCACTTCCTGAGGAGTGACTCCCTTGTGCATCACATGATGGAAAAGAAAAAAAAAGAGAAAGCAAAAAAGAAAAAAGAAAAAAAGAAAAAAAGAAAAAAAGAAAAAAAGAAAAAAAGAAAAAAAGAAAAAAAAAATATAGATGATGATGACCGGGCTAATTTAGATGCACTATGCAAGTCCACTATCATTTTATCACTCTCTAAAGAGGTCCATAATAATGTTGTTGAAGATGAAGACCAGAGAGCATGGAATCTATGGGATAGTTCACCATATGTATACCCTCTATATCATGTGCATTCAAGGCCTATTTATAAATATCCTTATTTATGAATTTTTTCTTAATAAAACATAACCCTTTTCTATTCAATTTGTAAGTAACCCTTTTACATGGGACCCTTTTGTATGTTAAAAATGTGTAAAAATTGTATTTTAAAAATATGTTATGTTGAACTCACGTGATACATACATATATTTATGACCGATCTCCCCGGGCCTGTAGTTCACATGCTTTATTCACCATTAGAGGTGGCAAGAAAAATAATGATCGTCATGGGAAGGACTCTCAGAAGTCTCAGTCTAAGTCACATGGTGGACATAGCAAGTCTTGTGGACGTAAATGTGATCTTACATGCTATTATTGTGGAAAAGCAAGACACATACGGCCGTAGTGCCATAAGATGCGCGATGACAAGTACAAAGAAAAAGGGAAAGAAAAAGTACACGAGAAATCCCATGACCACAACATTATACTTGCAAAGTCCAGCGTAAAGATTGAGGAGATAAATGTCATGCAGCTTGAGGAGTCTGATGGTGACTACATCTTAGTAGCCTCTTCATGTGATGCCTCCTCAACTAACCGAGGCTCAGTCTATTCATGCACTGTGTTAGCTCTTAGATTCGGGTGTGTCTTTTCATGTGACCCCCTACCATGAGTGGTTTCATACCTATCGTAGTGTATCTGGTATTGTGCACTTAGGTGATGATCAATCTCTCACTATTGTTGGCATTCGTAATGTCACTCTACAGTTTCCCTATGGTAGCACTTTTATTCTACATAATGTACGTCATGTACCCGCACTGATTAAAAGCCTTAGGTCTGCACTGGGTAGCTTGATGATGCAGGTTATCATAAATGCTTTGGTGATTTTGTATGGAAAATAACTCATGGTAGGCTTGTTCTTGCAAGATGTGCCAAGTCTGGCAACCTCTACCCCTTAGTTGTATCTGGTTCTACTCTTGATCATGTTTTGGCAGTGGGTTCTACCCTACATGTATCTCTTTGGCATGCTCGTTTGGGGCTTATGTCTCTTAAAGGAATGAAAATGCTTCGTGCTTTGCAGTATATCCTGCCTTCTTTTGACTCTTCTGACTTTGCATCATTTTGAGAAATATGGACTCTCTCTTTTGCCCCTTAAGGGGTTTCTCTCACCTCTCTCTCTCTCTCTCTTTAAAAAGAGATTCCAAAGTAATATTAGAATAAGAGATCTTCTACAATCAAGCAAATCTTGTATTTGTATTTTCAATAGATTTCGCCTATTATTTTATTCTCAAATTATAGGATAAGGTCACTTTTTCTCAAAATCCTCATAACTAAAAAAATATGATTCTATTTTCTCTAAAAACGGAGCCAATCATTAATATATGACTCTTTAATGCCCTCATGACTTTTCAACATGAAAATATATTAAAATCATTCTCATTCTTGTTTCTTAAAAGGGTGGAAGTTAAAAAATGATATAGAATGGTGTACACATCATATTTTAAGATTATTTTTTACCCAGACACACCTTTTTGACTAAAGAGTTTCTTTGTAAAATTTTATCATTTTTGGACAAGTATATGCCTATTTCTAGGCATTTCTTCATTCCCTCTCAAAGCTCTAGTTTTGACCAAAATTTTGTGTACGAATTCTTTTGAAGCATTTATCCACCTAATCCAGTCACTCAAAGGCCACCACAATTTGAAGGGCTTACATAATTTGTAAAGTTCGTTTGTGAAGGCAATGAAGGATTGTATGGATACACATGTAGACTTGTCACATAAGGATTAGTAGGGGTTCATCAAGCCTTGACAAATATGTAGACAAGATTACAAGGGAATATGCAATCTTTGATGGAAAAGGATGGATTATTGGTTGAGAAGGATAGGGAGAACCAGAGCCTACAACAAGCAATGTCTGCCATTGAAAATGCTATGCATGCTTCACACGTGCAAAATATGGAGTTATAGTCTAAAGTTATGGACTTAGAGAAGGAGAATCGAAACATAAAGAGGAAGCTCACAAAAACTTTGGAGATTGGGCCCACTTTAAAAACCAAAGAAGCACGTCGGTGCATCCGATTAGTTAAACCAATTCACCAATTAACCAAAGGAAGTGGACAATATCATAGACGTATATATGCTCAATTTGCTACAATGAGAAATATATTCCCTCATGCAGAGAATGATAATATTGCCAAAGTCCTAAGGAAGGATATGGTAAAAAATGCATTGGAAAATCATAAATTCAGGGACATTGTAGATGGTGTCACAAGTGAACATCTTAGGGATGTGAGCAACTTGTTTACTGCTACAGATGCTCAGGACTATGTGACAAGGAGGGAATGAGTTTTGAGTCATATAGTATGCTCTATCAACAATTGGATACATGATTTAAGCAAGTCTTCAAAACTAAGTGAGTAATGCCTCTACCAAAACCATTTCACATGAAGAAGGCTCGAAAAAAGCTAAATGAGAAAGCTTTAGAACTAATTGGTGAGCCAATGCATTTGAAAAATACACACATATTGAAGTATGGTTCCAAAGAAGTTGCATTTGTATTGAATGCATCCAACAACCTTGTATTGGATATATGTAGGGTTCAGATTGCTATGGTCAAGTTCTACAATATATCTATGGAAGAATGTAGAGGCAAGCTTAAGTTTGTCCTCAAACTTGATGAAAGTGAGATTATTAAGGGGAAAAAACTTGAACATGTGAGTATAACACTTATGAATTGAGCATTGGATCCCAATATCAATGAAAATCATCCTTTATACTTCAGTGTATAATCAAAGAATGAAATATGGTGGCTTGCAGCATTTGAAGTACCAAAGGAGGCCCATGAAGTGCTTAAAATTTTTTTAACCTCACTAATATACCCAGTGTTATTCAACAGGAAAATAATGGAGCAATTTTACACATCGAGGAGTTTGGGGACTATCAAGTTGAATGGCATCTTGCAAGTGATTTAAAAACATTGAAGTGTATGTTTGGTTTATCAAATGTAGCGAATGCAGAATTTCCATGCATATACTGCATGCAAACTAAGAAAAAAGGGAAAGATGGAAAGAAAGAATGGCTTGCCAAGGTAGAACAACAAGGTGCTCTAACATGTGATCAAAAAGTCATGAGAAATGGAATGCTAGTTCCAGTGGATCCAAACTGGCACCCTATTTTGGAAATACCACTAACAAGGGTTCACTTTTGTACATTGCATTGCTTGGTTAGAATAATTGAGAAGCTAGTATGAATATATATGCTTTGCATACAAGATGTAGCTTGTGTCAGAAGCTGATGCTACATGCAAGAAGGTAGAACAAGTCCTCTCTAAAGTTGGATTACACGGGGGCCAAGTAGAAATAAAAAAGGATGAGAAAAAATCGGGAAAGAGTGGAAATATCTCTTGTAAACCATGACTTGGAGGACCCAAGGTTAGGAAGTTTATATCTCCATCTCAAGATGAGGAAGGCAATATACTTGTAAAACAACCAGAGAAGTATGAAGCATGGAAAAAGTTGCACCTTACTGTTTCGGATTGGAGCAATGGGGGACGAGTGAGGATTGCAAAGGCAGAAGTGTGGATACACCTAGATAGATTAGCAACTCTCTTACAAAATTTGAGGTTTTGGGATGATGACATCAATACATTTAAAGAGACAGTTGCTAAATTTCATAAGTCCATGGTAGAGGCATGGACTACAAACATTATAACACACTACATGGTTAGTATTGTCACCATTACAAAAAATATAATCATTTCGAATTAGTTTGTGTTTCTAGTCTCTCTTCTTGTGCAACATATACTTGAAGCACATGGTTCATACTTTGCAGATCAAGGAAGTTTGGCATTAATGATTCCAATTCTATGAGGCAATTATTACAATGGTGGTATAGGAGATTAGAGATATGATACAAGGAAAAAGAGAAGAAGTCCAAAACCTCTCAAGCAGAATTTATAAGTAGGGCAATATATGAAGTGAGAAAATCAAGATATGAAAACATCACAGTTAGACAATGCCACTCAGAATGGTTGGCAACCCAAGAGAGAGATGGCAAGAAATGGAGACCTAGATAAAGATAATATTTTTGATGCATTTAGAGTCCACGAGAGAGCATAGATACCCAGGATATGACACATCAATACTTCTATCTTTAACATGAGATGATTTGCAAATTTTGTTTAAATTTTTGAAGGTTTGTAACTATGTTTTTCAAAGTCGATTTCGAACTATGTTTTTTAATGATGAAAAGTTGATTTTGAAATCCTAAGACAAAGACATGAAAATTCCAAACCTTGGAACATTCACTGGCCTAGATAGAGGTGCATGAGGGGGATGGTAGGAGACAGAGAGAGGCAGGGATGGGGTGGAGAAATGAAATGAAATGATAAATTTAAAGTTCATTTACACCAGAGTAAGTTTAAAAGTTTCGTACTTAAGTCAAGTCTCTCCTTAATCAAGAAGACATCTGCAAGAGCAAGAGCTTAACACTCTTCCAAATCTTGTCTAGTGAGCGTACTATGAGTGACAAAGGTCCCTTGGTGGTCGACAATGATGGCCCCACTGCAACTAATAATGGTGGCACTATTGTGTCTAGCAATGGTGGCCCTAGTGTGGTCAATAATGATGGTTTGCCATTGTCCAGAAATGGTGGTCCACATGCTCCAGTTGCTCCACCTCCCACTACTACTTCAACTGGTAATACACGTCCTCCAACACATAAGAAGTGAAGATGGAGACCAAGCACAACTGCACTACGTGAGATAAGGAAATTCCAGAAGAGTGCCAACTTGATTACTCCTAAGGCACCATTCTCTAGGTTGGTGTGAGAAATACTACAAGATCTGTAGTTAGGGCATCATCACAAGTTCTTTTTAAGGAACCAGGCAAGGAATGTGGGGCAATGGTCAAGCCAAGCTTTGCTTGCTCTCCAAGAAGCAGTTGAAAGTTACTTGATTGATCTAATGGGTGATTATCAACTTTTAGCTATTCATGCCCAATGTATCACTATTAAGCCTATAGATATGGTTCTTGTTCGTAGGATCCGCGATCACAAGGATGCATTTAATCTTAATGTCAACAATATGCTTTGAGAAGCTACCTTGTAATTGGATCTATGTTTTTAGCTCAGGTTTGGTTGTAGATTGTAAGGAGCTTAGTTTTGGTTTATCTTTCCAGTAGACCTTCAAGTATTTGATAGCAATGGCCTACAAAATGGAGCTAAAATTTGCCTAGCTCTAGTTGTACTTGGTGCAATGCACTATCTACCGTGTATTTCATGGTTTTGTAATTCCAAATCTGATATTTGATCTTCTATTTTTCCATGATTTGCATTGTGCATATTTCTAAGTTTCTAATTTTGAAAGTAGTTTTGTTGAGGATAAATTCAATGCACAATCACGCACACATCAGTGATGATCGGTTGTACATGGGCCGATGCACTATATCTTTACTGTGTTTAGCAGTTCGGCAATACTATATCCGTTATGCTAGATTCCATTTGACCCATGACTTATTTTTTCTGAATTTTTAAGTTTCCAATATTTCACGTAGTTTGGTAGACAACACATTTAATATGCAGTTGTGCACACTTAGTGTGGTGGTGAGTTTTTTTGTTATCAATGAAGTATAATCCAGTTAATGCATTTTAAAAAAATGATTGAATTGTCAATTTTATAAATTGAAATCTAGTGAAACTTCACCCACATGGCGGACATCATAAAAACTCATGGATATTAAAAAATCGGCCTAATCAATAGTCTCTGGGATACCTGTCCAGAGATTCGCATTTGGGGCCCTGAATATGGGATTCAAGGCCCTAGACGCCCAGGTGTCCTAGAGACTTTCTGATGAGGCCAAATTTTTTTCCAAAGATTGGATACATTAATTTAGGTTTAAGGGTTTTTTAAAAGTTTTGCTATAAGTTTAAAGTTTCACCGCATTTTACATATTTCACATTTGATTTTTGAGTTTTCTCTCCTAGAAGATATGGCACGTACCAAAAAAGTGGCTCGGAGACACCCCCTAGAAATTCTATGCACATGCCGCCTCCCCCACCTTACCACCACCACCACCACCACCACCACGCTAGCATCGCACGTGTTGATGGAAGTAAGGCATAGTGGCTTTTTGTGAGATCCACCATTACTAGAAGACCACGCACCTCCTGATACTAAAGGCTCCATTCCAGAAGCTAGTGCGTGAGATTATGGACATCATACTCATTAAGAATAGCAGGAGGCACTTTCTAGATGGATCACGCTTGCAATAACCCGATCGCTGGATTGCCCAAGCCCTCCTTGCACTATAGGAAGTTGCTAAAGCTTACCTCATCAACTTGTTCGGAGTCTCGGTCTATGCAATAGTAATGCAAGGAGAGAGTCACCGTCACTGATAGGGATTTGCGGATAGTGAGGTTCTTTTGGTGATGGAAGGATAGTCCTCGCAGAGATCAATAACGATAGGGGTGTACTACCAAAACATATACGGAATGTAGCTTCCAAAGATATTTTGTAAAATCCTGGTTGTAATGGATCCCATGTAAAATGTTATGAATATGAATACATTTTTTTTGGCGTGCCTTATTTTTGTTTATTCACTTGTTATTTGTTTTATTTATGTCTTTGAGTTATTGTTACATGCGTTCAAACGAATACATGTTGCGTGCGAACTCGATAAAGCATTATGTATTAAATTTAGGATATGAATCATGTTGTGTATAAATCCGATAAATAAACATAACATTCAAGTAAAAAACAATAATAAACAACCCGTATGACAAACTATATTGCACGCGAATCCAACAAATATCGATTTTCATTACTTCAAGAGAAGATTACAAATTACATTACATTGGTGATGAGATATCATTCGGCACTAAGTATATCTACTCTCTCTCCTAGGCTTCTTTGAGCTACACTCCCCATGGTCTTGATCATAGGCAGTAATACATTTTGCCCTAGTAGTTCTTGACTAATGACATTGGGGTCTTCAACATCACCAACCATGCCGTGGGCCACCATGGAAAAAAGTGGCCCACACCTAGTACTAGAGAATAAGCAGAGAAGCTTCAATCGTCGAAGCAACACTACTTTCTCCAAGCTACAGTTTGTTGGGATGGTCTTGAAGGACCCAGCCTTCGTTAGTTCCCTCAACTTCAAGAAGTTGTCACCAAAAGCCAGAGAGCATGTCTTATGGAATACAATAATGTCGCTCACAAGTTGGCCAATATACTCCTTCAATGCCAAGTTTTGCACCCTTCCTTGACTACCAGATCGGTCACCTTATTTATATGAAAATTCATCTATATAGACAATGTCATGCATCACACAAGTTCAATGTCAAACTCACTATACATGGAGTGTGCTAAAGATATATACATCGAACTCGCGCAAAAATTTACCAATAGGGTCTCTAGGGCATTGTGAGCATGGAGAAATTTTTTTTTGGGATCGGGTCCCTAGAGTAGCCTTGGCCGAAGGCTCATGTTTGGGGGCCTGAATTTGGCTCCAGAGCAGCCTTGGCCGGAGGCTCGGGGGACCTAAATTTGGCCCGATCTCATTTTTTTTTTCTCTATGCTCTCGATGTTCTACTAGTAATTTTTTGCACAAATTCGATAACATTACCTTCTCTACATCATCTATCTGTTGTTATAATGGAGCATCCAGGTATGCTCTTACAATTGGGCCACCCTTGTCTCTCTCTTGGGAAGGTAATGTGTAGTTGGGTTGAGGTCCAAAAATGCTTTCTTGCAACCACTCAAACTCCTCATCTGAGATCTCATACAGTGGCATCGTATTCTCAATTTGCTCTTGGACGCTCATAATGGCAGAGATGTCATCGACACTCGTGCCATCATATCAAGCCACCTCATCAACATGTGCTGAGGCATCTTGTATATGAAAATCTATAAAATCATCAAGTGCATCATGCACCATGATACAATATAGTTCTTCTTCTCTTAGATCCAAAATTTCTAGTACATCCTGCATAAGTAAATATTCCACCCTCTCGATGATGATAGCATGGAGAGAAGTGAGGGGTGGCTCATCAATTGTCAGCGTCTCATCAGGGCAAGGAGGTGGGTGCACAATGGCTAAGCTTTGTGCTACCTCTACTCTCAGATAGAGTGTCATCTCCTTAGGATCCCTCTCGAAATACTCTAATTGTGGTCGAGAGGGTGTATTGATGTCTTTCTCACTGTCATCTTGCACATCGGTGCACAAAATATATATGGCAAATGCTGCATCATGCTCGATGAGATCCATGATGGCGTGGTCCTAGGATGAGGTGGGCACTGCTTTGGTGCGGAGATGCTGCCCTACATGCATGAGGGCTCCATTTATCACCTTTGCATGGCTTGATCCAGCACATAAACTATATAAGAAATTTATGGGGACCCATATGAGATCAAAGTTTGGAATAGAGCAGGTGAGAAGGTTTGCCGCATTACAAAACAATACCACTGTACTAGAGCTAGGGTCTATGGTGGAAGGTGAGCTCTCTAGACTCAAGGCCACGCAAAACATAGGGTATATCTGGTCTTCTATGTGTGTGTAACATGTGGAGCTAATCCATGCGGCGAAGGCGGGAGTGGTAGCCATGGCACACAAAGAGAGAAGGAAGGAGAGCACAAGGGTCGGGAAGTAGAGAATGAAAGTGAAAATGAGTTTGGAGTTATAGCTTTTATGTATCTAGGGTTTTAAATAAAGGTTATTTTTTAACCCTAAAGTTTCAAATTAAAAATCTTACCCTAGTTTCTTTATTTCAATACTTTAAAGTAACCATTAAAATTAGTCATACAAACAAATGCTTCGTTCTACATTATTATATCCTGGAATATACTTGGATCACTGAGTATATTCAAGTCCAACTACAAAAAATATAGAAAATTTTTAAGAAAAGAAATCTAAAAGACCTTCAAAATCCCTTAGATTCAATTTAATATTTAATTTTAAAAAATAAGTAGAAGAGATGAGCTACAATATATCATTATGCAAAGACAATATTGCATAGATTATAGAACTCTAACCTGCAATTTAATTATAAATTTAACTAGCACGATTGACTAATTACAGTATGTATTATCACGTGCTTGGATCATAGTAAACTAAGATTATCTAAATTGAAAGTACTCTGAAGTTTAAAGAAAGTTTATATTCTTTCTTTATTTAAAAAAATTACAAGGATTCCACTATCTCAAGGATATGTGGAGAAGCACATTGTTTACATGTCATAGATTGCTCACTACGAATCTTGATTTTTCTATTATCTAACTTGAAATAGAAGCTACATAGAGGCTCATTGGACATTAATTGGATTTCTTGTCTTAGAAAAGAAATGGGCCAATGGCTCTTTGCGCTGACCACAAAAGGATTATGACCATTCCACAAGATAACCACATCTATGAGAGTTGTATGTGTCTCATCTTGGGTATCTTGATCCAAGCTGATCCACTCCCCTCACAAAAGTTGCCATCTTCTATTTTGAAAGCAAATGCACATAGTTTGTCTAGTGATAAAATACCTGTAATTAAAATAAAAATAATGGTAAGTAAATGCATATAACATAATAATTCATCTAAGCAAGACCTATGACAATTAAATCAAGGCATTCAAAGTAGTAAAACATATTTACCTAAATATGAGATTAGATTAGTTGATCGTGCACTCAATCGTCTAATCAAAATGTGTTCTTTTGACTTGCCAAGACTCACCCAATAGCTGACTCATCCATTCCTTGGATGGACACTTGCATTCATAAGTAATCTTTGTTTTCTTTAGAACATCACATGAACCAAACAAATGTGCAAACAATGAGAATGGAATAAACAACTAAGATGCACATCTTTGGAGCTTGTGGTGGGTTTCATAGCACTATTGATGTCGGATTTTATCTTGGACTTACATGCTCTTGATAACTCCAAGCTACCAATCAACCATTCACCACTAGATAGTGGTGGCAATGGGACATGATGCAATCTCTGACTTTCTACTACATATAATGAATTATAAAAAAAGATATTTTGAGTTGCAATTTGACTTGCAAAGTTATTATCATGGATCAAAGAACTTATGTCTTCATGCCAAACATGTATCTTACCGCTCAAACATTCGACATTCTTCCATTCATGCAAAGTTGATAGATATAGAGTTGTCAGCAAAACAAGATTGAATTAGAACACTGCAAAGATTTAAAAAAAAAACTATGATGCAAAAGAATAAACAATGATACAATTTAAAAACTTTTGTGTTTATATTGTGCAATGTAGTTCTTGTCATGTACACAGATTTGTTTGTGCGTATAAACATGTTGGATCGACACTTCTGTTACTGTACTTGTTCCATTAAACACTTTTCTGAACTCTAAAATTCTACCTTTCCAATCCTTACACCTGACCTTGAAACTCCCTCGAGTACTTGGGTGCATCAAAATCCAATCCAACTTATAGTACTTATCACAAATCCAATTACCACCACTATCTTTCCTATTGAAGACCTCCACTGCAAGTATGTGAAGACATCAATAATAACCAAATAGAAAAGTTACCTATCAACATGTGTATAATTTGCAAGTGTTCTCTCCAAATGAAATAAAATTTAAATGGAGCAATTAAAAAAACATTGTACCTATAGGGGTGATGAACCGCCAAGGCCCACGGACCACTTATTGCTTCAAGAGTTCCAAGTTGAGCACTAATGGCTACCTCTCACATAGCCGATACACCATCCATCTCTACAAGTGTAGTGAGCTTACCTCCATGCCCGATCGAGTTACCTCCTCTCCCAAGCACTCCAGTAGCTCCATGATCCAAGTGCAAGCTTCAAGCAAGATCCATCCTCAAGCTCCACACTCCAAGCTCCATTGCTATGAGCAAGAGAAGGGAAGAGAAGATGGAGAGCTTCTCCACCACGGTCCCTCACCCTCACACACGCACTTCCTCACATTCTCACACTCCCTCTCTCAAGCACAAGCTCAAGCAAGCAAGCAAGCAAGCAAGAAGAAGAAGAAGAAGAAGAGGAGAGCTACTTTTGGCCATACACAAGAATGAGCTTCTCATTCACTTTTCAACTTTATATATAAAACCCTAAATCCCTTTTGGGCGGTCATCCCCTTATCCCCCTTTTTACATGGCCTAGGCCCTTTTTCCTATTGTCCTTCTATCTTCCTTGCTTCCTTCCTATCACCCATCTAACTTTACAAATTGCATGGGTGAGAGCCCAACGCTCTTAAATTGAATCATGGTGCGCCTTGTGCTCTTTTACAAAAGCATTGTCATGTGCTTTTCCTGTGCACCTTTCTCCTTGATTTAGGGCTTTTCTGCACTTCTTGTGTTTCCAGATTCTTCTTGGTATGCCTTCATCTCCCATTTCACTTTTTCCTTGGTCTTATCCTCTGCTTTAGATTTTCCCAAATTTTCACCTTGTTCGTTTGAGGGTTAACATTACCCCCTCCTAGATGAGTGCCAGTCCCATGGCAATTGTTGACAGTGAGGGGGACGGTGGTGCTAGGTGGCCAAGGGGTTCTTGAGAATGTGGATATACTGTGTTGGGGGTGTGTTGGAGGGATTTCTGGAACTAGGAGGCTCTTGAGCTGGGTAGGGGCCGCGGTATTGGAGGGATTTATGGACATGTTGGAGGGATTTATGGAACTAGAAGGCTCTTGAGTTGGGTAGGGGCCTTGGTATTGGAGGGATTTATGGAACTAAGAGGCCCTGGCATTGGATATGATCCATGGTGTTGGAGGGATTTTGTGGGGAGAGTCCATCTTTGAAATTGAAAATGATGCTAGATGTATCCATCACTTGACTCACCGTGGTTGAGTTCACTTACCTGTTCCCAATGAGCTTCTTCATTTACTTTCTGATTGTGGCTATTGCATCCGTCCCTTGGTTGGTTGTGCTTTGCCTAATGGCACATGGCATAGGATGGGGAGGGCATTGCATGGATGATGGGGTCTCAGAAGTTGGTGGTGGGGCCCTTAGTTGTACATAGAAAGAAAAGAAAGGTGCATTACCTGTGGCTGCGTGCCATTGTTGTGTGGTGTTGTGTGCGTGCTAGTGGAGTGGAGCTTAGGATGACAGGTCTAACCACAAGCGAGTGTTACTTCCCTGGGTGTGTCCTACCCTTGATGTGCCCTAAGTAGGAAGAGGGGTTCAAAATGAGGCTAGGGGGTTACCGCCTAGCCGGGGCCACTAGATGCGCCTATCTTGAGGACCCCTATGTGCGGTGGATGTAGTGGATATGCAACTTGTGGGGGGGATTTGCCACAGGGGTGCTCTTAGACTGTACCCTGTTCTTACTTGGATGAGTCGCAAGGTGGCGCCTTAAGGATTTAGCCAAGAAGGCATGGCTTTGCAGGTATTCCTTGATGTTAGCCCTCGCATTGAGAGGTGTGGTTGACAAAAAAGGGTGGTTGCACCTCGTAAAGTGGCTATCATTCATGTCTTCAAGGATCCTCATGCAAAACAAGGGAAGCAAGGTTGACCTCATCATAAGCCTAGCCATAGCACATCTATCTATTCCTAGGTTAATGTCAAAAAAGAGTGGGGGAAGGTGGCTTCCTCAACCACTGGCTTTTGTTTCAGTAGAAACCTAATGATCCTCAGGTAATTACAAGTGGTTATGAAGGCTGGGTCTGGGCAAGACGAGAAGTCCTCAAGGAAGTGGTTAATAGATGGGTGCAAGTCCCCTACTTTGAAAGTCATGCATTCCCCGGGAGTTGTTGCATTGACATTGTAGATCTTTGAAAAGTCATACCTGCCATGCAGCCTCTATCGTAATCCACCCCGTGTTTCCGAGGGTAGGGCATGTAGGCGAGATCATTTCGTTCTTCTTGTAGAGTGCCGTAGAAAGCCATCCACGCATCAAAATTGGTGTCCCAAATCCTCCTCCACTACTTTGGCTGCTGTGCCTCATAGCCTTGGACGGTTTTGGGAACTTGATGGGTCCTACCAGTAGTCCGTGAGCTCTCACCTCCACTATATGATGATGACGCTCCACTCCTGAGCCCATCGATTCGCTAGAGTATTGCCCAAATGAATGATTCCTTCCACTACTTCCAGGGATAAGACTTGGTTGAAGGCCTATAGATAGAGGAAGGAGAACTCGAAGGGTTTGGATTGGAGCTCTTGTTGTTACCAGATAGTCAGCTCTTGCTGCCAATTGACAGGGTGGTGATCCTCGCATGGTGGCATGGGCTCGTCAGGAAGCTGATGTGGTTGTGCTTGCGCCCTTTGTTGGGCTTATTCCACAAGTTTCCATCTTCTTCTTCTTGCAGCAATAACGCGCTCGGGAACCTGGGTGTCCTTTAGCTCTTTTGGGGGTTAGATTAGGTAAGGGCGGACTAGCCTCCCTGATTTGCAGTTCTTCTTCGAATGCTTGCTTGAGGTCAGGCCCTTCCTTGGTGTCTTGATAGAGAGATGGATTGGGGGTGGGTGGGGTTGCTCTCATTCCTCGAATCCAAGTTCCTTGAGCTTGTTGATCGGCTTGTCGCAAGTAGCTACATTACTGCTCTGCATCTTCCATTCAATACCCTATGAACTCCCTCCTTCCACTACAATGGGAGTCAAGGAGCTGGAGAGAGTGTGTTTTCTCGTCCTCACGACCTAAGGAAAAGAAGAATATAAGTTCACTAAAGAGCTCAATTTAATTTTCTTTAGCATATTCAATAATCACTCCACCACGATCCCAACTTATTACCTGTATCTGATAGAAAGAATACAATGAAAGGAAAACCCTTATACATTAACACTTCTTATAAAACTAAAAATCACAATAAACTCGTAAAGGATATAAGAGGCTTCATCATCATCATCTCAAACTATCCAACCAGCATCACCACCATTGCAATTCTCCAAAGATGTATCTCTAAAAGCAAATCGAATAGGCAACCACCACGATCTCATCACATAAAATTAACCCACAACACAAACACAACCATCTGAATGACACCTCCAAAAAATGTCTTATTAAGAAGCACAGAAGATACATCCAGGGGTATCAATGAAGATGATCCCTCTTGAAGGCTTGATGATTTCGAAAGCGATCCAGGGATAAAGACTCATCTACAAAGGATTTTGGAGGATTTTGAAGGAATTGAAGGCAGCACATCCGTTCTAGCAAAACAAGGTACCTGCTAGGTAGACAAAGGGCATGAAAATATAGGACATCCAACTGTTGGGAATCAATGTTCACATTGACATTCATACAAAGCTTTGGAATGGCCTTTTGATCGTGATGGGAATGCCTATGCGTATATGCTAGATACCAAGCAAAATGGGCTGTCAATCTCATTAAAGGATCTAGAGATTGTGAATATTGTTGAGAAAAATGGAGGTAATTTTGGTATGCTTGACTAGCAATTGTCCAGTCCCCCTAGAAATAATGGCCAATTAATCTGTGGTCCTGTGAGAGAATTAGTTGAGCTCCATCCTCTTCTTCTTGGAATCTGCTGATCAAATCCTTCGTACCCACTAAACAACTAAGGGGGTTGAGAAATAGAAGTAGCAGGAGATGGAAGTGGAATAAGTAAAAGAGGATGAAGAGATGGGTAGGCAAAATCATAAAATGAGGAATAAGCTAAAGAAGGAGTGACTGAAAATTTAAGCGAATCAGTTAGGAAAGGTGTCAATTGATAAGCAGGAAAAATAGAAGGTATATGGATAGATGGAGAAGGGCATGGCGGAGAAGGGGAAAAAAATCGATCTTCAATGAAAGAATAATAGGCAAATATTGGAATTTGAGGAAAACCCTGAGGTTGGAAAAGGAGACGTAAGATAGTTGTTGAGTTGGATTGATAAAGGGAAAAATAAGCATCATAGCGATGGGCCATTTGTTGATAGTACAATAAGCTAGGAACAGAGGGACCTAAAACAGATCGTTGATGGTAGGCATTAAAGAAGGATGAATCAAATGGATGGTTCTTGGAAAGATAATCTAGGAGATCCACCCTTAGTTGGTTAGTGCTCTGCATATAAGTAGAAGATGTATTATGGTGTTGGTTCAGGACTACAGAATCAATCATTGAATGCCATGACGTGTCAGGGCAAGTAGCCACTTTAGAATAATAGCACTGGAACATGTCATCTATCCTGAACTCCAAATACTTGACATATAAGGTAGCTTGTAAGACCACATTCCCCACATACCAAGCCAAATCTACATCATCTGAAATTAACAGATCACCTTGTAGATACATATAAGACAGCAACATGGTATCCGTCGTCACAGAATCTTCAAAGACCATACTGACAACTTCTGTCAGTAAATCAGAAGACCAAGCCCCACTCCAATCATCCTCTGGAAGAGGGAGATCCATTGTTGAAAGCTTCATATAGAAGGCCAACTTCTGCAACTGATAGTGGACAAAAAAAGAATGGTCCGGAAGAACATACTCCTGAAATTGCTCAAATGTATACCATAATAAATCCATGCTGGATTGCAATCTTTCAACTTTATCTTGAAATAACGGACATAATGTGGCCTGTCTATGGAGAACTGCCAAGTCCTACTGAGATATAGAAGGAATCATAGGAACACTGGGACTTGGAGGAATGGACCGTGACTGCGCCAGTTGGTCCTGCAACTGTGTAACGTGTCCACTTGTATCTTCAGGACACGTCTTAGTAGTCCACCGGAAAGGATGTCTAGAAAGCTCCGCCCAGCACTCCCATGGAATGTTACGAGGTTTGCGATCTAGGACGTTACGCATCTGCCATGTAGCGGAAGGATTCCGACCGCTCCCACTTAGGACCGACCTGAATTAGGGTTTTCCCTATTGGTCATTTCCTAACGGCAACTAGCGTCGAACCCAAGCAAACTACTTTACGCAGAAATGCCGGGTCCGAAGTGGATTCACGCTGCACTTGGTTCAAGTAGAATGGGAAACGAGAGGGATGTGAAGCTCAACCTCTCTGCCATAAGGCATAGTCCCATTCCGTTCCCCTAAAATAGCGTAAATCGGGATCAATTATAACTTTAGGTCAACACTTTTGTTGTTCCTGTTCTTTGACGATCTTCTGGCTGTCCATCGTGATTTGAGAAAAGTTCCCGGTCAACCGGGACCACCCATCCATAGGACGGGACCTATGGCCACATCCACCGCACTTTCCTCAAGTTGTTTTAGTTATTTAATTACCTAACACATTTGGTTGGACATGTATCAATCAGCTTCCTTAATTAGCCCGTTAGGCGCACTGGTTCCTTCACGTAATCATAGCACTTGACATAGAAAAGAAATGTCAAACAAATTCCTTTTTAACAGCTTATCACATTTATCTTTGAAATACATAAAGTCCAGCCCGTAGGCTTATCCACAATCCACTCGAAGGCTATCTAGCAATCCACAGGGATCACTAATCCAAGATTCTTCTCGTAGACTAGTATGCGGGCCTCAAGACCTAATCCGGAGTCACGTTAGCCTCTTGTGCAGGGCCCGGAAGGTGAGGGATTTATGGCCAGAGCCTCCCTTAGCACCCAAGTGTTCTCTTGCTCCAAGTAGCGCTTAATGGAGAGATCCCTTACGGCGGGTTCGGTCCACCTTTCCGGCGCGGTTAACAACCCCCTTGGTTAGGGTCAGGCAGGCAGTCAGGGGTAATTGAAGTTGCCTCTCCCTTTAGTCCTTTAACCTGAAGCATTAGATATCCATTTATCCTTTAGTTCATTGATCAAACAAAGCAAAACAGTGCTCTTAAATTTGTAACAAGCACATACATTTCCATTGGTCGTTTATTGTTGGCCAACTGGTAAGGAGTGAATCCTTCTTTCCGAATGCATCCAGCACTCGATCCGGGATTACTTGCGACTTGGCAAGATCCCCTATATCCTGGGTTAGGGCCGTACCCTATTAACCCGACTTGGTCAATACCTTAAGTTCATATGTTATTCCAATTTATTGGTTTGTCCTTTGCTCCAAGCAATTATCTTTACCTTAGAAAGATACTATATTAGGACGATTATTCATCCTCTTGCAAGATAACTATGTAAGAATCTGCCAACCTCATTCCGAGAATTGGCCATTCCCTTGTGATCCAATCACAAGATCATACGACTCTGCACTTGTTGCACAAGTGTTGCATCGAACTATGGGACTATTCTACCCATCAAATGGAGTCACGAAACAATCTATTCCTGATTACATTAGGCTGATGTTGTCAGTCCTAGTGTTCCAAGTTCCATCTTTTAGCGAAAGATTCTTAGGGACAAACCCTAGATCACTTCTCAAGTATGTTCCGCTGTCCCTACATTCGGTGAATGTGGGCAAGTATTTAGGGTGTAGGAGTTTTAGTTTTAGCAATACATGCGATTAGGTCACGCATTAAATCCTAGTGAGTTCTTTTGAATTGAATTAACTCTTTCTAAAACGAGTACTCCTCGAGTTTAGGTGTTTAGGTTTATGCCAATTTAACTTATCTATTTTTGAAGATAACTACGCTATCATTTCCATAACCACATGGTTTATTGTCTGTGCGAAAATTGAATTTCAAATCTTAACTTTTCAGTTTAAGATCAAGCATAAGTTAGGTTATAGCCTAATTCCAATTAATCATTTTATAACTTGCGAACAAGATTCATGCTAAAACAAGCAGCCTTTTTCTAATAATTATGCAGTTGAAAAAAATGATAATTGACTAGAGTTATGCAACGTAAGAATCATTTCATGTTTTGCAATTTCCTATGGGTTATTAGCACTTTCCATAATGACTCATTTCGAGGAAGATATGTCCTAATAATGCGACATGCAATTTATACTTCCATGCTTAAATAGAGTGCACTATCTTAATTCTGTTTTGTAAATATGGACATTACTCTAAGTTCAGTTCATTGAAATGCACAAAAACTATTTGCTAGAAATGCATATCAATCTTCTGCTCACTTTATTTTGTTCGTTTTATTAAAAATACTAATGATCGAACTTGTCCATCGTAAGCTAATTCTTTTAAATTAATCAAAGTATATTAAGACGGAAATTGCATCCTATCTCCAAAAATTATCTACGCACGATTGAATTATAACAATGAAAAATAAAAATTAGGAAGAAGAACCTGGACTTGTGGTGAGATGTCCACGTGGATGCTAGGAGACGATCCTCCTGCGGTTGCGCCTTGGGCTTTCTTAGGAGCCATTGCGAATGTGGCCTTTCTGTCTTGGATGCGGCTTTGCGAAACTCCCTTTGTAATTCACCCCTCCCCTTGTGAGTGTTTTTTTTTCCCCTTCCTTTTGTAGAAGCTTCGGTGCGAATTGAATACACGGAAAGGGGTTTAGCCTCGTGCTAATTTGGGAGATTGAAGGAAATCCAAAGGAAAATCTTGATGGGACTTTTTAAAGGCCTTGAATAGGGTTCCACGGAAAAAAAGGGTACTAAATGGATTTTTGAGGGGTTGAAAAGAAGGGCAAGGCGGAAAAGGGCTTAGAGGGATCTTTCGTGAGGGAGGGGAAAACCCACAGCTTGGAGTTCAATTCCCGGAAAGGGGGTAGGAAAACCTCTTTAAAGGGGGGCTTACTAAAACTACGAGAAGGGGCTTTTCTTTTTGTGTGGGGGGGAAAACAAAGGTATAAAAGGGCCTTAGGGAGGAAATTTTTGTAAGGGGGGGGAAAGGGGCTTAGAGACCACTTAAAGGCCCTTCAAGGAAATTTTTTTGGGGGGGGGGGGGGGAAGGGGCTTATAGAGCCCTAAGGGGGGAATTTGAGGGGGGAGGGGTAGTCTTAAAGACCATAGGAGGGGGGGCTTAGGAAGCCCACCCTTGGAAGTGGTGCGCAGATCGGACGCTGTATGCTCGCGTAGTGAATGCCGGAAGGTCCCCAAGAACAATGAACTCTACTTTTTGCACAAGTTACAAGGTAAAAAGCATGAACGACAAGAGCAAGAGACCAATTGGGTGCAATCTCCCCCCATGCCTTGTGCGAGCACTCCACAAAGCATGTATTTTATGTATATTTCATCTTCATGCTCAAAAAATAGCCCAAATTACAAAATAGCAAGCTTTTAGCTTTTGAGTTTGGTTTTACACAAAAATAGGAATAAAGCTAATGGACGGTGCCCAAAAAGTCTGGCACGCCCAATACAATGTCCAAATAGAAATAACATAACCGTGCGCCCATGCGCATACAAAATAATAATAAATAATCGATGCCTCAATAAATAGGCATGACAAAATATAGACATGGCGCCTATCAAAATATAATCCATAAATCGAATACTCTCTATCCTCCAATGCTTTCCTCCGCCAGTGCTGCTATCTCTACACATCAACTGAAGCATTCAGAATCGTTAGTAAAATAATACAATTAAATCGACAAAAGTGAATACCTAGCAGTCTTCAGCTACATAAATAAATCAACTGGTTAGAAATAAATCCTAACCTTAATTTATTACGAGTGCGCATGTACACACTAAATTAATGAAACGCCCAAAAAGGACAGGCGTCCCCATCAACTTCTCGCACAAAGAATCCACTTTGTGTATGAGCCCCGGTCATCAAAGTTTACGGAATCCACCGTAAAACCTCACGGAATCCACCGTGGCATGGAATCCACCGTGAAATATGCCTCCTGGCATCATACCCCCGGGGTGGGATAGCAATTAACCTCAATTGCTATTAGCTCAATGTGGAGCTAACAGAGTGGGGAAAGCATTTAAGTCTCTAGAGTGCATCCATTGTGCTTCCTCTACAGGATGGTTCTTAAATTTAACTAGATATCTAGAATATCTTCGGCCAGTTCTAGTGGTCAAAAAGTTAGTGTCTATGATAGCTTCTGGTTCAAGTATTTCAATCTCTTCCTCTAATAAAGGTGGGTTTTCATAAAACAGGGTGTACAGGTAATTGGCCTCTAAATGGTCTCAATAAACTAATGTGAAATGTGTTGTGAATTTTCCAATGAGGTGGTAATTCTAACTTGAATGCATTGTCATTAATTTTATGAATGATCCTAAATGGTCCATAGAATCTGGGGGCTAATTTCACAACTGGATGTCTATCGACACTTTGTAGTCTACGTTTTTCTATTCTCAACCAAACATAGTCATCAACTTTGAAATTCATTGCTTGTCTTTTCTTGTTGGCTTGTTTGGTATATGATTGCTGGGCTTTGGCAATCATATCTTTAACCTCATCAAAAATAGTGTTATGCATACTAGCAATATCATCAACACTTTGAATTCTATTTGACAAAGATGCAACAGGTGTAGATAATCTATATCCATAAATCACTTCAAACGGTGCTTTCTTTGTAGATGTGTGTGGTGTATTGTTATATGCAAACTGTAATAAATGCAAATGTGTGTCCCATGTTTGTGGTTTAGAGATAGTATATGCACGCAAAAGATCTAGAATTGTGCTGTTAGTGGCTTCTGTTTGTCCATTAGTTTCTAGATGAAATGCAGATGAGAAATCAATCTTTGTGCCTAGGTTAGCAAACAGAGTAATCCAAAAGTTGTTACAAAATCTAGAATCACGATCGGAAATAATAACTTTTGGCAATCCATGGTTAGTAAAAATAGTTTTCAAAAACAATTGTGCTGCTTGTGATGCTGTTAAAGTTTTCTTACATGGAATGAAATATGCTTGTTTACTGAATCTATCTACAACTGTCCAAATCATATCATGGTTAGATTTAGTATTAGGTAAACCAGTAATGAAATCCATAGAAATTTGTTCCCAAGGTTTAGATGGAATAGACAAAGGCATAAGTAATCCATATTGTTTACCATGATGTCTCTTAACTCTTTGACAAATCAAACATTCAGAAACAAAGTTAGATACATCAGCATCCATATGCAGCCAATAAAAATCTTCAGTTAACGTACGTAAGGTAGATATGATGCCTCTATGACCTTGATATGGGGGACAATGAATTTCATTCAAAACAAAAGATAGGAATGGAATTGTAACACACAATCTCTTTTCATAAAACATAAATCCATCATTATATGACAATGAATCAATAGGAATCAAATTCTTTTGAACTAATTTATTCCAATCAGCATGAAAAGTAATATCCTGATGATATGTATCTTTCATAGCAATCAAAGAATCAAAAGATATAACAGAAATATTATGAATGGCGGGTCTTCTACTCAATGCATCAGCCACTACATTTTCTTTTCCAGGTTGGTATTGAATGATAGGATGAAAACTTTGAATAAAGGAGGCCCATTTGATATGGCGGTCAGAGATTTGAGGTTGGCTAAGTAAATGTCTAATACTTTGCTGATTGGTCTTAATCATAAATTCTGAACCCATTAAGTAGTGTTTCCACTGTCTTAATGCTTGTACAACTGCTAATAGTTCTTTGTCATATGTGGAATATTTCAGTTCAGAAGGTTTCAGCTTACAACTAGAATAGGCTATAGGATGATTGTCTTGCATAAGTATAGCTCCTATTCCTGATCCACTAGCATCGGTCACTACTAGAAAGAATGGTCTATTAAAATCAGGCAACTATAGAACATGGGCATGGGTTAATGCATGTTTCAGTAAGTCAAAGGATTTCTGTTGATTTTCGGACCAATGATAAACAATTCCTTTCTTCAGAAGTTTGGTTAATGGTAAAGCAAGTAATGAAAAATTACGTACAAACTTCCTATAGAAACTAGCAAGACCAAGGAATGAGCGTAACTCATACACGTTTTTAGGTACAGGCCAATTCAATATTGCATCGATTTTCTTATGATCAACTTTAATTCCATCAGATGATACAATATGATTTAAATACTCAATTTCTGTTTTAAAGAATTCACTCTTTTCAGGATTTGCATATAGTTGATTTTCTTTCAATAACTGAAAAACCAATGACAAATGCTCATAATGTTCTTTATCATTTTGACTAAATACCAAAATATCGTCAAAGAAGACAATTACACAATACTGATATTTCAGAAATATACGGTTCATCATTCTACTAAACGTAGCAGGTGCATTAGTCAATCCAAATGGCATCACTAAAAATTCGTAATGACCAAACTGTGTTCTAAATGCAGTCTTGAATATGTCAGACTTATCTAGTCTTACCTGATGATAACCAGACTTAAGGTCTATTTTACTAAATATAGCAGATCCTTGCAGTTTGTCCATAAGGTCATCAACTCTAGGAATATGATACCTATTCTTTACAGTGATCTTATTTAAAGCTCGATAGTCAATGCACATACGATAGGTATTATTCTTTTTCTTGACTAACAGAACAGGTGCACCGAATGGAGAACTACTAGGTCGAATCAATCCTCTATTTAGTAATTCCTCAACTTGACTCTGGATTTCTTTTTGCTCTATCTGGTTATGCCTATATGGTGCTTTGCAAGGTGGTTGTGTGCCAGGGATCAAATCTATCTTATGGTCTTCTGGACGTGAAGGAGGTAAACCAGGTGGTAGGTCTTCTGCAAAACAGTCCTTAAAATGTGCAAGAAATTCTTTATGCCTAGGGTGCATATGATTTTCTTTTACTTGCAATTCATTCACCCAAATGAGATAAGATTTACTACTCTTGCATAATGCACGTTTAGCTTGAGTATGCGAAAGCAGTGGAAAAACATTAGATGCATGCATACCATATAATGTAATAGATTTTCCTTGAAAATTAATATTCATTGAATGTGTGGAATAATCTATATCTGGGTTATGCTGATGACGCCAAGGCATACCTAAAATAATGTCACTCGACTGTAATGGAACAACTAGGAAATTTCTTCTTTCAGTGTATTGACCAATTTGAATCTCTAAGTCATGCACTTCCTGTGTACCATTATACCTAGTACCTAAAAATGCAGCTTTGATGCGATAATGCGTAGGTACAGTCTGTAACTTCAATTCCTTTACTAATTTTGCTGAAATAAAATCACGAGTACTACCGTCATCATGCAAAATAATCTTTTCCTTTCCATGCACCAAACATTTCATAGTCAATAAAGAATGTGGAGTAGGCATACTTGGTAAAGTATCCGAAGTAGTAGTAGTGTCGTTCTCATCTTCAGTGAAATCAGGCATATCTTCATGTTCGTCTTCATCCATTGCTCCAAGGTAGTTGATATGGGCAGGTGGCTTCTTTGAATGACAATTTGGTGCTAGATGTCCAGGCTGGTGGCATTTATAGCATACTATTGGCTTGGCTTTGGTTACATTGTTTGCAATGGTGGGAAGTCTAGGTACATTAGGGTTTGGCTGTGGAATAGGCTTGGAATTTTGATTGACATTAGATGGTAATGCAGGTGGTTTTGCCCAATTTTTGCGGAAAGATGATGAAGAGAAACGACCTAGATTAAATCTTCTAAAATTGGAATTGAATTGTTTAGATCCATAGTTACGATTGGCTTGGAATTGTTGTGGACGTCTGTCTTTACCTCGTAGCTTATCTTCAGTGTCGTGAGCTAGTGAAATGGCGTCTTCAAGAGTAGCAGGCTTGAACATGTTAACTTCAGCGTAGTAATGCCCAAGGAGTCCAGACATATACTTGCGCTTGTGTGTCGCTTCAGGTACGTCTTCAAGCATGCATAGCTGGAGTAATGCATTCCAAAAACGCTCTATATACTGAGGTATAGGCTCACGATCCCGTTGCTGAAGAAGATCCCATTGCTTAATAGCTTTCTCATGAAATTGTGGTGGAAGGAAATTTTGCATGAACTTCTTCTTGAAATCCTCCCAAGTAGCAGGACAATCTATGCTCTTGCATACTACAGTCCACCAAAGAGATGCTCTGTCTACTAAATGATTAGTGACACACTTGATTTTATCTTTTTTTGCATAGGTTTCCTCATGGAAATAGTCATCAAACTGACTAATGAATGCTAGAACAGTTTTTCCTTCTCGTATGCCATTGAAAATACGGAATTTGAAACTTCTTTTACTTATCTTTGATTCCTTGCGGATGGTTTGAGCTTCAAGAGTTGCGTCGATGGTACGTTGAATAAGATCTTCAGCTTGAGGTTCTTCTTTGTCGGTAGACGCTCTTTGTAAATTTGCCAGTTGAGCTTGCAATGCTTGCATAGCCCTTTGTTCTTCTTCCAATTGCATCATGATTAAGTCCAGATTTTGCTCCATTCTAGGTTCAGGTAAGTCGCCTTCAGCCATAGGATCATCCATATGTGGTTCCGTCATCCTGCAAAACTCAAAAGACCTTTCTCACTCAAAATCAAGTTAGCGGGATGAGCATAGCTCAAGTTTGGGGAATACAAGGCTTATGTGTTTTTGGGTATAGCTTTCACAATCTTCGAAAAATCTGTGTTTTATCCTTCTTCCTACGCTGAAAATGCTTTAGCAAACCTGCGTATGGGTAGAGTACCTTCCAATGAACAACTTTGCAGTTCGGAGTTTCTGCGCAGGAACAGTCCTTCTAGGAGTTTTGAGCACAAGTCAGTTCTAACTCCAGTTGACTAGTCCGACTTGCAGAGTTGTAGACTTATGTGACTTGCAGAGTTGCAGACTTGCAGAACTTAGTCGATTTATGGAACTTGCAGTACTTGACCTGCTTTACGGGACTTGCAGAACTTTAGCTTAATGGATTTGCTGAACTTGATTGGTTGATTAGCTTTAGGTGACTTAGGGATTAAGAAGCTTTATGCTTCTTGATCCGTCGTCGATTTTGAGGACATGAATATGTCCTCGGCGGAATTTTCACTGCCCTGAAGATCCTCATGCCGTTTTTCCAACGATTTGTTTATTGAAGCTTCTTTAAGCTTCTAACTAAGCTTATTAACTTATAACCTTAAGCTTTGAAGCTTAGTGAGAGTTATGGGAGTTACTCTTTTCTCTGTTTATCCACGACTTGATGAAGGAGATGAAGGAGTGGTCCTCTGCCTCTGTAGTCCGGTCCTTCGCGATCTAATGACAGAAACAGGGGTTCTTGATCGCCAGAAGTCTGCCTGTATTGATGGTTCGCGATGAGATTGACCGTAGAGCCCAATCGTTCCAGGAGCCCCGCCTTCGCACGAGATGGGTAGCGATTGGAAGCTCTTGATCTCAGCTTCGCTCTGATACCACTTGCGTGCAGATCGGACGCTGTATGCTCGCGTAGTGAATGCCGAAAGGTCCCCAAGAACAATGAACTCTACTTTTTGCACAAGTTACAAGGTAAAAAGCATGAACGACAAGAGCAAGAGACCAATTGGGTGCAATCTCCCCCCATGCCTTGTGCGAGCGCTCCACAAAGCATGTATTTTATGTATATTTCATCTTCATGCTCAAAAAATAGCCCAAATTACAAAATAGCAAGCTTTTAGCTTTTGAGTTTGCTTTTACATAAAAATATGAATAAAGCTAATGGACGGAGCCCAAAAAGTCTGGCACGCCCAATACAATGTCCACATAGAAATAACATAATCGTGCGCCCATGCGCATACAAAATAATAATAAATAATCGATGCCTCAATAAATAGGCATGACAAAATATAGGCGTGGCGCCTATCAAAATATAATCCATAAATCGAATACTCTCTATCCTCCAATGCTTTCCTCCGCCAGTGCTGCTATCTCTACACATCAACTGAAGCATTCAGAATCGTTAGTAAAATAATACAATTAAACCGACAAAAGTGAATACCTAGCAGTCTTCACCTACATAAATAAATCAACTGGTTAGAAATAAATCCTAACCTTAATTTATTACGAGTGCGCACTCAAAACTCATAAACGTTTATTAATTTAATATGCATTTTGCGGAATCACCCGCTATGGAATCACCCATGTACACACTAAATTAATGAAATGCCCGAAAAGGATAGGCGTCCCCATCAACTTCTCGCACAAAGAATCCACTTTGTGTATGAGCCCCGGTCATCAAAGTTTACGGAATCCACCGTAAAACCTCACGGAATCCACAGTGAAATATGCCTCCTAGCATCAGGAAGCTTCCAAGGAGCTTCCAAGAAAGGGCACGTGGGGGGGGGGGGGAAGGATGACTCCCCAGGTGGCATCACAACAGACCAGGAGGCGGCTGTGGCGACTTTCTTCCTCCCTCCTCGACCATCGGAGCAGCACGGTGATGGCCCTCTCCTCCTCTCGACGAATTCTAAATGCAGTCAGTCTACTCTTCCTCCTCATGGCAGTTAGACGGCGATGTGGGCAGGGGGATTAGACTGCAGCATCGAGCAGAACTTGGCGGCGTGTGCGGCTGCTCCTCAGCAGCACCAGTGTGTCGACATGCACCAGAGTGTCGTCTCACTCCCTCACGGCGAAGCCCACCTCCTTAGGATTTTATGGCAGCATCCACCTTAGGCTTTTATGGCCGCGTCCTTCCCCTTGGCTATGCCCCATAGCCTTTATATAGGTGAGGGGAGGGGGATTCTCCCTCCCCTGTGTGGCATCACACATGGTTCTTCCCCCCAGAAAGCTCCAGCAACGAGCTTGATCGAAACTTCTATTCCCCTCCCCCTCCAGCACGATCGTCGGCTGGGGTGGATAAGGGAAATAATAAAAAAAATTTGTCATTATCCTATCCTTAGAGGGCATTCATATGGAAAAGGTGTAATTAGATTGAGAATATTACAAACTTCTTAATTTGGGAAGCTTGGGATTCCAATGTATTATGAGCAGTTTGCGAAGCTGACAGTTTCGTATCTAAAAGAGTCTTAAACTCTTGAGCTTCTTTAGACATTTTCTCTTTCTCTTCCGAAACTCTAGTGACTTCTGACTGAGCTTCTATTAACTGAATTTTCAAAGAAGATATTTCTTCTCTTTGGTTCTCAATCATTTGGGTCTGTTGCTCCATATGCTTAAACAGATCAACAAGAGTGTCTTTAGCAGAGGCTAACTCTGTGGTTGTCTTATGCAACTGGTCTTTGGATTGCATCAATTCTTGATAGAAAGAAGCATATAACTGTTGAACACAAGTTGTCACTGAGAGTTCAATAGAACTCTGAATGTCGTTACAAAGGAAAGGAATGGCATCCCCGACACTAAACTATTCAGTGAAGGAACTGAGATTTCCAAAGAACCCTCTCAATGTGCCTTGAATAAATTGTTACATGTGAGGTAGGCAGGAAGGTCACTTCCAGAGGTAGCAGGAATTGTTACTGAAGGAATAACTAGTGGAACTTTCTCTACTACCCGCTTCAAGCGCTTCTGCTGAATGACCAATGGAGGAGCGGAATCAAGATCCTCTATGTCAATGGGTTCTGAATCCTCTGAAGGTGGAGGGGGAGGAACTGGATCAGATGGAGGAGGAGGTAGCACACCCTTCTTAAGGCTTGAATATGTCAAGAAAGCATATAAATAGGAACCATATGTTACATTGGTAACATTCCCTCTGGTCACTTTGAAAAAATGTTGGTCCATCTTCGTAAGAAGGTAAGTTACTCCAATCAATGGCAACCCCTTTTAACACCATCCTGGAAGCTGTGAAGAGCTCCTTGGACAAATAATGGGATGGTGTTTTGGCAGGCATGAACCTGTCTTGGAGAAATTGGCAGACTAGCTTCCAGAGAGGATCAGTGATCATCGAAAACAACACTCTTGAAGTGTTAATCACCTTCTTGACATCAAGGACCTCTTTGGTCTGCTTCTATAACAGTTTGAGAATCTCGTCATTTGAGAATAATTTTTTGGTTGTAACAAAGGGTTCTTCTTTATGGGGAAGAGACAAAGCCTTCCCTAACCCTCTAGGTATCAAAACCATGGAAGTACCACAAACCAGGCCCGATTTCTTACTATAGGACACAAGAAACTCACCACATAGGGTTGGATTGTCTGGAATCAAAGGGAGTGAAGCAGCCACGAAAGTTGCAAGGCATGCTTTCATGATAGGTTCAAAAGTCAATAGGGAAGAATAATCCCAACTGATCAATGGGACATACTGAACAGGAGGAGGAGCTTAAGGTGCCATTCAGATGAAATACACACACACACCATAAACACAGGCAATCACAGAGAATGCCTGCAAAACAGCAAAATAGCTATAAAAAAGAAATTGATTAAAAGAAGCACACATAGACATAACTAACCAATTGACCACCCCAAACAACCCACATCCTAGAAGAAATTCGGCATGACCCCTACACATATGCGACCGAAAGCTTCATGCTATGCAACAAGTAGTCACCCAAGACCCCGTATCAGGCAAAAAAGAAGAAAACTACAGACTGCACCCGTAATCGCATCACACAATCAAACCATAATACTTCAGAAACCTAATCACGACATAACCAAAACTTTGATAAACAATGTCAGCTTAAAGGATTGTACGTGTCCATCCCACGAAGCGTATTTATTAAAAAGGAGAAAAAACTGCAGTGAGTGAGGGGAATGATTTTATTGAAAGGTTCATTTTAATAAGTTATTAACAATGGTTGAAATTTTATTAGGTTGTAAACCTTAATAAGAAAACGACGATTTATTTTTGAATTGTTAGTTACAATTTATTAATGTGAAATGGTGTTTTTAACGAAACCCGGACTGCGATCCCTAGACTTAGGTCTCTAAATGCATATTCATTAATTAAAAATAAAATGTGTCTGAAGTGTTATTCTTTTTCAACGCGTGCATTTTTGTGATGGCTGGTTTGTTTTTATTAAAAAATTAAAGTGCCTCTGAAGCGCACGTAGCGCATGCAAAGTGAACAACGGGTTGATTTTTAAGTTATTAGAAAAAGGTGTGTTTAGCGCGAGCGCGTGTGAAAAAGTGGGTGAATAAAGTTCATTTTAACAATTAAATGTGGTTAAGGGATGACCAAAATAAATAAAGCACGAAAAATAGATACTTGATAGTGGTGTGTATGTAAGAGACTGAAGGCGCACTGAGTAGTCCCAAACGCAAGAAATCAAACAAAAAAGCAAAAACCATTGACTGGAAAAAATAAAGCACCTTAGTTTTTTTGTTTAAAAAATAAAATAAAATAAATATCAAAGCAATATTAGGGGGATCACATTTGGTTTAGGCAATATTCATTAGTGTTTGGGTGAGATTGTTATTTTATTATTATTTTTTAATTGTAATTTAGGTGTGTTTTGATTTTTTATTTTATTTTATTTTTTCTCTTAATTTTTTTCTTTATTTTTTCTTTATTTTTGGTATATTTTTTATTTTAAAATATTCCAAAAGCAGTCAAATGCATTAACAGATTTTTTGTGATTTTTTTAAGTTTAATTTTGATTTTTAGGGATATTTAATGATTTTTAAAATTTTTTTAATGAATTTTAAAAGGATTTTAAATATTATCATTTTTTTGCAATTAATTCTTTATATTATAATCAATAAGATCAACTAGAAAAGTACCCAATGTAGTAAGGAAGTTTTTAGTTTTTTTTTTTGTTTTTTAATTGATTTTTTTTGAATTTTTAAATGTTTTAAAGTGTTTTTAAGGTATTTTTAAAAATATTTTTCTCAGGTTTGTGAAAAATTAAAAGAGATACCCGGGCTGCGTGTGAACAACTGTGTGGGCTTGGGGACGGCACGCACCACTGCACGGAGAAGACCAAACGCACGTCCTCGCGCGTGAACACCCGCTGGAAAATTCCCACAAACTCATGCACGAACTAGGCACCAACACGAGAGGGCTCCCGCGTGATGCCACACAAACAGGCGTACACGCAAATACACGAGCTTGGGAATATGGGGTAATGGGGGGTGGGGTAAATAGAGGGAAGGGGGGGTTAAATGTGGGGGTAGGGTAAAGTGGTGGAGGGGAGGTAAAAGTGGCAGTGGGTGAAATTTTGGGGGGGGTAGTGCCCAAGGGGGGTAAAAGAAGGTTGGGGGGGGGGGGGGGGGGGTAGTGTCCAAGAAAGGTGGGCGGGAGGGGGTGAGAAGGTGGGAAGGTGGGGGTACCCAAGGAGGTGGTGGCCGCGTGGTGGGCAGGTGGGGGTACCCAAGGAGGTGGTGGCCACGTGGTGGCGAGGTAGGGAAGAGGAGGAAGACCATGGTGAGGGCAACGACGGGGGTGGGAAGGGGGAGAAGGCGTGGTGGTAGCGAGAGGGAGGAGAAGGACCACGATGAAGGCAGCGGCGGGGGTGGGAAGGGGGAGAAGGCGTGGTGGCAGCGAGAGGGAGGAGAAGGACCACGACGAAGGCAGCGGCGGGGGTGGGAAGGGGGAGAAGGCGTGGTGGCGGTGAGGAAGGGAAGAGGAGGAGGACCACGGTGAGGGCAGCAACAGGGGTGGGAAGGGGGAGAAGGCGTGGTGGTGGCGAGAGGGAGGAGGAGGAAGTCACGAGGGGGAGCACTGGCGTGAAGGAAGACGAGGGGAGCGCTGTTGACAAGGAGGAGGACGAGGGGAGCGCGGGTGTGACGGAGGATGAGGGGGAGCTGTTGAAGAGGAGGAGGACATCGCGGGACAACGAACATGTAAGTTTTTTTTTTTTCTTGGTTGTTTTCTTTGTCTTAGTCTGTTTCATTTTCTTGTAGGGGTGTTATGATTAATTTTGGTTTTTCCTTTTTCTTTTCTTCTCTTTTTTTAATTTGTGTGTTAGTATGTGTGTGTGTTTTTGTGTTTGGTGTTTTATTGGTTTTGTTTTTTAGTATTTTTGTTTTTATTTTGTTTTTTAATTTAAAGTTATTTAGGTGTGGTTATTTGTTGTGGGGTTATGTGTTGGGGGGTTTTTTTGTTGTGTTTTGTATTTTATTCTTTTTGAGTTTTTGGTGTTTATTTGTTTTGAATGTTAGTGTTTTGTTTTGTTTTGTTTTGTTTTTTTTTTTTGGTTTGTTTGTTTGTTTGGTTTTTTTTGTGTGTGGTGTGTGTCTTTGCAGGAAAAAGTGAGCGCACCCCCATCTTGCGCGCATGTGCGAGGTGGGAGTAAATTTTTTTTGCATTGGCAGGATTAGATAGGGCAGGGATAGCAACATGTGAGTCGCAGACTCCACAGGGCGACGCGAGGCGCTTAAACTCGAAAACGCGCATGGTCACATGCGAGGCGTGGGACGCGACACATGTGAATGGAAAGTAAAATTAATAAAATACAAAATGGACATTGGATTGAAAAATTGTAAAAAGGAAAAATGGGCCGGGAGATGAGGGGAAGATGATAAAAAAATGCGACATGGGTCTCGGGGAAAAATAAGGGTGTTCACATGGAAAAAATACGAAAAACGACTCCAAAAATACATACGAGGATTAATATGGAAAAATTCGCATATCGGAATGTAGGGCAGAAAGAAGGAAAAATGTGCCAAATAATGTGCTCGACAAATTTATCATATCAACACACTGTTCCGATCAAGATAGGACACGTTCACATGGAAAAAACCCAAAAAGCGTACTCGAAAAGGGATTCGGAAATTAATATGGAATGAGCCGTGCACCGGAATAGAGGACAACAAAAAGGAAAATTGTTTGGAGGAAGGCAATTTACAGGGCTGTCATGTCAAAACTCACTTTTGGTGGAGTGAGGAGGAGTTCACATGCAAAAAATACAAAAAAGACACCCAAAAATACATGGAAAAATTAATAACTAAAAATTTGACAGTCGAAAGAGGGGGGAGGAAAAAGAAAAAAGTGGGGGAAAGGATGGCGAGACATGGCTATCAAATGAAATGGGAATTTTGGTGAAAATAGGGTATGTTCATATGGAAAAATGTAAAAATTACACACGAAAATGTCTCGAAAACCCGCAAAAATTAATAGCGGACCAACCGTGCATCGGAAGGATAGGGTGTAAAAAGGAAAAATGTCCGGGGGAATGGATAGGGCAGGGTTGGCACATCAGATCAGTGTTTTGAAGCAATAAAAGCACATTCATATGGAAAACTGTCTAATGTATGGGAATTGCTTCAAAAATTAATAACTCAAGAACCAGCAGTCGGAACAAGGGTTGATAAAAAGGAAAAATGGACAGTTCAAAGGGACAAACAAGGCTGTAAGGGTGGATGGGGATTTCAGTGAATGTAGGATTTGTTCACATGAAAGAACATCAAGACAAATGACAAAGGGAAATAGAGAAGGAACGACCCCAAGGTAGGGGGAAAAGTGGACGGGTGGGTGGGTAAGGGACCCCAACAAGGTAAAATGAAATCGTGGCATAGATGCATGATCATATGAGGGTATATGCATGGGGGTATGCAACATAGATGCGCAGGGATGCGTCCCCACACTTAAAACCTTTACAGGAAGGGTAAAGCGAACAACAAGGACCTAGTACCACACATCAGACCAACCACGAACATCCCCACACTGAAAACATGACCATCACTGAGAAACAAAAGGTGTAGGGTAGAAAAACTTGGCCCATATTGCCGAGGTGTAATGTCAACTGTCGAGGTTGCGTCTTGTGTCGTTGTCTGCTGTAGGAGATACCAAGGGTCTTCACAGCACACGTTCTTCGTGGTAGGGACCACGCAGTAGCACCCAGGGAGGTAGCTGATTGAAGGAATTGTAGGAAATTCGTCAATGACGAGGGATATCGCACTCAACTCACAATCACTCAAATGGAATGAAAGAACAGTCACTCGCCCCATTACTAACATCACTTGAGTGAATAATGATGAAACCTAGAGCTCACACCCGATTTAGGAATCGACAAGGAAATGGTGCAGAGAGAGTATGCCAGGGTGTACAATTGATGGTGCATTAGTGCGTCCAACCCGTCTGGCATAGGTGCAAGGAGGAAGGCCAGGGAGCCTTGCAATGCAGTGTACAGAAAAGAGTGACGTATCCTGTGCTGATAGCAGAGACCCATCCCGTGGATGCAGAGGGAAACAGAAATATACCTGACTCCAATCGTCATAATGTCGCTCAATCCTCACCTCTCAATAATTGATTGAAGAACCATCCATCGCACTCAGCCCACCCTCTATCTCACACTCTGTTGAAAGATACAGAGGGTAGCCCATTCCTGAAACCCATTAATGTAATCCTCACTGTCACTTGTGTAGAGCTTGTATGCCTTGTGCGCATTTGATGGTGCAACTGTGTATCCTGCCCTGTGCCAGCATACAGTGCAAGAAGGAAGGCCAGGGAGCCTTATGGTGCAGTGCACAGGAACAGATCGTGCATTGTGCATTGAGAGGCCCAACCCGTGCGTGCAACACTTCGTTCACACATCTCACCTCTCATTTGATTTGAAGGGAAAAATTGGTCACTCACCCCACCCTCTATCTCACTCTCTGTTGATAGATACAGAGGGCAGCCAATACTCACGTCCCTATCCTGTTAGGATGAAAGCTCATATCACTCAAGGGGTTGGTGATGAAGATCGTTTCAGCTATTTTTGTCATCAGGATCTTGAAGACGAGGCGTACCCAGGAAGGTAGCCAACAATTCTCATACTTCAATGATTTGTAAGAAAGATCATTTGTTAAGAAGGGTAGACGAACTGATATTGTAGAGACAATGCACTAAGGGATGTGGCTTCAAATTACTTGCTGGAAAGGTTCTGCTAGTGAGTTAGCTATCCTGAACTGTAGGGTATTACGACCTTTTCCACAGTCAGCTTCCCGCCCAAGGGTGTTTCCAACTTTTCTTGGAACGAGGCCTATTATGAAAAGGATTTTCTTCATTTTCTCCCATAATAGTTTTGTATGTTTTTTAAAATAATTTTTAAATTTTTTTTCATTAATAAAGAGAATGGTAGAAATACCATGTGTCAGGAGCAACCTCGCCACCGTTGTTGGATCAAATGAGAAGAGAACAAGGTCGGGTTGAGGTGTATCTATGAGAAGCTAGCAGCATGAGACTGTCTCATGAGGAGAATCATAAGGGCTATCGAAGCAGGAAGAGAAAGACAATGTGATGCCCAAAAGGGAGAGGGTAGGTCGACTGTGATTGTCAAGATCTCTAGGGAGGAAAGTACTTCTTCAGATGATAGCCATTGATCAGGAAAGGATCATCAGAGGCATCAATGGTCTGCACCTGAACAGAGGCATTAGGATTGATAGCAATAGGCCCATCCACCTGGTTGAAGCTTGCCAAGAAACTTGCCAAATCTCGAATCATAGGCTAGGACAAGATCACCTTATTTGAACTTCTTGTGCTTGATGAAACTATCATGATAGGCCTTGCGTCGCGCTTGAGTGGTTTCCATACACTGCAGGGCCATCCGCCTTATCTCATCCAAGCATTCCAAGTGTAGGAGGTGGCATTGCAGTGACTCATCATCTCCCAAGCGTTCTTTAACTGCCACTCGCAAAGAGGGTAATTCTAGTTCAACAGGGAAGATGGCTTCTGTACAATACACCAGCTGGAAAGGGGTCTGTCCCTGTAGCTGCCTTATGGGAGGTTCTGTATGCCCAGAGGGCCTCTGTAAGTCGATCGTCCCAATCAGGACGATGTGCAGAAATCATTTTGGTCAGGATCGAGCAGAGGATACGATTGGTGACTTCAACTTGGCCATTGACTCTGGGGTAATAGGAAGTGGACTTGCGATGGCGGATCTTATACAGCTCTGTCAGCTCTTCCATGATTTTGTTAAGGAAATGAGTACCTCTGTTACTTACCAGCTCGAGGAGACTACCAAAATGGACGATAATATTCTCATACATGAACATGGCTACGTTGCTACCATCATCCTGCTTCAGAGCTTTAGCTTCACACCACTTTGTGACATAATCTGTATATACTACGATGTATCTGTTCTGCTTCCGTCTGTTGGGTGGATCAATGGCACCCAAAAAATCAATACCCCACTTCTCGAACGGCTTTAGAGGAAGAATAGGTTGCAGTGGCATGGCACTTGTTTTGGTGGGTTTCCCCATTCGCTGACAAGCATCATATCTCTTGCAATAGTCATATGCATCCTTGTGGAGGGTCGGCCACCAGTATCCTACTAACATAGCCTTCTTGGCTGTTGCTTCTCTTGTGAAGTGTCCACCACATGGTTCGTCATGGCATGCTTTCAATACTATGTCAATTTTATCCCCTGCAACACATCTTCGCAGCACTTCATCTTTGCCTCTCTTGTACACTACACTGCCTAGCAAGGTGTAGGGGGCTGATTCTAATAGAAGCTTCTTCTTCTCATAGCTTGAGATGCCATGAGGATACTGTTGAGTTGCCAAGAGGTTGGCTATGTCTGCATACCAGGGAGTAACTATTTCAACTAGAAACAAGGAAGCATCAGGAAGGTCTGGATCATCCTGTTCCTCTTCTGCAGTTTGAGGGATCTATGACAGATGATCGGCTAGGACATGGGAATGGCCAAGCTTAGTGACCACTTCAAAATTGAACTCCTGGAATAGGAGCAACCATCTCATCACTCGTCCTTTAACATCTTCTTTGTTCATTAGGAAGGACAGGGTTTCATGATCCACGTAGAACTTAAAATGAGTTGACAATAGATAGTGTCGAAACTTTTCCAGTGCAAACACCATTGCCAAGCACTCAAGCTCTGTCACTGTATAGTTTCATTCCCTATCAGTGACCTTCCGGCTTGCATAATATATTGGTTGATCTAATTTAGAGGGGCCCTTTTGACATAGGACAATACCTAGCCCTTCGACTGATGCATCTATGTGCACATGGAACTCCTTCGTCCAGTCAGGAGGCTGCAAGATAGGTGCTTGGATAAGGCACTATTTTAGGGTATTAAAGGCTTCTTTACAGTCATCAGTCCAAAGAAAATCCACATCTTTCCTTAGGAGCTTGTGTAGAGGGGCTGCCTTGGTTGCAAAATGTACAATAAATCTTCTGTAGTAGCCCACAGGGCCAAGAAATCCTCTCAATTGCTTGAGGTTTGTTGGTGCTGTCAAGGCGGCAATATTCTCAATCTTCACTGGGTTTGTTGCAATCCCCTATGCAGAGACAATATGGCCCAAAAGAACTCCTGATGAGATGCCAAAGACACATTTGTGGGGGTTGAGAGAAATCCCATACTCTTGGCAGCTATCAAAACATTGCTCTAGGTGTCCCCAGTGCTCACGGATCAAACTATAGTCACAAAAGTCATCAAGATACACCTCAATGAAATCATGCAAATGATTCTAGAAGGCAGCCATCATTACTCGTTGGAAGGTGGCATGAGCATTACAGAGCCCAAATGGCATCACTCTATAGGCATAGGTTCCCCATCCTGTGGTGAAGGTTGTTTTGGATTGGTCCTCTTCTGTGATTTGGACTTGGTTATATCTGTTAAATCCATCCAAGAGGGAATAGAGCTCATGGCCTGCCACTGTGTCCAACAGTTGGTCTGTAAAAGGGATAGAAAAATGATCATTCTTCATCTTCGAATTGAGCTTTCGAAAGTCTACACATATTCGAAGTTTCCCGTTCTTCTTGGGTACTACCATAATGGGTGAAACCGATTCATTGTTAGCCATGGGATAAATGAACTCGGCTTCAAGGAGTTTCAATAATTCAGCCTTCACTAGAGTAGAATAATTAGGATTCATATGCCTTTGTCTTTGCCTTACAGGTTTGGCATCGGGCTCCAGGTTAATGTGATGTTGGCATACTGTGGCATCAATCCCCTTTAGGTCTTTGTATGACCAAGCAAACATGTCTAAGTTCTCCTTTACTAGATCTTGCAGGACCACTAGTTTTTCTTCTGGAAGATTGAGACCCATTTTAAGGTGACGTTCTGTACCGTTAGTATCCAAGAACGTCACTTGTCTTTCACCTTCCACTTCACGGATAAACATCCCACGGATTGCTTCTGGACTCTTTCAAGGGAGTAGTGTCATCATCTGATGTTCCACTAGAACCAATGTCCTCCTTCTGAACAGATGACTCATTTGTCTGTTGAGATTGCTGGAAGGGTATCAGAGCTTTGTTTGCTTCTATGTGAGTGGTGATTTCTTCTAGACTTAGGGATTCATCTTTAGAGGATGCGTCTAGGAATGCCACATAACATGGACCTTCTAGAAGTCGAGGCTTTGATAGCTCTGGCTTTTGTTGACAAGGGGCATCATCATCATCTTTTCTCCAGAATGAATAGTCAGGGTGACAGGAACCACTGGTGAACTTAATTTTTATGCCTTTGATCGATTGCTTATGTAGATTTTGTATATTTTGTGGTCCATTGGTCAACCCAAATGGAACCATGGTCATTCCATCCAATACCTGGAGATCTTCAAACTCTGAGGTCTTTGTAGGGCCATCAAAAATATAATCTACTATCAGAGGATCTTCTTCAACGCCACTTTCATAACTTGCTTCGTTTTCTTCCTCATTATTTTCATCCTCTTCCTTTGGAGGCTCTGTCTCTGCTTCTATAGAGGCTCTGTAGGAGAAGAACAGATCTTTTGCCTCTGCCTCTGCTTCTGCTTCTCTCTCTGTCTTTGTCTCTGTCTCTATCTTTGTCTCTATTACTGTCTCTGCGACTACCATGTAATAGGGAGAACAGTGCATCCATGCTTCTATCTCGCTGTCAGAGGTGATTTCAGAAGTTAATTCTAGTTGAGGCAGGAGGTATTCTCCCATGGATAAAGACTTTGCTTTCTTTGGTAGTTAGCTCACAGTGCCCACTGTTAGGGATTGTGCCTCTATTTTCTTGGGAAAGATCTGTTTAACAGCCTCCTTGTTTCCTGATGTACCATCTGTTACTTCGTCGGAGGAGATGGATGTGGATCCATTGCCTTTTTGCGATCCATACAATTTCAACACCACTTTGTTAGGTCCTCTGCCTAGGGTTAGGGTTCCTTTGACCCAGTTTGTCCTGGATCTTGCTTCAAAAAGCCAAGGTCTTCCCAACAACAGAGGGTATGAGGTCCCATAAGAATTTGGTTTAACCACCAGATAGGTCAGCCAATAATCTTTTTCTGCAAGGGTTGTTTTTATGTATGGGAGGATGCCCAACTGTTTAATTATACTTTGGTCTGGCAATTTGATAAGCCACTGTGTAGGTTGAATTCCTTGCAACCCTAAGTCCTTCATTGTTACATTCGTCATTATGTTTACTGATGAACCTCCATCAATCAATGCATCTGAAATAAAGCATCCTTCTATCCATACACTAATCTCTGGGGTTCCAGGATCTAGGAAGGCGTTAGCCACATCTACTTCCTTCGCAGGTTCTGCGGCTCTATTGGACTTTGTTGTTGTTGGGGAAGCAATCCTTAGGCCACTCTTCGAGTCAATATGCTTTTGAAGTTCTTTCGGCAATTGGGAGACAACATCACAACTGTCGGAATGTTAAGTTTGGTTTAAAAGTGTCTAGGTCTTTTACCAAGTCGTATTCTTTGATAAGATCCACAGGCTTCTCTAGCCTACTAGGGAATGGGGCTACACCCATTTTCATCTTTCCTTTTTCTTCTAACAATGGCAGCATCGGCACTTCTTTTGTTTCTGAAAGTGCTTCTGCATCGTCTATCTCCTGGACCTTTGGTGTTTCTGGGACTGTCTCTCTGACTGTCTCTGTGACTCTCTGTAGCACTATAGTGCTCTGTACTGCACTGTTTTGTCCTGTACCGCTCTGTCCCTCTATTGGTAGGTTGAACTTCACAGTCTTAGCAGGAGAATTGTTCTCTTCTTGGACAACTGGTCCCTTCTTCTTGGCGTGCGTGACAGTGGCAACTTCCAACTCTACCAAATTGGAGGCAGGCTCTTGTATCTTTTGTTGGCTATCAGTACCATTGGCCTTTGTAGGGGTTGGTCTTGGATAGTCCTTGCAGTATGGCCTTCTCTTTTGCATCGGCTGCATAAGGGCTTGTAATCCACAGATCGTCTAGGGTTTGGACAATTCGAGGAGATATGAGCCTTTCCTCCACACCTATGACATTCCACCTCTAATCTCTGACCACTGCCCATACTGTCGTCCTCTGTAACTTTGAGAGGGAAACCTCCTTGGACCAAAATTAGGACCAAATTCCCTAGGATTTGGTCCAATAACTTGTAATGTCATTTTGGATTCTAGCAAGTTGAATCTTGCATTTTCATCCTTCTGTCTTTGTTCATGCATCTCTTTCAGAGAGCAAATATCCTCTGTATGGTTCTTCCGCAAATAGTAGCAACAGAAGGCTCCAAGAATGGTTGGTTTTCGGGTACATTCAGTGGCTAAATGTCCCGCTTGATGACACTTTCCGTACCATGTATTAGAGTGCATCACATCTCTCCCAGCTCCCGTAGGGGTGGATATATTGGTGGTATTCACCTCCAGTGTCTGTAGATGTTCTATAATCACATCCATACGCTCTTTCTTGATACTTGCAACTGAGTTGGATAAGTAGTCCTTTAGATTTTCACCTCCTAAAGTACTTGTAGTAGAGTTTTGGGAAGCTTCTGTAATTACTGCATACAGTGGTTGGGTTGATCCAAAAGGTCCTCTGTTCTGGTTTTGATTCAGAGCTCCTACTGAGACTTGGGATTGTTGATTCCAGTTGGTAGAATTCCACAGTTGTTGAGTCGCCATTGGAGCAATTGTTTGAGGCCACTGTTGTTGTGGTTGAACCATCATTTGAGGCACTGTCGTTTGTGGCGACCACAGTGGATTAGGTACATTATACTGCGGCACTATTTGCATCTAGGGATAGGGGTAGGAAACTGTCCCTGGGATTGCATTTGGTGGGTATACCATTCCTGGTGTTGGAGAAGGTAAGACTCCTCTTCCTGGAGTCATTGGAAACCTTGCTTCAACTTCATCATACAATCTTGCACCTTCCACTGCAGCTTGCAGATTGATTGGTCTTCTCAATTCCATGAACTTGCAAACTTCTAGTTGTAGGTCTCTGAGAAACACTCCTTTCTAGATTCCTTTGTCCAAATGATGGTTAGTTCATCTCGTCAGGATGGATTCCATTCATGAGACATAAGCTTCTACTCTTTCTCCAGAGGACTAGGTTCATGAACTCCTCTCGCATCCGCTCTTTAAAACCTTCACGCCTGAATTTAGTGAGGAAAGCCAACTTCAAATCATCCCATGTGCTGAAAGTTCCTGCTGCTTGTCTTTGATACCACTGAAACGCTGTGCCCTTGAAAGTGGCGGGGAATATTGCTAACCAATGCTTAGGGGTTTTGGCATTGTTAGCCACACATGCTACCATAAACTCTGCTACACGAAGATCAGGGCCTTCATTGTACTCTCCCTTAAAAATTGGCAATGGGCTACATTTGCTGACATGTCATCAATATTTCCAAGACGAATTTGACTAGGAAGGGGACCTTGAGTCGCCATGGGGACTTCTGTAAAGAGTGCTTTTAGGGCATCAAAGGAAGCTTCTACTGCAAGCTCGTTCTCAGCTTTGATTTTTGCCTTCTCTCTTCTCACGTACCTCTGGACTCATTCTAATGCTTGCCTCTTGATTGCATAATTCATCAGGGGGTTGGCTCCAACCAGTTGGTCTGTACTCAACAGAATAGAATCAGAGAGGGGCTTCAGTCTCTGGGGGATTCGCTAGCCAACATCTCTTCTACTTCCTTCTTTTCAACATCTCTGAATTTGGCTTTCAGACCACTACAAAGGGGGAGATATTCCATTCTGAAATTATCAAAACTCGTTCTTCTTAGGATCATTGTTGTGCCATGATTATAATAATGCCAACTTCTAAGGGTTTCAACAGTGTATGTTGTGAAAAACATTGTGTCTACCAACTTCCAATGGGTTGCTAATTGGACAAAAAAAAGATTGTCAGTGTACCAAGCATCCCACGTATCTTGCTGTTGAGCATCCATGAACAAATTCCAACTCTTTTCCTTCTTGTTTTCGTGAACCTCCATAGACCATAACTCCTGAAGCTTCTTCACAATATTCCTCTTGATGATGTCTGAAAACTTCTCAATGAATACCAAATCTTCCATGGATAGCCATTTGTTCCCAAACAATTTTCCACCAAGATGCAAGTTTCTGCTGCCTCGATAGGAAGAGGAAATAGTCCACCACATAGAGCATGCATCGCGATGGTAATATGTTTTCGCCATTGTGGGATGAACTTCTTGTGGAAAATGGCTTTGTTGATGAGAATATCCAACTCTTAAGTGGAAGAAGGAACTTTGCAAACATCCATTGAATTGTTCTCTTTTTGGCAATGCCATTTTCTTCATTTTCAGCCTCTTCTAATGCTTGTTGATGGCAAGTTTCCCTGACTGTGCACCAAAAACATGGAGCCCCAAGAGGACAAGGGGATCCTACTGCAAGAAAATCTATCTTGTAACATCAACAAGCTTTTATTTCATTCTTTTGATAACCAAAACAAAGAAAATAGCAATTCTTCATGCAGCATCATAGTAGATATCTCCCACGGATTTGATAGAATCAACCATAATCTTCAACATCTTCACAGAATCCTTCAATAGAACAATGAACATAAAAGAATACACCATTTTTAAATGGAAATAAATCACATAGTATTCATCTTCAATGTATTCATAGTTCTCTCCCTCAATCTCTCATATATAGATACACTGTTTTGATAGAATTGGCTATCTTTGACTCTCTCTCTCAATAATACATCATCTCCTCACTAAAATACTCAATAATGACTCTAAATAATCCTTCTTAGGTCGTGGATACACCTCCCAAGAGGTATGTCTGATGTGAAGAGGCACTAGAGCCACTACAGTGTCTCTTCATAGCTCACTACTGTCACTGTCTCTCTAGTCTTCTCTTCAATCTTCAATAGCTGCTTCTTCCATTTGTTTTAGCTCTTTTGAACTTAGATTCATCCTTTCCAAAAGTTAGAAAAATTTTCCAAAGTCACACATACATTCTACAGAACACTTACAGAAGATCTATAGAACAGAACAGAACAGAACAGAACAGGAACAGAGCAGAGACAGAGCAGAGATGGAGGCTCTACAGAAGGTCTATAGAGGGTTATAGAAGGTCATCAGAGAACATCAAATCCTCATAACTCATACTAAAACCATTCCAAACTATTAAAAAATATTCAATAAGCTTTCAAAAGATTTTAGCCTTCATCAATCATCAATCCATGCTTCATACAAAAGAAAATCAGAGCAAAACAGAGGCTATATAGAAGGTATTAGAACCAATCAGAACCTTAATAGAACCTATCAGAACATCATAGAGCTTCATATTTCCATTGAGAATCATTGTGATCTTCCAAAACATAATCAATATCATCCAAAACACTCTCAAACACTTCCATTAACAATCATACATTACTCTAAATCCATAAAAAAATCAATCATTTAAACCTCAAAAACAAAAAAAATCAATAAAAAATTTAGTCTTTTTCCACTCTCAACACCGCGACATTCGCTACTGGAGTTCAGCATATTGCTGGATGAGCCATTATAGTCCCGCTGCTCTGCCACCAAAACTTGGGCTTCATATTCTAGTCTTTGCCTTACGCGATCTTCATTTTCTTGAGCCTTCTTTTCTTGGGCACCGAGTTGCTCCTTCAAGCTTCGAATTTCTTTCTGATGCCTAGAGGCTTGCCGTGTCATCTCTAGTCGTAGGGTTGCGGAAACCTCTCTTTCGGCCTCTAACTCCACAACAGTGACCTTCTTCTCTTCCTTAGCCCTCTCTAGTTGGGGTCGGAGCGCCTCCACATAGGTGAAATAGTCTGTAGCCGGGGGCATTGTTGGTAGTGCTGTGGTGGACGCTTCTAGCTTTTGCCGCTTTGGGTCTTGCTTGGATTCGGTGTTCGTCGCAGGAAAAATTTTGGGTCCTATTCCTGGTGCCATCTCGCATACTTTTGTGACCAGGAACTACATCATGGACATGAGTTGAGTGATTGTGGGAGCTTTCACTCAACCGCCGAGACCCTCGGACCGCTTATTGTTTCAAGCGTTCCAAGCCGAGCACTAATGGCTACCTCTTACATAGCCGACGTGAAATGCCTACCTTACGGGTGTCGTGAGCTTACCTTGATGCCGTTCAAGTTACCTCCTCTCCCGCGCACTCCGGTAGCTCCACGATTCAAGTGCAAGCTTCAAGCAAGCTCCATCCTCAAGCTCCACACTCCAAGCTCCATGTCCGCGAGCAAGACAAGAGAAGAGAGGAGAAGAGAAGAAGAGAGGAGAAGATGGAGAGCTTCTCCTCCTCAGTCCCTCACCCTCACACACTCACTCCCTCACACTCTCACACTCCCTCTCTCAAGCACAAGCTCAAGCAAGCAAGCAAGCAAGAAGAAGAAGAAGAAGAAGAAGAAGAAGAAGAGAGCTACTTTTGGCCACACACAAGAATGAGCTTATCGTTCACTTTTCAACTTTATATACAAAACCCTAAATCCCTTTTGGGTGGTCATCCCCTTTTCCCCTTTTTTACATGGCCGGCCATAGCCTAGGCCCTTTTTCCCATTGTCCTTCTATCTTCCTAGCTTCCTTTCCACCGCCCATCTACATTTACAAATTGCACGGGTGAGAGCCCGTGCCTTGGATTAAACCATGATGCGCTTGCGCTCTTTTACAAGAGTTTTGACTTGCGCTTTTCCTTGTGCGCATTTCTCCCTCATTTAGGACTCTTCTCCTTGTGCGTCTTTGTCTTCCGTTTCTCTTTGCCTTGGCCTTTGTCTTTGTCTTCTACTTTAGCTTTTCCGGATTTTCCACCTTCGTTTGTTTGAGGGTTAACATTACCCCCTCCTAGACGAGTGCCAGTCCCATGGCACTCACTGTCGTAGGTAGCAGGCTGTAGCATGCACCGAAGACATGGGTGACAAGGACGCCTGTGGTTTCCGTGGAGAAGTGTTAGTGGTGGTGTGGAAGAGGGTCCTGGGGGCCTGTTGGTGGCCAAGGTGGCTAGGGGAAGGTTGTTGGAGTTGGTGGTAGGGCTATTCTGTGTTGGGGACTGCATTAATGGCCAGCACAAGTGTTGGGTTGTTGGGGATTCTGTACATGACAATTATTTGCGGGCTTGTCGGATTGTAAGGGATAAGCATTCGGAGTTGGGTGCTGATGGAGAGTGAACGACACCTTCGTTGGAGTCCCTGCAATTGAAAACCTCGCATGTGGTCTCTCCCTAAGGGGTAGTACTAGTCCTCTTATCGTGCGCAAGACATATTTTGATTAGTTTGGGAGACAGGTCGAACTCTAAGCAAGCTGAGAGTATTGTCCTGCACTTGAGGGCCCAAAATGTGTATATACTTCGGTGCAAGTATTATGTGAGTGCGCGTGCATACTTAGATATTGCATAGTTAGAAGACCGCGGGCTAGTTTCTCATAACAATGTGTGGATGTAGCAAAGTTGTCCATGTTGAGAAGAAGTACACGTGAAGGTATATGAGACATCCTTTGCATTGTGACTGCACAACGTAGCATAATTGAATACAGGGACACCGCACTTTCGGTAGCTGGAAGCTATTGGACTTGAGTGATGAGGACGGTGTACATGTCATGCTAATCGTGCGGTGCTTATCACCATTGATTGCAATGGTATTAAGGAAGAGTGCAAGAGAGAATTGTGCAAGTGGGTCAGGGTGACAGGTCTAACCATAGGCGAGACAGCTCCCTAGGTATGTCCTGCCCTTGATGTGCCCTGAACAATTGTGAGTGATGCTAAAGGGCTAGGGGGCTAGGGACGGAGCCAGTCGATCAAGGTCATTGGAGTACCTAATTTGAGGACCCCTAGGTGCTGTGCTGTGATCGTGGGTGCTTGTTATCGTTTCATTCGTTTCTTTTCTGTCTTTCTTTCTTTCTTTCTTTTCTTTTTTTTTTTTTTTTGACCTGCCTGAGTACAACCATTACAATATGTTGAGGCTATCAGCCTTTCAATGGGTTGGAAAATGTTAAGCTTCAAAGGCTCAGAAAATGGATAGTACAATGATGATTGTGCCCTAGCCTCGTTGTTAGAGAAGCAGTTGGCGAAAGGGGGAGATACACTTGAGGTATTGCAAACCTCCTTGCGGCGCATGCGATGTTGGTACACTTGAGGTAACGACTGCCGTGAGCCAACTATAGAGTTTGACCCAGAAAGGGAGCGTGACCCAGGAATGCGTTTTGGGCCTTGCAATGTGGGTGGTTGGCAAGGGTGATTCGTGATTTCGGCAGCGTGGCTTTGCCGCGGCTCCTTGGAGGGTCGATAGTCTTGCGGTGATTGGGCATTGAACACTTTCGCCCAAAGATCTATCTCATCCTGTATCCACTTGTCGCATCATGAGAGTACATGCATGGCATATGCCGCAACTATATAATAAACTGGTGCAATGCAAGGAGGCATCACTGATCTGAATTCTATGGTGTTGACTTAGACAGTTATCACCTGCGCTTGATTAGCTTTTTCTTTTGCTAATGGCGTGAAATATATTAAACGCAGATATGAAAAGTTCATACAAGTCAGGAACATGTCAACACTTAACAAGTCGGGAACACTTAACCATTTAAAAACAAAAAGTTATGGCCAGTTATCATTTGATAAGCCCTTTATGCATCATGGGCTACTCGATTTGTACCAGGCGGGGTGAGTCTGGGTGGCCGGGTGATTGGGGCTCTGCTGGTGTAGGGCTCCCGTGGGGTTGAGCAGGGAACATGTCAGCCGGGACATGAATGGTGTAGTCCCGGGCCGCTACCGTTTCCAGAATGTCTTTAAACAATTCATTGAATTCTTCCCTTTCCCGAGCTGCCCTTTCTGCTCTTGAGCATCTGGGGCCCGGGCGTGAGCTGGGGGTTCGTGCCACTAGTGCTGCCACCTGTTGCGTGCTTTGAGTCTTGGCTTTCTTGACTCGAGGATTCTTTTGCCTTCACCATGGACAGTGGCACTTAGGGCCTCGCTTCTTGGCGTATCTCTTGATGGTGGGCACATAGCGCTCCGGTGGAGGGGCGCATGCCACGTGCTCCTATCATCTGTGAAGAGCATCTTTTTATGCCAGATGTCCATGGTTCTCCATGTGTTCCGTCTGGAAATCTGCAAGATGCAATCCAAGGGTTAGACCTTGATACAGGATACAATTGTTCGCATGGAAGGGATTTTAGTGTGGTTTATCAAGCGTGTATGACAAGAAGGGGAGGGGTGAGGCATGCAGTGTTTGTCGTAAAGGGATGGCCCCCATGATGATGTTCGTTTTGCCTCCAGCCATTAGCCAATATTGGCTTATGCTAAGTTGTGTGGATTGGTTGTCATGGGGTGGGATAGGGCACATCCTCGGAAGGATAGACCAAAAAGGGAAGAAGGTGTATAGAAAGGGGTTGCACCCTGTCTACACCATCAGTGTTGTTGATCAAGGCTTCCTATGGTGGTAACGTGGGTTGTATGCCCTTCACTTGGAGGTGGGGATGGTCACACGACTTTTAAATGGGTGATGAGAGGCGGACTTGAGGAGCTTAGCTTGTCAGACCCAACTCTTCTCCCTGCGCTTGACTATCATTACTTGTGTGTGTTGATATTGTTTATACAAGGTGACACAAGAATCAGTGTTTATTTATATACATAATGTCACTTCACGAGGATAAGAACCAATTGTAGAACTCGGGGTTGTACTGGAGTGTGGCACACGCATCCAGCATTCGTGGCAGCTTACTTAGTACCAATAGATATTTTGCCACATCGAGTAGCATGGAACCTTGTCCGAGTCTACTGGCAATATGTAACTCCTCCTCAGTGAGAACCTTATCAAACAGAGCGTTCTCTTGGCTAGTTCCAGCTAAGTCCGTACCCCGAATGGCAGTCAGCACTCGAAGGGAAGTTGATGCCACATATGTTGGGTCCCTTTGGGATCGCCATGTGGCCAATCGCTCCTCAGAGATTGTCATGATCTGAGCCCCTAGTTCGGCCATTGCAACGCGGCGTTCACACCAACGCTGTTCAAATTGACTTCGGCCCTCTGTTAGTCGCTTTAGTTGCTCTATGTCTATGAGATTCGGTCGGCAGAGCACTTCAGTGAACGTGACTGTTAAGCGCAGTTTGTTAGCCTCCTCGTCAGAGATGAGTTGCATGCGTTCATGTAAAAGCGTGTTATAGTGCTCGTCAAGATGTTCTTGCTCTTTCCAAGATAAGGGGAATGGCAAGTATTCTTCAAGCTGCTCCTTAGGGCATGCGTCCATGTCCACAAGGACGTAGATACGTGGGAACACTTTGAGCTTAGCATCCAACTCTGTTAAGCATTCCGTGACACTTCTATGTTTAGCGAGGGCTTGCTCGGTTGCCATCTCATGCAAGGTTCTAGGAGTTTGCCTGGGCTTTAGCATAGCTGGGGGCTCAGGCCTAGATGAGCAAGATTGGTCAACGTTGGGATTGTTCATGCTCTTGGGGATTATGCATTTTTCCTGAGGTTTTGATGCTATTTTCTCATGGTTCTCCTCGGATGTGGCTAGTATAGGTTTGTCACCCTGTTGTGATAGCGTTGTATCCACTCTTGATTGGTCGATGTGGGTTCTATTGTCAGTGGATTGAGCGTTGAAAGCAATTGTTGATGGCAACAGCTGCTTTGATTTTTCAGAGCACACGGATGTGTCTGAGGCTTCACCGCTATTAGGGGAGACATCTATGGGTTCATTGGTGGATGGACTCGATGCTTTATTCATCAGCTCTCCAGCACTCTTCGTCCCAATGTTCTTGGGGTCCACAATTACCTGCAACAGTTGTTGTTTTCGTTGTTTTCTCCTCTTTTTCTTGGTCAGCATAGGTGCATCTAACGGCTCAAGACCCTGGGCTAGGTCGACCGCTGAGGTGCTTGGTTGGGCCTCAGCATTCTCCTTCTCTAGAGTATCCTTACGGGACATAGTTGCGGCCTGCGGAACAGTCTGGCTAGGTTGTGAGAGCACAACTGCCTCCCTTTTCAGAGAGTCTAGCTCTTCAGCCAACTCCCTTGTGTATAACTTCTCCAGCCTCGGCTCTAAGCACTTTGAAAGTGCTGGAGTTGTCCAAGAAGTTGGCTGCGACACCTCCTTCACAGATAAACCACTAAGGACACGTTCCGCAAGGGGCATTGTCACGGCCAAGGGCTGTGACTACTGTGATCCCTGATTGGAAGTAGTAGCAACTAGTTTAGTGGGCTGGCTACCCTTGGTGGATTGTGATATCAAGTCCCTAGGGCAATCAGAACTGGTTGTGTCTTTTGTTGGCCTTTGAGCACTCATCTGTGTAGATCGAACCTGAGTTGATCTAGTTACATTAGGTTGCACAGGCATATCCTTGGGCCGAGAGCTACAGATGGCATCATGTCCCACCTCTTGGACATTTGGAAGCTTAGATGGAGATGGAGATTGGGATTGAGCAGCCGCCCTTGACGACTGCTATTGTGCTTCCTGTGTCCGTTTGGCAAAAGAGGGTGTAGGAGATCTAGGACTCTTAGGTAGACTTGGCACTGGCTGAATGATTTGCTCAAGGCTATTAGACGATTGTGCCATTTGCTTTGTTGAGCGATCAGCCTTACCTTGAGCAATGTTGTGCCTATGATACTTGTTCTCCCCTTGGGAAATCAAAGGCTCTTTGGGCACTAATGATTTTTGTGCATGCTCAATGGCTACATATGACATCTGTCTATTTAGCATGCTAGGCTGAGGCTCTTTCCTTCAAACAATAATGTCTGGTTTCTTGCCTCGAGACCTAGATTTTCTCTTAGATTTCCTCCTTCATTGCTTTTGATGCACTCTAGCCTTCAGCTGATAGAGGCGGTTTAGCAGGGGATTTTGGTACCCAAATCCATTGGTTACGTGCGTAGTACCCTTGAGCACGTAGCAACGCTTTGGATATCCATCGCGGCATTGTGCTGACCCTCCATCGATGCGTGCGTCTATAAGGCTTGGGCTTCTTTTGGGATCTTCTACGATATTTGTAAGTCCAGAGCCCGTCCTTGGCATTGTCTCTTGACCTTCTTTTTTCAGGCGTGGCCTCACTCACTGGTTCTCGTTGTTCGACCTGTGTTTTTCCAACAAGTCCTTGCTCTCGTTAGTAGGCTTGACTATTTCGTCAGCACCTTCCTTGCCTTTCCCTTGAGGTTTGATGAGGTCACCCTTGCTAAAGGTTGTGACTATCCTCACACCCGGTAGTGTCAGGTGTATCCTCTGTGCCACATAGTCAGCCTCACACTTGGTCGCCCTTTTGAAGGGTCTTCCTAGGAGGGTTTCTTTCCTGTAGCTAGCACTATTTGGAGGAACATGAAATAGGATAGGCAAGCTTTCCGTTTCAATTGTCACAAGGATTTTGCTCTTCCCTATGAGTGCTTGTGGGTGTCCCCCATAAGGGCTAAGAGTTGCACTAGTCGGAGTGAGCTCTGGTTGGCCTAGTAGGGTCCATGATTCATAGGTCAAGATATTAAAATCTGCTCCTTCATCAATTAGAGCATCAATAGTATGCTCTCTTTTCACGGTGAGTTTGACCCTAAGATAAGCAGGTGGTACTATGTCTTCATCTTTCGGGTCTTGGCTTGTAAATTTAAGCCTTCTGAAAGATGCCCTTGAGTCCCCACTTGCATGACCAGACGTGGATTCTCCACCAGTGTCTTGGGTTGTCTGTGCAGTGTTGCTTAAGGTACATCTCTCGTCAAGAGTGTCATGTCTAGTAATCTTGGCATTTGCAGCTTGCTGATGTTGCATTTCGCTCTGACTAGAGACGGTCTGAACACAATGTCTTTGTGTTCTCGTGGTGTGGCCTTTTTGCCCTTGATGGCTAGATTGGCCCATTGATGTTCTAGGGTCTCTGTTTCTCTCTGTTTGGGTATGGGCTTTTGGTTGCTCTTTTGCATGTGAGAATCCATGCTCGTGTAGAGCCATTGCTACACTAGGGTCCAATTTGGAGGTCCTGTCCACAGTGCGTGTTTTCTCTCCAACCTACTCGGGGGAGGTGCGGAGGGAGCAGAGCCCCCTCTGCGGGAGTCCGGGGGGGCAGTCCCCCTTGGCCCGCAGGGCCGTTATGGGAAACACCATGCGCAATTTGGAGGACCATTTATAGCCAAATTTTGAACTACTTGCTCTAAGTTTCAGCCCCGTTATGGATCTATGATGTGCCTTTAGCTCTATGTAGCCTTTGGGGTCAGTCTCGGGGTTTAGATGTATCAAAATTTGTGTTCTAGACACGTGTTCGATTTTGACAGTTTTCTGTCCGATTCTCAGATGTCCGATTTTCAGGAGTCCGATTTTGGGTGGGTCTGATTGGACCAGTGGTCTAATTTTGGTCACGTCCGATTCTAGGGGTTGGATCAAAAAGTGGTCCGATTTTCAAAGTGGTCCGATTCTGGGAATCGGACCGGACAGGGTGGTCCGATTCTGGCTGGTCCGATTTCGGACTGGTTCGAGTGTCCGAGTGTCCGAGTCGGACAGGTTGGTCCGAATCTGAGTGGTCCGAGTGGCACGTGGTACGTCCGATCGGACTGTCCCATTCTGGGAATCGGACAGGTTTGGTCCAACTGGACGGTCCGATTCTAATGGACGGTCCGACCCTAAGACTCGGGTGGTCCAATTCTGGGAATCGGGCGACTATGAGTTGGTCCGACTGTGTTGGCGGTGGGCGCGATTCCCGCGCGTTTGAGCCGCGATTCTAGCATGTTTGACCCCTCCTTACTATCTGCTGCATGCAATCACCACAGACTTCCTAGATCTGATTAGAGCACTATTGGAAGACACCAGACTCACCTGGAGCAGCATGAATTGCTGGCGCCTAGAAATCGGGGTAGCGCTTTCTTGTCCTGTGAACCAGAAGCTCTCTCTCCCTCTCTCTCTCACACAAGGCCAACCGAGGAAATGTGGTCTGTCCTGGTCTCCCAGGTCTCTTAAGGTCCTTTCCCAGCGCTGTACAACCTTATAGCTAGTTCCCTGTCCCTGTCTCACCCAGAAACTTGAATCTGGTCCCCTGTTTCCCTGTTTTAGCCTGTTATACAGCAACAGAAAATCCTACAGTTTGCTTGTTTTTTCTTTGTTTTTTCCTATCCTAAATGCATCCAGATCACAAAATAAATACCTACACTACTCCATTCCACAACATAAATCTCAAGAAAGCAAAAAACCTACTTGCCAAGGAGATCGAATACCCTCTTCAACCCCCTCGCTTCCTACCTATCTACCTCAAGCACCGGTTCGGGGAAAACCCTACTCCAATGCTCGATTCGAAGCACGCAAGCGCTCAAGGCTTGAATCCGTTGGTCCCGGCAATGGAACCAAAATGTGGGAGCTTTCACTCAACCGCCGAGACCCTCGGACTGCTATTTTTTCAAGCGTTCCAAGCCAAGCACTAATGTCTACCTCTCACATAGCGGACGCGCAATGCCTACCTTATGGGTGTAGTGAGCTTATCTTGATGCCGTTCGAGTTACCTCCTCTCCTGCGCACTCCAGTAGCTCCACGATCCAAGTGCAAGCTTTAAGCAAGCTCCATCCTCAAGCTCCACACTCCAAGCTCCATGTCCGCAAGCAAGACAAGAGAAGAGAGGAGAAGAGAAGAAGAGAGAAGAAGATGGAGAGCTTCTCCTCCTTGGTCCCCCACCCTCACACACTCACTCCCTCACACTCTCACACTCCCTCTCTCAAGCACAAGCTCAAGCAAGCAAGAAGAAGAAGAAGAAGAAGAAGAGGAGAGCTACTTTTGGCCACACACAAGCATGAGCTTCTCATTCACATTTCAACTTTATATACAAAACCCTAAATCCCTTTTGGGCGGTCATCCCCTTTTCCCCTTTTTTACATGGCCCGCCATAGCCTAGGCCCTTTTTCCCATTGTCCTTGTATCTTCCTAGCTTCCTTTCCACCGCCCATCTACATTTACAAATTGCACGGCGGGTGAGAGCCCGGCGCTCCTTGAATTAAACCATGATGCGCTTGCGCTCTTTTACAAAAGTTTTGACTTGTGCTTTTCCTTATGCGCCTTTCTCCCTCATTTAGGACTCTTCTCCTTGTGCGTCTTTGTCTTCCGTTTCTCTTTGCCTTGGCCTTTGTCTTTGTCTTCTGCTTTAGCTTTTCCAGATTTTCCACCTTCGTTCGTTTGAGGGTTAACAGTGATATCCATGGCAGATGCTAGCTCCCATGTGGTGGAGGTGGTGATGGCCGTTTGAGGCATGAGTTGAGTGATATCCATGGCAGATGCTAGCTCCCATGTGGTGGAGGTGGTGGTGGCCGTTTGAGGCATGAGATTCAAAGGAATGGGGTGCAATGGGGCCTTACCCTTTCCTGCGATGACTGGGGCTACTTCAACTCTACCACTTGGTTTTCTTTCGTGCCGTGGGCTTAAGGTGGCCATTCCTCTAGAACCATAGGCCTCCTCTATAGACCTATGCATGGCCTCCGCCATGTCTTCATCTTTCTTCCTTTTTAGCTCTTTTGCCTCTCTCTTGACTCTTCTCTTTCTCTCATCTTCGGCCCTCTTGGACTCTTTTTGGGCCTTCCTCAACTCGGTCCATTCTTCCTTTGTCATCATTTCTTTTGTCTCCTTCTTCCGCTTTGATGGGGTTTCCTTCATCTGTGCCTTCGGCTCTCCGTTGGACTGCGTATCCTGCTCTTCCTTATCACTTATAGTCCTTTCACTTGACTGCACTTGTTCATGGTGAGGCAGCCGGTCAAGGGTTTCCCCTACTCCTTCTTCACCTTCCTCTATGTCCTTCAAGGCCTCTTGGATGATGGCCATTGGGATCCCACTGAACCTGATGGTGGATGCTTTGGAGGACTTCTTTCGAACTGATCTTGTTGTGGAGGAGGATTTTCCTCCTACTATCGTTCCACCAGTGGTCAAAGCTTTCACTGAGCTTTCAATAGTTTTGTGCACGAAGGCGTTTCAATTGATTTTGTTAGGGGATCCTGTTGCAATGCTTTCCAACAACGGCACCCCGATTATGTTCATAAGGACATTGTACCTTTGACTGGAGAATAGAGCATGGACCATATTTGCCTTTGATCTCAGGATTTGGAATATCCACTAAACTTACCCCATCCACTGTGCGTATATGGCAGCCTTGTTCATCCCTAGCATGTTGTACACGTCCCTTTTTGGGTGTCACTTGACCCTGCTAGTCAAGCCTAGAGCCCTCTCTACCACCTCAAGGCTCAATTCCACCTCCGCTTGGGCAGCTTCTTCCCCTTTCCTAATTGTCACCATGCCACAGTTCCTTTTGACATTGAATCTCCTTAGAAACTCTGCGCATTTTTCGTAGTTGATCGCCTGCCCAACCTTTTCTATGTACTTCTGCATGCTGCACTGGTCCATGAGTCGTTGTATGGGGATAAGGAACGAACCTTAGAGGCAAGGGGTTCATCAAGCAAGTTGAGGACAAGTCTTTCGTAGCTCCTAGCGAACTTGGTAAAGGTGTCATCCAAGAGCTTGATGCAAGTCAACAAGTCATCTCCCGTATTCTCAGCAAGGTCCTGGCGACCACTAGAAATGAACATCACTTGTAGGAAGGCCTAAGACCTGTTGGTGGTTGAGGTGGAATTGAGCTAGATAGCAATGGTTCGAGGGGTGGCGGACTAGGCGACACTGGATCCAAGGATAACTCCGTAGTCCAATCCGCACATCCAACGCTGCTTTGGGGTACCGAGGGTGGCTCGGTGGCATGGATGGTGCATTGCTTTCCTCTTGTGCAGCCACTGGAATGCCAAGTTCTCTGGACTTGGATGATTCCAGGATATCGAGCTATTGTTTTGGTTGATATATTAGTTCTTTTTTACTGCACCCATCACGGGTTTTGTGGGCTTTGCGGCTCAGTTTTCCTGGGTGTTCCTTGCCTTAGTAGGAGCGAGGTTTCCTAGAGATGGGGTGGCAGTCGATGGTCATGGTTGGGCTATGCTTCTAGGATCTCTTATCTTGGGTACCCATATCTAGGCATTGCCTTGGTATATCCTTGGGCTTGCAACAGATCTTTGGGAATCCATCGTGGCTTGATTGTGTATCTATGACGATAGCATCGACTCGGTCACTTAGGTTTCGAGTGATAGCTATTGGCCCAATGGGGTCGTGTTTGCTTGTTGTGCATAGTTTGCTTTTGATGCCTTGGCACCCATTTAAGTGTGGGCTCTGCCACCTTGGGAATGGCCTTAGTTGGCGGTGGTTTTGTGGTCTGGGTGGGTTGCGATAACTCACAACCCCCTCCTTAGGCTTGGTCCTAAATGGCTCTATCAGTGGCATAGGAGGCTTCGGTGGAGCCTTGCTACTCTTGCTAGAAGCTATCACGATTCAAATGCTGCCAATAGAAAGGTGAATTCGCTGCACATCGTAGTTCATGTTGCAGTGTGCTTGCTTCTTGAAAGTGCGTCATCCTAATAGTGTTTCTTGACCTACATCTTTCGTATTTGGCAATATGTAGAAGATGACCGGTATGCTCTCAGACTCGATAGAGACTGCAATCTTGCACTTTCCTAAGAGTGCATATGACTTGCCCCTGAATTTGCTAAGTTTAGCATTGGTGGGTCATAATTGTGGATGACCAATGAGGGTCCAATGAGGGTAGGTCAAGACATTGAAGTTAGCTCCCTCGTCAATCAAGAAATCAAAAGCATGCGTGTGCCGAGCAGTGGCTGTGATGCGTAGGTATGTTGGTGCTACCACCTCTTCATCCTCGTCCTCTAGTTCAGTGATGGTGGCTACTCGGACATTGACAGGGGCTTCCAGCATAGGGTGCTCATGCAATGGATGTTTGGAGGGTAGTACTCCTTCATGTGACTGCCATTGAAAGAGCCTATGCACTCACCTTCAAGGGTTTCAAGTTCTACGTTGCCCGTCCTACTAATGGTGCGCACTCAAAAATGTCCTAATCCTCGGAATTTCATTTTCTACTTGTGGTTCGAGTAGAGCAAAACAAGGTCTCCCTGCTCAAACTCACGTTGTTTGACGTGCTTGTTGAAACACATCTTTCATCGTGCTTTTTCACCAATGGAGTGGTAGTCCTCGTACTCATCATCGGAATCAGCTCCTCTGGACTGCTCGTCATTCTCTAGACTCTTGTCTCTAGCCTGTTGTCTCTAGCCTGCCCTTTGTAAGTGACTAAGGCCCAATTGTACAATAAGTTCAAATCTTTTAGCCGGGCAAAGTTTTCTTGCTCTACCACATCTAAGCTAGTGTACCACAACCTACCTTTATCGCCTAAGCCAAGCCCAAATGCCTGGGAGCATTGTGCAAGGTCCGTGAGACCATTGGCCTCACCAACTTGCTCTAACTGCTCTACGAAGCCGTACGGGTAACTACTAGGCTAGTACTTGTTCAGTTGCTTAGTTAATGTAGGGATTTTTGGTTGGCTCTTCGCCCCCTGAGTAACTCCTAGGCCTGAGAGTACATAGGTTGCTAGTGCTGTTGCACTCTATTCGGTAGCCGTGTTGTCCATGAGCCGCTTGGTCACAAGCTCGCTTAGCGTGAGGTCTGCCTCTAGCATGCTCTCTCTCTGCGTTTGGTCCCACCTTGCTTTTATCGACTAAGGCTAGCATGCATTGGGCTTCGTGCACATCTACATCATGCTGTAGCTTCCTAGCTCTCTGCTTGCTGTTGTAGGTCGTTATGCCCTGCAGTGCTTTCTTAACTGCTTCCCTTTCTTCCTCTAGGCTTGCCACTACCTCCTCTACTAGCCTACCATGGATTACTATTCTGGTCAGCAAGTTGTATTTATTGACCATGTCTTGGTCTACAACTGGGAATTCACCCAAGTCCAGTTAATCATCTCCCTGGCCTACGTTTGCTCCTGACATCATTCCTGCTTCATGCTCTACAAGGTTGTTGATCAGTTTGAGCAGCTCCGATAGCGCTTTGCCCTCAATCTTGTTGTCCTTTCAGTCCCACTGCCATTTTCGAAGGTCCTATTGATGGGGCTCCAAAGCATCCGACTATGTTATGAGGTCCCCTCCTATTGGTGTGTTCCTTGAGTTATTAAGTCTAACTGCATTCCTTGTTATTGAAAACAACCCTCAACTTATGTACACAGTGTTGGGTATTCTGTTGTGCACAATGAAAAATCAGGCTTTTTGTCCTTTTCTAGTGCACTTTTGTGGAAGAAATCGCTGTGTGGGGTGGACCTTGACATGATTATGCCATTCTAGCTATCCCCCTTTCGTGTCTACAACCTAAAATGGCTCTGCATGTGGTCTTTGGTCGCTCCTGAGGGTAGTACGAGGTCTATGTGCTCCCTCTACGCTCTATCAAGGCTAGGTTACAATCTAGAGATCAATCCTTGGGCTACAAGCCTAGTCACGATTTCCTCTAGTTCTTGGCTTTGGCAAGCTAGGGTGGGTTTTGTGAGGCGTTCGAGAATGTGTCCCAATAGGTCCTCCCCTGGGGGTGGTCCTACTTCTAGTTCTTTTATCTTTTGCCCAACTGGTCCGAGACCCAGAATCGGACATAGGTGGCTTGACTCTAAGAGTTGGACGGTGACTGGTCAGGTTCAATCCTGAAAGGTGGTCCAACTGTTCATGTGGTCTGATAGCAATTTTTGGTCCAATTGGGTTGTGCGGTCATGGGCGGTCCGGCTGCCAAAGAGTGTCCAACTGGACGGGTGGTTTGATTCTGGGAGTCCAATTCTAGGAATTGGGCATCCAATTTTGGATGATCCAATTGGAGTATGTTCGATCGGACAATGTTGTTGGTCTGATTATCATGATCAAATAGTTCGAGCATCTGATGATCGGGTGGGTTGTGTGTTTGATTTAATTTTCGGTCCGATCAGTCAATCAACGATCCAAGTCCAAGTGGTCTGATTTTGGGGATTGGAGAGGTTTGGATCTAATTGTCACAATCGGACCAGGGTGTTCGATCGGACAAGGTGGGCTTGTCCGAGTGTCCAATTCTGGGAATCAGTCCAGGACACGATGGTTCGACTGCAAACCTGATAGTGCAATGCGATGATTTTTGGCCGATTTCTCTTAGCACTCATCACGACCCCCTGTCATACCTTCCAGATCATATCAATGACATATAAATAAGATTCTTGCATACTTGGATCAACCAAGAATACCAAAATCAAAGTGTGTGATCTCCTCTGTGATCAATAGGTCTCTCTGTCTCTCTCTCTCTCAAGCCCTTTTCTAATGCAAAATGAGGTCTTCCTTGCCACTCCTGGCCTCTTATTGCCCTGCCCAAGCTTGCATTCACCTTAATCTTGCTCCTCATACTAGTATTTAACCCAGGGTTTTGTTTTTTGCCCTTCTTTTTCCTATTCCAGCTGTTTTACAATAGTAAAAACCCTATTGTCTGCTCAACTACTTTGCTCCTACTAAACATAAATCCTAAAGAGAACACCTACACCACTCCAGTCTACTGTTCCAAATTTGAAAACTAGAAACCTCCTTGCTAAGGAGATTGAATACCTCTTCAAACTCCCTCACTTCCTACCTATCTACCTCAAGCACCGATTCGGGAAAATTCCACTTCAATGCTTGATTCAAGGCATGCAAGGGCTCAAGGCTTAAATCTGTTGGTCCTGGCAACAAAACCAATGTAGGGGCGATCAACCACCAAGACCCATGAACCACTTATTGCTTCAAGCGTTCCAAGCTGAGTACTAATGGCTACCTCTCACATAGCCGATGCACTATCCATCTCTACGGGTGTAGTGAGCTTACCTCCATGCCTAATTGAGTTACCTTCTCTCTTGAGCACTTCGGTAGCTCCATGATCCAAGTGCAAGCTTCAAGCAAGCTCCGTCCTCAAGCTTCATGCTCCAAGCTCCTTTGCCGCGAGCAAGAGAAGAGAAGAGAAGAGAAGAGAAGAGAAGAGAAGAGAAGAGAAGAGGAGAAGATGGAGAGCTTCTCCACCACGTTCCTTCACCCTCACACACTCATTCCCTCACACTCTCACACTCCCTCTCTCAAGCACAAGCTCAAGCAAGCAAGAAAGAAGAAGAAGAAGAAGAAGAAGAAGAAGAAGAAGAAGAAGAAGAAGAAGAAGAAGAAGAAGAAGAAGAAGAAGAAGAAGAGAGCTACTTTTGGCCACACACAAGAATGAGCTTATCGTTCACTTTTCAACTTTATATACAAAACCCTAAATTCCTTTTGGGCGATCATCCCCTTATCCCCTTTTTTACATGGCTGGCCGTGGCCTAGGCCATTTTCCCCATTGTCTTTCTATCTTCCTTGCTTCCTTCCTACTGCCCATCTACCTTTACAAATTGCATGGGTGAGAGCCTGATGCTCTTAAATTAAATCATAGTGCGCCTTGCGCTCTTTTACAAAAGCATTGACATGCACTTTTGTAAGAAGCTGGGAATAACAAATAAGTGTTAATAATATTGATATTATACCATGTCACACTGACATTGGTATAAAAGGAGAAAAGATGTAATTTTTCACATCTTTTTGGACACATTAATACAATTACAAACTTTCTCTCCCTTCTTGCTCACAGCTTCTATGGCTTCCCCTTCTTTCTTGTCTTTCTCTCTCTAAATCTAGTCTTTCTCTCTCCTCATCACTCTTATTCTCTCTCTTCTTGCAGTCTTTCTCTCTCTTCTGCAGTCTTCTCTCTCTTCTGCAGTCTTCTCTCTCCTCTTTCTCTCTCCTTGGTTCTCTCTCTGACAAGTGGTATCAGAGCTTGAGTCTTTGATCCATTATTTTCCTCCATTTTCAGTCCCATTTTCTTATTTCAAAATCAATTTCAAACAAAAATGGTACAAGACAGTGACTAGTGGAGTGTTGCAGGACATCTACAGTTAGTAAGAGACTACATCTGGAGATATCCAAGGTCAGATATGGCGGATAAAGGCTTAAATGGTTGGACGTCATCAAATTTCATGCAAAAATGGAGGTAACTAGGGTAAAGGATGGTTAACCGGGCTTAGTTAGAGGCTAAACTACAGTTACTTTTCAAAAGAGAGCTTCTCTTCTCTCTCCTTCAAGCTTTTGGCTGAAGCTTTCATGCTGGCTGTCAAGAAAGTCCCAAATATCTCTCTCTGCTGAACATTTCTCTCTGTCAAAGCATGGGGCGAAGGATCTTTGTTGCATGAGCTTCAGGAGGAGTACCATGGTTGAGGTGTGCTGCTGATTATCATCCAGAAACAGCCCGAAAAATGCGCGGAAATTTGCGTTGAATTCCCTGATCTCTCCTCCCTGCTCAGCTTGCTCCAGATCTTCAGCCATTGATTGCAGTTCTTGAAGGCTTCATCAAGCACTTGTTGGCAATAATCTTCAGCCTCTGAAGCATTCTGATCAGTCATTCTCTTGCTCAAACCCTAATACACAGCAGGGCAGCCATAGCCACAGACCTGGAAGCTCAAATTTCTCAAAATTTTGGACTTCCCCGACCTCCAAAGCTTCTCTAAAGCTAAGTACAAGCTGGATAGACTCCAAGATTGAAGACATTGAAGAGATTTCAGCTCGTGCATGACATTGGAGCTCAAATGGAAGGATTATTTTGGGGCTTTTCATCAAGGAGATTGAATCTTTGAGGTTCAAGTGTTCAAGCAAGGCTGGAGCATTGATTCTTCAAGGATTTCATCATAGTGAAGCTTGTATGGATTGATTTTATGGAGATTTCAAGCTTTATGACGGATTTATGATGGATTATGAAGAATTTTTGCATCAACGGGGTTGAAGCTGACATCCATCATATCTTCAAGCTTAATGGAGGTATTTTCCTTTTACTAATCTCTGAAATCTCTCAATAATCCAATTGCTAATGGCTTTTCCACTTGTTGATGGGAGATTATTGATCAATTAATTCACTGGATTGATCAATAGATCAGAGATTAGTGTTAATTTTCCTTGATTTCAGTCTATTTCATTGAATTTCATTTTGATTCAAACCATTACTTCATCATAGGTATCATTTGATCAGCTTGATGCATAACCTTGATTTGTTTTGTTGAATTTCTCTCACCCAAGCTGAAATATTGTAAAAGGGTAAGTACTAGCAATCAGTGAGTCACTGAATTGCATCGGTAAGACCCTTCTTCTATCCCAAATTTTCCAAATCTCATTCAATTGCATTTCATGAAAGGCTGAATGAATATTTCAGAAATGCATATCATGCTGATTGCTTAGAACACTAGCCTCTGCCATGTTGATATTCCCACCGAGGAAAAAGGTGGATATTGGGGGAGATAGTGGGACAAAAGAGAGGTGACCCTCCCTCACTATCGAAGATCCCGAAGGGGTGCAACCAACCGACCCGGGGGGAACTTTGCCCACCTCCCGGTGATTCGGAGCCCGTGTAGGGAGCCTGTCATGCCGTTTTATCCCTCACACAGGTACAACGAGTGGAGGATTGAAGATTGAAGACTTTCCAAGGACTCAAGTACCTACAGGACCAAAACAGGGTAAAACAGAGAATTTACAGGTCACTTATAGGGTATTTACAGGTGGTTACAGGTACACCATTCATTGTTGAAGCACAGGTGCAGGTACTACAGGATACCCACAGGTCCTATATACCCTTTTGCAGGGTTTGGTAGCCATTTGGGGTTACTATCTTGCATTACAGGGTCAAAACATGGCACTTACAGGTCTAGACAGGGTGCAGGACTGGACAGTTCAGACTCTGAAATCCAGCTACAGAATTTTCTGTCCTAAACCTGTTATAGCGTGCTATAGCTCATCTCGAAGAGGGCATTCTTAGCTTCAATTCGCACAAAAAAGTTCTGAAATCGGAGTTTCCTAGCCAAAGTTATAGCCATTTTTCTGACAGGGGGTACTGCAGGATTGCACTAATATGGCAGGACATAAAGGCAAAAATAAGGTCCAGGAGGATTATGCTCAGCAAATCAGGGATTCCATGATGGACATCACACTTCAAGAGAACCCTGAAGAGCTTCAACAACAAGGAGAAGTCAGTTTACTCAATGATACTTTGTGTGCACATGAACAAAGACATAGGGAACGACACGAGGCCATTTTGTCAAGAATGGAGTAGATGGTTTTATCTACTGATCAAACGAAGTCTTCCATTGATAAGTTGGTGGATTCAACTACTCAAACCAAGGCTTCCATTGATAAGTTGGTGGAACCTAATGCTCAACTTATAGCACAATTTTCTCAACTCATGCAGTTGCAAATGGGATCAAGAGAAGCTAATGAGAGGGCTTGTTCAAATAGTGGCCTTCCAGTCCCACTTCAGCCATCTAACCAAAATGGTCATGGAAATGGGATTATTGAAAGAAAAGGCATTCCAAATAGTCAGTACGAAGTAGGAGAAGCTTCACAAAGGCATGATGACTATTTGGGCAGCTTGAATGGGGCCAATACTCAAGCTTTTGAACTGCATACTCAAACTTCCAGGGGTATTTTACCAACAGGAAGATTACATAGTAATTCTTAGCCACCTGTTGGAAGATTTCAGTCTCAATTTGGAGGTTCTGTACTTGGTAATCCTAATCAGCCAAATTTGGGACAGCAACCCTTTCATGATAGAGAGTTCAAGGACAAAATTGTTTTAGCCAAATTTAATGCCCAGTCATATTCACCATCAGATTTAGAGGAATGGACCTCTAAGATGGAGTCCTACTTTGATATATATCCTAAAACTGATGATATGAAGATTCACTTTGCTTCCTTGCATCTAGAAGGATTTGCCCATACTTGGTGGAGGTATATCAAGAAAGAGAATATACTTGTAGAGAATTGGGAAGCTTTCAAGGCACTTATGGTTGAAGACTTTGTTTCGCCTCTTGAGAAAGAGAAGTTAGCACGGAGATGGTATGGTTTGGAATAAAGGGGCCTAAGTGTAAGAGAGTATACAAACCAATTCCTCAACTTGACCATGTATGTTGAAAGCATCAGTGATGAGGCTAAGCTTCACAAGTTTATGTATGGTTTGGAGCCATCTTTGTCAGCTGATGTTATGGCACAAAATCCTACTTCACTTTTCAAGGCTATTGAGCTTGCGGAGCGCTATGGAAGAAAGTATAGGAAAAAATCTTCATTTCAGCCTAGTTATGGACAGCCAAGGACTGTTTTAAAGTAGGGACAAGTTGGTAACATTTATGGCAACAATCATGTGCCTAATGGGAGCTTACGGGTACCAACTTATCCTCCATTTAATGCTTCTAGGCCTCAAAGTAATTTCAGGACAGCAAACAGTCCAAAGGTTGAATTCAAACAGGGGGACAACAAGCCTAAGCCTATTTGAGCTAATACAAATCCCAAATCTATTCCCATGGATCTTTACAAGGAAAGGAAGGACAAGGGCTTATGCTTCAAGTGTGGAGAAAAGTATACACCTGATCATGCCTCAAAGTGTGTATACAAAAATGTCAAGCCAAAGCTTCAGAGTATGCTAGTTTTTGAGGACTTTGAAGATGACATAGATGAAGCTAATGCAGTGGCAATCAATGCTGAAAATGAAGATTTTGAGGAGGACGTTGGACAGGAGTACTTTTATGATCCAGCCAACTCTTTTCCTTTTGATCCAGGTGGAAATGTTCTGTTTGACCCCGGTGGATCTTGTGATGAGTCGCTTGCTGCCACAAATTGTTCTATTTCTATGGATGCTTGGACGGGATCTAAGAGCCCTAATACACTTCGTATGAAGAGAAGCATATGTGGAAAGCCAGTGTTCATCCTGATAGACAGTGGCAGTACTCACAGTTTTGTCAATAAGTCCATCATGGACAAGTTAAATTGTGTTCCCACAGACTTATAGCAGCCCATTAGAGTACAAGTGGCTAATGGTGAAGAAGAAATCAACACATAGATTTTCCCACAGGTTTCTTTGCAGTTGGCTGAAAATTTTGAAGCCAAAGTAAACCTGATCACTCTGGAAATGGGGCCCATAGATATTGTACTTGGTTGTGATTGGTTGATGACATTAGGCAGGATCACTATGGATTTCTCACAGTTATATATGGAGTTTATCTCCAATGGACAGCTCATCCATTTACAGGGAATTCCTAGTAGATCTGATTTTCAGCTTATCACCATTCAACAACTCAAAAGAGAGTACAAGAAGTGCTCACAAATATTTGTTTTGCATTTGAACAAAGAAACACAGGATCAGCCCAATAATTCAGCAAACCATCCAGCCTTGACAGCTCTTCTTGAGGAGTATAGAGATTTTTTTGAAGTACCTACTTCATTGCCTCCTAAGAGAGCGGTGGATCACCCCATTGATTTGGAGTCCAACTCAAAGACAATCAATAAGCCACCTTACAGATTATCAAAATGTGAACGAGAGGAAGTAGCCAAGCAAATCAAAGAGCTTCTTGAAATGGGATTCATTGAATCAAGTTCTTCACCTTATGCATCTCCAGTCCTGTTAGTCAAAAAGAAAGATGGATCTTTCAGAATGTGCATTGACTACAGGGATCTCAATAAGATAACAGTGAAGAATAGGTATCCTATACCCAGGATTGATGATTTGCTTGATGATCTTAAGGGGGCTCGATTCTTCACGAAGATTGATTTTAGATCAGGGTATCATCAGATTCGCATGCGAGAGGGTGATGAAGTCAAGACTGCTTTTAGGACTGATCGTGGGCTCTATCATTTCTTGGTGATGCCATTTGGGCTTACAAACGCTCCAACTACCTTCCAAAGCCTGATGAATAAGATCTTGCAATCTTTCCTCTTTCAGTTTGTCTTGGTGTTCTTTGATGACATTTTGATCTATAGCAAGACTTTACAAGATCACTTGGCACATATGAGGAGGGTTTTTTATGTGTTGAGACATCATAGGCTTTTTGCTAAGGAGAAGAAGTGCTCTTTCATGTAGACTGAAGTGGAATACTTGGGACATATAGTCAGTGAAAAAGAAATACAGGCTGATCCCAAGAAGGTGCAATGCATAAGAGATTGGCCAACGTCTACTACTACTACCTCTCTTAGAGGATTCCTTGGTCTATCTTCATTCTATCGCCAATTTATAAAGCATTATGTGGCAATTGCAGCTCCTTTGACTGACAGGTTGAAGAAGGAGGCTTTCTTTTGGGATGCTCTTGCAGATAGCAGCTTCAACCAGTTAAAGGAACTCCTTACTTCTGCTCCTATCTTAGTATGCCCAGATTTCTCCAAAGAGTTTACTATACAGTGTGATGCTAGTGGCCGTGACATTGGGGCTGTTTTGCTTCAGGAGCATGGAGTAATTGCATTTGAGAGCTGTAAGCTTACAGATAAGGAGATGGCCGTGAATGTTTATGACCAGGAGATGTTGGCTATCCTGCATGCAATCAAGAAGTGGCACCATTACTTATATGGCAGCCAATTCAGAGTACATAGTGATCACCGGGTACTCAAGTATTTCCTTACTCAGTCAAATCTCACTCCAAAGCAATGTCGTTGGGTAGCTACATTACAGAATTATGACTTTAACATCACTCATACAAGGGGCAAAGATAACATAGTGGCTGATTCTCTTTCTCGTATGTGGGCCTGCAAAGTGTTAGCCATGATAGAATTACATAATGATTGGATTGAAGAACTACAAGAGGCCTTTCTTTTAGATGAGGAATTCAGCCAAATCTTTCAAAAATTACAGCAAGGTCTTATAGAAGAAAACTCGCATTACTAGCTTAAAAATGGTCTTATTTGGTGGAAAGACAAGATTGTTATTCCCTCTACTTCTTCTTTTAAGCGGAAAATTATGGAGGAGTTACATTCTTCGCCTTTAGCTGGACATTTGGGAGTTTTCAAGACTTATGTGACAGGATCAGCAAAAGCTTTTATTGAAAAGGACTGTGGAAAGATGTCAAGGACTTCATTATGAAGTGTATGCCTTGTCAGCAAAATAAGGATAGCACCCATAAGTCGGGAGGTTTGTTACAACCATTGCCTATTCCTATGGGTAAATGGACTCATATTACTATGGACTTTATCACTGGCTTACCTATTACTAAGAAGGGGTGGAATAGTATTTATGTGGTGGTTGACAGACTTACCAAAGCAGCTCATTTTATCCCAACAAAAATTCCGTTTACTGCTTCTTAAGTGGCCAAGTAGTTTATGGAGCATATTTTTAGACTACATGGATTACCGCAGGTGATTGTCCATGATAGGGACTCAAAGTTTATGAGTAACTTCTGGCAAGCGGTATTTACATCTATGGGCACTAAGTTGGCTCCATCAACGGCTTATCATCCCCAAATTGATGGACAGACAGAATGAGTTAATAAATGGTTGGAGACTTATCTTCGCCATTTTTGCTATGATGTCCAAACCTCATGGGATTCTTGGTTACACCTGGCTGAGTTTGCTTACAATAATTCCACTCATGCGAGCATAGGAGTTTCACCCTTTGAGGCTTTGTATGGTTACAAGGTGCCCCTACCCACAATCATCTTTAATGAAAAGATCAATCCTCATGGGAAGGAGGAGTTGGAAAGAATGCAGACCCTTCTTCAGCAATGCAAGGTGAATCTAAGGAAGGCTCAAGATCAAATGAAGATGTATGCTGATGAGAAGAGAAGGCCTTTAGAGTTCCAAGAAGGAGAGCTGGTTTTGTTGAAGGTGCCCAAATCCAAGTACTCTACGTTAAAAGATGGATCCAGTAATAAGCTTGCCCACAGGTTTTATTGCCCTTACAGGATCCTTAAGCGGATTGGAGATTTGGCATACAAACTAGAGCTTCCCTCTTCTACAAAGATTCATAACGTCTTCCATGTTAGTTAGCTCAAGCCCTATTATGGTGATCTAGTGGATATAGTTGATGAGCTGCCACCTATTGATGAAGATGGTCTTGTTCAGTACATCCCAGAGGCTGTTATAGGTCAGCGCGAAAAGAAGCTTCGATCACGTTCTATTGTGGAATATTTGATCAAATGGAGAGGTTTACCATCTGAAGAGGCTTCTTGGAGACCTGATTCTATATTGGATGAGTATCCATACTTGAGGGAGACATTGGTGGCTGAAGCCTATTGCTTATGGAGCTAGTAATGATGCAGACTGGTTCAGGACAGCACGTTGTTTTAGAACAGTTTTTATCATACCTAATTTTCAGAATTAAGCCATCTATATGGGCTTAAAGTACTCTTCAAGAGCTTCGTTTTGATATATGGTACATCTCATTTGGACACTTCTATCAAAAGTTATGGCAGATTTGGTCTAGCAGGGACTGTTTATTCAGCAAGCTGTCTACTTTGTTCTGGGACTATTTGTTGAAGACTTTATGGCTCCATTTGCTTCTGAAGTATTTTAAATCATGTATATAGTTAGGCATTACTTCCGTTCTTCAAATTCAGCTCTTGTAATGGTCATTTTTCATTCATTTCCCATTTGTAAAGCTGTAAAACAGAGTAGTACTCTGTTTTATCCATCTCCTTTCTAGTTGTTTCTAGGTTTTGTTTTTTAGGACAAAAACTTTTGGGAAGGGATGGATTGTAAGAAGCTGGGAATAACAAATAAGTGTTAATAATGTTGATATTATGCCATGTCACACTGACATTGGTATAAAAGGAGAGAATATGTAATTTTTCACATCTTTTTGGACACACTAATACAATTACAGACTTTCTCTCCCTTTTTGCTCACAGCTTCTATGGCTTCCCCTTCTTTCTTGTCTTTCTCTCTCTAAATCTAGTCTTTCTCTCTCCTCGTCACTCTTATTCTCTCTCTTCCTGTAGTCTTCTCTCTCCTCTTTCTCTCTCCCTGGTTCTCTCTCTGACAACTTTTTCCTGTGCACCTTTCTCCTTGATTTAGGACTTTTTTGCACTTCTTGTGTTTCCAGATTCTTCTTGGCCCGCCTTCGTCTCCCATTTCACTCTTGCCTTGGCCTTATCTTCTTCTTTAGATTTTTCCAATTTTCCACCTTGTTTGTTTGAGGGTTAACATTACGTGTAATTCTTTTCACAAAGAAGCCCAGAGATGTTGAATAAGAAGTTGACTTATAACAAGACCATTGTTCCTTCACTGACAAATTCCTAGAGTACAAGAACAAAAGAAATATCGAGTCAAAGCATACATATAACTTACATATGCTTTGTCCAAATGAGTTGAAACTTAACCATGGAGCAATAGAAAAAAGTGGCAATATACATGTGGCTCTCTTTGCAAAGAAGCCAAAAGATATTGAAGAAGTTGAGTTTTTAAAAAATCATTGTTCTCCACCCTCGAAGACTCTTGGAGTTAAAAAACAAAGGAAAGCTTAGTATGCATATAGCTTGCATACATGTTGTCCAAACGAGATAAAATTTAACTATGGAGTAGCAAAAAAACAAGACAACGTACCTGTAACTTTGTTTACAAAGAAACTGTAAAATGTTGAAGAAGAAGTTGAGTGCTCAAAAGATCATTTTTCTTGACTGTAAGAGACTCCTAGCATACCAAAACAAAAGAAATTACATGTTAGAGAATGCACATAAGTGGCACAGATTTTGTCCAAACAAGATAAAACTTTACCATAGAACATCCATGGAAGAGAACAATATATATGTAAAGTTTTGTGAAGAAAATCTTAGGGCTTTGATAGAACAAGCTCTGCTCTCATAAAACATGTGAAACTCACTCTGTGTTTGTGTAGAGGAAATGAAATTTCACAGGGTTACAGATATGGCAAGCAACAATGAGGCTGTAAGATTTAGTCAAGAAAGAAGAAGCAGCGAAAGAGGTATGATAAATTTGAGTTCTGCCTAAGAAAGAGGGTGAAACTGAAAACGGGAGAAATGAAAAGTCAAACATAAAAAAATAAGAAAATGAAAATTTGAGTCACAAACTTCTAGGAAGTGTCAGCATTGTATTCCCCACATTTTCCATTATTTTATTATTAAGGGAAGATTTGGGCCAAGATATGGCTAGAAGATTTATATAACATGAATCTGGAATCCCAGCTCTCTCATTGGTTAGGCCTATATTTGTTTATTCACTCCTTAAGGGACAAAAAAGAGAGTCCATATTTCTCCTAATGCATGTGATCATTGTTTATATGGTAGGCAGACTAGGAACTCGCATAAGAAGTCTGGTATGCCATGCGTAGGTGAGCCATTGGCTCTTGTGCATTCTGATGTTTGTGGACCCATGCCTTAGTCACTAAGGGGTGCGAAGTACTTCATTACATTTATTGATGACTTTTCATGTAAGGTTTAGGCTTATCCCATAAAGCAAAAGTTTGATGTCTTGGCAGTATTTCAACGTTGGCTTGCTTTAGTCAAGAACCAATCTGCGCATAAGATTAAAATACCTAAGGACAGATAATGGGGGTGAGTATGTTTCATGTGCTTTTGAGTAGTTTTGTGATGAATGGGGTATTAAGCGTCAGTTGACACCCCTTATACTCCTCCCCAGAATGGTATGGCTAAGCGTATCAATAGGACTATCCACCTAGGAGAGGGTCTGTATTATACTTAGCCAAGGAGGCTTGTTAAGAGACAAAGAGAAGGATTGGAGATAATAGAGAGGAGTCGTATGTTCTCATATCCTTTTCTTCTATTATTCCATAACTCATATATTTGAAGTGCATACAACACTCTAAGGTCTACAGACCATTCACACACAGCCTAAAGTCATCGAATTATTTAATAACCCACACTTGCATGCAGTTGGACACATCTAAGACACTATCGGTCACACACAAGAGCTTGAAGTCTCAACACTCCCCCTCAAGCTCAAGACAAAACTTGTGCACCAAGTAGCTGTCAGAATCGACTGAACTTATCTTTACCTAGAGACTTGGTAAAGATATTTGCTACTTGCTCATTCGTCTTCACATGCGTAAGATCCACTCTGCCTGCAAGAACCATCTCACGGATGAAATGATAGTGTACCTCAATGTGTTTAGTTTTGGTATGGTGAACTAGATTTTTTGCCAGCAATACACTACTGAGATTCTCGCATAACAAAGTCACTAGAACATCCACTTGTATGTCCAAATTAGCCATAAGCTTGAGCAGCCATGCAATCTCACATCCTGCCAATGCGCACCCTTGTACTCTACCTTAGTACTAGACAATGCAACGGTTGGTTGCTTCTTGCTGATCCAACTGATCATTCCACTTCCAAACCCAAAGGCATAACCACTTGTAGATCTACAATCATATGAGCACTTTTTCCAATCTGCATCCCTGTATCTAACCACTGTTAAGGGCTTATCTTTCACATAAAACAACCCGTAATCTACAGTGGACTTTACATATCTCATAATCCACCTAACCGCATCCAAGTGTGACTTTCTGGGATTCTGCATGAATTGAATTATAAGCCCAACAACATAACTCAAGTCAGGCCACGTAGATCAGACTTCCAACCATCTGTATGTACATAGTCACATCATCAATTTCAGCTCTAGTGCTAGTGTCCAGCTTGACATTCTGATCAAGAGGTGTAACCAGTGGTTTACATTCAGCCATGCCATATTTCTTTAGCATTTCCATGGCATAGTGTTTCTACATCAGTCATAAACCATTTTTAGCATCGATCACCTCAATACCCAATCAATTCACCTAAGTCTTTCATATCAAATTTAGATTTCAACATCCGCATAACATGCTCTATCTCTAAGTCATCATCACCTATGATTATCAAATCATCATGACCAGCACTACCAAACCTTTGTCTGTTTTTTTCGTAAATAGACTGTGATCAGCCTTGCCAACAGTGAATTCCAAACTCTACAAGTAATTACTGATGCTTGCATGCCAGGCTCTTGAAGCCTACTTTAGCCCATACAACTACAATTTCCAGCATTTAACAACAGCCAATGCGATCACTATTCGTATGGTTGGCATCTTGGCAACATGGCTGAATGTTTCCTCAATGTCTTATCCATACTGTTGAGCATATCCTTTAGCAACCTTGGCTTTGTACCTCTCTACACTGCCATCTTCCTGACTTGCATTTAATCTTGTAGACCCATTTTTAGCCAATGGTCTTCTTTCCTTCTGGTAGTGGCACAAGGTCCCATGTTCTATTTTCAACCAAGGCATCTATTTCCTCATCCATAGCTGTGCACCAATTTTTATCCATCACTGCTTCAACATATGTAGCAGGTTCTTTGATTTCCGTCACCTTTGTCATGTAAGCATAGTTCTTTGCAGAATAACCACTATAAGTCAGTCTCATGAGGCAGAATGTACATGTTCTGCCTAGTGCTACACAGTCGGAATACCAAGCTCATTGTCTAGACTGTCAGGCGAGTCATAGCCTGAAGTCATCCTACCAAGTGTCATCACACCAGATGTATCATCAATAGCTTTTTCTTTTCCTTTGCTGTCCACCACATCATATCTCCCCCTCACTGACATAGTGGCGTCAATGGGTGGTGGATGGTGAGCCAAAGCTCCACAATCTCCCTATCCATGGAGATACTGTCATACCATTAGGGCATGTCAAGGCAGTACTCTAATGTGAATCAAGTGTAGAAACATGTGTAGAAGGCATATCCGATGGCACTGTAGCCAGTGATGCATACCAAGAGGCCATCTCATCAAAGAACATCTCTACTAACTAGTGTCTCTTGAGTAGAGGGATCATAGCATTTATCTACCTTCTTCTCATGCAAATAACCAATAAAGGCACACTTATGTGCTTTCGGATCTGACTTCTTCCTCTTCTCAACAGGGATGTGCATAGAAGCAAGAAAAGCAAATACTTTCATGTGACTGATAACAGGTTTGTAGCCATATACTTCTCAAATGGTGTCATATCATGAATACCTACAGTGGGGGTCCTATTCAAGATATACATGGCTGTCATAACAGCCTCATCCCAATAATAGAGCGGCATCTTCTTCTCATTCATCATTGCACACGCAACTTCCATTAGCACCCTGTTCTTGCATTCAATTACCCCATTTTGCTGTGGAGTGTAGCTACATGTAAGCTGCCTATGTATGCCATTTTCAGCCAAAAAAAACTCATTTGACACATACTCCCTACCACTATCAGATCTCAAATACGAGATATAACAATCAAATTCCTTTTCAACCTCCTTCTTAAATTGCTGGCACCTCCCATAGATACATTATGGGCTGGCCCCCACACATCAGAGTGAGCCTACTACAACAATCACTTATTATTTCTTACATGCTTGACAAATAGCAACCTTGAATGTTTACCAAATTGACAAGCATAGCAAACATGACCAATATCTGTGTAGGCAAACTTGGGTAGACTTGTAACAAGCTTTTTTTTTTTGCATCATTTGCAGCCACTGAAGATTAACATGTCCCACTCTCTTATGCCATATTTCTAAATCTCTAGCTGTGCTAGAGCCATGGGAAAACATGGTTGATTTCAACTATGGCAAAGTGGCATCAAGAGTAAACATCATGCCATTCCTATGACTACGAGCAATCAATTTGCAGCCATTACCAAACTCCTCAATGAAGCAACCATGCTTATTAAACCTAACCTGAAAATTCTACTTAGTCATCTGGCCCACAGACAAAAGATTTTTAGTAATTGATGGGACATGTAATACATCATGTAAGTTCCTCTTCTTGCCATCATGGATTACCAAAGGCACTTTTCCTTTATGTTCAATGTTATGTTGTGTGTCATCTCCTGTGCATACATAAGCATTGCTCTCAGGCACCATGTCAATAAACATATGATTTGATGCCCCTGAATCAATATACCAAACAACATCCTCAGTAGAATTCTCAGCAGCCCTATCTTTCACATATGTCATGGCAAACAGTCTATCCCCAAAAGCATCATCTGTCTGATTGGATGATGCATAATGTCCATGCTGCTTGCCCTTTTGATTGCCTTGATTCTTTTAGCAGCCCTTGGAAATATGACTATACTTTCCATAGTAGTGACAATCCTTATCCTTATTAGGATTGTCAGATGGATGCTGTTGCTGCCAAGAACCTCTGCCTCTAGGGCTAGATCTCCCCCTGCCTCTTAAATTTCCACCTCCTCTTGCATTTGAACCTTGCTAGTTATTATTGCCATAAGATACATTTTGTTGGCCTCCTCTACCATAACCATAACCTCTACCACAGCTACCACGGCCGCGTTGATGCAAATAAAAGACAGCATCCCTGTCCTTGGAGCTACTTGAGTCTGTAGCCAAGCCAAGTTTAACTTCCTCATGAATAAGCAATGCAACCGGCTCATTGATGTCTGGCTTTTCAGCCCGCATAGTATCAAATGACTTATATTCAGATTCCAAACCATTTAATGTCACTGCAGCCATGTCTTCATCCGCAACCTGTGTGCTAATGGATGCCAGTTGATCTACAATAATAGTCTTAATCTCTGTGACATAATCATGTGTAGATCTCCCTTTTCTCTCCATGTTGTTGAATTTCTACTTTAACTATATGTTCCTGGCACTGGTAGTTGTGCCATAATACCTGATCAATATGTTCCATGCATCTGTTGATGACTTGTAGTTCATGATTTGCATTACCATAGCATCCGAGATACACAAGGATAACTAGTGTAGCACCCTGTGAGCTCTTTCCAACCAAGCTCGGTGCACTTGTCTCTGATCAACTATAGGATTCCTCTTTGGGATTTCAGGTTCAACTTCAACACCTATCACCAAGTCCTTGTGGGAAATCAGAGTTTGCAGTAAGAAGAATGTGCACAAGAGGGAGAAGACAGCTCAAAGTACAATAACAAAATCTTGCTTACTAAGTTGCTTAGAGTATAACTTGGGTACACTCTCTCACACATGATATTGACCCATAGGCTATTTATATAGTCTTTGCCAAGCTAGGGTTAGGGTTTTCCTTGCCCCTTAAGGCCATTTACATACATCTACCCTCATAGACCCTTGCTTAGGGTGGATTCCCATGCCTATATTCTAACACCCCCCCAATGCCAGGGTGGCATTGCATCACAAGACATGTTAAAGTTCCCCCCCTTCAATCAAATGGGATGCCTTTATAAATCAAGCTACAAGGATATTCATAGGTACATATGTTACAAGACTCAAAATAGTCGGTCATCTATGGATTGGGAGACAAAGTTGGCCTCCAGTTCCTTAGTTACTTCTGGAACACTGAGACACTTATTATTGGTGATATGCCCGGTCTTTTTACATTTATTGCACTTCATTTTGTCATGATATTCTTGCTCATGGGAAGTGAATGCTGAAGTTCCTTCAGTATGGCTTCTCTTCTCTTTATCCAAGCAAGACTGAATGGTACTTGCCAAGGTTGGGTTTGGGATATTAGTTAAGTTAGTCACGAAGGTTGGAAAACCTTCTTCACAGACTTCACGAGGATGGCAATGGCATCTTCATCATGAATGGGCACTTGAACAGAGGCAAGCTGTGCCATAAGCCCCCAACTACCTCTTCCGCAATGAGAAATCTAGTGAGCTATAGCCACCTAAGGCTATATCCCTTGCTTTTTAGCGTTAGAGTCCCCATAAAAAGACACTAAATATCTAGCAGTATAGGTATAAGGTAATGTAGTGATATAATAGTAACTAGCACTCCGTGATAGGGCCTGCGTAAGCGTAGGTCATTAGACACATATAAAGTGATGGTGTTTAATCCCTCTCTTTTCCCTCTATTCTTCTCTCTCTTCCCCTTTCTAAACACCTTCCTCATAAACTATACCCCAAATCCTAAACTTATTTCTTGCAATATACAAACAATGTGGAGGTCATTAGGATTCCTCTAAAGTGATGGTGTTTAATCCCCCTCTCTTTCCCCTTTATTCTTCTCTCTTTCTCTCTCTTCCCCTTTCTAAACATTTTCCCCATTAACTATATCCCAAACCCTAAACTTACTTCTTACAACATACAAACAATGCACCACCCTCTCTTATTATTTTCCACAACATAATGCATGTTTGTGAGAGAAAAATGAAAATATTAAAATTTTCTTTTAGATCATTTGCACATAAAGCTCATGTAAAAGAAAATATTAAATTACCATTGGGAAGAGCTCACAAACTCTTGTATAGTTGCCAAAAGAAAATATTTAAAGCTCTTTAATGTTTTAAGTAAGAGCTTAAAGAGCTCTATGCTACATCTGTGCATGCTTGGGTGTCAAGGTGCCTGTAAAGCAAGGATGTGCAATGCCCCCACACCCAAAAAAAGAAGAAATCATATGACATGAAATGTACATTGCCTTACTACTTTCTTGTAAACAACAAAATGCATATTTGTGAAATAATAAGTAAAGCATAAAATATCATATTAGATTGTTCGCATATGTAAATAAAAAACATAAAAGACTAATTTATCATTCAAACTTTACAATTGTCAAAGAACATAGATAACTAATTACGTGCTTTGGTAAATCATATGCGAATGCTAATGCATATGGGATCTTTTAGAAGAAACATGCAACTCTCTATGAAAGGCAATACAAAACCCTCCAATGCAAGTGGATATTTATGGTATATAACTACTAATGCAACCATGGATATACTAGTGCAAGTAGACCTTTAGTAGTACATCCTTCATATGATCATTAGCAATCCCTCCTTGAGAGATCAATTTTAAGGTGCACTCTATGGCATTTAAGAGCATTTGTAGATTGCAAGGCATTTTTAGTGAATATTGAAGATTTGAAGCTTCAAACTGGTCGTTTGTGCAAAGAATTATGAGGTATATGATGTGGGACATTTTAAAATCAGAGCCAAAGCAAAGCACAAAATCAAGTCTACCAACAAGAAAGTAGCGTCCATCTATCATTTGGACATTAATTCCATGCATTTGCGACCACATTTTATGCTAACAGACCTTATTTTTGGAGAAACACAAACTATGCAACCTAGGTGGCCTAAAATTGGCCAAGATTTGAAGGGGTGTGAATCGATTTTAATGGAACATGGGCCAAAGGATGAAGGGGAATTTAATGTATGCAATTTTTTATGCAACTATCATGGAGAGAGAGGAAGAAGTTGCACGAAAAGTGGACACAAATTTTCATGCATGTTCTTGATCACTACGCATGGAATATGAAGAATGGATCCCCCTCTCTGTCCTCTATGCAATGATGTTAATATTGTGGCCTGACTAAAAGAAAATAGAATGTTGGTTTTTTTTCTCTCTCTCCTTTGCATTTTACTCTTTCTATCTCCTTCCTTCCTACATACATAATGGCAATTCCTATGAGAGAAGGGGGTTGGATATAAGAGAGGGAGAGGTGAGAGTGGTATGAAAAATAATGTTCATGGTACATTGCTAAAGTCTGTGGATGATTTTCCAAGCATGTTAGTGGCTATCTCAAGCATCAATAGCCTTGAATTCCACATGGCACCTCATACGTGTTATGGCGAATATGCGATCTAAGCGTAAGTGCTTTAATTTTTATAGTAAATGAAATCTAAATAAAAAACTATTTTATTGGTGGATAAATAAAAATTTGAACTTTAAAAAGTAAGAAAAATAAAAAATAGCAAACAATTATAGAGAATTAATAATAAGGAGTATTATACTAAGAATGATCTAAGAAACCAAAAAATATAGAAACAATACATATTCATTCTCAGGGTTTTTATGTCCAAATATGATGGTTTGCTAGCATAGGGTTGGTCCTGGTGCACTCATGCTACCCTTGAGTAAACAAATAGCACAAGATTTACCTATGTATGATATGCATTAAATTTTGATCTATTTTAGTAACATTTATCGTAATGTTACCCATTTGGCACACTTAGAATACAATGGACGGCACCGGGGCCAGATAGTCATTGTCCTTGACTTTGTGTAGCAATGCCACATATCATTAAAGCATGTTTATGGAAAAATATGGAAAGATTATTTGCAGCACTTTCACTTTGTCTTCGTTATTAATAATTCTTGGGCACCTTCCATTCACTTATGCATGCAAACGTTATTCTACACACACCGATGCATAGCACTTGTTTTACATTGACCGAGTGTGTGAGGAAGTTTCAAGCTATTTAGTCACGAGGGTTCAAGGGTTAAGTGGCAAGAAATAGTGGAGTACGTATTATGATATATATAAAGAGAGGATCGGTGGATCAAATCCCTTACTAGTAGTATTCTCATTATAGAGACCATGCCAATCAGCCAAGGAGGAGCCTATGTTATGTTTATATGGTGTGTGCTAGCAAATGCTTTATGTGAAGTAGAACTGGATGTGAACTTGTTACAACTAATCTAATTGTCACCTAATGTTCACAAGAAATTCAAGAAAATCCTACAAACAATTTATGTTATAAAGCCCGTTTGGTGTCAATCGAGTGGGCAAGAAATGGTTGGAGCATGTAAAAAAAAAAAACCCTAGGGTACAAGCTTACGTGGATGGTATTCTAACACAAAGTGTAGTGGTAGACCTAGGCTCTTTCGTGAACATTATGAGTATGGATTCATTGGAGAGGTTAGGCATATCCATCCAAAATAATGTCACCACTATCCTAAAAATGGCTAATGATAGTTTGCGACAACCAAAAGGAATGGTGTCTCAAGTGCATGTGATCATAACGCATATTGAGTGTATTATTAACTTCTATGTTATTTGATTTGCTGGGAGACCAATCTATCAATTGTTACTTGGATGGTCTTGGATCTTACATTCATATTGTTTGGTGGATATCCTAGCTAGTCGGCTAATTTTTAGGCGTGGGTTTCAAAAGAATGATCTTGGATGCCTACCCTAAGTGCCCATTGAATGAGAGGGCATTACCTCCTACTATAGAATGAGAGGCCTTAGAGGGAATCTCCACCATTGGAACCTTGAGCTCTAGTGATTCTGATGAGGGTTCCATTATAGAAGAAGTGTATCAAGTATCCTTGAATGAGCCGATTGGAGCAAAAGATTGTATTCATGATGCTGATGTGACAGAGTTAGATCTTGGGACTCCTAATGATCCTTGCCCAATCAATCTCGGCACCACATTATCAGATGATGAGTGTATGAACTATGTGGCACTCCTACAAGAGTTTAGAGACGTATTTGCATGGAGCTATGATGAACAGAAGGGGATTTGTTCTATTGTTTCCGTGCATACAATCCCATTGAAAGAGGGTAGCAAGCCTATGAAGTAGAAGGTTAGATGGATGCCTTTTGAGTTGAGAGATCCTCTTTTTGAGGAATTGATGCATTTGAGGAAAGCACATTTGATCTTTCCCATTCAACACACTAAATGGCACTCACCAATTGTGATAAAGAAGAAGAATAATAATCAAATATACATATGTGTGGATTTTAAGGAGCTAGACAAGTGGGCAACAAAGGACTATTATCCCCAGCCATTTTTTATCGATCAAATTTTAGATCATGTGTCCAGCCAAGAGATGTACTCCTTCATGGATTGTTTTGTAGGTTACAACCAAATGGCCATAGCTAAGGAAGATAAGTTGAAAATGACATTCATTACAATCTTTGGTACCTTTGCGTACCATGTCATGGCTTTTGGTTTATGCAATGCTCTTGGATCCTAGCAAAGAACAGTTAACAAGATATTTACCAATATCTCCCTTGAAGAGCTTAAGGTTCTTATATATGATTTGGGGGCTTCCACAATCTGTGATAGACATCTCATTATCCTTTGAACGTGCTTTGAGTGTTGCTGTGAGTATTGCATAGCATTAAATCCTCAAAAGTGGGTATTCAAGGTGCCTTATGGTTTATAATTGGGTCATGTGAGCACGGCTAGCATTGCTACTAATCTTAAAAAGGTAGCTATCATTGTGGCCATGAGCCTACCCCCCATCCCCCTCATGACGTTCACAGCTTTGTTTTGTCTATGTGATATTATCATCAATTCATTAATACATTGGCTGAGCCCGCATTGCCTTTAACAAATCTCTTATTGCACAGCCATGTTGCTCAATGGATGGAACCATGTAAAGTGGCATTTAAGGATGTCAAGATGGAATTATCCAAAATGAAAATGTCAAAAGCTCCCAAGAGGGGTGAGGTTTTCTATGTTTCACAACTGCAACAATGCATAACATTAGTTATTGGTTATCCCAGATTTGGGAGATGTAGCTTTATCATCGGATTGCTTTTGCAAGCCAGAAGCTAGGTGTTTCAAAGCTTTGTTATAGCTATTCAGAGAAGGTCTATTTGGCTATTGTATTTGCCACCAAGGCATTTAGACATTATATTCTTTACCAGAAGGTGGTGATTTTCAGCAAGGCTAAGGGGTTACACCTCTACTATTGAACAAGCTTCAACCTCTTGATTGCCTAGCCAAGTGGTTAATCTCTTTGGAAGAGATTGACTATGATATCCAAAGTAAGAAACCGAAATTGCAAGGAATTATCAGATGTTTAGTAGATTTTGGTGAGCATAACAAAGAATGGGCTAATATTAGTGACTGTGAAGACCTATGCAAGATTTATGCAACTTCAATCCCCTTGTACTAGTGTTTATTATGCATTACCTATCCATAGACAACCTTGTGAAACTCTTTCTAAGTTTGAAAATAGAAATATTATTAAACAACAAGCACGTTGCATTTCATTAGTAGTAATTGGAGTCTTGTGTAGGAAGGGGATGGATGAGGTTTATTGCCATTGTGTGGTGCCTAATGAGGTGCCATTTATTTTAGAGGAATGCCACAATTCAACATGTGGGGACCATTTCACTAGTCGAATTACCACCTAGAAGGCTTTACGTGTAGGATATTGGTGGCCAACGTCGAGGGTTTTCCAAGAAGCTTTTGACTATGTAAAGCATTGTGATATCTGTCAAAGGCACGATGATAGGGAAAATCATAAGAGGCCGCTTAATCCCATTCTAGTGACTTTGCCCTTTGAAAAGTGGGCCATTGATTTTGTTAGACATGTGCATCCTTCATCTACAACACGGAAGCATTACATTGTGGCAACTAACTATTTCACAAAATGGTATGAGGCTCATACTACGATGAAGGATAATGCTAAGGAAATTACTAGTTTCATTCTAGAATAGACTGTTTACCATTTTGGTCCACCCAAATAACTTGTGTCTGCTAACCATGGGACACATTTTTTGAATAAGGTTATAGAAGCTCTGACTGAAACTTTGAAAATTAAACATAATAAAACTACATCTTATAACCCCCAAGGGAATGAATAGGTAGATAACAGCAATAAGTAGCTTGTGGGATTTTATGTAAGGCTATATTAGAATGTAAGCGTAATTGGGATAAGAACTTTATGTGGATATGCGGGCTTACAACACAACATTCAAAAGAGCAACATGCCACACCCCATTCAAGTTAGTATAGGGGGAAAAGTGTGTCTTGCCCTTGGATATTGAGTTACCTTTCGTAAGATTCTACTTAAATCATTATTTAGGTGAGGCAGAAACATTGCAAGAGCAATTCAGTTCTTTAGCACATCTTTATGAAATCAGATTGTAGAATTTGTTGCATCAAGAGTTAGGGAAGAAGCATATGAAAGCACTACACAATCTACGTGCCAAGAAGTATAAATTTCTTAAGGGTCAATTGGTCCTATACTATGATGCACGGTATGAGCTATTCCCAAGACAGTTAGAACCCAAGTGGGATGGCCCTTATAAAATTGTTTGTGTAGGGAAGAATGGGTCTATGGCCCTTTTACTAGATTTGCAAGGGGTAGAGTTTAAGATTAAAGTGGACTTCAATAAGTTAAAGCCATATTCTATGTAGGGGTTGACATAGGACTTGGTACCTTTGTAGGTCCTCCAAGATCCAACTTAAACTTGCGGAGTGTACCAAGGCAATAGGATGGAAAAAGTCATTCCTTATCTTGAGCATCCATAGTTACAGTAGCATTACCACTGAGGTAGAGTCATTTGATGGAGTAAGGGTTATCATATTATTGAGTAGCTAGATGGATCTTTCACGTGGGGCATCGAGGTCTATTGCCACCACGATTGTAGCATTCTTTCTAGTATCCTTGTTGAGTGTAGTGAGAAAGGAAGGATTGTACCTGTCACACACCCTCTCTCTTGGTTTGACTTTGATGATCATAAGTAGGAGTAGGTTGATCAGTAAGGCATGGCACATCAATGAAGCCTTGATCTATACATTGTATTTTGATGGAGCTTCCTGAGGGCCCACCAAGCATGTGAGTGTAGAGGTTGTCATTAAAGACCCCCATTGTAGAATGATTATGAAAATGGGAGTCTATTTAGGCACTGCTTTCACTAATAATATGGTAGAATGCAAGGCCTTACTCATGGGGCTAAATTTAGCCAAACATGGTGGTATTCATCATTTATTGGTAAAAGGTGACTCGCAATTGGTGATCAACCAGTTGAATGGGACTTACAATTGTGTGGGACCCCATTTTGCAGATGTACTATGGTGCAACCATGGATATGCTAGAGATCTTTGAGTTAATGACTTGTCAGGTGATTCCCTATCAATGGAACCACTTTGTAGCTCCCATGGCTAATCATGCCTTTATTGAATATGTGTTTTTTAATTGTGATCCTAAGAGTCTTCTAGAATTACCCACTGTTATTAGCCTAGGGCTACTTTGAGGATTGTTTGTTGCTGACATGTCCTGCTTTGGCTACTAGGTTAGTGTGGATAATGAGTCACATAGCAATCGATGAACTTCCAATTGAGTGGCCCATCTCTTGGTCTAGGTTTGTGCTTTAGGAGAGATTTTGAGGGGATCAAGGGCTTAACTTAGCATCACTTTGCTGATATTATTGCTTTCTCGATATATTTCATTAGGCCAAGAGGGCCAAATTCCTTCGCTGGGTGCAGGTGCTTTTAACCAGTGGGCTATTGTTTGAGTTTGGTTTTGCAAGTTAGTCCAACCAAGATTATGTTTTGTGCATTAACATGGACTCTACTTCTATACGGTGTGTCTCTATCACCTTGTCTCTTGTTAGTTTATGCTTCATGTTTTGAGAGGAAGGGGTAAGGATCACTTGTGTATTGTCTTCTATGGATCTAAGGCCAAGGCTTGGGCTCAAGATTGAGTGCCCTTGCTGATTTGAATGTTTTGATTGCTAGTTTCTTGGTGGAAGGTGTTCCTAGGATGAACTTGGGTGCCATCCTTGTTAGCTTGATAGTCAATAGGTGGCCGCCTTTCTTCTCTAGGGTAGCTTGCCTAGTTAAGAGGGTTCAATTTCATTGCTTGTCATGATAAAGTCCCCTAGTGTGTAACCTGTGTGTAAGGGGCTGGGTCTTGAGTGCAGCCTATGGGTTGAAAGTTATTGCAAGTCCCATCGTAAAGAAGCAAAAGAAAAAAAAATTGTGCTAGAAGATCCTTATCGCCTTGGGAGGATTTGGTAGGTTCCTAGCTTCGAATCAATGATGCCTAGCCATGGGGTTAAAAAGTTAAAAAAAGAAAATATTACATCTAGGTGTCACCTTGCGAGGTTCTAGTATGTTCTTGGGTTTGAGTCAGGCCTAGCACTGATACATAGATCTCCTTGAGGCACTACAATTAAGCCATTCCCACTAAAAAAAGGAAAAAAAGAGAAAATAAAAGGAAATGTATTTATGATGTTGGATTGAAAGTAAATTTCTCAAGGGATAGTGGGCTTAGTGTTTATTTTGTTTGGCATTAGTGGATCCTATGTGATAGGGATTCATCTTGGGCCTCTTGCTAGTGCTTGTGAGTCTTATGCGAGGGTGGGTTGTCCCTTAGGTGGTTATTCAGCTAGGCTAGGATGGCATTTGGGTCACCTTGAGAATGTTTGATAGCAAGGATCGTTATTGAGTGTCCTTCTCTTGGGGGGACCCTCATTTCCTGGTCCTAGTCTTGGCCATTGAATGTATAGTCTATGGGGATGAATGTTTTCTCTTTTCTCTACTCTTTAATTGCCTCTTTTTCTGTCGAGTATGCTTTCACATTTTGTGTTGTGTTGGCAAGTTGGTTCATAGATTCAACAGGATGGGTCACCCTATCCTATGGTCACCAATGATAAATGGATTTTAAGGTGCACTTTGCATTATGCTTAGAGTATTTCTTGCAAATCCCTAAGGAATTTTTAGTGAAAATTGAAGATTTAAAGCTTCACAGTGACCATTTGTGCAAAGTATTTGAGGTGTTTGATGTGGGTCATTTTAAAGCTAGAGACGAAGTAGAGCACAAAATCAAGTCTACAAACAAGGAAGAAGTGTCTAGCCATCATTTGGACATTAATTCCATGAATTTGAGGTAGAATTTCATACTAAGAGACCTTAATTTTTGGAGGAGCACGGAGTGGGCAGCCTAGCACGCCGAAAGTTGCCCAAGATTTGAAGGGGTGTTGACCAACCAATTTTAATGGGACCTAGGCCAAAGGTTGAAGGGGCACTTAATGTATGCAATTTTCAATATAAGAATCATGGAGAGAGAGAAAGAAGTTGTAGGAAAAGTGGAGACTAAATTTTGGGGTTGTTCTTGATCACTACACGTAGAATATACATCATCTCTCATGATTGAGAAAAATGAAGAATGGATCCCCCTCTCCATCCTCTATACAATTATGTTAATCTTGTGGCCCAATTCGAAGCAAATAGAATGTTGGTTTTTTAGTATTTTTGTCTCCTTTACATTGCAATATTTCTCTCTCCTCTCTTTCTACACATAATGGCAATTCCTATAAGAGAAGGGGGTTGGGTGCAAGAAAGGGAGAGGTGAAAGTGGTATGAAAAAGAATGTTTGTGCTACATTACTGGAGTCTGTCAAGGATTTCTCAAGCGTGTTGGCGGCTATCTCAGGTGTCAATGACCTTGGATTTCACATGGTGCCTTATACATGTTGCGATGCATAAGCGGTCTAAGCATAAGTACTCTAATTTTTATAGTAAACAAAATCCAAATAAAAAACTACTTGGTGGTGAATAAAAGAAGGCTTGAACTAATTCTCAACACTTCACATTCATTGATTATTGTTTTTCTAATTTATTATCCAATAAATAGCCAAAATTAAGAAAAAGTGAAAATAACAAAAATAGTAAAAATTTACTAGTAATTAGTAGTACACTAAGAATGATCTAAAAAATTAAAAAATATAAAAAAATCATACATTCATTCTCAAAATATGAAAAAACAAGGGTTTTTATATCTAAATATAGTTGTTTAGTAGCATGAGGTTAGCCTTGATGCCATCCATTGTATTCTAAGTGTGCCAAATGCTTAAAATTTTGATAAATGTTGTTGAAATGGATTAAATTCAAATGCATATAATATATAGGCCGATCTTGTGTTATTTGTTTACTCAAGGGTAGCATGAGTTGGGATACTCAGTATCCTTGAGTTTATGTAGCAACGCCACATATCATTAGAGCATATTCACGAAAAAATATAAAAAGATTGTTTGCTGCACACACTTCCACTTTGTCTTCTTCATTAATAATGCTTGGATACCTTTCATTCACTTATGCATGCAAGCATTATTCTGCACACACTGACATATAGCACTTATTTCATGTTGACTGAGTGTATAAGGAAGATTCAAGCTGATTAGTCACAAGGGTTCAAGGGTTAAGTGGTCAGATAGAGTAGAGTAACTATTATGATTTGTTTAAAGAGACGAGAAACAATAAGTCAAATCCCAAACCAAGTAATACACTCATAATTAGAGGTCATGGAAAATTAGTTGGGGAGGAGCTTGTGTTACGTTTATGTGGTGTTCTAGACACCTTATGTTGGGCACTCCTACTTGGAGTTTGAGGTAGGCAGTTAGTTGATTGGACTACAATGCAATATGTTAATGTTTAAGGAGAGATCTTCTAGCTATAACTAGTCATTCATGGCCGCAGGGCTGTTGGTGTGCAGATCGGATGCTAGATGTGTACGAAGCGAGCGTCGAAAGGTCCCTAAGAATAAAGAACTCTACTTTTGCACAAAAAACAAGAAGATAGACTTTGCACGACATGAGGCAAAAAGACCAATCGGGTACAATCTCCCCCCATGCCTTGTGTGAGCGCTCCACAAAGCATGTATTTAATAATTTATTCATCTTCAAGCTAAAAAATAGCCCAATTTTACAATTAGCATGCTTTAGCTTTTGTGTTTGCTTTTGTCCAAATAAAGAATAAGCGGTTGGGCGGCCCAAGAGTCGAGTACTGCCCAAAAACAATTTCCAATAATTAATATTTAAACCGTGCACCTATGCACATACAAAATAATAAATATATGCCAAGCACTTCAATAAATAAGCACGCCAAAATAAATATTAGCGCCACGCCTAAGACGTGTGCCCATCAAAATGATAATTTCTTCTAAATAACTTGAATACACGCTATCGCCTAGTGCTTCGCAGTGCCACCGCCGCCTACTCTACACATCAATTGAAGCATTCATGATTGTTAGAAAATAATAAAATTAAACCGACAAAAGTGAACACCTAGCAGTCTTCAGCTACAAAATAAATAAATAGGTTGGAACTCTGTCCTAACCTTAATTTAATATGAGTGTGTGCTCTAAACTCATAAAAGTCTATTAATTTAAATATGTATTTTGCGGAGTTACCCACTATGGAATCACCCACTTGCACATTAAATTAACGTGACACCCGAAAAGGACAGGCGTCCTCGTCAACTTTTCACACGGAATCCACCTTGTGTACGAGCCTCAATAAATAAATATAATTTTACGAAATCCATTGCAAAACCTCACGGAATCCACCATGGAATATGCCTCCTGGCATCGTACCCCCGGGGTGGGATAGCAATTGTCCTCAATTGCTATTAGCTCAATGTGGAGCCAACAGTGAGGGATAAGCACTTAGGTCACGAGTATGCATCCATTGGGCTTCTTCAACAGGATGATATTTAAATTTCACCAAATATCTAGAATATCTACGGCCAGTTCTAGTGGTCATATAATTAGTGTCTAAAATGGTTTTGGGTTCAAGGATTTCAATTTCTTCTTCTAACAAAGGAGGATTTTCATAGACAGGGTGGATAAGTAATTGGCCTTTGAAAGGTTGTAACAAACTGATATGAAAAGTATTGTGGATTTGCCAGTGTTGGGGTAGTTCTAATTTAAAGGCATTGTTATTGATTTTGTGAATGATTTTGAAAGGTCCATAAAATCTAGGAGCTAACTTTACAACAGGGTGTTTCTCAATACTTTGTAATCTTCTCTTTTCAATACGTAACCAAACATAATCATCAACTATGAAATTCATAGCTTTTCTTTTCTTGTTAGCTTGTTTTGTATATGATTGCTGGGCTTTCGCAATCATGTCTTTAACTTCATAAAAAATAGTAGCATGCATATTGGCAATATCATCAGTAGCTTTAACTTTGTTTGATAATGAAGTAATAGGTGTAGGCAGTCTATATCCATAAATGATTTCAAAAGGTGCTTTTCGTGTAGCCATATGTGGGGTATTATTATATGCAAATTGAAGTAAATCCAAGTGTGTATCCCATGTTTGTGGTTTTAAAATTGTGTATGCTCGTAAAAGATCCAAGATTGTATTGTTTGTAGCTTCTATTTGCCCATTTGTTTCAGGATGAAATGCTAATGAAAAATCAATCTTTGTTCCCATATTAGCAAACAAAGTAATCCAAAATTTATTGCAGAATCTAGAATCATGATCAGAAATAATAACTTTTGGCAAACCATGGTTAGTGAAAATAGTTTTCAAAAATAATTGAGCAGCTTGAGATGCAGTTAACGTTTTCTTGCATGGAATGAAATATATTTGTTTGCTAAACTGATCTACAATAGTCCAAATCATATTGTGATTAGCTTGAGTGTTAGGCAAACCAGTAATAAAATCCATTGAAATATATTCCCATGGTCGTTTTGGAATTGGTAAAGGCATTAACAAACCATATTGCTTACCATGGTGTCGCTTAACTCTTTGACAAATTAAACATTTAGATACAAAGTTAGAAACATCAGATTCCATCTGTGGCCAGTAAAAATCTTCAACCAATGTACATGAAGTGGAAATCAGACCTCTATGGCCTTGATATGGGGGACAATGAATTTCATGCAATACAAATGATCTAAATGGAATAGTTACACATAACTTTTTCTCATAAAACATAAATCCATCAGCATAAGACAATGACTCAATTGAAATCCAATTATTTGCAATTAATTTATTCCAATCAGCTTGAAAACTAAGGTCTTGAGCATAGGCATCTTTCATAGGAATAAGGAAATCAAAAGATATCACAAAAATATTATGAATAGTTGGTCTTCTACTCAAGGCATCAACAACATTTTTTGTAAAAGAGTGGAATTTTTTGTAAAAGCTAGTAAGACATAAGAAATAACGTAATTCATGCACATTTTTAGGTATCGGTCAATTCAAAATTACTTATATCTTTTTAGGATCAACTTTAATACCTTCAGATGCAACAATGTGTCCTAAGTATTCAATGTGAGTTTGAAAAATTCCACTCTTTTCAGGATTAGCATATAATCGATTCTCTTTCAATAATTTGAAAACCAAGGATAAATGTTCATAATGCTCGTTCTCATTTTTACTGAAAACCAATATGTCATCAAAGAAAACAATGGCATAATGCTGATGCTTCAAAAATATGCGATTCATCATACAACTGAATGTGGCTGGTGCATTAGTTAAACCAAAAAGCATAACAAGGAATTCATAATGTCCAAATTGAGTCCAAAATGCAGTTTTGAAAATATCAGGTGTGTCCAGTCATACTTGATGGTATCCAGATTTAAGATCTATTTTGCTAAATATTGCATCCCCTTTAGTTTATCCATGAGGTCATCTACCCTAGGGATCAGATATCTATTCTTGACAGTGATCTTATTTAAGGCATGATAATCAATGCTAAAACTTGTTGAGAATGAAACATGAAAAAGTGTGAAGAATTTTAAAATAGATCATGATGGTGAGTTTAGCTCAAAGGACTTTGAAGACTTTTCCCAAAGCAAAGGGATTAAGTGTCAATTGATGACATACAACAGAGTGATATTGTTGAATGCTAAAATCACACCATTATGAAAATGGTAACATGCATGCTTAATGCTAAGGGATTTCCTAACCAATTTTGGGCCAAAGCTATTAATATTTTAGTCTACATTCTCAATCAAAGTTATACAAAAGCTCTCAAAGAAAAGCCCCACACAAGTTCTATAGTACTAAGAAACCATCTATCTTGCACTTTAACATTTTTAGCTATGAATGTTATACACATGTTCCAAAGGATAATATATATAAGCTTAAGCCAAAATGTACCAAAATATATCTTCTTAGGTTATAGTGATGAGCAAAAGGTTTACAAATTGTATGAGCAAGAGGTAAAGAAGATCATGCCGAGTCATGATGTGGTGTTCAAGAAGCAACCATACAGATTGGAGGATGAAAAGACAAGGTTTTTCACATTATCATCATGTGAAGAAGTATTCCATTATGAACGTATCCCAAGAACTATCCCTATCCTCAAGGAGGAGGAAGTATCATCTTCAGATGATGAGGGGATGAGGAGAAAGTTAAGAGAAGCTATAATTGCACCATTGGAAAAGCCATTGTCATGATGGATGAAGCAACTCTATGATCGCAATAATCCTACAACTGCAACTATTGAGAAAAAGGAAGATGGATCAAGGAGATCTCATAGAAAAGAGGAGCAAAGAAAGGCTTATGCTTGCATAGTCAATTGGTCTTGATGGCTCAAATTATGAGAGAAGTAAAGAAACTAACAAACTTGGAAGAAGTACTAGCTAAAGCAGCATGGAGAGAAACTATGCAAGCTGAATATGACAACATAATGAGGAATGACAAGGCATGCAATGGACTAAAACAAGCCCCTAGTGCATCATACCAATATTCGATATTTAAGATTGTTTAAAGCTCAAACTTCAATAGATGTGTCCTAGATATTAACTTGTATGTTTATAATATGGTGAAAGGTCTATAGTGATTGTCTTATATATGGATGATCTTATTATCACATGTGACTATGAAGATACAATCCATTAGACTTGAAAGGATTTGAGATCCGAATTTGAAATGATAGACTTGGGCTTACTACACCATTATTTAGGGATTGAAGTTTGGGAAAATTTTCATCTCTCAATAGAAGTATACATGGATAATCTTGAAAGAATTTGGGATGACCAAGTGCAAGAAGATAGCTATACCTGTGGAGGTGAATGGAAAATTATCCATTGAGGATACATCAGCACTAGCAGACATTGGAAGGTATAGGAGGTCAGTTGGTAGCCTCATCTATTTGTGCAACACCATGCCAGATATCAATTTTGATGTTGGTATTTTGACCAAGTCTTCAAACAAACCACAAGAAAGTCATTGGAATATTGGGATGCGGGTACTCAAATACTTGAAGGGAACTTTTAATATCACATACCGTTCTGAAATTTATCTTATGCAAAACTATGACTTAGACTTGACATGTGACATTGATTCTAGAAAGTCAATTTTTGAATACGTCTCTCTTTGGGTTCATAAATCTTCTCTTGGATCAATAAGAAGCAACCAAAAGTGGCCCAAAGCAAAGTACAAGGTAGCTTGTTTTGCTACATGTGAAGTAGTGTGGTTAAGAAGAATCATATGTTATATGGGAGTGCAGAATAAAGATTCAACAATGCTAAGATGTGACAATCAAAGTTGCATCACCATTGCCAAAAATCCATTGTTTCATATGTGTACCAAACCATAAATAAGGTCTATTCTACCATGAAAATTAATAGAAAACTAATGTACTGAACTAAAAAAATAACAAGAAATAACATGAAATGCTTCAATCATGGCCATGCCATAGACATCTTCCATTATACCACAGCACAATGTAGCCATGGAAGTTGAAATCAAGATACAAGAAACAAAGCTTGGTACTCACCCCAAGATAGTGATGAACAAGAAATCTCTAAGAAAAATAGTGTAAGTGTCAAAAAGCTCCCCACATTAGCACTTCTTTCCTTTTTATAGTAAACCCTAGTATCATCATGGCTAAGGTATTTACACGGTTTATTTTGGTAAAGGTAAGTGAACTAACGTGGCTAATTTGCTTCATTACAAACCATCCCTTCCCAAAGATGGTTTTGTTCTCAAAACTAAAGATAATGGGGTAATAGACAAGTCATTAATGAAGCAAATCATGTTGAAAGCACTTTCCATGAAGAAATCTCCTAATAAACTTGAAACTATGAAATGATTGTTTGCTGTCCAAACAGGGCTGAATTTGTAAAACTGTCATAACTTTTGATTGGAGTGTCCAATTTGAGTGTTTGAGGTATAAAAATGAAGTACACGACCCAAGACACCAGCTCATGCCATCAAAACCACTTTTTGATATCGTTAAGGTAATTTAATTCTTGATAGAAATTTCACACAACAAGCTGTCTGATGCTAGGAGGCATATTTCACGGTGGATTCCGTGCCACGGTGGATTCCGTGAGGTTTTACGGTGGATACTGTAAACTTTGATGACCAGGGCTCATACACAAAGTGGATTCTTTGTGCGAGAAGTTGATGGGGACGCCTATCCTTTTCGGGCGTTTCATTAATTTAGTGTGTACATGGGTGATTCCATAGCGGGTGATTCCGCAAAATGCATATTAAATTAATAAACGTTTATGAGTTTAGAGTGTGCACTCGTAATAAATTAAGGTTAGGATTGATTTCTAACCAATTGATTTATTTTTGTAGCTGAAGACTGCTAGGTATTCACTTTTGTCGTTTTAATTGTATTATTTTACTAACGATTGTGAATGCTTCAGTTGATATGTAGAGATAGCAGCAGTGGCGGAGAAAAGCATTGGAGGATAGCGAGTATTCGATTTATCACTTATATTTTGATGGGCGCATACCTTAGGCATGGCGCCTATATTTTGTCGTGCCTATTTATTGAGGCATTGGATATTTGTTTATTATTTTGTATGCGTATGGGCGCACGATTATGTTATTTGTACTTGGACATTGTATTGGGTATGCCTGACTCTTTGCGCACCGCCCATTAGCTTTATTTCTATTTTGTGCTAAAGCAAACTCAAAAGCTAAGAGCTTGCTATTTTGTAATTTGGGCTATTATTTGAGCTTGAAGATGATGAATACATAAAATACATGCTTTGTGGAGCGCTCGCACAAGGCATGGGGGGAGATTGCACCCAATTGGTCTCTTGTTCATATCGTTTATGCTTTTTACTTTGAGTTTTGTGCAAAAAGTAGAGTTCTTTTGTTCTTGGGGACCTTCTGGCATTCACTATGCAAGCATACAGCATCCGATCTGCGCACCAGTAGTATCAGAGCGAAGCTGAGATCAAGAGCTTCCAATCGCTACCCATCTTGTGCGAAGGCGGAGCTCCTGGAACGATCGATCTCTACGGTCAATCTCATCGCGAACGGTTGATACGGGTGGATTCTTGGCGATCAAGAATCTCTGTTTCCATGATCAGATCGCAAAGGACCGGCCTAAGGAGGCGGAGGACCACGTGGATATCTCCTACATCAAGTCGTCTTCAAACAGAGATAAGACTCCATAGCTTAAAAGCTTAAAAGCTTTAATTCAAAGCTTAAAGAAGCTTTAAAATCTTCACAATTTTTATTCGGTGCCTCAGAGGATGATTCTGAAATTTTTGCCGGGCTGAAAAAATGCCCCCCCCCTAAAATTCGTTGTTTTGATTCTGATAAGTCACAAGCTTAATCACTTAAGCTTTCAAATCTCACAAGCTTCATAAATTCTGCAAGTCTTTCAAGTTCAAGTTTTGCAAGTCTGCTAAATCAGCAACCAAGTTCTGTAAGTCTTGGTACTTTGCAAGTCACACAAGTCTGCAACTCTGCAAGTCAGACAAGTCACCTGAAGTCAAAACTGACTTCTGTTCAAAACTCATAGAAGGGCTGTTCCTACGCAAAAACTCCAAACTGCAAAGTTGTTCATTGGAAGATACTCTTCGCATACGCAGGTTTGCTGAACCATTTTTAGCACGCGCAGAAGATTAAAATGCAGATTTTTCAAAGATTACAAATTCCCCAATAACCAAAGACGAAGATTGTGAAAGCCACACACAAAAATATATAAGCCTTGTACACCCGATCTTGAGCTATGCTCATCCCGCTAATTGGATTTTGAGAGTGTGAGGTCTTTTGAAGTTTTGCAGGATGACGGAATCACATATGGATGATTTAATGGCTGAAGGCGATCTTCCTGAACCTACGATGGAGCAAAAGCTAGACTTAATTATGATGCAGTTGGATGAAGAAGACAAGCTAGGCAAGCATTACAAGCTCAATTGGCTAATTTACAAAGATCAACTACCGACAAAGAGGAACCTCAATCTGAAGACCTTATTTGACGTACCATCAACGCGACTCTCGAAGCTCAATCCATCCGCAAGGAAACAAAGATAAGTAAAAGACATTTTAAATTCCGTACTTTCAATGGCACTCGAGAGGGAAAAACCGTTCGTGCATTTATCAGTCAGTTTGATGACTACTTTCATGAGGAAATATATGCAAAAAAATATAAAATCAAGTGTGTTACTAATCATTTAGTGGATAGAGCATCTCTTTGGTGGACCGTGGTTCGTAAGAGTATAGATTGTCCCACTACCTGGGAGAATTTCAAGAAGAAGTTTATGCAGAATTTCCTTCCTCCACAATTCCATGAAAAAGCCATAAGCAATGGGACCTTCTTCAGCAACAAGATCGTGAGCCTATTCCTCAGTACACTGAACGCTTTTGGAATGCATTACTCTAGTTACGCATGCTTGAAGACGTACCTAAAGCGACACACAAGCACAAGTATATGTCTGGATTACTTGGGCATTACTACGCTGAAGTCAATATGTTCAAGCCTGCAACTCTTGAAGACGCAATTTCATTAGCTCATGACACTGAAGACAAGCTTTGAGGAAGAGACAAGCGTCCACAGCAATTCCAAGCCAATGGTAACTATGGATCTAAGCAATTCAACTCAAATTTTAAAAGATTTAATCAAGGTCATTTTCCTTCATCATCTTTTCGTAAGTCTTGGGCAAAACCACCTGCTTTACCATCCAATACCAACCAAAACTCCAAGCCCATTCCATAGCCAAATCCTAATATCCCTAGACTTCCTGCCATTGCAAACAATGTAACCAAAGCCAAACCTATAGTATGTTATAAATGCCACCAACCTCAACATCTAGCAGCCAACTGCCATTCGAAGAAGCCACCTGTCCATATCAATTACCTTGGAGCAATGGAAGATGACGAACATGAAGAAATGCCTGATTTCACGGAAGATGAAGACAACATTACCACTCCTTCGGATACTTTACCAGGTATGCCAACTCCACATTGTTTATTGACAATGAAATGTTTAGTGCATGGAAAGGAAAAGATTATTTTGCATGATGATGGTAGTACTCATGATTTTATTTCTGCAAAGTTAGTGAAAGAATTGAAATTACAAACTGTTCCTACGCATTATCGCATTAAAGCAGCATTCTTAGGCACAAGGTATAATGGAACACAAGAAGTGCATGACTTAGAAATTCAAATTGGTCAATACACTGAAAGAAGGAATTTTCTAGTTGTACCATTACAGTCCAGTGATATTATCTTAGGTATGCCTTGGCGTCATCAGCATAACCGTGATATAGATTATTCCACACATTCGATTAATATTCAATTTCAAGGAAAACATATTACATTGTATGGTATGCATGCATCTAATGCTTTTCCACTGCTTTCGCATACTCAAGCTAAACGTGCATTACGCAAAAGTAGTAAATCTTATCTCATTTGGGTGAATGAACTGCAAGTTAAAGAAAATCATATGCATCTTAGGCATAAAGAATTTCTTGCATACTTTAAAGACTGTTTTATAGAAGATCTACCACCTGGTTTACCTCCTTCACGTCCAGAAGACCATAAAATAGATTTGATTCCTGATACACAACCACCTTGTAAAAGCACCATATAGGCATAACCAGATAGAGCAAAAAGAAATTCAAAATCAAGTTGAGGAATTACTAAATAGAGGATTGATTAGACCTAGTAGTTCTCCATTTGATGCACCTGTTTTGTTAGTAAAGAAGAAAAATAATACTTATCGTATGTGCATTGACTATCGTGCTTTAAATAAGATCACAGTAAAGAATAGGTATCCAATTCCTAGAGTCGATGACCTTATGGATAAACTGCAAGGTTCTGCTATATTTAGTAAAATAGACCTTAAATCTGGTTATCATCAGGTAAGACTAGATAAGTCTGACATATTCAAGATTGCATTTCAGACACAATTTGGTCATTATGAATTTTTAGTGATGCCTTTCGGATTGACTAATGCACCTACTACATTTAGTAGAATGATGAACCGTATATTTTTGAAATATCAGCATTGTGTTATTGTCTTCTTTGATGATGTTTTGGTGTTTAGTCAAAATGAGAAAGAACATTACGAACATTTGTCATTGGTTTTCAAGTTATTAAAAGATAATCAATTGTATGCCAATCCGAAAAAGAGTGAGTTCTTTAAAACAGAAATTGAGTATTTAGGTCATATTGTATCATCACATGGTATTAAGGTTGACCCTAAGAAAATAGAAGTAATATTGAACTGGCCTATACCTAAAAATGTGCATGAGTTACGATCTTTCCTAGGTCTTGCTAGTTTCTACAGAAAGTTTGTGCGTAATTTTTCATTACTTGCTTTACCTTTGACCAAACTTTTGAAGAAAGGTATTGTTTAATCAACAAAAATCCTTTGACTTATTGAAACATGCATTAACCCATGCTCCTGTATTACAACTGCCTGATTTTAATAGACCATTCTTTTTAGTAGTGACTGATGCTAGCAGATCTGGAATAGGAGCCGTACTTATGCAGGACAATCATCCTATAGCCTATTCTAGTTGTAAACTGAAACCCTCCAAACTTAAATATTCCACATATGATAAAGAATTATTAGCTGTAGTACAAGCTTTAAGACAATGGAAACATTACTTAATGGGCTCTGAATTTATGATTAAGACCGATCAACAAAGTATTAGACATTTACTTAGCCAACCCCAAATATTTGACCGACATATCAAATGGGCAGCCTTTATTCAGAGTTTTCATCCTATCATCCAATACCAACCCGGTAAAGAAAATGTAGTGGCCGATGCATTAAGTAGAAGACCTGCCATTCATAATATTTCTGTTATATCATTTGATTCTTTAACTCCTATGAAAGATACTTAACATCAGGACATTACTTTTCATGCTGATTGGAATAAATTAGTTGGAAATAACTTGATTCCTATTGATTCACTGTCTTATAATGATGGATTCATGTTTTATGAAAAGAGATTATGTGTTACAGTTCCATTCAGATCTTTTGTTTTGAATGAGATTCATTGTCCTCCATATCAAGGTCATAGAGGTATCATATCTACTTTACGTACATTAACTGAAGATTTTTATTGGCCGCATATGGACACTGATGTATCTAACTTTGTTTCTGAATGTTTGATTTGTCAAAGAGTTAAGAGACATCATGGTAAACAATATGGATTACTTATGCCTTTGTCTATCCCATCAAAATCATGGGAACAAATTTCTATGGATTTTATTACTGGTTTACCTAATACTAAAGCTAACCATGATATGATTTGGACTGTAGTAGACAAGTTTAGTAAACAAGCATATTTCATTCCATGTAAGAAAACTTTAACAGCATCACAGGCAGCACAATGGTTTTTGAAAACTGTTTTCACTAACCATGGATTACCAAAAGTTATTATTTCTGATCGTGATTCTAGATTTTGTAGCAACTTTGGTTATAGATTGTTTACACCTGTTGCATCTTTATCAAATAGAATTCAGAGTGCTGATGATATTGCTAGTATGCACGCTACTATTTTTGATGAAGTTAAAGACATGATTGCCAAAGCCCAGCAATCATATACCAAACAAGCCAATAAGAAAAGACAAGCAATGAATTTCAAAGTTGATGACTATGTTTGGTTGAGAATAGAAAAACGTAGATTACAAAGTGTAGATAGATATCCAGTTGTGAAATTAGCCCCTAGATTCTATGGACCATTTAAGATCATTCACAAAATCAATGACAATGCATTCAAGTTAGAATTACCACCTCACTGGAAAATTCACAACACATTTCACATTAGTTTATTACGACCCTTTAGAGGCCAATTACGTGTACACCCTGTTTACGAAAACCCACCTTTGTTAGAGGAAGAGACTGAAATACTTGAACCTGAAGCTATCATAGATACTGACTTTATGACCACTAAAACTTGCCGAAGATATTCTAGATATCTAGTTAAATTTAAGAACCATCCTGTAGAGGAAGCCCAATGGATGCACGCTAGAGACTTAAATGCTTTCCCCACTCTGCTAGCTCCACATTGAGCTAGCAATTGAGGTCAATTGCTATCCCACCCCGAGGGTATGATGCTAGGAGGCATATTTCACGGTGGATTCCATGCCACGGTGGATTCTGTAAGGTTTTACGGTGGATTCCGTAAACTTTGATGACCGAGGCTCATACACAAAGTGGATTCTTTGTGCGAGAAGTTGATGGGGACGCCTATCCTTTTCAAGCATTTCATTAATTTAGTGTGTACATGGGTGATTCCATAGCGGGTGATTCCGCAAAATGCATATTAAATTAATAAACGTTTATGAGTTTAGAGTGCGCACTTGTAATAAATTAAGGTTAGGATTGATTTCTAACCAGTTGATTTATTTTTGTAGCTGAAGACTACTAGGTATTCACTTTTGTCGGTTTAGTTGTATTATTTTACTAACGATTGTGAATGCTTCAATTGATGTGTAGAGATAGCAGAGCAGTGGCGGAGGAAAGCATTGGAGGATAGCGAGTATTCGATTTATCACTTATATTTTGATGGGCGCATACCTTAGGCATGGCGCCTATATTTTGTCGAGCCTATTTATTGAGGCATTGGATATTTGTTTATTATTTTGTATGCGCATGGGTGCACGATTATGTTATTTGTACTTGGACATTGTATTGGGTACGCCTGACTCTTTGGGCACCGCCCATTAGCTTTATTTCTATTTTGTGCTAAAGCAAACTCAAAAGCTAAGAGCTTGCTATTTTGTAATTTGGGCTATTATTTGAGCTTGAAGATGATGAATACATAAAATACATGCTTTGTGGAGCGCTCACACAAGGCATGGGGGGAGATTGCACCCAATTGGTCTCTTGTTCATGTCGTTCATGCTTTTTACCTTGAGTTTTGTACAAAAAGTAGAGTTCTTTTGTTCTTGGGGACCTTCCGGCATTCATTACGCAAGCATATGGCATTTGATCTGCGCACCACTGTCTATCCTACAACTGCAATAATCCCACTATTTTGAAGGAATCATGAAGCCCTAGAGAGGATGATTGAATATGTTGAGGAATTAGTATTGCAAGCGTTATTTACAACCTATCAACAATGAAAGTCACTGAAGTCTAATATGCCTCCAAGGTCTAATGGATAGCCATAAAAATAGTCATCACAAGCATAAGTTCCTTCTGCAAAAAAATATATCCCATCATTGCCTCCCAGGTCAAATGAAAATAGGGAAGCATCCTCATGATCCCCTGAATCAAATAGGAAGATAATGTAATCAATTGAGAGCATGTCATTTGAAACCATAGATTGGTGAATGAATTCATGAAGCTCCTTTACATCTCCCTCTTTAATTACTACATTCACTTGGTCTTTAGCATGATGTAGGTTAGAAAGCTGATAGGCATCATGATCAACTTCAAAGGATTTGTAAGACTTTCCATCTTGGACTTTACAATCCACTTCCTCTTCTCCCTCTTCAGCTTCCTCTTCATTGTTCGGAAACTTTATAACCAGCATCACTTTAACATTCCTTTTCCTTCATATATCTTTATGATTAGAAGATATTGATTCAGCACATCTATAACATAAGCCTTGTGCATGTAATCCTCTAATATCATCACCGGTTAAGTGTTTTCCTCAAATAACATCATGCTGGCCACTATGGCTATCATACTTCTCATGATAAAATAGTATTCCATAGTCATGACCACATTCATTTCTACTAGCATAATGCTGATGTCCAGGAAACAATTGATCATCATCATAATATTGACTATGGAATGGTTGATCATCATAGAAATATTGATCAACATGCTACCCATGTTCACTAGCATAATGCTGCTCATGTCCAAGCTCATGATCATATACATGTTGCTACCCATTGATGTATGACTTTCCATTTATATACATGTCAAAATAGTTGAAACCATTCTCAAATCCTTGTGGCCTTCCCACATGATTCTCATTCATGGAAGAGTGTCCAAAATGATTGCAAGGGTGTCCTTGCTTTTGGGCCTGACCATAAACATAATGATTGACATGTTGTTGCTATCCAAAAATATTATGACCATCACTTGCATGATGCAACTCAATGCAGTTCTCATCACTGTCATATGCATGTTTTTGGTCATACCAATGCTCATTGTACTCATGATACCTTGCATATTCTTCATAATCTTCATGATAAGCATTGTTTGTTTACATAGTATACTTGTTGTTCCTGCATAGCTGCTCCAAATGCATAGAAAAATGGTTGCTCATGTTCTGAAAATAAGAGCTTTGAGCCATCCAAAATCTTCATCATCTTATTACCAGATTTATGCTATTGGTTAAACCTGCCATATGGAGACTCCCACCCATACATAAAAAAATTCCACAAAGATCAGATCTTACATCTTCAACGCGGTCCAAACAATGGTATCGATCACGTACAATAGGATACATCCCATAGTCATCGCAACCACATCCAACATGAAGCACTTTTGACTGATCATTCATGAGATCCTCCAATGTGCACTGAGATGACCGTCCCTGAGAAGGTTGTTGGATAAGGTGCTGCTGAGGATGTTGAGGTTGAGGATGGGGCTGAGGTTGGGGCATAGGCTGATGGGGTTGCATATTGGGTTGTTGAACAATATATTCCTACATAGGAAATGGCTGAGGAGTTTGTAAACATGGTTGTGGTGTTGCACCTAGCATCTACTGCCTGCTGGGAAGTTTGTTGCTACTAAATCTGCATTTGTTGATATTGTTCATATTATTGATAGTACTCTTGATACCACTATTGATAACACTGATCAGCTGCATGAACACTTTGTTATTGTACATCAGATTGAGGTATCATTTGTTGCTGCTATTGTTGTACACCAAGCATTGCACCAAGAATATCATGAATGAATATCAATTTTCTTTATTAGTCAAACACTTTCTAAGATGGAATCTAATTATTCAATGATATAAAAATACATTGCTATAGTTTGGTTGCTACAAAGACTCCATTCTTATGCACATGGTGATGACACTCAAAAGAAGCATAAAAACAAGGCACAAAAGAATCCAAGCATGCATCATTGTTACAAAATCACTAGAATAATATCCCACATAAGGGGGAGGGGGGCCACATCTATTAAAGTCAATGGTATGCTTTCAATTGTTATGTGCTTACATTTGTAAAGGGTAGGAATACTCAAAATTAAAGGCCAAAGGCCTTATAATATCAAATGTATCAAAGTTTCAAAGAAATAATAAAAATACGAAGGGGTGTGCTTTTTGGGGAAGAGGTGGGGTGGAGTGCACGAGTGGTTATGTGCCTCTTTCCCTTCCCTCTCTTCTCCAATTGCATATTCTCCCTTTTTGGTGGTGCAAAAATTTCTCCTCTCTCCTCTGTCTTTTGTGCAAAAATTTCTCTTTTTCCTTTTGCTCTTGCATAATGATTGAAGCTATGGATGAATATGAAAAAAAAAATTATTACTAAAAAATAGATTTATGGTTTCTTTTCAGTTTTGAGATTAATGGCATAGCCATACACATAGATTTTGCAGGCTTTGTCCTTGGTTTTGTGGTTGATTATGTTCGTGGGAGGGTTGCTGTCATTTTGGTGCGCAGCCGGGGAAAAAGTTGATCTCAACAATTACAACTCGAGGGAGATTTTATGGTGACAATAAGTGTTAATGCATTACAAAGATGAGAAGCTGTTGTGGCACACCAATAGTGCTAAGAAGAAAAAGAAGAAGAAAGATTGCAAGCACCAGAACTTCACCACAAAAAAAAGAGCCCCTTTTTTATCTTGCATGTGTGTGATCCTAGGCTTTTCGAGACTGATTAAAGAAATAGAAGAGGAAGCACCTACATCATGGAAAAGTTTTTCTTGTGGATCCAGAATAGAACGAAATCTCAAAGGGCACTTTAAAAGGAATTTCCAATGCAAAGCCAAGGAGCCTGCACATCCTATAGAAATTCTTCTTGACAAGGATTGGAGATGATGGAGCATAAGCAAACATTTCATTCAATTTATCTACAATAATTTTGCTACTAGTTGAAGAATATTAAGGAAATGAATGATAAAGGATGAATGCAGAAGAGTGGATGGCTATGGCATAGCAGAATCAGAAAAATGAGAGACAATTGATCAAGGAATCAAGAAGAAGAAGAAGGAAGATTCTTCTTTTAACGATAAAGGAGGAAGACAAGATAAAGGAAGAAGAGGCAAATGATTATAGTGTTGTAGTTCATGATACAGAAAGAGAGGATGCACCAATAGGATCCTACCATCACCTTTTGGAAGATTGAAGCAGCGGTACACCTTAGCTCGCCTACTACCTATCCATGTTCTTCATCTAACTTCCCCTTCCCACTCCTCCATCACCGCACATCGGTGGCTAGTCCAATGCTATAGACATCACAACAATAACATCCATGGCTATGGCATGCATCCCAAACATCCCATGTGACAATCGACACTCGCTTCCATCTCCTAAGAAGAAGAAGCAGAAGCAAAAAAAAATAGTAGCAATAATGTGTTTCTTTGCCTTCTTCTTTTGCCTCATCATCCACAACCTTCTCCTCTTCTCCATTACCAACAAGGCCTCCTCGCTCTCCATGGTGGCCTTCTTATCCCTTCCATACACAGACATACCATAGCAACTTCCAAGCAGTTGTGTAGAGAGAGAGAGAGAGAGAGAGAGAGAGAGAATGCCCTTGAATGTAGAGAAATAGAAAAGAAGAAGAGGAAGAAGAAGCAGATATACATGTAGCAGGGAACAAACAAATGACCTACCCCTTCAAAAATTCTCTTCCTCTTCTCCTCTTCATTGGCTACCCTCCTTCAACCCTTTCTCCCTTCTCCATAGTTAGTTAGGCTCCAACTCATACAAGCGCCTTCCCTATGAGTCCTAGTGACTAATCCACCAACGATATCCCTTCTCTTCTCCTTTTTCCAGGAAACACAATGCCTCTTCCCCACCATTACCCTTGATAGTGTGCAAATGGAAGAAGAAAGACACAGTAAAAAGGAATAGGGATAAGAAGAAGAAGAGGAAGGACCAGGCAGGCTGCCATAGTTCTTCTCCATCCCTCAGCATAAATAATGTCACTCTACTACTGTCGAATAGGCATCACAAGGATACGTGCATCGAAGTCAAGACAAGCCACAACCAGCACCACCCGCCCTCCTTCAAGCTCTAGGTTTCCTTCACCAGGCGGTCCAAGGGTCTAGCAGAAGACACGAAAGAAGAAGAAGTAGAAGTAGAAGCACAGTGAAGAAGAAGAAGACAAAGAAAGAAAATCAATGGGGTTTTTTTCCTCCATTTTGTCCCTCCCCATCGTCCAGTCATCGCCTTCAACACTTGGAAGTGGTTCCTTCGATCATGTGGAATAAACCTAGCAGTAACACACACAAGGTTAAACAAAGCGGCCAAATGGGAAAGGGTAGGAAGAAAAGAAGACGATGAGGAAGAAAATAAGAAAGTGATAAAACCCTTGCTCCTGGTTGCAAACAGAGTAGTCGTACATCCCATGGATGGAGTCCTTCTACAAGACAAGACGGCCACCATGGAAGGAAGTGGCAGATGAAAATGAAGAAGATAGAAGTAAACGCGGAGTGAGAGAGAGGCACATATAGTATATCATTATAAGCATGGCCAAATGGGAGACAGGGAGGAGAAGGATGTGGCCACAAGAAAATATGAAGCAGCAATGAGGTAGGATGTTTCCTTATCCTCCTCCACAAATCCCCAGCATAGCCCTTACTTATTCCTTCCTGTTCATCCCTTCTTTCATTCCACCATGCACCATCATCTCCTTCTCCATGGCATCTTCCTTTCCTCTCCAAATCTCGCCCTTGATCCTCCCTTTCTATCTCCCCCTCAACGAGTATGCAAAAGCCCTTTTTAAAAAAAACGACTTTAGTTTAAGAACTTCCATTATTTGTCCCTCACCCTTTGCATGTTTATTGCATCTCCTTCCCTCCAAGTTCCCCCTAATCTCATCCTCCTCTACCAAGCCCATTCCCCTCCCTTTACCTCATCTCATGTGGCAACAGACATCGCATACGACAGATAAGTTTTTATTTTAGAAAAAAAATTTAAAATAACATTTCTTTAATATACTAAACATTGAAAAAAATCGATATTAAAGAAAAAAATTTAAAGATGAGAAAAATAAAGATCATGACTTAACTAATGAAACATATCCTTAAAACCCATTTTAGAAAAAAAAAACTTAAACACATACCTTAGTGTTTCATAAACTTTGACATTACATCACTAACATAAAAACAACCTTTGTCAAGGTTGGTATAATGATAGAAAGAGATACATCATGATGTATTTATAATCAAATCCTCTTTCCCCTCAAGTGTCCTTTGAGCTACATGATGAAGGGAATCATCATTCTTTCCTCTATTGGGATGGAGAAGTTATTTTCATGATGCCATATTGAAGATTGAACCCTATGCTTCAACAAGCATACAAGTTTTTCAGTGTGGGAGTGATGAAGGCAGGAGTTCCCTTACTCTGGTGGTCATGGTTTGGAGTCCCATACCCTACCATGGTTAGGCCTTGTTATCGAAGTTGTTGCAAATTTGGAAGTTGTTTATCTTAGACATTGGTTCTTCTTTGACAAGGTTCGCGAGGACGCTTCACGTTTCAGTGTGGGAGGAATAATGACACTCAAAAGAAGCATAAAAATAAGGCACAAAAGAATCCAAGCATATCAATGCATTATGTTATAGTTGTTTAACACAGGCAACCCCCTTATGCATCAGTAGAGAAATACAAATTAACAACCTTAAATAATGAATACCAACATGGATCTAAATCATTCAAGAAAAACAAACAAGATTTAAATAACCAAAGCAAATATATGCAAACCATATATTCTAAAGAGAGTGGAAGAGAAGAGAACCTTGGATATTTTGAGATGAGTGGTCACTCCATGGCCTTGAGAAGAGGGGTCTCTCCACAACCTTTGATTCTCTCTCTCTCTCTCTCTCTCTCTCTCTCTCTCTCTCTCTCTCTCTCTCTCTCTCTCTCTCTCTCTCTCTCTCTCTCTCTCTCTCTCTCTACCCCAAAACTATTCGTTTCCTTTTTCAAATACCTAATTTTGGTGCTAATATGTTTAGTTGCCATCATGTATAAAAGTGTGTGAAATTACATATGAAAATATTCACATTAAATTCACATCTAAGTTAGCATTAAAAGGGGTGCTTGGAAAGGGAAAGTTCATTTGGCTTTTAAATGGTGATTTAGCCAAGATTTTTAATGTTCCTATATTTGCACTTCAACCATTCATGTCTTGCTTCCATTCTCTTGTAGTAAAGCTAGATATTGCAAAGCTTGTGACAACATGAGGATTTCTTTGGTATATAAACACAGGTTTCCAAACCAAAAGTTCTTGATCTAAAATCTTTCGATCAAAAATTATTTCGGTCAAAATGTAAGTAACATTCAACCATTTCCTCAAATATTGACATATCACTAAATAATATTCCCAAATCTTTTTGGGTAATAGGAAATTCAGCCATTATTCACATAAAAATTGTTTTTTGAATTATGTGAAATGAAACTTGGTTTGTGAGCATGAGAGGTTTTTTTCTATACTTTGTCCCCGATGTCAACGTCCTTCTTGAATAGTTCAAGAGTAATCATGCCCTTATACACTATACATCATTCGTTTTTGTAACTAGGCTTATGACATGAGACATTAATTATTTTATAGTTTTCTTTAAAGAGATGTCTCAAATTCTAGGACCTCCTAATTCCTACCCTAATACTATTGTTGATCTCGACTTTCTTATTGAGTAGTTTGTAACTGATCATGCCTTTATACATTGTGCTTTGTTTCTAGGTTTATGACATTGGATAGTGATTCATTGGGTTTGGTGTATTTCTCACAAAAAATAACAAGTATATTCCTTGAGTCTTTCTAAAGTTTACTACAAGTGTATTCATTTGTTTGTTTGGATTGAGAGGTTGTGGAGAGATCACTCGTAGAGCTCTCCTTCTTTTCCAATTTACAATATATACATATATATCTAGGCTTAGATTTCAAATATTGACAAATCCCTTTTAGTAAGCAGGAACGACAAAAAATAGTGTTCCACATAGTAAAAGAATCTAAATGTTTAAAGCCATGGGCTTTGGACTTTCTAATGTACCAAGTCCCTTACTACATTAAGTAGACATCATTTGCACATCTAATTGCCAGAGAAATCTCAGTAGTTTATTTAGATAGCACTTTGATTCACACAAAAACTTGGAAAAAATAAATAAAAGTGATAAAGTAAGTGTTTTCCATTTTGAAAATGTATCATCTAAAATTGCAACATAAATATGTGATCCTAATGTAAATCATCCAAAGGCCTACTCTCTTAGATCCAAAAGTTCTACGCCTAGGTATCTAATCAAGCTATGTGTGGATCCAACTTCCATGTTTGCCCTCGAAGATCTATGACTCTCATCCTTCTCCAAGGGATGTTAAGCAATCCAAGACCCTATTGACCTCTATCTAGATCCAAGTAGCCACCCTCTTACATTCAAAAAAGTGTGTGGAGGCCTCCATTGACTTGCCTGCTATTTGCACTAGGATACCCATTGGCAATCATTGTGTTACCAAGCCATATCCTAGTTCCACATGCTCTCTATAAGGTGGGGCTAGTCAATCTTGGGGATCACTATATCAATCTCCTAGTTGCCCAGCCATATCCTAGTTGCACATGCTCTCTATAAGGTGGGGCTAGTCAATCTTGGGGATCACTATATCAATCTCCTACCTCTTGGCCTTTACCCCACTCTAATATCTTAGTGTCATGCCTCTAGATCTATACCTTATAAATGTATGGCAGTATCCTACCAAAGTAGATAGGATAAACCTCCTAGCTAACCCACTAGATTTGAGTGCTCTCCTTGAGTTGCATTCTATCACAATCTCAAATTTGTAAATCTAGATGTTCGAATATCTATCAATCTCATACTAGCAACCTGTGACATGTTGCTCTAAGACCTGTAAGCTCTATTGAACTCCTAGTACATTGCAAAGAAAAGATTATTTGGGCAGAGTGGTTGCTACTATAATGAAAATTCATCTCAAAGACATTATCCACTCCCCTCCTAAATGGGGACTACATTACTAGAAGCCCTCTTGGAGCCCTTTTCAAATGCTAGGCCATTAGGAGTAAGCCCTTAGATCAAGAGCTTTCCCAATAGGGCCTAGCTCTAGTATTCTAGATCAATGATCCCTAAAACCCCCCTTTGAGAAAAGTACCAAGCCACACTTGCATAAGACTCCTTGAACTAGTCCAAGCTAGGCCACAAGAAATTTTGAACTAAACAATGTAATTGAGCAACGTAGAATGCTGAGAAACACCACAAGAATCTTTCCTAGTTGTCACCAACAGGACCTAGTTGATCACTAGAGCCTTGCAATAAGGAAGAGGTGGACCATGCTCTAGTGGGTTAGCTTCCATCAAATGGAATAGAGCATAGGAATGAACTATTGGGTTGTTGTGATACCCAATCCAACCTAGAGGCCAAGGTACTTGATAGTTTGTCCCTTGATCACCCATCTAAAGCCCAAGTGGATGCCCCAATTTGTGATGGATTCAAGGTCTATAAGAAAACCAATTGACTTGTGCCATTTGGTTTTTGAACTTACAACCATACCAAACCAACGCTAGTTTGTCTTTCTCCAACATCACGTCATCATCCTCACATAAAGCGTTGTGTTGTTTGTGTACTTTGAATTTAGTAGCTTTGCCTCAACCTAAAATAGCAACTTGAGTCCTCATAGCCCGTTGATTTTCAATGAAAGGAAGTAGGACATCATCTCCCTTAATACACAAAGAGGTAAGGAGCTAGGAGGAAGCTTTGTTGGACTAATTTCTTTAATTGAAATTTTGCATCTCTCCTTCTTCAATAATCACTCGGTTGCTTACCAACTTGTAAAGTGCAAAGACATCTTTGATCTAATGTTGAGGGAAACTCAATCATGCAGGTACCCTTCAGGAACTCCTAGTGTATCTTTCCATAGACCTTCTTGAAGTGCAAGAGGACCATTGCAATCCTTGAGATGCTATGATGGGCCCACCTTGGAGCCTAAAAGAAAGTAAATATGTTGTTCAAGTTACTCATATCGTAGATGAAGCCTATTTGTGTGTCATGAATCATGTTTAGGAGGATGGGGAGAAGTTTTCTACCAATCATCTTTGATAATGCCTTATAGACCATTGATAATAAGGATATTAAATGCCACTAGGCCAACTCAAAGTCATCCCCCCCTTTGGGGAGGGGTCAAACTAGACTTGAAGATAGAGAACTAGGCATCCTCCCTAAGTTAAAGATATCCTAGATACTCATAGCAAGGGATCCTTTGCGTCCTCCAAGTAAGTGAGGAAGAAGGTCTTGGGAAGCCCATCCTCTCTTGGGCACTTTTTCCTAGAGAAAAAGGTGACAAGTGATTGTGCATCTCCTCTATCAATAGGGATAGGTATACGATCCACACCTACTCTGTGCAACAAAGAGCCCAATTTTAGACTACCCCTACTAAAAGAGTTGTCTACAGAAGTAAATAGCAAGCTCCATCACCTCGTTAGGGTAGGATCTCACTCTTCTATATTGTTCGTGCATGCTACATATTTGATGCCCTGAGGTCCAATGCTAGTGTACCTAAAAGTACTCTCTACACATGGTGTACAATTTTTGTAAGCAAAAAGCTATGGAGGTGCAAAAAGAGAACTATTTCCTTCTATCCTTTAAGGTTGCAAGAGCTACCCATGCCTATAACTCCTTTGCATGGAGGGTTTTATCTCTAAGGGACTCTTGTACTAGCAGCCTTAGGATGGTTTCCAAATCTTGTTGCGAGGACTCCTCCTCCCAACATTGCTACTTTGCCAGAGGGCTACATCTTGACAAATCCTACTTGATTTTCACACACACACACATACACACACACACAAATCCTTGGTCTAGAGTTATCTTACATATCTCCATATCTCCTCATGTTCATAGGTTGAATGCAAGATCTAACATTAGAGGGGGTCAAGGGTTGAAGTAGGTGAGTCTAGAGAGAGAAGGAATGGGGCATCATTTGACAAAGTGGTCCTTGCCAACTATCCAATCCTTCCTACTTGATAATTTCCCCACTCAACCATGTAAAACCTATCTAGTTGATGTAGGAGAATCCAACCCAACTACCACTACCACAATGAGAAATCTAGTGAGCCATCACATCTATGAAAGGTTGGATCCCTATAGACATCATCAACTTCTGCTATAACAATGAAAGCCTCCCAAGGTCCTTGCTCATCATCAGTTAATAGGCCTAGAAGGATATGCCTCTGCTCTTTTGATCCTTGAAGTTCTCTAGGTTGTTGGAGTTGCCTCCAACAATCCAAGAGTGCATCTCGAGTAGACTAGCCACAATCATTATTCGCAAGCTAGCATGTGCTCAAATCTCTATAAGAACATAACCATCAAATATTCAAATGCAGGAACACCCAATATCTAGACTCACCCATAAGGATCTACCTACAGTAATAACTCCATGATCCAACACACAACAATAAGCTCAAGCCAATCAAGGTGCATACTTCTTCACTTCAACCATGGGCACCAATAAAGTACTCACAATAGGTGTGATACCCTCATGGAAGACCTTCCTAACTTTTCTTACCTAGGAAGGAAGAGCTTATGCACCTAAAGTAGAAGGACGTCGATGTGACTTGCAAGGGCTAGCTATAACTTTTGCTAGACAATCATCTTCCTAAAATTTGAGTGGTAAAAGACCAAGAGAATGGAGAACTAAGGGACATGCAATGGCACTTGGCAATTGTCTTAGAGGTTGACCTCACTCTCCAATGGTTGCTTATGGGTGTAGAAGAGAGGTGAAGTTTTCTCCTTGAATCTATGAGTGTGCCTCCAAGTGCCATGATGTCTAGCAAGCCTCTGAGACCTAATAATATAGAGTAGCCTAAGCTAGCTAGTTGCTCAATCACATGCAATTGTAGGCATTACTATGGTGTCATGTGGGGATGAGAATGTTGATGTAAGGAAACTTTGCACCAAATCATGAGAGTGGAAGTCCATCATGCACCTTGGCCACTACTCCAATAGAAGATACATCCTTCCCTCTCCTAGTCACTATGAAACATGCATTGTCTTGCATAGAAAAAGAGTGTGTGGGGGGCTCCATTGACATTACCTTCCACTTGTGCTAAAATACTCATATGCAATCATTGTGTTACAGCCATATCTTGGTTGCACATGCTCTCTTTAAGTTGGAGCTAGCCATCTTGGGGATTGCTATATAAATCTTCTGCCTCCTGGTCTCTATCCCACTCTAACATCTTATAGTAGTACCTCTAGATATATACCCTATAAATGTATGTCAAAAGAGATAAGGAGCTAGGGGAAGCTTGGTTGGACTAATCACTTTAATCAAAACTTTGCACCTCTCCTCCCTCTATAATCACTCAGTTGTTTGCCGACTTGTAAAGTGCAAAGACATAGTTGATGTAATGTTGAGGGGAACTCAACCATGTCAGTACCCTTAAGGAACTCCTATTGTATTATGTCATATATCCTCTTGAAGTCCAAGATGACCATTACAACCCTCTATATCTAATGATGGACCCACCTTGGAGTGCCTGAAAGAAGGTGAAGATGTTTTTCACAATAATCCTATCCTAGATTAAGCCTATATGTGTTTCATGAATCATGTGTGGGAGGATGGGGAGAAGTTACATACCAATTGTTTTTTTATAATGCCTAATAGACCGTCAACACAAACTCATCCCCCCCTTTGGGGAGGAGTCAAACCAAACTTGTATATAAAAAACTAGGCATCCTCCCTAAGTTAAAGATATCCTAGAATGCTCATAGCAAGGGATCCTTCACCTCCAAGTAAGTGAGGAAGAAGGCCTTGGGAAGGTCATCCTCTCTTGGGCACTTCCTCCTATCCTATGACTGGGAAGCATGGAACATCTACTTAGAGAAAAGGATGACAAGTGACTAACCATCTCCTCTATTACTAGGGATGGGTATATGATCCACACATGTTCCATGTATCAAAGTACCCAATGGTCTCATTTTGAAAGAGTTGTCTATAGAAGTTAACGGCAATCCCCATCACCTCCTTAGAGTAGGATCAAACTCTCTTATATTGGTCATGCATGCTACATATTCAATGCCTTGAGGTCTAAGGCTAGTGCACATTAAAGTACTCTCTACACAACGTGTCCAATTTTTGTGACCAAAAGGCCATGGAGATGCCAAAAGCGAACTCTTTTCTTTCCTCATTTAAGGTTGCAAGAGCTACCCATGCATATAACTCCTTGGCATGGAGAGTGTGATCTCCAAGGGACTCTTGTGGTATCATCCTTAGGATGGTTTCCAAATCTTGTTGCGAGGACCCCTACTCCCAACATGGCTACTCTGCCCAAGGACTACATCTTGACAAATCCTTCTTGACTCTCTTAGGGTGTGTGCCACCTCCTCTACTCCCAACATGGCTACTTTGCCTGAGGGCTACATCTTGAAAAATCCTTCTTGACTCTCTTAGGGTTGTGCCACCTCCTCTACAATCTATCCTATACCCAATCCTTGGTCTAGAGTTATCTTACATGTCTCCATACCTCCTCATGGTCATAGGTCAAATCCAAGATCTAACATCAAAGGGGGTCAAGGGTTGAAGTAGGTGAGTCTAGAGAGAGAAAAAATGGGACCTCATTTGACAAAGTGGCCCTTCCCAACTATCCAATCCTTCCTACATGATAATTGCCCCACTCAACCATGTAAAACCTATCTAGTTGATGTAGGATCCCACTTCTCCTTAGCAGTGGAGAGTTGGTCAATATGATGAATTAAAGATTCATCTAAATGAAGCATGATGATGGCCTGAGCTCTTTCATCATCTTCTACATCAAGGGGATTGGATGGGTCAATAACTTTGGTCTCTTTTATGAAGGGCAAGTAGCCTATTTCCATCATTTTGTATTTTACTAGGACTTGCCAAGGATGGAAATCTTTTCCATTGAACTTGTGAATTTGAGGCCTTACATCTGCATAGGCCATGGCCATTATAGGAAGGTCTTACCTATTGCCTTGAGCAAGGGTAGTGTCTAGTCCTTTATAGGTGGCCAAGTACAAATCAAATAGTAGAATTGATAGCCTTACAAATTATAACCAACTTTTAAAGTTGTAGAGTTGAAAATGGTTGGAAATCATACATATGCAATATCTCAAGATAGGATTTAGGAGGTCCTGTTCTTCGAAAACCCTTGATTTAAGCTTTATTGTTTTCCTAGGTTTCAATGAGATGAGCTTTGACTGGACTTCAGGCTCTTCCCCTCCTTGTAGAGTTTAGTATATGAGCATTTGGTTGAGCAAGGTCTATTAATGACCTCGACACTTGATGAAGAGTTCGAGGATATTTCAATCACATTAGTATTCACAGGCTAGTAGTACTAATGTCATTAAATGCCTTTTCAGTGCTTAGAAGCACTCATCTCAAGATTGAGATGTTTAGGTATTACCTTGTCAAGCTTGGTGAGACACTTGACTTATTTTCGGTATTGAAGTCGCGCTTCTCAGTGAACTTATGATGTCCTCCGAGTGTTGGAGCTACTCACAGACCACGAATACACTTCAAAGCATATGCTTCAGTGATTAGAATCACTATTAATGCTTAGAAAGTGAAAATTTTGAAAAATGGAAAAGCTTGAAACTTTCCGGCTATGGCTATCAGAAACCCACAGTTAGGGTTTGGCTCAAAGCAACCAATAGAGGGCGAATTTCTTCAAACCCTCTTAGAGGGAGATAGCCCATTGGGGGGGCTTTGAAAGCCCTATGGTGGCTAGGAGGATTGCTTTATCTACAGGTCGCGCTGAGCTCTGGGAGATGTCACCTGTAGATTTGTGTCGTTTTCATGATTTGTGCAATGCAACCCTCCACAATGCCTTATGATGCCCTCTAATGTGCCATGCCAGGTCACCTTGAGCTGACGAAGAGTTCCTTAGAAGAACTCTTGAGATGAAACCTCCTCCTTTGTTCTCCACAAGCCCTCCAAGGTTAGGGGGTCAAGGTTTGGCTATGGAGGTAAGAAGGAAAAGATGAAGATGATGAATAATCATGTGCATTTAGTGAAGCTGAGGATAGAGGAAGTTGAAGGATCAGAGGAGGCTCTAATACCATGTGGGAAATCAGAGTTTGCAGCAAGAAGAATGTGCACAAGAGGGAGAAGAGAGCTCAAAGTACAAGAACAAAATCTTGCTTACTAAGTTGCTTAGAGTACAACTTGGGTACACTCTCTCACACTTGATAGTGACCCATAGGCTATTTATATAGCCTCTTCCAAGCCAGGGTTAGGGTTTCCCCTATCCTTTAAGACCATTTACATACATCTACCCTCATAGACCCTTTGCTTAGGGTGGATTCCCATGCTTATATTATAACAATCCCAATATCCTTTACCTATCAAGAAGTTCTCCATGCGGAACTTCCATATGGCATAATTATTGCTATCAAGCTTTTCCCCCACTATCTGGGTTATGTTGTCGATTCTGTTTGCATTTTCCATATTGTAACAAACAATGGCTAGTCAATGCCTGACTTCCTACAAGCCAACAAGTCTAATTGACCAACTACAGTCTTTGACTGTTTATGCCAATTTTTTGCAATAAAATTTTTTCTATGATGAGGGTATTTTATCCCATTAACTTCTCAAATCCATCCACAAACATGTGGCGTAACCTATAGGTACATCAGTTCAACACATAGATCATGTAGCTGCTGTAAACTCTATGATATTCAACCTCAGTGCCAGTAGATGTACATGCAGTTTGAAATCTACAAGCTGTAAATGACTAGTAATTCTTTCACAGCAAATACAGAGATTTATGCATGTCATACATGCTCCAAAACATCCAAAACATTTGATATTTCATGTAGGAGTCCATACATAATCATATGGGCACAATTCAGTTCATGTACATCAAGTACAAGTATCAAATGTCTTGCTTGTAGATTGCAGTCAGCCAATACACAGCTCAACCAAGGTTTCTTTAGCTCCAAAATGTCCTCAAAGTACTTCATACATGTGCTATCAAATGTAGGGGTCAATACGTGACCATACAGGCAACCATAGACACTCTATCTTCAACAGATAATGTCATAGAATGCATTCCTTGTTTGTAACCAATCAAGACAGTGTCAATGCATTTGTTTCTAGCTCAAAACTTCAGCTTTCATGGGCATTCAATGCTCATCTCAGTCCTCCAAACATTCACTAGACATATGCCATGTCATATATTTGACAGAAGCTAACCAATGTTATGTAGTGCTTCAGGACCAGTGAGTGCTTGCTATCCATAGTTTTATCCACAGTTCTATGGAAGTTTTCAGCCTGTCATATACTTCCAAATCTAAGTTTTACAACACATAAATCTATGTCCAAACTGAGAAAATGAATCATTGAATCACTCCAAAGTCATCTCACAGCATAGGCATAACATCCTCAAAGTGTCCAGCATCAATCATAGCCATTCAGGCATCAAATGAGCATAGCCAAGGAGCTTGAATCATCAAGACAAGGGGCTTCCTTTTTTTACATAGCCTATAGACTATTCCTCACAATCTAGAATTGAATATATGGTGGTCAATCTCAATACCAAGTGTCAATCGTCAATGTTGGGGTTCATTTCCATTATCCAAGGGTGTCACCAAGAAGGATAGGTTGCCACTGAGCTAGAGTTGAAGCTGGAGAGGACTGATACAAGGAGAATCAGGTCTGGACAGTTGGCTTGAATTTGCACATGCTATTCTTGGGATTGGGAAATAGAAATCAATGGATCATAAGCCTCAATCAAGGCTCTATACAGGCTAGGATAGGTCTAGACCAAGTGTAGAGCAAGCCTCCATTGCAGACCAAGAGAAAATAGGTTGCCAATTTCCATTGCAAACTGAGGTGAAGTTGCCTTATAAATTGAGCTAAAAGCTCACCCTGAGCTTAACACAAGCTCTACGAAGCCCTACAAGGCATCCACAAAACCTACTTTGATACCATGTTAAGAGACAAAGAGAAGGGTTGGAGATAATAAAGAAGAGCAGAATGCTTTCATCTCCTTTCTTCTATTATTCCATAACTCATATATCTAAAGTGCATTTTTCACTTCATTCTTTATTCTTTCAATGACATTTGAATAAAAGGAAGGCCGGTCACACATTGTGACTATTGGAGTTCCCACATTATGTGTGTCTCTCTCTCTTATTCTTGCTCCTTCCACCATAGCTCTTGCTCTCGCTCATTCTTCCAATTCAGGTCTCACCTCCCTTCACTCATCATCATGAGTGCTCCTAGTAGCAATCAACATATCATCCACATAGAGAATCAAAATCATAAGGCTGCTCACGAGCCTTCTTCGTGTATAAAACATGGATCCATATCACTATGAGAATATCCTTGTGAATGTATAAAGGCATCAAACTTGTGATAAAATTCCCTAGATTCCTACTAAAGGCCATAAAGGCTCTTTCTGTGCACACTAGGTATTCCCTGCCATGTTTTGCAAAGCCATTAGGATGCTCCATGTAAATATCATCATGCAAGTCCCCATGAAGAAAGGATGTCCTGACATCCATCTAATAAAGATCCAAGTCAAGCTGAGCAACCAAAGCCAATACCAAGTGTAGGGTAGTCATCTTCACAACAGGATAAAAGATTTCATCAAAGTCCATACCATGTTCCTTCATGAAGCCCTTAGCAACCAATCTGGCCTTGTATCTTGACTTGGGGCATCTAGGGGTACTTTTCAACTTGTACACACACTTGCATGGCAAAGCACACCTACTACTAGGCAAAGGAACCAAATCCCATATATGATTCTTCTATAGTGAGTCATACTCAAACTACATGGCCTCTCCAAAGAGTGTCTATCACCTTTGTACATAGCCTCATCATAAATAAGAGGCTTACCACCAGCATCTATCACCATAACATAATCCATAGAGGGTTCAAATTGTACAGAGGCTGGCGTGTATCTTTAGTAGACTAAGTTGGCTGTGGGGCTTGTATGTCTTATGGAGCATTAGGGACCTAGGCCACTAGGGCATCAACTTTTGTTGTTGTATTGCAGGTTGTCTAGCTAGCTATGTAGTAGCAAGAGGTTCCTCTTGAAGGATCACCCTGCAGACCTCAACGATATGCTCAGGCTGCTTATGCATTTTCTCCTCATGAAAAACATCATGTTGTGGATAACATTCTGAGCCTGCAAATCCCATAGGTGATAGCCCATCTCACCTACATCCCCATAACCAAGGAAGATACATTTCTTAGACTTAGGATATAGCTTATTGCACTTGTCCTTAGGTACATGAGAAAAAGCCTCACAACCAAAGACACACAAAATGAGCATATGAGGGAGGTTTTCTAGACTATACCTCCTCTACAACCTAATAGTCAAGAGTAGTACATGGAGACTGATTTATCAAGTGTATGGTAGTAATAGTAATTGCCTCAACCCAAAAATATTATCATAAGCTTGCCTGGCTAAGCATACTACAAACTTGCTCATGAATTGTCATATTCATGTGCTCAGACATACCATTCTAGGGTGGGGTGTACGAGGCAGTCAACTGACACTTAATACCCCTCTCATCACAAAACTTGTCAAAGGCTTTAGAGACATACACACCCCCATTATCTGACGGTAGGCATTTCAGCCTATACCTAGACTGGTTCTCAACCATGACAAGCCAATTGTGAAATGTAGTCAAGACTTTTGATTTTTTCTTAATAGGAAATGCCCAGACCTTATGCATATAGTAATCAATGAAGGTAATGAAATACTTTGTTACTTGCAGGGCATGGGACTGCATACATCCTAATGAACAAGAGCCAAAGGCTCAACATGTGTGTCATACTAGACTTTTTATGCGTATTGCAGGTCTGCTTACCATATAAACAATGATCACAAGACTCAAAGCACTTATAATCAAGGGGTGCAAGATACCGCAAATGAGTAAGCATGTTCATTCCTTTCAAGGACATGTGCCCAAGGCGATGATGCCAAAGAGATACATGTGGAACTGCATCCATTGCCAAAATATGGTCAACTAACCCAAATACAAGTAAGGGACAAAGAGTATCAGACTTAGTACCACATGCAATGACAAGATTCCCACAGGTAATCTTCCATGAGGAATCACCAAAAGAAACTACATAACTTGCATCATCCAAAGTGCTAGCAGAGGTAAGGCTCTTCGTGAGAGTCGGTACATGGCGTACATCATGAAGAGTAAACATGCAACAACCTGAACCAAACTATAGCTAGACATCACCAATACCAGCTATCTCCAATGCCACGTCATTATGAGAGCTAGATTTTAGGACCCAATTTGGACACGTTCTTGAAGTGTTGAAGCTCATTTTGGAGCCGGAAAGTGCCCGAGAGGCGTTAAAGAGCCAATTTTCATGAAAAATCAAACGGCGGCGGATGGTCGAGCTAGAGTTTTCCTAGATGCATTTCGACATCAGGAATCCCCGTAAGGTTCAGCATTATAAAGCAGCTACCAGATTGGGAAGCCGTAAAGTGCGTGGGAGAGGCCAAGTTGATGGAGTTCGACGCCACAAAGCCGCTTGTCCAGTCAAATTACAAGTTGGAGTTCATTTAAGGATTCAAATTTGAAAAATCCACTTGCGAGATAGTGTGAACACAAAAAGATGAACTGGTTATTTTAATTTTTTAAACCTTAGGCTTAATAAAAGCCTTGAAACTAATGCAAAAACTGTCGAACAGAGGGAAGCATCAATGCACCTCCTCATTTTTGCTTGATGCCTCTCTAATTCAAACCTGTTTGGAGAGAGAGAGAGAGAGGGGGAGGGAGATTCTCGATTAGGGCAAGGAGAGGAACCAGATGGTTGCAAGCTTGCCCATTTTAATGGAGGATTTTAAAATCTCATTTTTTAGTCTTTCTCTCTCCTCCCTCTCTCTCCCCTTAAGGGGCAGTTCATGCCCATGAAGAAGAAGAGAACCGATTGAAGAATGCTTGTCCGGCATGGTACCGGATCACTCCCGGATCGATGGAGGGCTAGAGTTGGTTGTTCGAAGGTGGGCTGAGCCTTGAATGAGGGCTGATCTACAATCCTGCATTAGATTTTAAAACCCACAAAGAAGGAAAAAAATCAGTAATTCTATTTCGCAAAGGAAAATTACTTGTTTTTGACATTTGATTGAGCCAATGTTATTCTTATGGAGTGAAAATTGGTAGGCATGTTGTTTACTATTTGTTCCATACTTGCATGATGAAAAAATCAGAAAACATAAAGTCAAAATGCTGGAAATAATTTTTAGAAACTCGTAAAACATGGTTTTTTATGAGGAAAATGGGGTTTTTGGGGTTTTCGGGCGGGATAAACCAATACACATGGGATAACATGCTAATAAAATCTACATTTCTGTTGTTCTAAGAATCAAGAGCCACAAATTTGAAAATATATCAATGTTTTTATCAGAAAAATAGAGAAAAATGAGAGAAAATAAGAGAAAAAATATGAATATGCCTTAGAAAAATACAAAAAAATATAATAAGTGGTCGTGGATGTATGGTAGGGCAAAGCATGAGGTTTGGCCTCAGTTTGCCCTATTTTTTTGTCATGGTGTGTGATTTACTGCTTTTTATACATTAAACTATGACAAAACAACCTTTATACACCTATGCAACGAAGCAAAACTTAAACGGTGAGGGGGATGAGGATTTTGTGCAACAATTTGAGGGCTGAGATAATACAAATTTTGATTGTTTTTTCTATGCATAACATTTAGGAAATGGCCTATTTGGAAATAAGGGATCTAGTAGCATAAGGTTCGACTTGGTGCTAGATTCTTACAATGAAGCATATACATATTAGTTGGAATTCATGGAAAGACTATTTGTGTACTAGCACATAGGCTGATTTCGAAACATAACTATTTGCACACAATGAGACATCCACTATTGCATTAATCATACATGTGGTATCAACTCCTGGAAATGCATAGCAATTGTTTGAACTATAGTTGACCCACGCTTGAGAGGGTGAGATTCCCCTTGCTGTAGATTAGCCGTTCGTTTCTTGGGGGAGATTATTAGTGAGGAAACATGGTATCTCCTGAATCTCGTTGACAAAGAGAGGAGTCTTGGGCGAATGTGTTTATATGTAAAAGCAGCACATCGAGGGGCCAATCCCCAAGATGTAGGAGAGCTGTAGTGGGGTCATGGCAATCAGTCGATGGGGTGCCTCCTATGTTTGTGATATGTGGCACTTATTGCCAATATGTGTGGGATACCCCCTCTGAGGGGTTTTAGGGAAGGTGCCGTTGGACTCTTATCCAACTACAAACGCAATATTAGATGTAAAATCTAGTGTGCATTTAGTTATTACAGGTGCTCCTGGACTGTGAGGCCGTGTGGTGGTGGAGGTATTCGTTATGTGCATGAGGTCCGGCTAGTGTTATAGCCAGTGCCAGCCCATTTTTGGTCCCATCACATTACCCAAATGGATAGATCCGGTCATACTGCGACAAGAGTGAAACCACTCTCTATGAGGGGTCACATGAAAGGAAGCTCTTGAATCTATCAACCAACATTGAGTATACCCTAACAAATCATTAGTCACATGTGAAGTATCAAGAGAAGAAGTTGCAAGTATGAAATCATCATCAAAAACAGTTTGCAAAATATTAATCTCTTCAATCTTAACACTAGACATGTGATCATAATTTTTGTCATATGCTTGAACCTTGCCATTTTCTTTGCACTTGTCTTTGTGCACTTTATAGCATTGCAGTCAAATATGCCCTACTTTCCCATAGTAATGACAACTCAATGAGGACTTATGGCCACAAGACTTAGTGCAAGACTATCCATGTGACTGAGAGAGAGACAATTGAGAGTCTCTGCCATGGAAATCATTATTGTCCCTACCATTATTGCCTCTAACTATCAAAGCATTAGAGGTGCAAGAAGCATCTACATTCTTCTTGTTAGCTTCTTCAGTCAAGATTGCACTCTCTACATCTTGCAATTGTAACATGTTAGTAGGTATGTTGACACACATAACAGTACAAAATGTATTCCATGATTTAGGCAATGTAACTAAGAGGCAAAAGGGAAGAAGAGTGCCCTTGAATTCAATCCCCTGTGAAGAAAAATGATTGATAATGGAATGAAACTCATTTAAGTAGGCTGACATAGAAGTGCCCTCCTTCATGCGAAGGTCCATGAGTTGCTTCAGCGAATACATCTGAGAAGTGGGGCTCTGCTTGTCATAGACATTGTGAATATTTTCCATAATTCCCATGCGAACTGCCCATCAAAGGCAACATTATTAAATACCTACTTAAAGAAGGATAATATGATGGTGGACTTACATAGCTCATCTAACTCAGCCCAATCATCTACATCAATAAGTTCAAGCTTGAGACCCTTATATTTCAAGGACCTAACTTGCATTTTTTTGTATTAAAACTTGTCAGATTTGGGCCTTTGAGTAGCTGTAGTTGGTGTACTATCAATCAAGCCACCAGCCATAATGAAGGCAAACAATTGCACAAACTATCAAAACAGACTGATGTAATTGCTATAAATAGCCCTAAAACCACTGCCAGATCAAGTTGAAAACAAGGAGTACTGATCAAGTAATGAACTGTCAACAACAAGCTTAATGCAAAGGATTGTCAAATGAAGGTGCCTGCTTGCATAAATAGTACAATAAACTACAATTACAACATGCTAAAGATGAAGTACATCACTAAGAGATCAATACAAAAGAGGGGTAATCATCATTGATATAAGACAAACTACAACTTCCAAGGAATAGCTCCAAATAGCAGTGTGTGGATATGCGATTGGCACACTGAGAACTGTCAAACAATCAATGTTCAAACAAAGATACATTCCACAGGCATAACCATCATGCATACCAAGATGCATACATCACTAACAACATTGTGAAACAAAGATAGGTGTCGGCCTAAAAGTAACATTAGATCAGTCCACTAAGCATTAATTATGTACATTAAGCATGACAAGAGCATTTACATGTCACCAAGTCCCACAATCTCACTATAAAATCCTCAAGCTCAACTGTACAACCAAAGCTCAATGTAATCTCCAAATGTCAAGAAGTGGCTCCCACTAGAATGAAAGTCAAATTCCAAACAAGTAGACAAAGCTCAAAACATCATGTGGAAGGCATCCATACATCCAAGATCCAAGTAAAATACATCTGGGAGCATTCGAACCAAGTATCTTGCAAAGCTCTTGCTGGAGCATCAAATAACCATACATAACAGTGAATGATAGCCAATGTCAAGATTCAAAGCTCCAATCTGAGCTCAAAGTCAATCTGGAAGCATAACCAAGAGTATAACATGAACCATAAGCATCGGTACATCACCTAGAATTATCGGTAAGCACTTGGGAGCATATAGGCATATGCTTTCATTGATAAAATAGCATTCAAACCTAGTTATTAAATCAATAAAAAACCTCTATAAAATTGAGCAAAATAGTACTCAAATCAGTCCCAAAGCATTCCAATGCATTGGCATAACATTCCTAGATGATTCAGCATCAAATAGACATTCTGGGAAGCATAAGTGACCTCCAGACAATGTATGAAGTGTTGTCCTGAATTGTATGATAGCAAAATGTCACAAATTGTGAATCAATGGTGGTTGATCTCATTAGCTCCAACTAATGCCCAAACTCATGCCAAAGATGTCGGGGAAGCTTTCAATGATTGCCAAGAGTCGGGAGGAGTGCCGGGATTTGGAGGATGGGACAACCTGATCAAGAAAAAGGGGGTAGCAAACATGCACAAATTACACTAATGTTGATGCCCTTGTTGCTACTCCTACTACTGGTGTTGAGTGCTACTAAGCACTTATTGAAGCTTGAGCAATGGTCTTGAAGCTCCAGAATAAGCCTCAAGTGGAGGGAGCAACCAAGAAAGAAGTGAGAGTAAGATTCATACCTTGAAAAGAAGAACCCATGGCTGCCATTGAAACTGTGAGCTAAAGTTTTTCTCCACAAGTGCCAAGTCGGGCTCAAGCTCTCGAGGAAGATGGCTTTGGTACCAGTTTAAGGGAGTGAACCTTGAAGTGGTAGCAAGAGCTATGGTGGAAGAAGCAAGAGCAAGAGAGACACATGCACACACAAGATGTGGGAACTCCAATAGTCACAATGTGTGACTGGCCTTCCCGTTATTCAAATTTCACTAAAAGAATAAAGAATGAAGTGACAATGATGGGTGCCCACCACCTGCAATGTACATGTGTGTGGGTATGTGGGCACTTTTAGTGTAACTAATACATGGGCCGCTAGGCACAGGAACCTTTACCCCCAACAACATTGATACAAGCCTTTCACAGATAGACTACAATGAAAAGGTAAATTGGTGAGCTCACTATATTTGTTTGAAGATATTGCAATAGCTACGTGAGAGGTAGCCATAGTTGCATTGCTCAAAACACTTGAAATAATAAGTGGTCTATAAGCTTGGTAGGTCTAGCTCTCGCGAGAGCAACAACAATGAAGTGGATGATGACAGTCAGTTATTTAGGAGGCTAAAATAGTCCCTAAAAGAAGCCAATCACTATGCACAAGGTATCATTGAGATGTATTCAAAGCATGTTGGTCAATGTTGATGAAAACAACTAAGAATATAGTAATCGATATTACACTTATCATGTTTCTCCATAGCTCTAGTGTGAAAACTCCCTTATTCACATAGGTGGTTTTTACCTTCTAAGTGGAGAAGGGTTTTTTTCCCATGTGAACATCCATAGGTGTGGTAATTCAGTATCCTAGTGGATGTATTTTCATTATCATTCTTATAGATTGTGTGGACATGACCTTCCAACAACTATCTTATCTCTTGCTATTCACTTGTTCACTAAGTGTATGTGCATGTGCGTATGCAATTGAATCCTAACCTGACAATGGCATAGCAGTGTTTCTCTTCCATTCCCTCTCCTTATTTGTGTTTTTCTTCCATTGTGCAACTTCACACTTCCACTCCTTGATCCACAAAAAACCAAGCTAAGTAATTGGATATAAACTCTCCACAAATTTGTTGGATCCCACTATCTGAAGCTTCTTATCAAAATGGTCTTAAGTGAGAGAAAGTTTCCAACTTCAATTCAAGAAAGTACGTCCACGTCATCTTGTTGTAATAATACACAATCAACATAAAGTAAAGACTCCTCTTAAGGGACTCCATCTATATAGATCCACATAAATCTATAGAAACAAGCTCCAAAGGGCTCCTTTGCTTGTCTTGAAGCTTGGTTGGAAATTCCAATGTCTTGTTATTTACCTAAGATGCAACATACACATAGAAGGTGGCTCACCTCAACATCCTACCAACCACAAAAATGAGCCTCCTATTGAGCTAAATAATGCATTGCAACCTACTTAGCTCTTTAAAATATCCCCCAAACATGCGGATTTCCAAAAGTTTTACTAAATAATGGCTTTCCTAAAGAGTATTAGTGTCCCATAAGCTAAACCCTAATTTGGGAGGATCCCCTCATCTATACATAGAAAGTCTTCACTCTATCTTGTTTGCACCTTGCTAGTGCCCTATTCTCTCTACTATGCACACCCCTCCCCAAAGCGGATATCACAATTCAAGTTGTTTTCCATTAGTCTCGTGCCTGCATCCAACCCTCAATTTGAAACCCTTCTACTAATCAATGTTAATTTCAACCTACAATCAACTACTTCAAGCTCTTGCCCATTGTCAGTGACATCTTTCATGCTTGCATTTGTCATTGTCAAGTATGCTACAACATATCCTTAGATCAGATCATTTGTCAAGTATGCTACAACATGTCCTTACAGTAGATCATTTGTCACCATCATCAGCAAGGGTAGCACACTATTGGATTTTCTATTCCTAATTTCCACGTATCTTTTTGGCGCTCTTTTGCTTGATGCCCATTTCTCCAACTAGCCCATTCATGTTCAACCTTATCAACACACTCTAGCTTTGTGTTTCCTATTGTTGATCACATCTAGAGTTTGTCTACTACATCTCAAGCTCCATACAGAGTATAAGTCATGGCATGCTCTCCAACTTATACTCTATGCCCTAGTCCTCTAGAGATATAGGAGTTCAAGGTTTTGCATTCACCTAACAACTGCATTTATTCATAATTCATTCTTCATTCATCTTCTATGTTCATTGTCTCTAAGTAAGCCTACTAACTTTTTATGTAATTGTGCCATGTTAGACATTTTTGTGTTTTTGTGTTCATACTTTGTATTCGAGTATTTGTTTATGCCATGCTTCAAAGGTACTCATATTTAAGGTGGTCAAACCACACATATCACAACTCAGTTAAGAGGTAGGAAAATAGAAGAAGAGAAATAGAGGATATGAACTCCACATCTTGTTGGCATCATTCTCTTCATGCCATTGGAAAAGCACTTGTCTTCTCTTTCCATCAAGCACTCGAAAGGAGTCCTTGTCAAACTCAATCATGAGGCCAAGTCCACAAATCTTACCTACATCAAAAAGTAGATGATAGCCCAAGATCACATCTCATTCACCCAAAGTAGATCAACTTTTTGATATTTTGAACCTAAATTTGCAATAGTTAGAGTTCGTTACCATGTTCACACATGTTGATAGACTTGTTTGCATTCAAAGTTTGAATTTGTACTTCCAAGGACATCCTCTTCACAAACAATCATCCCATTGTAGAGCTAGTCCCAACTCCATCCATATTTCACAAGCATTATTCAAATGCTTGATGTGAGAAATCACAAGGGGTGTGCATGAGAGAAATAGGAATGAGTAAGTGTTGGCATTCAGCTTGTCCCAATCCATTTGTACCTTCACTATCTTTGCTTTCTCCACTTCAGAAGGTATGGAAGAATCTTTGATCATCAAATGATCAATAGACCGGGTCATAAGCTCCACCACATCATAGGACTCCAAGATGGCAAGCATAATCAGCCCCCAAATGTGATAGTTCTCCCCGTCTAGCTTCTAATCATGTGGACGAGTCCATAGCATCAGGATCTTATGATCCATGATAGCTTGAAACTCCATACTAACTTTGAAAGGCATTGTTGCTACTCAAATATGTGCACAAGAAAATGGGCAGCCCCCTTTACCTTCAAAAGGCAACTTGCTAGGTATTATTCCCCTCATTTCAAATCTTCTTTAACTATCAAAGGTGATTACAATTTGAAATCCATTATGAAAGGCTAAAAACGTAGCCTTTCCTCCTTGGATTTCAATTCTTACACAAAAACATTGAATCAACCTCCTTTCCCACACATCTCTATTTGCTTTGGCCGCCTTGTGTCTATGTACAACCCTCCCACTTGCCTGCAAACTTTGAAAACATGGCCTTGGTGTTGTGTTAAAATCTGCTATTCAAGTCTATTACAATCAATCAATCCTTCAACACTACTCTTATACCATGCCATAGTGTAACGGGATGAACACAAAGAGAAGAGAAGATAGAGAAGGAGATAAAAGAATGATGAAGACATCCATGAATGCATGCTAAATATCAAAGAGTGTAGTGAATGTATGCATGTCCAAGAGGTGACAAAATACCTAATACATGAGATACGCATTATAGCCCTAAAGGGTAAATTGCAGCATCTATTTGATGTCACAGATCTTGGCTACTTACACTGCTATCTTTGCATGTAGTTCATTGCGATTGAGGGGGGTGTTGTTTAGCAACAATCTAAGTACATTGGGCAACACCTTGAGTGTTTTCAAATGTGGAACTACAAGCGTGTCTTTACTCCAGTTGAGACCTTCTAGCAACTCTCTTCTCTCTTGATGTGTGAGTGTGCATGCTACTCAATCCTAACCTAAGAATCAGAGAAAATTTGGTCCATTGAAGAGAAAGGCATGCAAGAAATCAATACCAAAAGGAGTATTGGTATGTGATAACTATGTTGATTGCACAAGCAAGGTACACACAAGTGGTTCATGTAAAGGTTCATATTCAACATTAAAGAAATATTGTAAGGGGTGCTCACCTTGAGGGACAATATGGTATTTTCTATTGTGTAAGAGTGCTCTAGCTCTCAAAGTTCTTTGTGTCATTTATTATCTTTGCTAAATTTAATTGTGTGTGCGCTCTAAGTTTATGTCCACTTCCCTAGAGATCATATTTATAGCCTATTCTCGGATTCTTCTCTGGTGGTCATCGTACATAAAGTACTTACATTTCTCTACATTTGAGCATCTTTGTACTCACTTTTATTCATTTACAACATTCATTCATTTCAAAGTTCTCTTTCTTCTCTGTTGCTTTGTGTGTTTTTGCCTTTATTGTGATGTTGCATGAATTATTGTGTATTAATCATGTTCACATATTCTATGTTTTCTCTCAAGCTCCCTCTCCCTCAACTTTCATTGATCAATTCAATTCAAGAAACCTAACTTTGATGAATATAAACAAATCGTGCATTATTTCATCTATGCTATAGTAGGGGAGTTATATCGTGCAAGACTTGCTTATGGCTCCCAACTAGTCCCAAAATCCTAGTCTAATAGTGTGAAAACAAACTTCTTTGATATAGTATCCTAATCTCTAAATTTCATTGCAATGACATAAACAAGGTTAGCATAAGGATTAGATTCATCTTACATAAATAAACATTGATTTATACTTACACCCCCTTAAATGAATTTTTGGCATGTATAAGTCGATGATGGTGCATATCCTTGGAAAGAAAATCAAAGCTCATTCAACTATGATGATACAACTATCACAAGCAATATCTCAAAGTGACACGATATGCCCTTTTGAAGGTGGTGTAACTTAGAGAATAAAGGTATCCAAACATATAAAGAAATGTAAGAGATAATTCCAAAACGCATGCATAATTAAATAGATATACTCAATAAGCTAGAAGAATATACATAAGAGTGCAAAGGCTCCTGCTCCTTGAGGCATTGGCATAAGAACATTGCTAGAGTAGACTCAAGACGTGCAATCTCCACAATAACTCATCCTATTGAAGACTGACTACTTCTCTATTTGTGAATCAAATGCTCACATCACGAATCACCACTTCAAAAAAAATAAGAGAAAATTTAATGTAAAGAGCACCTTCAAGTATAATATACAATATAGTTTATGAAAAACAAAGTGTAATATATATTGAGAATCCATGCCTCGATCCCTTAACTTAAGTGACATTTCCCAAACCTTGTGTGGTCTAAATCAATGGAAGCAAGGCCCTACCACACATGAGAATAAAGAGAAGTGAATGGGATATACTCCTAAGCACATTTCCAATGCTACTTTAGGGGGAAAAAAAGCTTACCTTGTAGTTGGCAGGGGGGTCTCTGGAGGTGCCCTCTCTTCAATAGTGTGGCAACATCAAGGTGGACAATGTGGCTCATGGTAGCCTCCAATGCCTCATAAGATAGCATCATGTAGCTCTATGTGTCCTCTTGATCTCCTTACATAGCAATATTTGCTTATGTAGTAGTCTCCATAGGGCTATCAACAACCCTCTCTAACAATGGCTAACATGGTATCAATCTATAAAATGCTCCACATAAAAATTGTAATTGATTGAGCATTACAATAAGAATTTCTTTGAGATGGGATCAAATGATAATGATACCTCTCAATCTAAAAATTCATAATGTATTGGGTAAAATGCAAAGTCTAGTCTTGGACAAGGCACTCATCATGGGCAACATGCAATTAATGTTGGTTTACACCAAAATGCAAGTCCTTCTAGGCCTCTTGAAGCTAATGACCAATAAGAGAAGAGGAATTTGATGTTGCATTTAAGGATCAACAAAGGAAAGTAGCTAAAATGTCTTGTGTAATTGGCAAATGATCCTTGATTTATGCACATTTTTTGAAATCCCCAAAGGAGGGCAGCAGAGGCAAGAAAGGAAACTATCATCGAGAGCAATAAGATGCATTGAAGGAAGAGCTAATGTAGCATCATGACGTGTTGAATGTGGGTGATGACCATTAAAAAATGATACTAGTGGGGCAATGGATGCATATGCAAGGCCAACTTGGAAGTGCCAATCCAATGCTCTTTAGATAGTAAGGTATATATGCAGCCCATTGTGCTTCATGGTATTAATATTCATCATGTAAAATGATCTATATAGTGATGGTCATGAGGAAAATGTAACTAGAAAAGAGGTAGTGCTTGGAATATATGTTGAAAATGTGTGGATCTAGAGCATGGCTATGGCGGATGGAACACAAAAACAATGTTCACGATGACATAGACTGGAGTTCCAAGATGGAAGCTTGGACTCATAAACACAATCTTGAGTATGACACAGACTATGACTGAAAGGAAAAAGTACAATAATATTCCATCATTGAATGATAAGAAGGTACATCACTTTATTGGCTCATGATGGTTCCCTTTTCTCCACTGTGCTTATGGGATTTAGGCATCCTTTCTAGCAAATTGCTTATGTCTTGCCCTATCGCTCCATACAAAGAGGATGTCACATTCGTGTGATTGCATGTTTCTCAACACCCCTCCTCAATCACAATCATGAAAAAGGCACTAAGTGTACAGAGGCTGTCATGAGTAGAACCTTGCTAAGTGTGGGTATGCCACAAACATAGTAAATACCAGAGGCTGTCGTAGAAAAGGCTAAGTGTGGGTACCAAAAAACATGGCTAACATCCAGGGGTTGTTACAAGGCCTCACTAAGTGTGAGGCTATTATGCATAGGCTTACATGAGGAGTTCTACAAGGCATATATGATGCTCTTTTTTTCTTCATGGTCTTCTTTTTCTTGGTCTTTTTCTTTTTGGTATGTTGATATTTTTCTTCATTATGGTCTTCATTAACTTTGCTTGCATTAATCTTCGTGTCCCCCTCAAGAAAAGATATCACCATTTTTTAGATTTGCATAATGACTAGGGTAGCCGAAATGTCTTCAAAATCTTCAAATGGAAACATTGATTGTACTTGAGTGTAGGCAACTTCATGTCTTCCTACAAGTAAAATAGAAACATCTTCTATGTAATACCAGTGAGTAAAGATTGCATCTCTCTTTATGAGAAAAACCTTCATGCTCCACATTCTCATTAATGAGAATCAGCCTCAAATCTCTAATTTTGTAGCAGAAGAATTGAAAGAATTTGTTGTTAAGAAACACAAGTGCAAGGTAGTGTGAAGACACACTCTATATGTAGTATCAAGAGATACTATGATGATTGTTGCTTGCACTCTTGTTGAACTTGAGGGCTTCTATCCTTCCAAATCCAAATCTTCTCCTGAAGTTGAGCTTGCTAAACCTTCAAATCTGAATGGTAGAGGCTTGAATGTTGCAGCAGATCTTTGAGTGGCAAAGATTAAGCTAAGAGAATGTAGTGGAAAACGAGCTTGAGATTGTAGCAATGAAGAACTTGGTGTTGATGTCATCTCCAAATCTTCCAAAGTCTTCACAAATTTCCCTCCTTGATGAGCAATCCTTATTGGAATCTTCAGATCAGAGTGGCAGTAACTTTAGTGTACCAAGAAGAGTTAGAAAATGAAGGAGAGGAAAAGCTTGAGTAATCTTGGCTATGGTGGACCTGAGTTTAGGGTTTCTGGTTGATTCATTAATCAGTTTGTGCAGCTCGATCAGGCGATTATTTTGGGATCTCTTTGGTGGGGAGCAAGCCTATAGGTAAGCTACAAATGCCCCATATCAACAGGAAGAATCACACTATGTGTAGAACATAACGATTGTATGACCAATGGGCAATTCAGCGATAGTATTAACCCTTAGGCAAACAAGGTGGAGAATCCAAAAAATCTAAAGCAGAAGACAAGGCTAAGGCAAAAGTAAAACGGAAGATGAAGGCACGCCAAGAAGAATCTAGAAACACAAGAAGTGCAGAAAAGTCCTAAATCAAGGAGAAAGGTGTACGAGAAAAAGTGCAAGTCAATACTTTTGTAAAAGAGCATAAGGCGCACTCTGATTTATTTTGAGAGTGCCGGGCTCTCACCCGTGTAATTTGTAAAGGTAGATGGGAGGTAGGAAGGAAGCTAGGAAATAAGAGGACAATGAAAAAAAGGGCCTAGGCCAGCCATGTAAAAAAGGGGATAAGGAGATGATCGCCCAAAAGGGATTTAGGATTTTGTATATAAAGTTGAAAAGTGAATGAGAAGCTCATTCTTGTGTGTGGCCAAAAGTAGCTCTCCTCCTCTTCTTCTTCTTCTTCTTCTTGCTTGCTTACTTAAGCTTGTGCTTGAGAGAGGGAGTGTGAGAGCGTGAGGGAGTGAGTGTGTGAGGGTGAGGGACCATGGTGGAGAAGCTCTCCATCTTCTCCTCTCTTCTTCTCCTCTCTCCTCTTCTCTTGTCTTGCTCGTGGCAATGGAGCTTGGAGCATGGAGCTTTAGGATGAAGCTTGCTTGAAGCTTGCACTTGGATCATGGAGCTACCGGAGTGCTCGAGAGAGGAGGCAACTCGATTGGGCGTGGAGGTAAGCTCACTACACTCGTAGAGATGGATAGCGTGTTGGCTATGTGAAAGGTAGCCATTAGTGCTCGGGTTGGAACGCTTGAACAATAAGCGGTCCGTGGGTCTTGGCGGTTGAGCTTGAGCTTCGCCTCTACAAATAGAAACTACAATTTCTTGCAATGTTACACTGTTAAGTGCCCAATGTCAAGGTATGTTATGATATAGAGTTGCGCCTTGAGTCAAAGTACATATCCTTAGAAGAAAGCGTGTAGAGATAATGTATCTATTGCAAGATCCAAGAGCTCAATCGGAGGTATGTGCTATTTGGCTATGGCAAACAAGAAGTTTGAGTGGAGCTAGAAGTGGGAATGGAGCTGAATATGAAGTCACGAGCTCAAGCTGTGAGCTAGATGGAGGTGAAGTGGTACTGGAGGAGCAATGCCATGCCCAATTGGGCTCTGATACCATGTTGAAAATGTGTAGATCTAGAGCATGGCTATGGCGGGTAGAACACAAAAACAATGTTCATGATGACATAAACTAGAGAGACCAACTGTTACTCAAGTGAATTAGGTTCCAAGATGGAAGCTTGGACTCATAAACACAATCTTGAGTATGACATAGACTATGACTGAAAGGAAAAAGTACAATAGTATTCCATCATTAAATGATAAGAAGGTACATCACTTTATAGGCTCATGATGGTTCCCTTTTTCTCAACTGTGCTTATGGGATTCATGCATCCTGTATTTCAGGCATCCTTTCTAGCAAATTGCTTGTGTCTTGCCCTATTGCTACATACAAAGAGGCTGCCACATGGGTGTGATTGCATATTTCTCAACAATATATGGGAAAATGTATATTGATATTGCTAGCGGTATGTAAATTCCCATGCATAATCACATTGCAATGTTCCAAAGTATACAAACAATAGCTTTGCAAACTATTCCCATCATTGAGCATATATATAAATAAATTTATCTTATTATAGTGTTATTATGCAAACTATGCCTCTATCCTATTTAACATGGCCCTTGTCGATGACTCCTTGAACATAGATGAATATGAAAGGAGAAGCATCATTGATTGGCTTTGGTTTTTGGTGTTAATACAAAAATGTGTTGCAATGTCATTCGGTACAAATGAAGTATATGGAAATGCTCATTTTTCTTTATCTCCTATTGCAGGAGGTGTTGACATTAGAGATTATGGCCTTTTGAAAGGAAGAGTATGACTAAGGTGCTACTTATGATGATATAATTGGAAGGCAACCACATCTTCTATATAGATGATGTTGATGGGGCTGATTTTGGAGCATTTCACCTTGGTCTTAGCCTAATTCTTCTTGGCTGCTTGGGCTTGAATTGGTGAGTGTCCATACATTAGCTCCTTGGTTGCCCTTCCTTTGGTCCTCCTTAACCTTCAACATTCCTTCCCCATTGTCAAATCAAGGTTTTTGGAGTGGATACATAAAGTTCTCGAAATTTCTTCTTGGTTGCGTGGGCTTAAATTAGTGAGTGTCCATACATTAGCTCCTTGGTTGCCCCTCCTTTGGTCCTCCTTAACCTTCAACATTCCTTCCCCATTGTCAAATCAAGGTTTTTGGAGTGGATACATAAAGTTCTTGAAATTTCTAGAGTCTAGATGACTATGAGCAACCCTATCCTATCGGATAAGGGTGCTTTTATTGGTAATCTAAGATTAAATTTTGGTCTTTTGACTAGGTTCATCTATTGCATGAAGATTAGCCAACATGATTTACTTTTAGTATAGCAACTCACCCTAGGTGCTTTGTCTCTGTGCTTCCATGATAATTGTAGTTCTCGTAGACTCCACTACTAGTGCTTTCTGTGTTTACTTTTAGCTATGGTGCAATTTTATAACAAATAGCCTAGTTAATGAAGAAGAGATGATTATACCTTATTTCAAGATTGACTCCTTATTCTTAATAACCATCTTCTCCACCATCTAGTTTGGATGAAGATAAGTTTGAGGAAGAATTCCTTGACTGGGTTCTTCTACAATGCATATCAAAGGAAGTTCTACTAATGATGGTACCCTCTTATGAACTATCCTTCAAGGCATATGCAAAGCTTCAATTCATGTATGCAACTCCATTGACCATATGGGTTTTCATACTCGATAGTTAGCTATATACTTTGAGTAACCAAAATTTTTGACAAGCATGTAGTCATCCCTAGCCATTTAGTTTGGACCTAACTCTACAACCTAAATCTTATAAACAATGGTTTCAAATATCTTAAGAGAGCGATAGGTCATAGAATCAAATAATTTTTTGGTATATGATCTCTATGTTACTTAGAGCATGATTCTACACTTAGATTATGAAATCATGGGGAAATGCTACTTCTATGATAAGAAGGACCATCTATGATGGTATAAAAGAAACTAGTTGCTTTGTAAAAGTGGAAGGAGAAAAAGGAAAACAACTCGTATAACTCATTGATGTCCTTAGATTCTCACTTGAATTTGGATCATGTAGCAACAGCTGGGGTGGCCAAAAAATGGGTCTTCCAAACCTAGTGGTGATATCATCCCTCATGGTTCTCTCAGGCCACATGGGGAGCATGAGAGGGTGGCTGAGGTGGGACATGCATGCCTCATTCATTTTCAAGTGAGGTGAAGTTTAAGTTGAGTTCCTCCATAAAATTCGGTGGTTCAACTCCTATAGCTAGTTTTCCTTTCGGTTCACAATAAAAGGTTTGATAGAGAGTGGTATTTTCTCCATATTTACTCTTGTACATAAGGGGATCATAAGGGGACTCCTTTGGCACTTTGGTACTATATAGGGAATCCATGGCCATGATGCGCTTTCCATATAGTTAATTCATGATAAGCATTGAGGTTCAACTACCTTAACATTGTGGTCATTGAGATTGATGTGTTTTACATTAACATTGATTTCTTTAGCAAGCACCTTCGTGGTGGCTTTATCAGCCATCTCTTGGGTATCCATGGTCTTATTTGCTTACTACTATTCCATATAGTATGGTGCTTCATGTTTTTGAAATATTAATGTTGTGTTATGGAATATTGTGATGGTTCTTAGGGGGGTGTAGTCTTACTAAAGTGATAGAGAGAGGATAGAGAAGGAAAGAAAGTTCAAACAAATGAAGCACATGCCTGTAGTCTCACAAAAAATGCTGGAACCAAAAGCATCACAACAAGCATTGCATGTGCGTGGCTATATTATGTGATGCTTTTCAATTTGCATACATCCAATAGCATGCATTGTACATGTGAGGCTATATTTGCGTCATTTATGTGACATCAATTTGCATAGTATAAGTGATGTTTGCAATTTTGGTCGCTTATGTGATGCTAGCTAATTTTGCCCCCCTAGTTGCAAAAGCTATAGATTTCTAGTAGTAATGAACTAATTGCATGTTATTGATCATTTGATATATAAGTACATAGGCGAAAGCTTTATGTGGATTATTTTTATAGAGAAGTTGGTTAAATATAAGAAAGATAAGTATACATACAAAGAGTCTTAAGTAAAAATGACATTGTCTATATTAGGGGTCTATAAAGTACCCAAAAGGTGTATACATGGGAGTTGCTTATAGGGGCTACAATGCACGTCATATGGGAATTTTCTTAATAGTGATTGTCTCAAGGATTCCTTTTTTTAAATATCTCCCCATTTCTCCTCTCTGATTATTCTAATCCACTCTCCACACACACACACACACACACACACACACTCTCTCTCTCTCTCTCTCTCCATATTGTAAGGAGATCATTAGGGCTTAGCTCCTTTATTGCCCTTTGATCTATTCAATTGAACTATTGCAACAACGAAACAATGCAACCTTGGAAGATGAAGTTGGTTACCTTTTTTTGTTTTCTTTTGGTGGGGGGTTTAGGGGGAGGTTGCAGATGCTGTAAGAGTAATTAGGGGGAGGGGGCAAGGCTAGGCATGCTTGGTGGGAAAGCATGAAAGGTGCGAATGCGACAAAGAATTAACAATGGTAGAAAGGCAAAGCATATATACTACTACTAATGAAACATGGAAGATAGACACACACACAAATCTACCAAAGATGTAGAGAACTTGATTGAGAGAGCCTAGGTAGAAGACTCTTGCTTGCCTTGGCTTGACACTCCACTTGTAGCATGTATGTGTGTGACATGGTGACAATTATTAGGTATGTAAGAGTCCCTTTTTTTTGTTGAAAAGGACGAGGAGAGGAGGTTTGGAAGAAAGGAAGATTACCTAAGCCACAATTAAATTTATCTAGATTCCCTACACGAGGTTTGGATGAACTGATCGGTAATTAGTTCACATGCAAGTGGAGTCCAAAATTGTAGGCATGTAGAAGAGAGAAAAAGAAGGCATATTGCAACCAAAGTACATATAGCAAGGCAAGATCAATAAGGAACTCAACTTGATAGTGTGTTTAGTCTACTCCTCTTGGCTTCTTGCAAGTTTTCACAAGGAGCTTTCATGGCTATCCAGAGATGCATAGACCAATGCAGCATTTGAGCATGTGAAATGTACTTGCATGTGGCCCATCTCAAAGTATAGATAAAGATGGGTGTACATTACTTTTCATAGGCACAGTTCGGAATATTTCTTTGTCAAGTAGTGGTCATACTTGCAGCCTATTTGGGTGGAGTTTTGTTGATTTGGCACACCGAAGTTTGTCCATTAATATATGAGAAGCAAAAAATTTATGGCTTGATCACTTATGGTCTATTAGGGTTGAGATATTTGGCAACTTGCCATACCATCCAGTCTCGTCATTACGAAAGCTTTTTATGGCTGCTCGACTTTGATGAAGTCACTTATTTCAAGAGGTGTGGTCTGTAAACCTCCGAGGTGTGGCCTGGGAGCCTTAGTCTGTCTGGTCCCGCCCTTAGGAATTCCTGCTTGGTGGACTATACCGCTTGTCAACAGGCATTGACAGAAAATAAGAACACGCTTTTGTCCTTTTTCGTTTTTTGTGCATCGGCCATTGAAAAAAAAACATGAGTCAAAATTTGCGATTAGATGCTGGCCTGTCAAAGCCGCCATCCTTGATTTATGTTGGAGGTCTAAAGGCGATTAGGTCTCAATCTCCAAACACATGTTTACTGGTGGTACATCTTTCTATGCGTGATGGTGTGCTTGTCAACTTTGTGTATAATATAATTCGTGTCGGATTACGACGGTATCAGCGGTGTCTAATTACCACGTGGCACAGCCCCATTGGATTTCCGATTAAAAACTTGAATATAGGAGGGACTTTATTATAGCTTGTAATGGAAATTTCTGAAAGAAGATTGACATTTTTTAAAATGCATGTTCAATTTTGCCAGTTTAAGAAGAGTGTTCAATTTTTAAAATGCGTGTTCAATTTCTGAAAGAAGATTGACATTTTTTAAAATGCGTGTTCAATTTTGCCAGCTTAAGAAGAGTGTTCAATTTTTAAAATGCGTGTTCAATTTCTGAAAGAAGATTGACATTTTTTAAAATGCGTGTTCAATTTTGCCAGTTTAAGAAGAGTCTTAGGTTTTACAATAACATTTTTCCCACAACAGCATGACCACAGCCACTGAGCCATGTGTTTGTGTGACAGTATGCCGTTAGAGGCGAGGCACAGGCAAGTTGTACAACTTGCATTTGATGGCATATGGCATACATACCCAGGTCTTGACTCTTGAAGTGTCATTTTTACAGTACTTCACCTATTCCTTGTAGTTAGTCCCCCCATTTTTAGAGGAACTACAAGGACTCCCTCAAGCCTTGCACCTTGGCACCATAGAAATCTCTCCATCTCTCTCTCTCTCTCTCTCTCTCTCTCTCTCTTTCTCTCCCTCCTGCAGCCACTTGCACAGGTCAATTGGCCTGCGCATGTCCTGGGTCTTATATGTACACAGTGAAGTTTGCTTCTCGATAAAGAGGCCAATAAATAAGACTAGAAAGTCAATGGGTGTAGTGTATAGTGACCACCGATGAACGTCATAATATTAATTGTCAGGGAAAGCTTGTACACTCCAATAATCTCCTGGTTCGATTTTCCCGTGTTTTGTTTAACATTGTCACTCGCTTTTGCTGCGTCATGGCTTTTGCAAAGCATTACATTGCAATTTGCGACTTCCAAGTTCCTTGCGCGTGTTCCATTCCAGCGGGCGAGCTGAAAGACCAGTGAAGCCTCATGCCTGCACGGACGGTTTCGGGAGAGCGACAGAGGATGTGTGTGTGTGTGTGAGCTAGGCATTTATATGCATCTCGAAGATGGAGAATGCAATTATGCGGCATGTGGTTGCTGGTAGCCTCGCAGCGAGAACAAGCTCCTGCCACTAGCCCCCGATCGAGTGTTCGTCCAAGGTCGGTGGGTACCCGTGCTATTTCGTCGTCCAATCTCGATGGTTCCTGTTCGATGGCATCATCATTGCTGCTACCATTGCAGCCAATGTTGCTGCTGCCGCTGCTAGGGTTGCTACTCTACTCTCGAGCAGCCTTCCAACAAGCGAATGGCCAATCCCACATCAACGATGATGCCCAAGCCCTGCTCGCTCTCAAAGCTCGCATCACGGCAGACCCTCTGCGCGTCCTCTCCACCTGGACGACCACCAGCAGCAATAGCAGCGGCAGCAGCAATGCTATTCCCTGCAACTGGACAGGGGTCTCCTGCGATGGTCGCCAAGAAGGGTCGCGCGTGGTGCGCCTCATCCTGCCCTCCAGCAACCTCTCCGGCACCCTCCCCCCTGAGCTCGGCAGCCTCCATTCCCTCACCCACCTCAACCTCTCCTTCAACGCCTTCTCGGGCCCCATCCCGGCTCCCATCTCCAACCTCACCTCCCTCTCCGTCCTCGACCTCAAACACAACCTCCTCTCCGGCCCCCTCCCGCCGTCCCTCGGCCTCCTCCCCGCCCTCTCTCTCCTCAACCTCAGCTCCAACCTGCTCCAGGGCCCCATCCCGCCCACCCTCGGCTCCCTCCCTCGCTTGCAGACCCTCGAACTCTCTGACAACAATTTCTCTCACAGCATCCCCCCCCAGCTCGGGAACCTCAGCAGCTTGCAGGTCCTTTCGCTCGCCATCAACAACCTGTCAGGCCCTGTGCCCCCTGAGCTGGGCAAATTGCCGAATTTACAGGGCCTCTTCTTTTATGCCGCCGGTCACCTCAGTGGATCCATACCTCCAGAGCTAGCTCGTCTCAGCAAGCTGCAAACCCTAGACTTATCCAACAACCAGATATCAGGACCGATACCTCCTGAACTCGCACAGTTGGAAAGCCTCCAATATCTCAAGCTCTTCTTCAATCCCATCAGTGGCAGTGTCCCTCCACAACTAGGCCGCTTGAAGGATCTCAAAGGTCTCTACCTGTTTGATACCAAAATCGAAGGACCCATACCTGCAGAGCTCGGCAACCTCACAAATCTCGTGGATCTCTATCTAGATTCTGGCGGGATCATCGGTGGCATACCTCGCGAGTTATCCCAGCTGAAGAGCCTGCAAGTCCTGAAGTTAGACAGCAATACCCATCTCAGTGGGACCATACCCCCAGAGCTGGGTGACCTTACGAATCTCACTTTCCTGACTCTGCATCTGAACAATCTGTCCGGACAGATCCCCCCTCAACTGGGCAAACTAGTCAACTTGCAGCATTTGAATCTGTTCTCCAACAAACTCAGTGGAAGCATCCCCAAAGAGCTTGGGAATCTCGTCAAATTACAAGACCTCGCCATATCAGAGAATCAGTTATCAGGAAGCATACCTACAGAAATGGGACAGCTTGTGGATCTTCAGGAGCTTTACATGTCTGAGAATTCACTTGGAGGCAGCATTCCCAAACAGTTCAGCCAGCTGAGGAGTCTGCGGGTGCTCACACTGTATAACAACAATCTTACTGGAACCATCCCTCCAGAGCTTGGGCAACTTGAGAATCTGACAACTTTTTCAGTTCACAATAACCGGCTTGGCGGCACCATACCCTCAGAGCTTGGCAATCTCACAAAACTTGTGAATCTGTACTTGGGGAACAATAGTTTCTCAGGGACTTTACCACAAGTACTCGGATCACTCAGCAATCTTCAATATTTAGATGCAGGCTTCAACAATCTGCATGGTGTTGTTCCAACGTTTTTGGCAAATCTATCCAATCTAATATACTTGCAATTGTCAGACAATAACTTCTCTGGTGTCGTGCCTGCATTTCTAGCCAACTGCTCCAACCTGCAATGGATTAAACTAGACAGGAACCTGTTAAAGGGTGAAATTCCGGTTGAAATAAGTCATCTTAGCTATCTGCATAGCTTGTCCCTTTCATCAAACAGTCTGACAGGCAAGCTTCCTGAGTCCTTCACCAACTACAGCACCTTGGTGGTTCTGAATCTGCGGGAAAATGCAATGTCAGGAAAGCTGCCAGACTGGTTAGGACACTGCATCAATTTGCGTGTTCTCAGTCTTGGACTTAATCAGTTTGAAGGTACATTGCCAGCTTGGCTCTGGACTCTGGGGCAGCTCCAACTCTTGGATTTGTCTCATAACAACTTTTCTGGAACTGTATCCAGCAATGTCTCTCAGTTGCAAGCTTTGCAGAGAAACGCAAGTGCAACCTCAGCACAAAGTAACCTCTTGCAGGATAGCATTGTGCTAGACTACAAGGGCCAACAATTATTTTACACATATGTGTACTCTGAACAGGCTTTCTTGGATTTGTCTGCAAATCATCTTACTGGTGAAATACCTGTAGAACTGGGATTACTCAGTGGCCTGCAAAACCTCGATCTGGCAAACAACGAACTGACAGGTGGAATCCCTCCAGCCTTGGGAAAGTTGGCCGCATTGGAGTCCCTAGACTTGTCAAACAATGAGCTTATTGGGTCAATACCTGTTCAGTTGGTGAATATCTTTGGGTTGTCATATCTTAATTTGTCCAATAACAACCTTTCAGGACGTATTCCAACAGGTGAGGAGGACTACTACAGCTACTCCCAAAACCAGGCATAGGCCTCAGCTTGATTGTTAAAACTTGAATGAAGTGCAACATCATAATTTTTTGCTTGTGGACTTTTTAGCTTTTCCTGTTGAGTGTGTACCAACAAAATCTTGAAGCTGTATGGCTTGCAATTTTGTTTATTGAGCAGTTTAATCTTCAACACATTGTATTGTCATTAGACTAGACGGGACAATTCAAATTTGAGAGGCGAAACACACAGTTTACTGTATCAGATAAGCTTACTAATACATATTGTAACTATGCTCTTCTGTTGAAGGTTATCAGTTCAATACTTTCAACGAATCAGCCTACCTTGGAAATCCAGAACTCTGTGGTCCTCCTCTCTCAAAAGTTTGCTCTGATTCAAATGAAGGACAAACACCTGCAGGGCAGCCACTATCAGATCATGGTCTTAGCAGAGCTGCAAAGCTTGCTTTGATTCTACCCATTACAGTTGGGATTCTGTTCCTTGGTGGCTTAGTCCTGGGTTATATCTACTGGAGAAGATCCAGGAGAGGTAAGGGTAAAAGTGAGACCAATGTATTTGCAATGGGTCTGCATGTCACAGTGGAAGATTTGCATAGGGCAACAGAAGGCTTCGGCAACAAAAGCATTGTTGGCAAGGGCAGCTCGAGCACAGTTTATAGAGGTAAGCTTCGGGATGGTATGCTGATTGCAATCAAGAGGCTGGAAGTAGGAAGCTCTGGTGAAGCTGAACGCAATTTCATTGCAGAATGCAATGTGTTGGGCATGATACGCCATAGAAACCTTGTGAGAATCCTTGGCGCTTTGTCAAGCTCAAATGTGAGGTTTCTCATCCTGGAATTCATGCCTAACGGGAGCCTGCACACACATCTGCATGGGTCTGAAGTCTGTGAACTGGGATGGAAGGTGCGGCTTGATATTGCCATTGGTGTTTCTTATGCAGTGGAGTACTTACATTATCAGTCTGGATTAGGACAGATTCTTCATTGTGACCTCAAGCCTGGCAATATCCTTCTTGATGAAGACTTTACCCCGAAAGTGGCTGACTTTGGAATTGCAAGACTGATCAGTGCAGACAACATTATTGCAAAGCCCTTAGCAGCTTCCAACTTCAGGGGAACGATTGGATATGCTGCGCCAGGTACGATAGCTTGCCTGTCCAAGAGAAGCCTGTATGTATCTACTTATAATTTGAGCTGGCTCTAAATAATTGCAGAACTGGTCTGGAAATGTCAATGTCATTTGCTGTTCTGAATCTTGACTGTTTTCTTTTTTATGGGCATTTTACATCCAGAGTATGCCTCCTCTGGTTTCATTACTCCAGAAGCAGATGTCTACAGCTTTGGGATTATAATACTTGAAATGGTCACATGCAAGAAGCCAACAGATGACATGTTTGTTGAGGGTTTGACATTACCGAAATGGGTCCAGAGAGCATTCCCACATATGGTTCATGAGGTAATTGATCCTGCCCTTCAGATGGAGTCGGAGAAAGAGGTCCTGCGTTTGTTGAAGATAGGCTTACTCTGCACTCAGAGTGTCCCAAAAGATCGCCCAACCATGAAAGCTGTACTGGAAATGCTGCATGAGAACTTTAAGAAGGAAGACTTGAGGACCAGAGACGTGTACTCACTGATGCGAGGAACACCAAGTAATGATGAATTGCTTATGTCAAGGCTCGTCGAAGAGTCGTCTGGCACCGACAGGTTGGTCACTTCAACTTTTGCTATCAGTTCATACTTGCGTTTCAATCAGGTAACAATCAAGAGACTGCAAGAATAAGCTGCAGCTTACACACGTCTTGGTGTTATTGCAGCAGGTCAATTCTTTCCAACACTGGGAGTAGCTCGGCATAGCACCGATAACATGGACTGACTGCGGTGCAATGTACATCTCCAAGCATCACCCTGCATAACTGCCCCATGCAGATCACTGGGAGTAGCTCGGCATAGCACCGATAACATGGACTGAGTGCGGTGCAATGTACATCTCCAAGCATCACCCTGCATAACTGCCCCATGCACATCACTGGGAGTAGCTCGGCATAGCACCGATAACATGGACTGACTGCGGTGCAGTGTACATCTCCAAGCATCACCCTGCATAACTGCACCATGCACATCCCAAAACACCAGTATTCTTTATGACTTCTTCAGAAGCACTTTGAACCCTGGATTTCTGTGCACTTGCCAATAAATGTCTTGCATATCCACAGTCCACTACTGGTTGGGTAATTTGGGTGGTTGGGTGGAAAGCAAAGCCAGGGACGTGCGGCTGATGTGTCAAGCATAGGAAGTGCTAAAAGTTGTCCGCGGATGAAAAATTGTCCGCCAAAACCTCCTGCCCAAGTTAGAATGTCAAAATGCCAGCTACTTGGGACTTGAACCTGCGTCATTGTAGGGACCATCTAAATCCATTCCCAACCTACCAATTGCAAGCCACATGATCATCATTATTATAATTATTCACCTTTTTCAATAATATCCGGATGGTGTGAAGCATTCTACCCCCCTTATTGGAGGGTTAGACTGGACCCTCTCTCCACGAGTTTGAAATGGCCCCAAGGGGTATAACGACCTTGCCTTGTTTTTTATTTTATATAAACTTCTTTTCCCATGTGTCTTTGCCCAATGTCATTTTGAGCCTACAAAGAAAGACTGGCATTAACGTTGCATTTTACGTTATTTGGAAAATGTTTTTTATATGTATACTGGTCGAGTTTTAGATTCCAAGAATAATTCCAAGAAATTTTCTAGTAATTTAAAAAACTGCAAGCACTAAGTTGTTTCTTTGTTTCCACTTTTCTTGCACCTCCTGTGTTTTATAGAATTGTCTTTTGCCTTCTTCTGCATCCTCCTTGGTTGCACCTTTGTAGAAGGGGCTTAAATTTATCATCATGTGTGTCCTTATCAATAAGCTAAAAATTAGGCTTCCATTCAACATGTGTTTGTTGTTGTAAACCTTCAACGAGTTGCTCAAATTGACCAAAGTCAAGTGCACTTGTTGGAACAATGGCACTAAATTGTCAAGCATATCCATGGGCCCCATGTTGGGCTGATTTTTGCAGTCCATGAAGGGATTACCAATCCCAAAATTAGGTATGACATCCATGGTCTCTCATTACTACCACAACGTAATCAATGAGTAATTTCATAAAAATCTCAATCCATCCTAGACCAATTAGATTTGTCAAATGAGTCCTCGATCTTAATTATCAAATTAACCTTAAAGCTTGTCCCTAATTGATGCACCTTCAATTCACTATAAAAAATTGAAGTAATTTAGACTTGTAAACATGTTATCCATAAACCTTAAAATTTTTTGGCATTCATGTTCCTTAGGATCATACGATGAACTTAATGCTTTTAATGGTCCAAAAATCAAACGTGCATGTCTCAAGACTTTTTTCCTAAGGTCTATCTTGAACATTCAATAGCATCATAATGATAATGATGCCAAATGAAAGATAGAGCTTTTCACCACTTCCCATTCATTAGTAAAAAAATAAGTATAGGATGCACAAAAATCTATTTAAAGATGTTACTTACCTTTTTGAGGCTGCAAGAATGTGCGTACATATCTTAGTGTACACTTTTTTGTTTAGACTTTTTCCATAAACCAATCTTAGCTAATTGCCACACACAGAAATATCTCATACTTGTGTTTGTTGGAATACCACATCCCACTCTACTAACTCACATACCTCTTTGACTCATCGATGACCTTTGTGCTCTAAGAAGGTGCCCCACAAGTCCACCTTCTTTGCAATATCATAATCTCTAAACAGGTTCTCCTCCCCCTATCGCCCTAATATTCTCGACTTTTATTTTGTTCAAACCCCTTTTGTTTTATTTAGGGGGTTGAATAGATTAACTATTAAAGATGTTGGGGCTGATAGGAAAGGTGAAGCTCTATAGAATCAATGATACTATGAAGATGGACTTGTGGGGCATTTTGTCAAAGCATAAAACTTTTCTATGAGCCCAACAACTTTGGGAGATGGAGTGGGATGTGGTATTCTACACTGGCAAAGGTGAGTATGAGATTCTCATGGGTGCAACATCCTCTTGCATACCTGAGCCAATAATAGATGCATTGTTAGTTGTAAATTGTAATTTGGAGCTTGTGTCAATAATAGATACATTATTAGTTTTTAATTGATGCACATGTAACACATGGGTTATCGGCATACATTTACAATATTTCTTGAGACAAGGAATTATGACAAGCCCATAAGATTAGTGTAAAGGAAGATGTTTTAGTCGACATATCAAAATTCCAAGGATCTAACTACACTTTTCTCTCTTACAAAATCTACTTAAGGAAAACCCCCCTTCACTAATACATGTAAGTAGCCTTCTATCAATTGTCTTCCAAGCTCCTTCTTTGAAAGTTCTATAATCAAGGGAAGGACTAGCCTCCTTGCCTAGTTTCCATAAGAGAGCCAGCAAAAAATATTCATAGTTGACCATAAAGGGTACAAGTAGAAAAAACACTTAGTAGACCATAGTTCAAGCTTATGGGGTCCTTTTAAGTCAAGAAGAGATTAGGCCAATATCTCTCCAAGTTTGCAAATATTGATATCTTCAGTTTAAGTTGTCAAAGTCCTTCTATTGATCTTGATAGCATATTGAGCCCTTTTGTTGATCTCAATAGAAGCATATATATATGGATGTTATAATTAAAGCTAATAGTGTTGTGTATAATGGACCATGATGCATATATTTGTTGAATTTCCATGTGCTTTGTATAGGCTTATAAATTGTGATAAAGTACATTATGAATAAATATAAATTCTATTTTGTATTCATATTTTCTATTCAAATTTTTGAATGAAAAATATGCGATGATCAAGGAGAATAAGAGATTGCTAACTCTTTTTGAAAAGTCATGGAACCATTTTTTATGAGAGATGCATTTGTGCATGACAATTCTCAAAGGAAGGTATGATTGATGTTTTTTTTAAAAGTTTCTAACAAAAAAGTATTGTAGTCTAATTTTTGTTTTTGAAATGTGATGGGAGGCAGCACCTGCCAGGTTACAACCATGCCACACATCTTGTTTAGGATATATGGGTAGGAGATTTATTATCACTTTTTTGAGTACATAAAAATGTATTCAATTTCTTTAATTCATATGTAAAATCCTCAAGTCCCTAGAGCCTAATGCATACAAGTTGTAATTTCCCGTGCAATTAAAAATCCACAATGTATTTCATGTTAGCTTGTTGAAAGCTTATGTATCAAACCCTGAGCATATTCTTGATGATTGACAAGTTGTAATGCCAAATCAAGGAGCCCTTAAGATTTAACCTAAAAGAATACTTGATGTAAAAGAGAGGATCCTTAGAAGCATCACCCTTAGGGAATACCTTGTCTAGTGGAAGGACTATCCCGAAGAGGATGCTAGTTGGATTGACAATGGTGCGCAGATCGGTTGCTGTATGCTCACGTAGTGAATCCCGGAAGGTCCCCAAGAACAATGAACTCTACTTTTTGCACAAGTTACAAGGTAAAAAGCATGAACGACAAGAGCAAGAGACCAATTGGGTTCAATCTCCCCCCATGCCTTGTGTGAGCGCTTCACAAAGCATGTATTTTATGTATATTTCTTCTTCATGCTCAATAATAGCCCAATTTACAAAAATATATCAAGCTTTTAGCTTTTGAGTTTGCTTTAACAAAAATAGAAATAAAGCTAATGGACGGTGCCCAAAGAGTCTGGCACGCCCAATACAATGTCCAAATAGAAATAACATATCCGTGCGCATAGGCGCATACAAAATAATAATAAATAATCAATGCCTCAATAGACATAACAAAATATAGGCGTGGCGCCTATCAAAATATAATACATAGGTCGAATACTCGCTAGACTCCAATGCTTTCCTCCGCCACTGCTGCTATCTCTACACATCAACTGAAGCATTCACAATCGTTAGTAAAATAATACAATTAAACCGACAAAAGTGAATACCTAGCAGTCTTCAGCTACATAAATAAATCAACTGGTTAGAAATAAATCCTAACCTTAATTTATTACGAGTGCGCACTCAAAACTCATAAACGTTTATTAATTTAATATGTATTTTGCGGAATTACCCTCTATGGAATCACCCATGTACACACTAAATTAATGAAATGCCCGAAAAGGACAGGCGTCCCCATCAACTTCTCGCACAAAGAATCCACTTTGTGTATGAGCCCCGATCATCAAAGTTTACGGAATCTACCGTAAAACCTCACGGAATCCACCGTGGCACGGAATCCACCGTGAGATATGCCTCCTGGCATCATACCCCCGGGGTGGGATAGCAATTGACCTCAATTGCTATTAGCTCAATGTGGAGCTAACAGAGTGGGGAAAGCATTTAAGTCTCTAGCGTGCATTCATTGTGCTTCCTCTATAGGATGGTTCTTAAATTTAACTAGATATCTAGAATACATTCGGCCAGTTCTAGTGGTCATAAAGTCAGTGTCTATGATAGCTTCTGGTTCAAGTATTTCAGTCTCTTCCTCTAATAGAGGTGGGTTTTCATAAACAGGGTGGACAGGTAATTGGCCTCTAAATGGTCTCAATAAACTAATTTGAAATGTATTGTGAATTTTCCAATGAGATGGTAATTCTAACTTGAATGCATTGTCATTAACTTTATGAATGATTCTAAATGGTCCATAGAATCTAGGAGCTAATTTGACGACTGGATGTCTATCTACACTTTGCAGTCTACGTTTTTCTATTCTCAGCCAAAAATAATCATCAACTTTGAAATTCATGGCTTGTCTTTTCTTGTTGGCTTGTTTGGTATATGATTGCTGGGCTTTAGCAATCATATCTTTAACTTCATCAAATATACTGTTATGCATACTAGTAATATCATCAGCACTTTGAATTCTATTAGACAAAGATGCAACAGGTGTAGATAATCTATATCCATAAATGACTTCAAACGGTGCTTTCTTTGTAGATGTGTGCGGTGTATTGTTATATGCAAACTGTAATAAATGCAAATGAGTGTCCCATGTCTGAGGTTTAGAGATAGTATATGCACGTAAAAGATCTAGAATTGTACTGTTTGTGGCTTCTGTTTGTCCATTAGTTTCTGGATGAAATGCAGATGAGAAATCAATCTTTGTGCCTAGATTAGCAAACAGGGTAATCCAAAAATTGTTACAAAATTAGAATCACGATCTGAAATGATAACTTTTGGCAATCCGTGGTTAGTAAAAACAGTTTTCAAAAATAATTGTGCTGCTTGTGATGCTGTTAAAGTTTTCTTACATGGGATGAAATATGCTTGTTTACTAAATCTATCTACAACTGTCCAAATCATATCATGGTTAAATTTAGTATTTGGTAAACTAGTAATGAAATCCATAGAAATTTGTTCCCAAGGTTTAGATGGAATAGACAAAGGCATAAGTAATCCATACTGTTTACCATGATGTCTCTTAACTCTTTGACAAATCAAACATTCAGAAACAACGTTAGATACATCAGCATCCATATGCGGCCAATAAAAATCTTCAGTTAACATACGTAATGTAGATATGATACCTCTATGACCTTGGTATGGGGGACAATGAATTTCATTCAAAACAAAAGATCGGAATAGAATTGTAACACACAATCTCTTTTCATAAAACATAAATCCATCATTATATGACAATGAATCAACAGGAATGAAATTATTTTGAACTAATTTATTCCAATCAGAATGAAAAGTAATATCCTGGTGATATGTATCTTTCATAGCAATCAAAGAATCAAAAGATATGACAGAAATATTATGAATGGCAGGTCTTCTACTCAATGCATCAGCCACTACATTTTCTTTTCCAGGTTGGTATTGAATGATAGGATGAAAACTTTGAATGAAGGAAGCCCATTTGATATGACGGTCAGAGATTTGGGGTTGGCTAAGTAAATGTCTAATACTTTGCTGATCGGTCTTTATCATAAATTCTGAACCCATTAAGTAGTGTTTCCACTGTCTTAATGCTTGTACAACTGCTAATAGTTCTTTGTCATATGTGGAATATTTCAGCTCAGAGGGTTTCAGCTTACAACTAGAATATACTATAGGATGATTGTCTTGCATAAGTATGGCTCCTATTCCTGATCCACTAGCATCGGTCACTACTAGAAAGAATGGTCTATTAAAGTCAGGCAACTGTAGAACAGGGGCATTGGTTAATGCATGTTTTAGTAAGTCAAAGGATTTCTGTTGATTTTCGATCCATTGATAAACAATTCCTTTCTTCAAAAGTTTGGTTAATGGTAAAGCAAGTAATGAAAAATTACGTACAAACTTCCTATAGAAACTAGCAAGACCAAGGAATGAGCGTAACTCATGCACATTTTTAGGGACAGGCCAATTCAATATTGCATCAATTTTCTTAGGATCAACTTTAATTCCATCAGATGATACAATATGACCTAAATACTCAATTTCCGTCTTAAAGAATTCACTCTTTTCAGGATTTGCATACAGTTGATTTTCTTTCAATAACTGAAAAACCAATGACAAATGCTCATAATGTTCTTTCTCATTTTGACTAAACACCAAAATATCATCAAAGAAAACAATTACACAGTACTGATATTTCAAAAAGATACGGTTCATCATTCTACTAAAGGTAGCAGGTGCATTAGTCAATCCGAATGGCATGACTAAAAATTCGTAATGACCAAACTGTGTTCTAAATGCAGTCTTGAATATGTCAGACTTATCTAGCCTCACCTGATGATAACCAGACTTAAGGTCAATTTTACTAAATATAGAAGATCCTTGCAGTTTGTCCATAAGGTCATCAACTCTAGGAATAGGGTACCTATTCTTTACAGTGATCTTATTTAACAGTCCACCAAAGTGATGCTCTGTCTACCAAATGGTTAGTAACACACTTGATTTTATCTTTTTCTGCATAGGTTTCCTCATGGAAATAGTCATCAAACTGACTAATGAATGCTAGAACAGTCTTTCCTTCTCGTATGCCATTGAAAGTACAAAATTTAAAACTTCGTTTACTTATCTTTGATTCCTTGCGAATGGTTTGAGCTTCAAGGGTGGTGTCGATGGTACGTCGAATCAGATCTTCAGCTTGAGGTTCTTCTTTGTCGGTAGACGCTCTTTGTAATTTTGCCAATTGCGCTTGCAATGCTTGCCTAGCCCTTCGTTCTTCTTCCAATTGCATCATGATTAAGTCTAGCTTTTGCTCCATCGTAGGCTCAGGTAGGTCGTCTTCAGCCATAAGATCATCCATATGTGGTTCCGTCATCCTGTAAAACTCAAAAGACCTTTCTCACTCAAAATCAGGTTAGCGGGATGAGCGTAGCTCAAGTTCGGGGTTACAAGGCTATGTGTTTTTGGGTATTTCTTTCTCAATCTTCAGAAAATCTGTAATTTTTCCTTCTTCGTATGCTGAAAATACTTCAACAAATCTGCGTATGGGTAGAATACCTTCCAACGAACAACTTTGCAGTTCGGAGTTTCTGCGCAGGAACAGCCCTTCTAGGAGTTTTGAGCACAAGTCAGTTCTGACTCCAGTTGACTAGTCTGACTTGCAGAGTTGCAGACTTAGGTGATTTGCAAAGTTGCAGACTTGCAGAACTTAGCCGACTTAGTGAACTTGCAGAACTTGATCACAGATTACTTGCAGCACTTGATTTCTGAAGCGCATGACCTGGAGTTGTTGACTTGCAGAGTTAAACTTAGTGTGATTAAGCTTAATTGATTAAGCTTATGGGGGGAAACTTTTTGATTAGAAACGTCGAATTCGTGGGGGGTGGCCGTTTTTTTTCGCCACGCGAAAAAATCGGACATACTCCGAGACCAGGCGGATCGATTTTGTGGCTTAAGCTTCTAACCAAGCTTATAAGCTTATTATTAAGCTTTTTGAAAGAAGGAATTATGAAAATAATAAAGCTTATCTCTCTCTGTTTGACGACTTGATGAAGGAGATGTAGGAGTGGTCCTCCGCCTGTACAGCCCGGTCCTTCGCGATCTGATGACACAAACAGGGGTTCTTGATCGCCAAAAGTCTGCCTGTATCGACGGTTCGCGACGAGATTGACCGTAGAGCCCGATCGTTCCAGGAGCTCCGCCTTCGTACGAGATGGGTAGCGATTGGAAGCTCTTGATCTCAGCTCCGCTCTGATACCACTGGTGCGCACATCAGTCGCTGTATGCTCACGTAGTGAATCCCGGAAGGTCCCCAAGAACAATGAACTCTACTTTTTGCACAAGTTACAAGGTAAAAAGCATGAACGACAAGAGCAAGAGACCAATTGGGTTCAATCTCCCCCCATGCCTTGTGTGAGCGCTTCACAAAGCATGTATTTTATGTATATTTCTTCTTCATGCTCAATAATAGCCCAATTTACAAAAATATATCAAGCTTTTAGCTTTTGAGTTTGCTTTTACAAAAATAGAAATAAAGCTAATGGACAGTGCCCAAAGAGTCTGGCACGTCCAATACAATGTCCAAATAGAAATAACATATCCGTGCGCATAGGCGCATACAAAATAATAATAAATAATCGATGCCTCAATAGACATAACAAAATATAGGCGTGGCGCCTATCAAAATATAATCCATAGGTCGAATACTCGCTAGACTCCAATGCTTTCCTCCGCCATTGCTGCTATCTCTACACATCAACTGAAGCATTCACAATCGTTAGTAAAATAATACAATTAAACCGACAAAAGTGAATACCTAGCAGTCTTCAGCTACATAAATAAATCAACTGGTTAGAAATAAATCCTAACCTTAATTTATTACGAGTGCGCACTCAAAACTCATAAACGTTTATTAATTTAATATGTATTTTGCGGAATCACCCGCTATGGAATCACCCATGTACACACTAAATTAATGAAACGCCCGAAAAGGATAGGCGTCCCCATCAACTTCTCGCACAAAGAATCCACTTTGTGTATGAGCCCCGGTCATCAAAGTTTACGGAATCCACCGTGAGATATGCCTCCTGGCATCAGACAAGGATGCTTTAAGGAAGATGAGGACATCTTGATTCCTCTAAGGGGGAGAGGATATAATATCCCTACGTGACTAGGGTATATAAGCACTATGGTTAAATGATAAGTAATAAAATGCAAAATTTTAATCCCTGCATGACAATGATATATAACCACTAAAAGGTTAAAGGATAAGTAATAAAATGAAATTTTTTAAATAGCTGATCATCATTTTACCATCAATGTTTGATTGATGATGCCCTTATATACATCAACTAACAAATTGTCTCCATTGTCAAATTGAAAGGTCTCCATCATGTAGTCTTGAGAAATAGAATAAGAAGCACTCATATGATAGTCTCGAGGAGGAAGAATGAGAGAAGCAAAATTCTGACCAATTGATGAAGAAGATGTTAGAGAAAAGGAAGCAGCACTAAGGCTATATAAGCCTATAGTCTTAGACTTAGAGGATATTTTATCAATTATCCCAATCAAAACACCACACACGCACACGCGCACGCACACGCGCACGCGCACGCGCACACACGCACGCGCACGCACGCACGCACACGCACGCACACGCACACACACACACACACACACACACACACACACACACACACACACACACACACACACACACACACACACACACACACACACACACACACACACACACACACACACACACACACACACACACACACACACACACACACACACACACACACACACAGAGGAGGAGGAGGCCTCAATGCATGTTAATACTCCCTAGTATTGTTCATCTTTCCCCTTTTTCACAGTTATCATCATCACCAAACCCTTATCATCTGCTATTATTCCCTCAAATTCTCCCCTCACATTCTTGGCTTTTCTCCAAGGTTTGAACCCCCTATTCACTCTAGTCAAACCATATTTTATGCTAATTCTTACATACCCTTCTTATAACCACAAGAAGGCCTATCCTTCAAAAGTCTTGAGGAATCCTATCCTTATACTAAGATCACACCCTTGTAATGAGGCTCACTCTCTTTTATAGCCAAGATCCCCTCTAATCTAGCCACACCATCCATTTGGCCCTTGTCCCCATTGCCTTGTTAAGTTTTAGATTGAAGAACACTCTTTATCTTCAAGACTAAAGAAGGCCCAAAAGGAGTGGGATGAGTGACACAACAATAGAGTCTGTGTAAGTGTGGCCTTGAGATGATAGAGCACATAAGTGGAACAAGAAATAGCACATGCATGTGATGTCCCTATTGTACCAAGTCAAGCCCAAGTGCCCTCCTTTGTGCTTAAAATGTACTTTTTGTACATTAGATAATAACCATCATTATTTTGAGTGGATAATAATGCATGTAATGCAGCTACTATAGTTTGAGCATCTTATGATGTTTCATGACTTTATTGGGAAAAATTTAAGGTGGACACCCTAGGAGATATAGCCTCCCTTGCTTATTGCAATTTAACCTTTTTGAGAAGTTGTGAAGTAATAATGTGTACTTGGATACTATTGATGCCTTAAGTAAGTGCATTGAGCATAGATAGCATTTATGCAACACAACACACTATGCCATCAATTTGTGTTTGTAGAACTCAAATATTAGATCTTGCCATTGAAACTAGCATGTATATGGATGATGTTATCTGTGACTATTGATAGCCCTGACTCATCCGTTACATAATAAGTTTACAACTTTGGCTACATTAATCTATGTACAAGGCATTCTTGTGTGCCTATGACCTCACTTGGCTTGTCTAAACTTGTTGGCTACAAGATTGTGTTACTAGCCTATATATTGAAGGAATAACCTAAAGTCAAGAAACATTTTTGAGATGACAAACTTAATATATAAGGATATTAACAATGAGATTCTTGACAATACAAGCTATTCTAAACTTTCCTATATGAAAATTGAAGCTTTTATTATATTCTTCTTTGAAGATTTATAAGCGGATTATATCTATAGGATTATTATTTGGATGAATATTCTTCTACTAGTAGTCTTTCAATTTCTTTTTTATGTAACTTACTAAATTCAAGCTTTATGCCATTGTAGAGAGGAAGAGGTTTTGGTTTTCAAGTTTGCAAAATCCATTCACTTTAGAAGTTGCATAATGCCTTTATAATAGTAATAGTAGATTTTGAGGGCTTGAGTGGATTAAAGTTGTGAATATAATATACTCTATCACCTTATAATGAGTGCAAATTGGATAAATAGGAGATTATTAATGCACCAATATCCCATGTATATTGTAGTAACGCATCCATATAATGATTCCAATTTATATCCTTGATTTGAACTTCTATCGAACAACACTCCTCAAGTTTTTTCAATATATCTCATGTTACATTGTCTAGTAACTCCTTAATAAATATCAAATTATATGTGTTTGATTTTTTTAAAAAAGATTGACGGTCTACACATTTTTTGATCAATTTAGTATGTATAGTTTCTCAAAGTATTTATTAATTTAAGTAATCTATAGCTATTTACAAAAAAATGTGGAGCTTTTAGAAAAAACATGGAGCTTTTAAAAAATACTAAGAAATAAAAATAATTTTGATTTAAAAATTAAGTATAACTATTTATACTAATCAAAATAATGAATTAAGTAATTTTTATTTTATACTAGTTTTTTATGATAAAGTATATTTAAAAATATTTGTATATTACTACTTTATAAATGAAGAGATATTATACCAAGTGTGACACACTAGAAGTGTGAATCTAGCAAGTGGAGTGCTTATACCAATTTTCATTTGTCACCTGTGATTGCACCACGATCCCTTGCAAACAATCAACCACCTTAATTCACAAGAATGCACTTTGCTATAAAAGAGTATAGCTTGCAAGAGAGTTTTGAGAGCAAAAGATGAAAGGCCTCGATGTGGAGGGATGAACACCTGGACATTTTAAAGTTTGTTATTATAGTGGTTGTTTGTGCACTTGACCTCCCTCATACACTCCAAGTAAACATTTATTGAATAACGATGAATTAATTTTTTATTAAATAAATATGAGTTTAGCATTTTTAAATTATAAATATTTTATGTTATATTTATATTTATATTATTTATACACATGCACGCATGCGCACGCACACGCGTGCACACACACACACACACACACACACAATGAACAATAATAAAGGTATAAAATATTAAATTATTGAATGATCTTACTCATGGATTAGAATTGAAATTATTTTGAAAACATTTCATTTATGTTTATCCACAAATGATCTATTTGTATAAAATATATAGATGTTCTTAAGTATAAGTGATTTAATATTAATAATTTTTCTATTTAATATCACATTTTTATTGATTTGATAGGATATTATATTAAGATCTACTAATATAATAATATCAATTTCGAAATATTTTGTGAGATAATGATCAAGAAATGACAATGTATTAGTAACATTATATGTTGTTATTTGGATATATTTATTATTTTTTAAGTATAACATTTTATTATGTATAAATACATCAAAAGGGTCATATTGATTATAAATATTAACATTTTTATAATTATATATTTCAAAACTAATCATACATCAATTTTATTTTTAATATATGAAATTATTATTTTTATTAATTTTCAATTTATTTTTGAGAAAAAGTGTATCATTATTTATAAAATAAGGACAATTATTCATTTCTAATACGTGTTTATCTAACAATCACATATTCAAAGAACATAAATTTAAATATATGTTTTGTATTGGTAAAATTGGAATGGTAAAACTCTATTTTCTTATTCTACATAATATGTGAAGTTCATTAATGATATATTTATTAATATTAATCATTTTAATTTATTATAATAATATTGAAATTTTTGGATAATTTATTTGTGATAATGCTATATATAAAATACCATGTCATTTCACATTAATTGGATCAAATGTAAGTTTGTTTATTGTTAGACATGGTGATTGATGTATTGCTCAAGCTGTAAATAAAAAATGTCTAATGGAAAACTGTTTTCTAATAAACGTATGTTAAGGATTATTATTAATATCAAATTTTTACTTAATTGAAACATTGACATCCAATATTCATTTATTTCATTTGTATAAAAATTTATTTTTTAATCTTATGTGCTTTCAACTTTACTATGATTAAATTTTATTTATAAAAATTTCAAGTTTTTGTAAGTAGTCATAATCTAAAAAATCCAATGAATATTTCTTTCAAAAAAACTTTTACCTTTTAGTAATATCTCTAGTATTAATGTATTAAGGTGCATTAGAAGACAATATATCTTTAGCTTAAAAAACAAATTCTTGTGTTTTTAAAGACTCATAAAGGTTTTTATTGGATATTTCTATTATAAGATTTGTAAAAAATAGTGTTGGTATCTAAGTATTAAAATAATTTTTCAACAAGTGCTTATTATCTAGAATTTCTATATGTTCTTTTATTTGTATTTGTAATTGTATTCAATTTAGAATATTGATAAATGATATATCTTTTTTATGTTTAATTTTGTTCAATTCATATTTTTTATTTCATCAATCCAAAAGTTTGTGTTGGATATATCATTATTGTTTCACTTAAATTTCCATTTTTCTTTTACAAGTTTAAATGATAAAAGTCATTGAATATTATTAACTCATTTGTACCTCCAATATGTTCTTTGTAATTATGCTTCATGGATCTAATTTTATTGTTAGTACAATTGAATATTCTTATTCCAATTAACGAAATTTCATCAAACACAAGTAGTTTGATTTGTTTATGTCTTTCAAATAATTGTCTCAAACTATTTTTATTTTAAAAACACTTATTTATTATTTATTGGAATACATTTGCTATAGATTTTATAAATGCATATGACCTTTCTTTTTTTGCACATTAAGTACACGATCAAAACCTAGATTTTGAACTTAGCTTCAATACTTTTCCCAATATAGCAATCTAATTGCATGTCTTCTATATGAATCTTCAATATAGGGCAATGGCATCAACATATTGTGTAGTGTACTCCCATTCTAAAAGTGATCCCTATAATACTATTATAAATTATGAAAATTTGGCAAATGCTATCCATCTTACTAAAGATCCATGAATCAACTGCATATTTTGTTCACAAAAAAGAGTAGTTATTTTTTAGAGTATGATATTCTCCAAAAGTCCCACTCTAATCATTTTCTTGAACTTAATCACATCATGTATAATACTTTATAAAAGTGTTGAATTTGACATTTTTCAAAATGTATGCATGCAATATTGTTTTTGCACAATAGACCTCTCTTTTATGGAAAGTGTCTTTTGTCTTTTTTCCTTTTTTTATTTGTGAAATCAACTTGAAATTGCAATACTCTTGCTCTTTTTCATCTATATTATGAAATGACATTTCATCGTTCTAATTTGGATATATCAATATTTTTTGGAATAGCATTGCTAAGATCTATAGAAGCTTCTCTTGTATTTCCAATGTTTGTTTATTTATCTAGATCTATGATGTAAATATTCATGTACCTCTTATTATAGTATCTTCAACACTTTTTTTAGTATGGCATGTTTGAAGTTATGTACACAAGCATTATTTCTAAGGACTTTAATTATCCCATCACTGTCATGTTTGTTCAAGTCACATATGTAATATTTCCGCTCAAAAATATTATTGAACTTGACTCCCCGCACACCGCATAAAACCTGTGCAAGGTTATCTCCCACATCGTAATTATTGGCAGCTTAATCCGTACCCCGCATGTGCAAAAATGAGGCCTCCGCATTGTGCAATTTAGGTCAGGGTTTAAGACCGCAAAGCCGCGGGAGAACACCCTTTTTTAAGGGGCAATTGGATAAATTGTTGGCAAATTTTCTTCTAATTATCCCTTCGCCCAGCCGATGCATGGCTAGAAGAGAGGGAGTGTGGGGGGGGGAATGACCTAAGGTGGAGTGGTGTGTGGGTTGCATGAGGGGGGGAGGCATGCATAGGCCACGTGGTGGCTACCTCTCTCCCCCCCCCCCAAGGCTATATGAACCCCCATGTGGACAAAGGGAAAAAAAAAGGAGGCTGCATGCTGGAGGAATGAAGGGAGGTGATTGCCGCGGTGGGGAACAAAGGCACGAGTAGAGGATTGCTACCATGCTGAGGGTCACGAGTGAGGAGGGGAGGATGAATGCTGCAGTGAGGGACCGCCGCCTGTTGTGGAGAAGTCGCCAAGATCGCCGCCAGGCTGCCATTGCAACCGCACTGCCGCCATCACGATCCTTCTCACCATCAACATAATTGCCTCCCCTTTTGTCGTCATCTCCCCACCAATCATTGGCCCTCCACGTGGTTTTGGGAGACAGAAGCTCTTTAGAAGCTTCTAAAGGATAAGGCCCTTAAGCCTTGTTTCTACTTGCCTCCCTCGGTTTTAAAACCGGCTTGTAAAGCTCAAATTCCTACGCAAGAGAATAGGCATTGACCTACAGGCAGCCTCGGAGAGCGGGAATAAAGGCTAGGAGGAATCCGCGGAGTCCATATTTCACTACGTCCACGATGGCTCCAAAGTCCAAGTTGCAAGGCGCATGCGTGGAAGCCTTGGACCCTAACTTGCACGTGGACATCACTGCAAGTCCTCATAACCAGGTTCTTGGAGTAAATTCCGCGTTGGGCATGTTTAAAATTTCATAGGGAAGCTATGAATATAAACTGCTTATTCATCTTGCGAGCGTAGTCGCATGTTGCTATTTTGGTGCATTTCCAAAATAACGAGTCTAAACGCCTATTGCTTAGGGCAGAAGATGAAATTGTTAAGTGCATTTTTGATTGGCCATGGAAAGAATAAAGCGTTTGTTGCATTTAGGCAATAACTTCCTTGTTGATTCGCATGAGGGAAAATCGTTAACGTTTGTTAGTTGTTGTCCGAAAAATTGCATAGCATGGGAATGAAACCACGGACTTGCAAGTTGCATGCAAAAGATGCTTGGAAATGGATTAAGTCTACACTAGCCTTAGTCTTGCATGAACTTCATTTACGATGTTGTATCTAAGGGTCGCATGTTACATATTCGTAAATTTCATTTCATCGAGTTGCATTTAGAAAAGATTGCATGGCTTATCAAAGCATGAAATTCTAAAGCTTAGACAAAAGGGTTGTAGGCATAGTTTCTTGATGTAAACCCTAGTAGGTTTCATGCAAGTTATTCTCCAAATTATCATTCGTCGTGACTTTAGTAAGAAAAGCAAAAGGGTTATTGCAAACCTTATAGAACATAGATGTAACAAATCGTATACTTGCACGAAATGTGGTATCTAGCATCTGTTTACACCTTTAGAACAAGGTTAGCATCTCTAGGAAAGGATCGCCCTTGTCGCAAGACAAATAGATCAATTTAGCTAAATCACTTGTAATATTATAACCATTAGGGATTCGTATAGGCATAACTAGTCGATACGATAAACACCTCAAGTACTAGCTAGGGCTTGGCACATTAGAAATCCAGCCAAGTATCGTACTTGGATGCCAAGTCAAAAGCCTCAAACCCAAAGGTCCTATCCACATTCACGGAATGTTTGGGTCAATTGGACACCCATGCAAACAACGATCTAGGGATCTACCCTAAGGATCGATCGACCTAATGTTAAAACTCGGATTGAGTTTGGAAACCCTAGGACCTTGTCGGCCTAGGGCTATTAGGGTTGGGTTGGGTAAGAAGACACCCTAAACCCTGCATCTTGTCTAAACAAAATTCCTTGACCAAGAAATGCCGTTCAATGGGTGAAATGATCCCATGAATTAGGTGCGACACTTTGCAACAAGTTGCAATGTCGCATGGCCTTGTGGTTTAATCACAAGATAGATTTGCCATTCCTTGGAATGAGGTTGGTAGGTTCTAGCGCAAGTCTAACTTGCAAGAGGATGAGTTGACATCCTGTTACATCACCTTTCTTGGGCTGATTTGCCAAGTTAAGGGAGGTTATGCTTTGCCTGGTAAGCAAAGGATCAATCAAGTTAGAGCGACATGGTCGCCACGATTTACTGTCTTAATTTAAGAAACCCTAAGGTGTTGGTTAATTTGGGTTAACAGGGTATAACCCTAACCCAAGGATAAAAGGGTAAACAAACAAACCCTTGGGGATCTTGCCAGGTCGCAATTGATCGCGGATTGAATACTGGATGCATTCGGAGATAAGGATTCACTCCTTATGCAGTTGGCCAAATAAATGACCACTAGATTGATTGTGCTTGTAACAGTTTAGGAGCACTATTTGCATTGTTTGCTCAAGGAACTAAAAGATGGAAATATAATTAATGCTTCAGGTTGAAGGCCTGAAGGGAGAGGCACTATTAGTTACCCCCGACTGTCTGCCTGACCCTAACCAAGGGGGTTGTTAGCCGCGCCAGAAACGTGAACTGAACCCGCCGCGAGAGGTCTCTCCGTTGGGCGCTACTTGGAGCAGGAGGACGTTTGGGTGCTAGGGGGGGCTCTGGTCGTAAATCCCTTGCCTTCGGGGCCCTGCACAAGAGGCCAACGTGACTCGGGATTGGATCTCGAGGCCCGCATACTAGTCTACGGGCGGAATCTTGGACTAGTAATCCCTGTGGATTGTTGGACTGCCTTCGAGCGGATTATGGATTGCCTTCGGGCGGATTATGGATTAGCCTACGAGCTGGATTATATGATGTTTTCCAAAGATAAATAATATCAACTGTTGAAAAGGAACTTGTTTGACATTGCTTTTCTATGTCAGTGCTAAGATTACGTGAAGGAACCGGTGTCTAATTGGCTAATTAAGGAAGCTGTTTTATGCGTGTCCAACTAAATGTGGTAGGTAATTATACAACTAAAACAACCCTGAGGAAAGTGTGGTGGATGTGGCCATGGGTCCGTCCTATGAATGGGTGGTCCCGGTTGGCCGGGAACATTTCTCAAGCGAAATGGACAGCAAGGAACTTTTCTCGAAGGGAATGAACAACATGCAACACTGACTTAGAGTTCAAGTTACTAGAATCTCGCTTTATGCTGTTTTAGGGGAACGGAATGGGACTATGCCTTATGGGCAGAGAGGTCGAGCTTTGCATCCCTCTCGTTTCCCATTCTCCTTGAACCAAGTGCAGCATGAATCCGCTTCGACCTTGCATTTCTGCATAAAGTAGTTAGCCTGGGGTTTGACGCTAGCTGCCGTTCTAGGAGTTTGACCACTAGGAAAACCCTAATTCAGGTCGGTCCTAAGTGGGAACGGCCGGAATACTTCCACTATGTGGCAGACTCGGAAAGACCTAGATCGTAAACCCTGTAACATTCCATGGGAGTGCCAGGCGGAGCTCTCTAGACCCCCTTTCCGATGGGCTGCTAAGATGTGTCCTGCAAGGAGACAGGTGGACACGTTACAACATATCACAACATATCCAATTGCATTGGTAACAATCCTTTTTTGCTTTAGGCTATATTTTGATTCCATTTACAATAGAAAAGTTTTGCTTCATCCTTAAAAAAAATAAAAATTTTGTGCTTACAAAATCAAACTATATATCTATGTGTAGGGGAGAGAGAGAGAGAGAGAGAGAGAGAGAGAGAGAGAGAGAGAGAGAGAGAGAGAGAGAGAGAGAGAGAGAGAGAGAGAGAGAGAGAGAGAGAGAGAGAGAGAGAGAGAGAGAGAGAGAGAGAGAGAGAGAGAGAGAGAGAGAGAGAGAGAGAGTGTGTGTGTGTGTGTGTGTTTGTTGTACATGGTTGAGCTAAATATCCTTCAAAGTTATATAGACTATAGTTGGATTTTAATAGTTTCTTGAGTTTCTCTTAAAATTTGCCTTCTTTTTCCACAAAATCTCATCTTACTTTTGTAAACTCTTTTGGCTAAAACCCCAGTAGTTTAGGCAAGACATAGTAAATATCCTGACATTGGCCATAGAGATGGAAGAGAAATCGGGGCCTCCCTTAATCTCCAAGGGAGGAAGAAGCCACTAAGATGCAAATAGTGTCACTGTAGTTTTGCACCATGATGATCGCAACTTGTTTTTCTAATGTTCATCAACCAACCTCTCTAAAAGATAAAGCTTCTAGACTCATCAATCTGCCCAATCATGTAGCCCTCTTGGAGGTTGTAGAAATCATCATTTTGATCTTGATGTACATCAATAATCCCCCCCCCCCCCCCCCCCCCAAAAAAAAAAAGCATGAATGTTTCTCATCATACCTGCATAGCAACATGACATCAATTCCTAAGTTATCTCCAAGATATTGTGGCCCATTTACAATCTTAAACATGTTGCCAAAATTACCTACAATTTAGATCTACAATATTCAATAGAATCCATCTAGTCTTTCATGCTATGTCAACTGCAATAGAAACTTCAAAATGGTAATAGTCTAGTGCACATGTCATCATGTTTGTCAAAACATTTTGGTCAAGTGGAAGGATAGACCCAAATAATTTTCTACTTGGGAAAACATGGCTCAATAAGATATTGTATGTTTCCATTTTCAAGGATAGAAACCCTTCCAAAAGGAGGAAAGTAAGGTCAAACAAGAGTCTTGAGCAGATAGAATACGTAAGATAGCTTGATTATAACATTTATAATTAACAACAAGCTGACATGGTACGTCATTGAGGGGGTTAAGGGTTTATGAAATAGCCTAAGTTAGGGCATAGGATGCCAAGAAATGAGCACAAGGGGTTATGGACCAAAGGATCAAATAGTGGGCGATGTGTGTGAATACACTCACCAACAAGGACAATCTAATATAGAGTATATAGGTCTACCTAAAGATACCAACATGGTGCCAAACTAGACTATTTATTTGAGTCACTAGGAGAGTAATCAAGTTGTCCCAACCTTTTTTATTTATGGAGGCTATGCAACCAGACATGAAGATGTGCATGCAAGTATGCATGACAAGGAGGCATCAATTCATTGCATCTAGTCACTTAGACTATCTTTTGTATTTATGGAGGCTATGCAACCATACATGAAGATGTGCATGCAAGTATGCATGACAAGGAGGCATCAACTCATTGCAACTAGTCACTTAGACTACATTTCCACCACTCAAGGTGGTCCTTATCTATCCCCTTGACTAGAATTCAATGACCTTTATCAAGATGGTCCATCATCTTGATTGATTCCGTGCCATTCAAGTTGATCTGCATATATAGTTTGTATAGGGCATTCAACCTCCCACTTAATGTGGTCAAAATACATTGACTAGCAATTAAAAATCATATCCATTCAAGATGATTAGTCTATCACCTTGGGTATACCACCTTGACTAGAAATCCATCTCAAGTAAATTTTTTGGATCAAGGTATTAATCTTATAGTTACATGGATTTTTCTCTTGCAACCATATAGCTTTACAATTGCAAAACTCCACATGTTTATCACCCCAATTTGATAAGTTGACCAATTTTTGAAAGGCAATCTTAGGCACTCAAAAGGTTTCCAAAAAGTAGGCACATGATCACCTTGACATAAACTTTCCAATTCATGTAGTAGCTACACATTGCACTTTCATTGGTTTTAGTTCATGCATATAGAACTAACACTGCACAGATCAAGCACTTTTGCATTCCTTAAGTGTAGATCACTTTCTAGAGCGTATTTAGTGATAGTCAAAAGGTGTCAAATCAAACTAATTGGAATTTTGAGCCTTTAAAAAAAGTATCCTCAGACATATTGATCACCTCTATTGTATCCAAAGTACAAATATACATAATCGGAAATCATCCTATGCTAACACCCTACACTTAGAAGGATCACCCCCCCTCAATCACTTGCAGTGAGTATCTTTAGTTTCATTCCATCCAACTCAATAAGAGAGTGTGTGGCATTATCATGCACATACTTCATGATACACGAACCAAACCATCTCTTGGAGACTTTCTTGATATTATTGTCTTGATTATACAAGCTACTACTACACACAAGTACCCAATGTCCTTCTATAGCCTATTGGTCTTAGTGTGTGTCTTCTGTCAAACATGTCTTTATATTTCATTATGTCTTCCTTCAATCTTTTCACTACAAGCTCTATGCCTTCTGGCCTTCTTTCCCAGCTATCAAACCTTAGAGCTAAGAGTCCTTCTCTACTTATCCCTTCATCCCATGGCAATACATTCCATGTAGTAGCCACTTCTTTTGTTGGCATGATCGGTTTCGACCCATACATAAGCTCTCATTGCATATATCCTTCAAAGCACTATGAGTATTGCAATCAACCCATACTGCGTATGATAGAAATTATATCTCAAAATTTTCTCCTAAGGCCTTGAAAATTGGAGGTATCCTCTTTCACTCTTTCCATTTCCTTCTGGATTATATGCAAATCTTAGTGGAAGCTTTATTCCCAATCTAGAGAAGAAGTCTCTAGTTTCATTAATATCAAGCTCTCCTATATCAACAATAACCTTGCCTACATAGTTCTATCAACAAAATAGATATTCCATTAGGAACTTGCATTACAACACGTGACTTTTGTCCTCAAAGGCATTGCAACCTTCAACCTCTTATGTATGGTCCTCACAACAAGTAAGTAATATACCTCATCTACCATAGACCCATATAGGATGTAGCCCATCTTTGTGCCTCGCACAAAAATACAATTGGCATGTTATGCAAAACTCTACAACTTGTGAAACATCTTTATACATCCCCTTCCACCAATATCTCTCTTTGATCTTCTCAAAGTTAGCCCATACTCCTTTATGAACTACCCATAAGTTTTCATGATATTCATACATAAGTTATAACTAAGTATCTCTATTCCATACTATTGAGATGGCAAGCTCAACACGTGTGGACATTGATGATGGACCTCAGCTCAAGCAATCTCCCCACTATGCGATTCTTGACATGGTATCAGAGCGATGCCATTGAGAGAGGCTGGTTTTGAAGGCTGAAGTGAAGGAGTAGAAGCAATGATTCAAGCCAGCAAGCAACATGTAAGAATCTCTCCCATTCTTCCACTCTCTCTCTCTCTCTCTCTTATTTTTTAAAATATATAATTAACATTCTATATGAGTAAATTTTAAATCTTTAAAAATTTATATATGTGAACCAAAATTTATATAATAGAAAGTGTCAATTTCATATCAAAATATTGATTTATGTCATTGGAAATTATACTACATTCAACATGTTTAATTGTTTTAAGATTTATCACATGTGCATCTATAGGTTGCTATTTTGCTATAAATTCTCTCCTTTTGTTGACTTGGGATATATTTTTTAAAATTATGAATAGTTTTAATTTGCAAATAGAGAGAGGGGGAAGGAAAAAGGAGAGAGAGCGAGGGGGAGAAAGAGGGAGATAAAGTGTTTTTCTTTGTGTCTTCTTGTTTTCTTTCTGGCTCATCTTCTACTTTTTCTTCTCACCTCCACGTGGTCTTGTCTAGTCTATGCTCTAGATTCGACGTGGTCTAGTCTATGCTCTAGATTCGACGTGTGCAACTAGACCATGTGTGTGTGTGTGTGTTTTTTTTTTTCATATTAGATGTCTTCGTATTCCTTTCTATGTGCTTTGGTCTATTGGCTTCAATGCACCTAATTAAGCTACATGTGCATGAGAGCCCTCGCACATGAGAGATCGGGCTCCCAAAAAGAGGAACTAGGTGAGTAATTTAGTAACATGGCTGTTGATTAACCAGGGTCTCCTCGATTACCACACAAAGATCTTGTGTCGAACCCTCGACCTAGTTCAACTTATCAAAGTCTATCTATGGATTAGTCCATGTGGTTTTGTTCAAGTGATTTTGGGGGTGAATTAGAATGACGTGTGTGCCTAAACATGGTTTGTCATTGTCATTTTTCTACACTAGGACCTATTAGGTGAGCCTTCCTAGTTCCTCATGTATGAAGGCTATGACTAGGCTGGACTGCTACTATTACATGGGCTTTATTCTCGATTAGAAGAAGAAGAAGAAGAAGAAGAAGAAGAAGAAGAAGAAGAAGAAGAAGAAGAAGAAGAAGGAGATAGTGTCACATAGGCAGCCCTCTCTAATCACATAGAAGCCCATATATAGCCACCTCCTAAAATCATTATGTTGCCACATATACTCTATCGTGGTCTTCTTGCATAGTGTGCAATAGTTGTATTATCCAAGGTCAACCAAACACTGCATCTTCTTCCCCTCTTCTTTCTCTTCCCAAAGGGGCTCATGCATGTTAAAGATCTCTCATGCCTGGTTGCCCTATCCACATAAGAATTGCAAGCCACCTGGTATTAGGAATCAACTTACCATTCACTGGTACAAGCACTCCAAATCAATAGAACTTGTATTACATTGGACTGTGATATGTGTTGCAATGACTAATTCTCTCTTTACTAACATATAGCTCTCTCTCTCTCTCTCTCTCTCTCTCTCTCTCTCTCTCTCTCTCTCTCTCTCTCTCTCTCTCTCTCTCTCTCTCTCTCTCTCTCTCTCTCTCTCTCTCTCTCCCCAACATGACATCAACGTCCTCTATCTAAAAGTTTTTGGCCCAAGTACTAAAAAGTCACATTTTGATTATAATTTCAATTGTATAAACCTTTTTTAAATATTTGGTAAGTCTTTATTTTTCCACATACACAATGCAAAAGACAATAGCTATTATATGTTATGTTAATTACTAGTTTTCTATGTTAGGAGAAAGAAAGAAAGAAAGTCCCAACAGAGAGAACTGCTTTTTGTTCATAAGGTCCAAGCATTTCAGTATAGTTCATTCAAAAAGTCTCAATCTACTATGTCTCATATTAAAACATATCACAAATATACACACAATTTGATCTTCCTAACTAGTAATCGTTTTTTATCTCTTCTTTCTCATCAAATATTATTTTAAAACTTCTCTCTCATCAAAAAATTATTTAGATATATATATCTCTCTTCTCTCTTTCTCTATTGACTCTATTGAGTCCTAATGACTGTAGAGAGAGAGAGAGAGAGAGAGAGAGAGAGAGAGAGAGAGAGAGAGAGAGAGAGAGAGAGAGAGTTGCAAGAGATACACATAGTGAGAAATGAAGATAAGGGCCATGCACAAATACATACATATAAACACATAAAGAGAGAGGCGCATACACACACGCACTACTTAATTAATTGCTTAGTTTAACAATTTAATAATTAATTATTTTAATCAATTACAAAATAAAATAGAAAAAGAGGGGAGAGAGAGATAGAGACAAACGAGAGAGAGAGAGAGAGAGAGAGAGAGAGAGAGAGAGAGAGAGAGAGAGAGAGAGAGAGAGAGAGAGAGAGAGAGAGAGAGAGAGAGAGAGAGAAACTTTTTTTTTGGTAGAGAAGGGGTTGCTAGTAACTCATCGAGAAAAGGGTTTCTTTCAACCCCTTCTCAAGATGAATTTTTTTTCACGTCTTCTCCATCATTTCTTTGAGGGGACTTGTGAAAATTTCTTCGCCAAACAAGGGGTTGCTAGCAATCCCTTCTCAATGAAATCTTTTTTCACAAGTCTTCTCTAATTTTTCTTTTCAATATAAACATGGAGATGTCAGCAATCCCTTTTTTTTTTCATAAGTCCCCTTAGAAAAATGGAGGCAACTTGTCAAAATTTTTCACTGAGAAGGGGTTTTTGGAAACCCTTGTTTGGCTACAAAAAATTTCACATTCCCTTAGAGAGATGATGGAGGGGAGTTGTGATTCAAAGCTCTCTCTCTCTCTCTCTCTCTCTCTCTCTCTCTCTCTCTCTCTCTCTCTCTCTCTTTTGCTGAGAAGGGGTTGTTGGAAACCCCTATTCGGCAAAAAAAAAATCACGTCCCCCTAGAGAGATTATTATAAAGTCACATAATCTCTCTCGCTCTCTATTGCTAATAAGAGGGGGTTGTTGGCAACCCCTGTTCAGCAAAAACAAATTCACGTCCCCTTAGAGAGATGATTATAAAGTCACATAATCTCTCTCTCTCTCTCTCTCTCTCTCTCTCTCTCTCTCTCTCTCTCTCTCTCTCTCAATGAGGAAACTACTACAACATTCAAGTGAACAAAGGTTTGTTCTTCCAGTTTACACAGGAGATAAAGAGAATCTCAAACCAAATGATGATATTGACTCTCAAAAGTCATGCAAGTTAGCAATTTGGAGACTTTTCTATAGACATAACTTGGTATCCTTTTATAGAAGTATATTTGCAATGGTATCTTGTCTATGTGTTCTCTATACATAATAGAACAATAAATGGTAGGTTCATGTGTAGGCAATTGGATAAGGGGATGCTACAAACTTTTCTAGGGAAATGCACATATTAGGTGCACTTGAAGGAGGAGTAGCTCATATATAAGGATCACTAGATTGAGTAGTAGTGGAATGAGGAGGTATACTGGAGATGTTCTATCTTCCTCAACTATCTAAAGGTGAATTCCCTTCCAACAATAATGCATTGCACAAAAAATATTCGAAGAAAAAAAGTATAAGAGGCATAGGGATCCAGATTCTAGGTAAGTAATTCCACATGTATTCCTTAGAATATGTCACACTTTTATGTCTCCTTCTAAAGAGAATATGGCTTATTCTAGGAAAGTGATACCGCTAGTACATTTGTTCTTGTAACTCATTCTTTGGTAAGGAGTCAAGGTGAAGCCACAATCTAAAATGTTTTGATGCTATTGATTGGTCACACTTTAGCCCTACAATGATATTATTTGTGGATGATAACATAAAGAAGATGCAATGTAACCCACCTAACTCCTTTACATATCCATTTACATTTCAAGAAAATCCCATGGATACCATCCTCTTTAAACATATGCTTCCCTATTTGATTGAGGAAAATCCATTCAATACTATCTTCTTGGAATACATGCTTCCATGTTTGACTAAGCTAGCATGTTTTCACGGAAGTCTAGGAGTTTGTTAGAGAATACTCATTTCACCCTCTAGCAACGGATAGCTGGATTGATATTCAATGTTTGCAATAAATATATTCATTTGCTTTGCACATAGTAGTTCTCTAACTTGCAAATGCATTTGTGGATTTAGTATACTGTTTTGTAGTTTTTGTAGTAAGTTTATGCAGTACAAAGTGAAATATATTAGTATATTAAAATATTTGATTTTTGGAGTTTAAAATGAGGAATTCTTAAAGGAATAACAACTACAAGTAATAAAGAAATATGGAGCTATATTTTACGGAGATTATGAAAAAGTTGCTTATAAGGGTTTATTGTCAATGAATGCATAACTTCAATCCATATGTAAGCCTAATCAAAAGTGGAAAGGAGAACAATGTGCAAGTATAAGTGGATGTGTCTGTAGTTTACTCATGTGCGCATAATTAAAATACTAACAAATCAAGATGTAATTGTAAAATACATGCAAAGAAGAGAGAGGGGGGGATGTGAATGTATATGTAGTGTGAGATCTCATATATACGCATAATTGAACCATTAACATTGTGATAATATTATCAAAGATAAGTAGATAAGCTTAATCTAGTGATGTAAATAACTTAAGGAGAGAGAACTACTAATGCATTGTTAGATATATATATATATATATATATATATATATATATATATAGAGAGAGAGAGAGAGAGAGAGAGAGAGAGAGAGAGAGAGAGAGAGAGAGAGAGAGAGATTATGGTTCTGATGAGGAGGAGAGTAAGATGTGGTGGTGTAGTGGTAGTGCTAATGGTAGTAATGTTATTAAGGGGAGTGAGATGTCAGTGGTTTGTCCTCAACATATGAGGAGAGAGAGAGGAGAATTAGTTGTGATTCTAATGAGGAGGGCTAGAGTAAGATATCATGGTGATGGTGGTGTTGCTAGTGGAGGTGGAGGTGGAGGAGCATCATTGGCGCTTGATATATGCCCAAAAGAAAAAGAGGACCAAGTATCCCTGCTTCCTTGTATAATATGTGAGATAATATATGCCCAAAAGAAAAAGAGGATCAAGTATCCCTGCTTTCTTGTATAATATGTGAGATAATAGCATCCACCAACCTCTAATCCACAAGTCCCTCTATGTCTCATATGCTCTTTGCCATAGCCTTTGGATAACCAGGATATAAACTCCTCATAGAACATGCCCATTAGGGGAGTTTTGAGGTCTTGAAAGAGCCTTTTAGGAGATAGAGAGAGAATGCTCTAAACCAATAGGAGCAAAGCCTCCATAATAGAACTTATATTTTTAAAAAGATAAAAATTTATTTTATTATATATATATATATTTACGAATTTGTATTATCAATATCTATTTTTAGCCTCTTATATTCGTGATTATGACATTCTTTACATTAATGACATACAATCTCGATCACTTTTATTTAATAATATCTGGATTAATGATAATGATTGGTTTAATCTAAATTCAAATTAGTGAAAAGCTTGGTACTCATTTTTTTCCCTCCTTTCTTTTATCCCTCATGTTTTTCTCTCCTTTATGGTAGCCTAGTCGTCTGTGTGTGTGTGCATGTGTGTGTGTGTGTGTGTGTGTGTGTGTGTGTGTGTGATGGATACAAACCAAGCAAAATGTGAAAAAAGATGAAGATACAAGAGCTTGTTCATCTTTGATTGGAAGGGTAGAATCCAAGATTTCAAGCTTGGAGTAAATAAGAATAGCATAAAAAAGCTAATAGTGTAATATGTGTTTATGCATAGAGAGCTATATTTGGAACATGGAACTTCAAATCTTCCAATGCATAGAGAAAATTGTAAGAATTTAATTCTTAAAGTCTTTCTTTTCTTAAACTTGGTTTAAGGTTTTCCATTATAACATTTGTTTGTCTTGTAGATGTCTACACCTCTAATCTTGAGGAATGGCAACTAGTCGAGTCTATTGTTGATATTATTGATGTTATGCATAGTTCGATTCGAGAATAAATGTAAATTGGTAGAAAGAAGACAAAGCTTGCAAAATAGGGAATATTTTTTTATGACCATTCTTATATTGTCCACATGCGGTGTAGCCAATGGGGATCAATATCCCCCCTTCTTTTATTGCAGATTTTTAAAGCTTTGAGTAGCCTTTGCCAAGTCCAACTACTCATAAGGGCTATAGATGTATAATATTTTCTGAGATATAGAGAGCATTAAAGCCTAATATGTCAAGTAGGCTAAGTAAAGTTACTTTGTTTATGCCCGTTAATATATTTGTTGATTTCTTTTCTAATGCTGAGATAAGAAGATCAAAGGCCATGCATTCAATGAAGAGACTAACATATGATCATGCCATACAATTTGTTGATGAAGGATGGGACCCTAGGATAGAAGGAAAAAATATATGTAAGATAGATCAAGACTCTATAGCTTGTAAATATATGGTTGCTACTAAAAATTTTACACTTAGCTTTTGTTGTAGTAGATGGCATTATGTTGGTGGTAGTCTGGTTGCTTTAGACCAAAATCTTGATAATTTTAGCAAATATCCTATAGTGGATCTTGATGTTTGGTTCAATGAGGACATTATTGTAATCCTAAATGTTAGATCATTATGTATGCTACATCAAGTAAGGATGGATTTACAGAATGAAGATATTGAACTACCATGCTCATTTGTGTTTCAACTTAATACCAAATGAGTAAATTTTATATCATATTATATCCACTTAGGTGTATATCAGATTCCACTTCCTGATTAACAAAATTTGTAATATATTTTTTGTAGATATCAATGAGGACAGAGAAGAATATCCAATGCAAAGATATTGAAGAAAATATCTCTTTACTATCAATATAAAATATATATACAAATTTTGTGGTAAGTTTTTGTTAGCCATCTCCATGACTTATACACACAAGGGCTTACAAGCAATGAGGCAAAGCTACTTTTTTTAAAAGGACTTTTCTTAGGAGAAGGAACATCCTTTTTAGGAGTCCTTTTTCCTTTCTTTGATGCTTTGGTTTCCTGTATTGAAGGCATAGCTTTACCTATTGCAGTTACATGCACTTCCTCTCCTTCATTGTCCAACTCCCCACTACTATCTGTTCTTGGTTTCATACAATTGATCATTATGTACTTCATGACCTTTGCTCTTACATACCAAATATGTTCACTTATATAGCAATCCCTTGAAAATTGTCATACATTTGTAATAAAAGATTTTTGGTTCATTGTTATTTTTTACAGTGGACTATACTATTATCATCAATGGACTATTTTGCAATGAATCTCTATCTTAAAGTTCAGTATCTTTTACATTACATTTATAAGTTTCTCGTCATTGAGATAAATAAACTTAACTAATCTTCTGGCATTTACAATTACTCTCTAACCACAAGAGTAACTATCATCCTGATGAGAACACTACAACCAATAATATAAAGTAAAATTATGAGCCTTGTTTGTAGAATAAATTTTCTTATTATGTTCCAACCATATTAATCAACCTTACCACAACTTGTCTATATTGCATTGTTGCAAGCAAATAAGAAGGTATGGGAGGTTTTTTCTCTAGCACTTCAATCAATCTTTTTATAGCTCTATACAAAAAAGACAATAAATTTTAGAGTAATTGCAAAAAAATTTAAAATATTTAGAGTATTTACAAAAAAAAACGAAAAAAATCTCAAGGAGACCTTGGATTATATTAACTTATAACTTAGCATTTTCATGGCTTCCTTTTAAAGAATTGATGAGGAAACATTGCTTCTCCACATAGTCTATTCCAATTAGGCTTAAATGAGAACTCAAAACAATCATACTTTAATAATTTAGCAAAAAAACTTATAAAATCTAACACAATATCAAATTGCTTACTTTTCATTGTATGGAATTAGAAGGAGCTCTAAAGTTTCAAAGTCAATTGGATTGAACCAATGATCAAATGCACTTGCATCAAGCTCACTCCTCATATAGTATGAGATAGATGGATCAAGAATCTCAAATTTTTATTGTATATCAAAGGAGAGCTCATGCATTATATATCACACAAAGAAATGGAGATAGTGATCATGAACATGAAATCCTATTGCTAGAAAAATATAGTGACAAAATAAATTTGGGGGTATAATATACCTTATCCTAGCAAGAAGAATAGAGTCATTTACTTCCCTCATTTTATTCTTGAAGATTTGAATATAGTTAGAGTAAAAAAATAGCATATCAGATCTTCTATTAATATCACTAGGTAAAAATCATTAGACATTGAAGCCCTTAGGATCAACCCTTTCAAGAAGGGTAGATAGCTCTTTTTCAAAAGATGGTAGTTGCTCTACTTTCTTTGATTCTGCCTTCTTCATTGTATACTCCCTCCATTTATCAACCTACTCTTATGTGGACTTTTCCTCTTTCTCATGTAGTCTTGTGTCCTTTTCATGGGTGATATCTTCAACCTTAGGACCTGGATCACCCCTCTTTTTTTTTATATGGAGGCACATTTAAAATATTGAAAGTCTTCATATCTTTAAGGGGAATTGGTTGAAGGACCTTTGGAAATCTGTATCTCAACCTCCTAAGAATTATCATGCCTTTGTCCATAAGTATAAGCCTATGTGTAGAGCAACACATATATAGGAACCTTGAAAAAACTCAATTAAAAAATCTTCTACAACCTTCTGAATGTAATTGAGAGGTGTCCTTGTCCATCTAAAACTATCAAGACTATGTTTGTCACAATTCCTTTAACAAGCCTTTTAAAGGGTAGTTTTGGAATTGCATTATCCACAGCCTTCATTTTAATTCAAATCCCCTTTAGGCATCTAACATGTTGTGAAAAATTTCTCCCTAACTTTGATTTCCTTGGAAGTTTAGAAGGCTTGGAGGATTGATGGATCTTTGAAGCAAGGCCTCTAGGATCAACTTTATGCTTTCTTGTAGTAGCCTTAGTTCTAGCCATTTGAAATCTCCAAAAAAGACAAAAAAAAATCAAAATTAAGATAGTCCCAAGCCAAACAAAGAAAAATACTAACATAACCAAGGATCTTATACATCCACAGTTGCTAGCTTAATGTATGCCATAGTTGCTACAAACAACGAATTTGGGAATCTCCTAAGTCCCACTTTCAAATAATGGGTAAAGATTTGGCCATGTGGCTAAATCTTAACACATGCTTCAAAGTAAGACTTGGAAAGACAACCTATATAGTAATTAGGGTAGACTCCACTTTCAAGTAAGGGGACAAGATTTGACCATGTGGCCAAATATTAACTATATTGAAAATTCCCAAACTATAGGAGAATTCCCTAATATAGTGTTTACATATCATGGGGTACTTAATGACACTGGTGTTTGCTTCAAAGTGTATAAAAGATTAATTGTATAATTGTCACACTATGTTCTATTGGTGCAGGCCTCCCATGGCATAAAAAAGTAGTCAAGAGAAAGCTTTACAGATGGTTTCTCAATCTATTGCCATCTAAAATTTCCCAACCCCAAACAAAACTGCACACCCTACCTCTATTGTTGAAGTTCTCAAGATTTGGAAAAAAATGGAGCAGGTGTGGTAGGAGAATATGGCTCTCTAGGCCAAAGTTCATCAAAATAGAAGGTAAAACTATAGAAGCAATAATAAAGACATAGTGCAGAAGAAGCCCTTACCTTGACATCGAGCTGACATATGAAACATGACTTGAATACTCTACATAGAGAGAGATATGCTAGTTTCGTGTTTTATTCATCCAGAAACAATTTCAGACAAAGTTCAGAGAAAATTTCAAAGAAATTTTGTTAACAATTTCAAAAATTACATCACTATTGAGTTAGCCAAGATCTATCAAAGGAAATTACAAGTCCAAGACTATAGCAAATATTGTGCATTATGGGACCTATGTGATGAAATCTTATCTTGTGTGCTGGGTGCTGAAAACTTTTGAGTGAGAAAGATTGAGAAACCATTGTGATGGCCTTGTCTCTTCATCACTATCTTTGCTGTCTATATACACCTTACTTGTAGTCTGCTTTGTCCTAGCCACAACCATATCATTTAATACATCATCTTTGGCAAGGAACATACAAGCTATTACCCAAAGAAGAAAAGATGAATATTTAAACTCTTGTGCAAGCAAAGATTTTCAGAATCATTACAAACTAGACAAACAGATGGAAAGGATGGGTTTCAAGAAACCCTAGATATATTTTTTAGTTTGACTCTTTGCAAAAGAGTCTTGAGTTTCAAGCAACTCACTAGGGTCTCTAGAGGACTCTTTTGTTTCATCCCACTCAATAAGACCTCTACATGTTAAGAACTCTTGTTTCATATAGCCTGGAAGAAGCTTCAAAATCTTGGTATCTCCTACATGGGAGACCAAATATAAGAGCCAAGAACTCCAAAGTATCTTGCACTAGATCCATTATATCCAAGCATGAAGCTAAAAACTCTTATAGCTTCTTCCTTCTCCACCAAAATTATCTTATCTGATCCTCTATTAAAAACTTGGGATCCAATCACCTTGAAGATAGCTTTCAAAGCCATCATTGGTGGCAGGCTTAGAGAGCTTGACAACCTGCTATGATAAATTATATGTGTTTGATTATTTAAGCTTCCAATATAGACCAAGGCCAAGCTTCAATGGCCTTAAGCCCTTGGCTCTTCCAAGAAAGTTGTCTAGATCTTCAATTTTTATTTTCACACAATAAACCACAATAGTGTAAGATGTCAATAGATAAATATCCTATAATATTTGTTTATAATGCATAACAAAATCTAATATAAACCTCAATGGATATCTTAAAATTATCTTCAATACCTTAGGGTTTTCATCTTCTTCAAGAAGAATATCATCATAAATATTTATTGAACTTTTTGGTTTCTCCTCTGATGGAGACTTCACTTTCTCTTCACACCCCATTTCATCAATGCCAAGTCTCTGTTCAACTTGTGATAACTCTTCCTCTGTAGGTAGCTCCTCTTTTCATATTCCACGATCTGATTAATACATGAATGCAAGGCTACAGTGCTATCTTGAAAATTCTCTCCATCGATATCAAGACTTGCTAGCAATTCCTATTCATAACCTATAAAATTCTTATCATTTTGGCCCCATCCTACAAGGATTGCTAAGGAGTAATCTTCTCTGAGATCAAAAAGATGTTGAATATCATTTAGCAATACATATCTCTTTTTTTTAATGAGGTAACTGGGAAATGTTGGAACGCAATCAAGAGGACCTTCTTCAATCTCTGTACTCAACTCTATCTTCTTTTCTTCCACTTTTGTAATGTTCTCACTTTTAAACAAAACAACATCAAATCCCTGCACTAGTTGGTTCTCAATATCCTCTTGAAATATTTCTCCCCCTTATCTTCAACCTCTTTATCTTCACTTGCAATATCCTCTATCTTCTTCTCTTGTATCGTATCTAAAGAACAATTATCCATATATTGAGGATATATAGGAAATCTAACATCCTTGCAGACAAGAAGACACTGATGCTGATTCTAATGAAAAGGGCAATCTACTTCCACTTCTTGAATTGCTCATCAATGAGGCTAAACCTTGTTTGCAAAGTTGTTCTAGCAGCATTTGTAGCTTCCACTACATCACTGTAGTAGAAAAATCTCCCAATCTCTAGGCCTTGCACATGCCTACCATAACACTCCCTATAATCCTTTCTTCAGTATGTCTTCAAGATCCTTCAAGAGCTCTTGGGAATCAAAGGGAACATTGAGCATATCTCTGATGTAAATGAATCTAGATAAATTTTCAATTGCATGGAGGAAATCAAAGCCCTTCTCATCACATGTATCCTCTAGATCCTCTTCCTCAATTCCGTCTAGAGAAATCTCCCTTTTCGTCATCTTGATTACTCACAGACATAACCAATTCTAAAACAACAAGACAAGTTTAGGAATACAAAGTACCAATCCACATTTGCTTACATCCAAATAAGCAATTTAAATTTTTGTAATTGGCGCACATTAGAATCACATCATTTTACATATGTACAAGATCAAAGCAAGATTGCTAGAAAAATTCCATCAATTCCTTCATGCCATTTTTGGCTTTCTAGCATTTTGGTAAGCACACAGTCTTAGCTTTGCAATTTACCCTTTTGATGTGACCAGTGTACTTTCGATAGTAGCTTTGAAGTTAGCACAAGAGATGGATATATTCATGTTTAAGAAAATGGATCCTCCATACCAAATGTAGATCCAATTACTATCATATAAAGGCACATTAGAAAAGAGATAGTTGGATCAAAGAGAAGAAGAAAGAGCATGGAACCCTCATGAATGAAGGGTGCTATTATTTTGGAGAGAAAAACTAATTGTATTTTTAAAATTTTTTATTACTAACCGTTTACACTTTGACAACCACAATCCTTGGTGGATTGTTATTGGGACCTTGCATGACCACTCTTAAAAATTCCTTAACTTCACATCTACAAATTTGTTCCAATGGTATACACTACTACACTTTGAATGCAACTAAAGCAAAAAAAACTCAATTAAATTAGTTAGAATAAGAAATCAAAAGAGAATTTCCTTTACAATGACTTCAAAATGACTTATGATACGCCAATTGAGTCTTCAATAGCAAACCGTGGCATCACTATTCACTTTTCATCAAGCATTTGTGATTTTTGACTTGCCGACTTATGAAACATGATAATAGAGGTCAAAGGAGCTTTATGGAGCATCATCGCATTTGATTTGACAAAAATTGACTAATTCAATCGATTCTCAATGCTTGTGCATAAGAAAAATAATTGATTCAATTATTTTTCAACACCTTAAAATAGTTATTTCAGTCATTTATTAATGCATGTGCACAAAAAAAATGAGAAATAGAATATTGTTACCTTAGAAATGTATTGCTTTTTGAGCATGAACGGGTTTGGTCGATAGCACATGTATTATTGACTTGCGATGCGCAAAAGAATGTGGTTGTGGGCGAAAGAAAAAAATGTGTAGAAGGAAGGTTTGTGCAAAAGACTTGACTTGCAAACATGTATTTATTTATCAAGGGTCACCTTAGAACTTGCTCAAAAGATATCGTGTACTAATTCACAAAGGCTATATTTAAACTTAAAAAGAAAGGCCTTGAAGTCTTCCCTTTCACTTGAAAAATAATGCCATTGTGAAGTAAATTGCTTATTATACTTTAAGGAAAGGTCCTTTTAAAATGAGTTTTTGAACCACAAAGTAAATTTTCAAACTGTTTAGCTCTTTTTGTGCTTTGATTCACCAACACGAGGCAGCTTCATTGAGATCCCTTCTACCCTTGGTTTCCCTCAGTCTCCTGGCATGCAATCTAAGCAATCTGGTGCAGAGACAATGTCTTCTCCTACCCATACAAAGAGCTACATTGCATGTGATTCCAAAGACAACATTTATTAGAGTTGTCAAAGACATTTCTTATAGATTATCAAGGGTGTCCACACTAAAGTTAGCATGTAAAAGAAATGACAGCTTGCAGTCATTCTTTGTCTTCAGGAGGCTGTTGAAGAATTTGTTATTGATTTTATGAATGATGCTTACATTGCTGCTGCTCATGCTAATAGAGTGACTTTGATGAACAAATACTTTAGTATGGTCAGCAGAACAAGGCATTGAGGCCCTTGCCCACTACTGATAAAAAAACCTTTGAGATCCTTAACATTCCTCCAAAATTGTCTAAGAGAGAAAAAGGGCCAGTGATCGAGGAGGTGACACATTTATACCCAACAAAGACCGCATCCCTACCCAACAAGAATGACCACAAGAGGTCATAGAGTCGAAGAATGAAGTTTGAAAGAGGAAAATCCATGTCCTCGGCCCTGTCAATCTGAAGAGAATCGGGGAGGTATATGGGCAAATGGTTGTGAATGTCTCTTGCACTTCTTCAAAAGAGGACTATCTAAGTATTTTCCCTAAGGACAAATCCATGCTTATTAAGAAAGATATTCAATCATTAGATTCTGTAGTCTTTTGTTGGATAAGGTAATGCATTTTGACTCAAAATTTTTACTATATGGAATGATGGTATTGTTCATTGCAAATGACATTCCTTTGTTTTTGCTATTGGTTTTAGGGTGTTGATTACTTTTCTCAACCAAGAAATCTCTAAAACTATATTTATTGTTGATCCACTATTATCAGTGGAATTGTTTTCAAGATCTTGTTCAAACATAGAAATATTTTCAAAATGTTCGATCCAGTCACAAACTACCATATTCTTTTTCCTTATGTCAAAAGGTATGCAATTTTGCAAAGGGCTTAATGTATACTTCTTTATAGTATGCATTTCTTACTAACATTTCACTTTGTAGAGGACATTGGAGCCTAATATATATTGATATTCTCACTAGAGAAATTATCCTTATGAACTCTCTCAATGGTATCCACGACCAAGTAAAAATGTGCGTTGAATACAATAATGCTCACTTTTTGGTTTATTGTTTATTTTATTTGATTTTCTTTTTTAGTAACATGTTTCCATTTACAGTGATGGCAGGCTGCTGGTTATCTTTTTGGACACCACATATGAGAATATTGCTAATCCTCAAAAACCATATAGCTTTCTCCTACAAGAAGTGCCTTTGCAAAATGATGCACATTCTTGTGGATGGAGAGTGATTTCAAATGTTTGTAGGACAATAGATTCAAAGATTCTCAAGATAGATGGGGTTAATGTAAGTATCTTTCACATTGTTTTTTAAGCAAAATGTCTTTGAGTTTTCACAAAAACTGCTACATTATCATCAAATTTTATTATCATTCCATTTCTTCATTTTTACTCCCTTCAAGTACGGACTATCACTGCCCTAACACCTTTCGACTTTTTAAGATACATGTTGGGTATATTTTCCAACTTATTACAATTTTCCTCATAGTGCCAAGATTATCCCAATTTATACACATGGTGGATAAGAGAGAGATGTATTGAGTTGATTTTGGACAAGGCAATCACGCCAGTCGGCCCCGACTCTCCTCCACTAAAACCCTTAACTAAGAGTAAGGGTAAGGCGAAGAGCAAGTCATCTAGAAAGATAAGTAAGGTAAACTCAAAAAAGAGAGAAATGCCAACACTTTCTCATCCATCTCCTCATCAGCCTCCTCTGAAGAGAAGAGGCCCCCTGTCCAAGTCAAATTTTTCAAGCAACCAAAGAAAAAAGCCAATGTAACGATATTAGATATCTTTGCAGAAAGTGATGAAGAAGTTATAAAGCTAAAAGAAGACAAATAGATGCAAATGAAGCAAGATCCTTGTATATTTAAACTTCAATTTTGTAACTCTTGATTCAATGAAAATCTTTTTGTCAAATGTAAATGTCATCAATGTTTTCATATTTATGGCTCGAAGCTTACAATTGTGGGAGGCAAGCAACTCATATAAGAGAAAGAGCGTTAAACTCTTTTCCCAATTGTTTTACCATTTACTTTAAACTTCTATTTTGGGGATGTACAGTCTAGCATCTCCAAGGTATCCCTTACATATTTAAGACTCCAATTGGAAGTGATATTTACCTCCTTTTCTATAACTTGCACCTTAAGTTTGAAGGGCATGCAATATGTATCAGAATCCAAGGGATTCCAGATGCCTAGTTTAAGTTTATATCTCCTATAATCAAAGCCCAAAGCACTCTAGATTTCCAAAGCCTTCCTATAATGTTATCTAGTTCTGCTTCTGCAAAATTTCTACTTAGCCAAGATACTTTTGTTATGAAGTCCTTGGAGAACTACTGAAGGCACAAGACTGAAAGCAAATGCCCCTTAGTGTGAAGTCCCCTAGTTCAAGCAAGAAAATCCAAACATCTCATAGCTCCAATCCCATTCACAATACTATCAAAAGTAGACCCCCACCCAAGAAATGACAAAGATCTTGAGAATACCACCATAAATGCCAATGGATAGTTAGCACAATGATGCGATGGGCATCTAAAGCGTTGCTACATGCTCAAGGGTATTACATAGGAAATTGATGGATTTGGTTAACTAAACCACCTATATCACCACCTTTGTCAATCATAGCCCAAAAGAAACAAAGGGAATAACCTAAATATGGATAATGGTCTAGGATAAAAACCACTTGAGAGATTAAGCTAGCTATTTTGAAGCAACCCACAAAGATATGTAGGGGGATAAACCATGACAGACGTATTCTTCTTGAGATCCTTCTAGCTGTCATGGACTTTTGAATATCTTGACATATTTTGAATTTAAAACTACGCATCATTGCCTTATCAGGAACCTCCCAAATTAGAGATGAGAGACTTGGCAATGGCAAATCCTCGATATGTCCATATGTACCCTCTCTAGACGGAACCACATACTATGCATAATATATAAAAGTTCTTCTCTCACTAAAAGAACCGATGGTCTCATCAGCATAGATAATGTTTGCAAATGCCTTATAAATCACATTGAAAGTTCCACTCAAACTCTCCACAGGTTGTCATTCTGTACTTGTTGAAAAAAATATATCTACAACCAAGAATTTGATATTAATACTCGCTTAAATGAAAAAAAATCACATATGTTATCAACTTAGGACTTACAATGTGTCTATTGGCAAACACGTTCGTTAAGGAGACAAGTGCATATCCTTGGCCATGTAAACATGTTGCACTTTGACTAACTACCCTTTATGCGTAATTTTGAAAGCAATGATATGCCCTTTCCAATGATGTTTTATATCCTTTCTTTTTCTTGTTTTCACCTTGTGAGAGCCTTTGCAAGAGGACAACATGGTAACCCAATCATTTATGCAAAAGGTTTTGGGCTCCCAATTTCTATCTACTCCTTAGCTATAGATAGTGTAGGAGTTTATTAAACGAGAAGGGTGCCTTTTGGATGCCATACTTAGATTGAATTCGTAGAGAAAAGCGCTCATCACTGAGAAAGGTAAATGAGCAAAGAAAGAAGCTCATTGAGAAAGGTGAATGAACTAAAAAGGAATATTAAGAAGACTAATTAAAATATATTGGGGGTGCCAAAAGCTCCCAACTTTCAAAAAAGTCATCCTTAACTTCACAACATCTTTATCATAACCAGTTGTCAGATTTTATAAGTAAATAAGGACTCCGGGACTACCAAAACATGTCTGACTTTGGAGATTTTGGCTAAAAGAGAGGAGAGAATCACGAAGTGGACTCTACTATCTCCAAAAAGGAGGAGACAAGAATACCATGTTCTTGCACATGGGGCAAACTCTCTTTGGCCCTTTCCTTAATCCGGTGATTAACAAAAGTGCATTTTTTGAAGCGTTTTTGGCCCTAATGGTAGTGTAAGGGCACAAGTACATCTATTGAAACAATTGTACCATACATCACAATCATGTGTTACTCAAGGTATCCATTAATTATGCATAGAAAAAATTCAAAACAACTATTTAGTATTAGCAATTATCTATCTTGTGAGTTGAGAATGCAACTCATCCTAGATTGTCCAATTAGTCCGATTATTGTTATTAAATATGGCTAAACATGTAGATTGGGAGAATGAGTGAAGGCTAGACTCATAATCTTCTTAACAATTTCAATAGAAGCTATTGGTTCTGTGATGGGGTATATCTTCGTAGTGTTTAGTGATGATGGCCAAACAACAACTAAAAATTGTATTTAGGAGGTTGATGAAGGTTTCTAGACCTAATTCTACTATAAAAAAAGATTGGATATGGATGCTCAAGAATAGAAATACTTTTTTATCAAGTTAGCATTTTCTAAAACCTCAACCTTATTTGTTGGCTTAGAAATAGTTTTTAATGCAGTTATTAATGTTGCTTCTATTTTACACATTTGTGTTATGGATGCATAATATAAACTCATAAAATGGGCAAGCATTTCATTTCAACCATCTCCAATGTATCTTATGAAGTCATAACATTGAAAAAAGGAGTAGCTTTACATGTAGTAAGGTCCATTGGAGAAATATTTACATCCATCCACAAATCTATGTGCTTTTTTCGTTATAATCATAACATGTTAGTCTCACCCTTACCCAACAACGCTTGATGATTATATATACTTCTCCATGGTGAATAAATTGAATCTATTTGAATAGTAAGGTTTTACTCACATGCCCTTACATATGTGTTACTTGAAGAGCTATTGTCAAACATTTTAGTGGAATGGAATCAATCAAGCAATAATGTCATAGAGAGGAAAAAAAGTTCAAACAAGAGAATGCCATATGAAACAAAAATGGAGAAAAAGCCAAACATAATTTTGGTGCAAATTTTCATAATACAAGAATTTACAAGTTCCAATAGAAAAACACCAAAAAGGTGACCCCTAACATGGATTAAAGAATGTACACACTTGATAGCCAATCTCTTCAATGAACTGTATATTCTCTCATTGCTCACATATGAACATCCAAATTTGGAGGGCTCATTCTTCTATAACCTTTACTAATTAGCTCTTTTTAAAGTATTTTTTACCACACCTTATATACATACATTTGTATTCCTTCATTTTCAAGAATGTAGAGGATCATCATTTAGAGAAATCATTATACGTGGGTTGAGGATAGGTTGTGGCTCTAGGTTAGTCCCCAACACCATCTCTATGGGCTCATATGAATGAAGGATAGTTGTAATTTTAAACTTTCACAAAGTGTACTTTTTAACATCTAGCTAGACTTTGCTTAAGGTTGGCAGACAAATCCTCAATATTTGTATTGCTAATACAACAACACCAATATTTGACACTATAGAATCACTTTCAAATGTCTATACTACTCTTTCATGTTAAAGCCCTTGTCTCTTTCGTACACTTCACATCTTAGATCCCCCTCAACTTTCATACCATATAAAACTATATCAATAAAAAAAACTAAGCAAGGAATATCTGAGACTACACAATAACTAAGAATAAAAAATTATTTAATTCCAAACAAATCAAGACAGATAGATGTATCCACCTATGCACTTCTACAGTGAAGCTTAGACGGCAATCTAGATAGATGATAAGTAAAGAGATTAAGACTAGCTAGAAAAACTTACACTAGGTGAAATATCAATGGATAATGGCTCTCACAATAGGAGGGGGGAGAGGGGGATCAAGTCAACCTATCCAACATACCATATTATGAACCTTCACTATTCAGCTAGGGAATATTATATTTGATGACAAGTTGAGGGGTTGCTTTTGAACCCCTATTAAGGGAGCCACTAGCCCTCCTAAGTATCCCCAACCAAGGGCCACATGCCCGTACCCCAAAATAGGGGTCACTAATAGCTCCCATATCTTGCAACTCGATGCATGTGTACTTCAAGTATCTAACTCAAAGATAATTCCCATGAAGGTCACTTTTTTACCATCCAGTTGGTTATATATACCTCATTTGACATGCAAGTTAGGACCTAGTCTAGAATCAATCATGGCTTATCCTCTTTATGGGGGCCTTACAACTTTGAGCATAATTGGTGGCATCTTACGGGGATGGGGCATTAAGCATATCTAACAAAATACATGAAGATCACTTGCTTTCAAGAATATTAAAAATGAAAATCATCGAGTCTTCCTTCCATAGGATCATGAGCTTTCCTTTGGCTTCCTTGGAAGATTACCCAATGGTGCATGGATTTAGAGACCCTATGGATGTACGCTAGCAAGACATTGCCAAATAAAATGAAAAGGTTTTCTATATTCGACATCTTACATACTTGGATGCCCTACTAATCAATCTTCTTCTTGATCCAATGCACATATTCAAGAACCTTGGAAGTCCCAAGTGGGAGTGTCTCATTGGTCAAGGGACTTGTGGGAGCATCTCATAGATCAAGGGAGTCAATATCTATTCACAAAGACCTATGTGAGGCGAGTGACATGCAAGCATATTGGCCTTAGAGAAGCATGAGGACAATTGCATTTTTCTTCCAAAGACCCGACGGGTTATGCTATTGAGGTATAGAAGATAAATAGCATCATCTCCAATATTTGCATGCGGACTATTCTATGCACAATCTATACGAAGCTTTCAATAAGGACAACATGCTAAGGGGATTAAAGTAAATGTGTCAAGTATGTATTATTATATTTGTATATATTACTTTCATGACTTGATGTTGCTTCGAAAAATGTGTATATTTCTTATTTTTGTGTTTCCAAATTATTCTACCAATGTAAAGTAGATGATGGTTGAGCCAAAAGGCCCACTATGTAATATACAAGCTTGGCCAACTACTACATCACAAAAGGAAATGCATACAGCATCCATAGAAGTTGCAAAGAAAAACTTTACTAAAGTGGTAGAACTATTAGAAAAGTACTCATGAGGGGGTTACTCATAAATATAAATGTGTATCATGTGGATTCAATATAAGGGATTTTTTAAATGCCATTTTTACACATTATTTACATATAGAAGTCTGATATATAAAGGGGTTATTTGCAAATTGAACAAAAAATAGATGTTTTTTATTCAAGAAAATTTTGCAAATAAGGGAATTCATAATTAGGCATTGAATTTAGGTAATTTATACATACAATGAACCTCCCAAGAAATTTATTTCTCAACTCTATGCTCACCATTCAAGTACATCTACTAGTACACCTCATGGACAAGGTAGGTATAGTTGTAATGAAACCCAAAAAGTGGATGCTGTTCCTTGAAGACTTTCAAGGGCTTTGTGTAACAAAGGGCAAGACCTTAACATTCCATGGTAGAAGGATGTTGATACATGAAATATTTAGGATATATATAGGGTGTAGTCATAAGTCTCATATTGCATGTGATCATAGTAGCTCATATCATGACTCAAATATTAATATAACGAATAGACACTTACTCTAAGGTCATGTCTAATTAAAAATTATTGCCATCAATTCATAGCATGAAGCTTTCTATACCTCTTGTAGAGTCTAGACTACCATCAACTACTATATGACTCGTTTAATTTCATATCAACCTTAACATTCCATGGTAGAAGGATGTTGATACATGAAATATTTAGGATACATATAGGGTGGAGTCATAAGTCTCATATTGCATGTGATCATAGTAGCTCATATCATGACTCAAAGATTAATATAACAAATAGACACTTACTCTAAGGTCATGTCTAATTAAAAATTATTGCCATCAATTCAGAGCATAAAAATTTCTCTACCTCTTGTAGAGTCTAGACTACCATCAACTACTATATGACTCTTTTAACTCCATATCAACCTTAACATTCCATGGTAGAAGGATGTTGATACATGAAATATTTAGGATATATATAGGGTGCAGACATAAGTCTCATATTGCATGTGATCATAGTAGCTCATATCATGACTCAAAGATTAATATAACGAATAGACACTTACTCTAAGGTCATCTCTAATTAAAAATTATTGCCATCAATTCAGAGCATAAATCTTTCTCTACCTCTTGTAGAGTCTAGACTACCATCAACTACTATATGACTCGTTGAACTCCATATCTCCCACCATTAGAGAAAATGATGGCCATGGTTGTAGTCACCACCTCACATAGTCGACTACCCTCTTCAACTCCAATTTCGAAGAATTGCAATTGATCTTTCCTAAATGATCAAAAAAATTCCACATTTGAAACTAGCATGGCTATCTTGGGCTCCATAGCTATCGTCATCTCCATGATAAAATGTCGCCCACAACAAACAATGCTGCCTTAGTTCAAGTATACATAGTTGTGACTATCAAATTGGTCTACATGTTATGTTAGCATCTATAAAATAGGCTACCACCAATGATAACACTTTACACCATAATTCTAATGCTAATCATCTTAGTGAATGGTGTTAGCTCTTTATCACATTAGTTGATGTTGATCACATAAGTCAATGGCTACACCTCTTTGCACATCAACTAAGTCACCTTTCTCTCACCAAATGTCCAAGTTGCTAATACAATCATCTCCAACCAAGAGCACCTTCCAAGCCTCCATAATAAGGCCATCTCTACAAAAAATCTCTCTTCACTCTTCCCTACCAAAAATACATTCTAGCCTTTAGGCCTCCAAAACAAGATTGTCTCTTAAAAAAAATCTCTATCCCAAGGCCACCAAAAGTAAACGTAGCTTATCTTCTTTAATCTATTTGATGCCAAAAGTAGAAGCAACAAACATATTGCACCAAATATTAAAAAAACAATGCTTCTCGAACCAATATCTTAATTTACACTTGTATTTTATGTATTTCACTAATTAGTATTACCATGACCAATGATTTGACCATCTAGTAAATACATGTTCACACACACACACACACACTCAAACAAAGGGAATCACTAGATTGCTTCTTTTAATAGTGAGGAAGATGGATTCCACTCGTATTAAATATCAATGATGTACATAATGGGTCAAAAGTTAGTGTATGAGTATTAAAATAGTAAAATCTAAGTTGGCCTTGCCTAAGTTTTGCAAAATTTTTAGAATATTTTGATTTGGAATATAACAAATCTAAGTGTACTTAAAGCTTTGGAATAAATGCTTCACGGCATTAATCAAAAGGAATCTTAAAACCTTACTATTATTTACATTACGAAAACATGTAGCATGCATAACAAAGCAAGTAATCCCAACTTAACCTACCTTTTGTGTGTAATCCCTAGAGAACGCCCATTCCTCCATGCTCACATTGACCCCCTCCATCTCTCTTCTTAGCTCTTCATGCAACCACCTAAGATCATGAAGGTGGGTAATGCCTCTAGCACTTTGACAAGTGTTATGGGCTATGTTATGTGAGATACCTTGAATGCCAATCTTACTATCTTTCATTTTTTGTAGCATCATATGAATTCGGCCACTTCTCCATAACTGGATGTTGGAGCATATAGAACCTATTAAATTTATCTAAAGGGAGATGTCCATCTTGTTTCTCGAATGATAAGAATACCAAAGAGAGAAATTATAAGTGATGGTCTAATTCCCAAGTGTGGGCTTGAGTTTAAAATTGCATTCTCATTATGATGATTTGATTGCTAAGTATGAGTTTGAGTTTTAAATTGGGTTCTCTTTAAGTGATAGTTGTCATTAAGTTTGCTTAATGCTTTATCTTGTATTATAAAGGTCATACGGGACCTAGTATTTTAATTAAGAACTCAAGTGTTACAATATAAATTCTTAAAGGTCGTCTGATTATGCAAGACATGCATATAGTAGGAAGTCCACTTCTTGCTATGTATTCACCTATGCTGAAGGTGCTATCTCTTGGATGTCTAGGATTCAAAAGTGTATGACTCTCCCTATCACTGAGGCCGAGTATGTTGCAGCCCACTGAGGCTTGCAAGGAGGCCATATGGTTGGGCCGTTTGGTTCATGACCTTGGGATTGATACTATACCTACACTGCATTTGGATTCTATGAGTGCTATTCAGCTAGCCAAGAATGTGGTCTTCCATGTGAAGACGAAACACATTGAGGTGAGATATCTCAAATCAAGTGGGGAATCAAACTAGATCTATTGTCTACGTTCATCTAATAATAGGATATGCCTTTATTGTTTTGCATTATTACATGCTAATCATCTCTTCGTCCAACTTGAATGACTATATAAATGAAGATGTTAAGCTTGCCTATTTACCCACCTATCATTTTGTCTTTAATCCCTCTTATATGTTGAATGAGCTTCTCTAACTAGACTCATAAACTTGACAACATGTTCTCTCTTCAATCTCTGTACTACCACCACTATGTTTAATTGTGAGAGATATGTTTGTTAAGAGGGGTGAAAAAAGATGGTTATAAAGATGGAGAAAAAAGGAAAGAAAGGGTACGATAAGGTGGGAATTAAGAAATTAAAAAACAAGCATAGCCACTACCTTGGAAAAGGGGTAAATTCTAAAAATTCTTTGGGTGGAAAAAAAACTACAAGTGCCACCAATAGTCAATGGCACGCTTGTATTGAAAGAATAGTAAAGTATCCCTAATTATAGTTGAATATAGTTAGAGTTATTATTAGATTTTAGTAATAATTGCTAATTTATTAGGTATTACTAGTTTTGAACATGAAACTAATAAATTCTATACTTAGAATAAATATGGTGAGCTCATTTGATTCTATCTCATCATTGCACACTTGACTTTAACAAATGTAACTGCAAACTTCATAGGTGCAATCTTTTACAAGGTTAGAATTTATCTTTCATTCATGATAATGAACATTACAAGAAAGTAAAGAAAAGGACATATTTTCTTGAAGATGGGGGAACGGTATCTTTCTCCATAATTATAAATAACAAAGAGACCTATACCAACTCTTCGATGCTACTCGTATAGCATGTTCATGTGCTTTTTTGTGTTGTGCTTATGCTTTTACAAAGTTAAAGGTTAATTCCTAATCATAAAAATAGTGAAATGTTAAATCCACAACATCTTAAACTTTGACTTTTGGATTTATGTTTCGTAAGGTAATCTCTATCAATATAATATCTCAAGCTATACAATAATTTTGAGCCAAATCTTGTGAGTTACATGTTTATCTTCTTTGACATAAGTCTGAGGCTTTATCTATATAGTTTGAAATGCACATATCATTTTACCTGGATATGATTTTAAATACATTTAGTTTAGCAAGATTATAATGATTCATTAAAAATATACATTCAATTCTCACCCATATTTCAAAAGACATACTTGTGTATTTTGCCTAGGCATAGCTAAAACAAGCTTCAATTCGGCAAGATTAATATAATTCACGATAAAAATAGTTACAATTTTTAGAATATGTTAGTCCATGTATTAGTATTGTAGTCAAAAGATGTATTACTTATCTCTCAATGTAGAAACGTCAACTAAACCTAGCAAAAAATATTTCTCTCTCAAAAAAATAAATTTTAGGTAGAGCTTTTGTTTTCAAGCAATCGAAAGTAAACCAAACTCTATGGAAATATTCAAGAATAAGGACTTGAACAATGGACACAAAATTTCATTATCTAAGTCTGGATACACACGCCTCCCTAGTTTCTTTCCAGCTTTCCCTACATAATCGAATGTAGCTATTCAATCATTTTTACAATTGAGCTCAACAGAAATATAAAGTTTCTTACGCAACATTGTCCAAGTTCTTATTCCTGAATATTTCTAAAAATTGAAACTTTTTAGAAAATGAATCATATTAATCTTGCCGAATTGAAGCTTTATTTAGCTATACATTAGGAAATAAAAAGTATATCCTTTGAAATATTTATGAGAATTGAATGTATATTTTTCAATGGATCATATTAATCTTGCTAATTTGAATGTGTTTTTAACTATATCTAGACAAAATGATATGTGCCTTTCAAACTATAGATGAGATAAAAAATACTCACAAGATTTGGCTCAAAATCGTCATATAGCTTGAGATATTCATGTTGATGGAGAGTGCCTTGCAAAACATAAATCCAGAAGTTATTTGGTCAAAAATCATGTTCACGCGGGGTATCAAGTGATTGGTATTCCCTGCACATTGAAAATTGGAAGTGCTAGCATTTTTGCTAAAGCCCATTGGCTTGTTTACAAAAAATGGGCCTCCTAAATAGCTTCTTCATACATGATCTCCAACAATTTCTTGAGTTTCCAGCTTTTGAGTATCGCATTGAACTCACCTACATATATACTGTCTTTGAGTTTTCCCCACAAGAAAAGTCGTGCTAATGAATACAAATAAAATGGCTCAATTTGCTATAGCTGTTGAGATTCTCAAATATTGTACATCCCAAAACCTCCTCATCATGTTTTCAAAAGGTCACTAAAACCACTTAGTATGTTTGTGTAGAACCTTACAACTCTGGACAGAGCAAACACCACACTAATATAGCCAACGTAAATGGGTATATGGCTGACCTATACTACAGTTGTTGCCTTGAACCTGCATCCCTCCATCAACCTCATTTTCTACCTATATAGAGCGATCTCTCATTACCCCTTATCTATTGAGCATCAATTGAAGGTACTAGAAACGGATGTCCTACTCAATGAAATGTGCTTTGATGGGGTAGATCCTTCGATTCTAGAAGGTACCAAACAATGGACCTAATCACGTACACTGAAGATTGACACATCAAGCATTCATTTATCTAATACCATCTAACATCCACTCTAGAAGGCATCCCTCCTACAGATTAACATGTTCTCAGTAGTGCTCACTTGTGGGTAGGCACCTGTGGCACACTTGAGGGCACCCCTCTTACAGATAACATGTACTCAATAGTGATCACCTGCGGCTAAGTGCCCGACTTGGGGTCGGTCTGGAGGCTTTACCCATCCGCCAGGTATTGGAGCCCACAGCAAACCGCTCGGAGATATGGGAGATCATAGGGAGTCTCACTGGATGGCATATTTGGAAGGCGCGATGCCATGTGGCTTTCGGCGGAGAGACTTTCAGCACTTGCGACCTTAGCAGAGCTATGGACCTTCATCATCCATTCCCTCCGTGGCCGATGGGATCAGGTGCAGGGTGAGTCCAAGGCTCGTCAAGAGCTCCGTGGTCACTTCATGCGTACTTGGGGCGGCGAGGGCCTGTTCTTTGTGATGCAGGCAGGCAGCCCCATTTGGCGATATACCGCGCCCCCCCCCCCCCCCCCCCCCCCCACCCCCTAGACCGCCTTGAGAGGCTTGTATACATGATGTATTGGTGACTTTGCATCAGCTCCAGTTAGTCTGTTGAGCATGAGCACTCTGTTGTAATCAGTTTTTTCGAGTAATATAATCAGCCACATTTTACTTGGGAAAAAAAAAAAGTGCCCGACTTGGATAGCTGTTGTTTCACCATATTTCATAATTGAGTTTACCTTTCATTGCCCATCTTCATGCTTTGCATTCTCTATGTCCATTACTTATGCACATGTTCTAATGATCAAGGTACCAATATCATAATTCAGAACTGAGTGAAATCCAAAATGAAAATACAAAAGAATGTATGAACATATCTGCCATCGTGTCCTCAGTTTTATGACCTCAAACTTTCAGTTTGAGTAACCATGTTGAACATGTATTACAGTAAGAGACTGTCACCCGGTCACATTTTTTAAAATCAGTCTTTAATTCTGTGTACTTTGTGTGGCATCGCTGCTTCTCATCCATACTTTTCATTTCCAATCCACCCATGGTTGAAACAAGTATATGTCCTTGCCAATCCACCATTACAAAGCTGAAGCAGTACCATCAACAGCAGACATAGAGAACAGGTACACCAACTAAGCAGGTGATCCTTTCCAAATCACCCGTTACATACAGCACAGAGACGCATCCATACAAGCAAGCCTTCTCAATATCATGAGATCCAACTGACTCTTGTTCCTTTCCTGAACGTTCATCTACTGTGATAATTAACTTAGCATATTTCATGAGTCTCCAGTTGATCAGGACTCCAGGTGCTTGGATATAGGCCTTCAAGGTTAGTTCTGGTGAATTTCTTCAGGACCACTGTTGGAAAATAGCAACACAAGGATACCCATGTACATATGCTCAAGCCAAGCAGCATTGCAGTTTACACATGATGCCCTCAAAAACACTCCAAACAAATCTGTTGCAAAGCACCAATCCAGACTACATTTGATGTCACTTAAGCTAGAAGCTTTAAAACAATTCACAAAAAAGGAAACTTTCTGTTTGTTTCTTGTTTGCATAGCAATGATGAAACAAAATACTACCACACTGTTATTAGACCTGCAAGATCTTTTCTTTTCAAGCATGGTCAATCATCAATTGAAGAACTGATGTAAAATTACACTCAGGTAGATGTTCACGTTGACTGAATGAGAAACTTCTGCCATCAGAACTTTGTCATGCTGACAGCATTGTGTTAGATCTTTTGTCTCCTGTTCATCAGAATGTACAAAGAAACACTTGCAAAAGGCCTGCAAGATGAGAAACTTCCTACGGATGGAAAAGGGTGATATCAAGCATTTTGGAAATAAAGGACAAGACTAGGCAATGAATGGATTTCTTTCTTGACAAGTACATACCTCCCATATCATGATGTATGAAATAAAACATCGACTGACGAGTATACCACCCAACCAACCAGCAGCTCCAATCCCGGATATACTAGGATTTTGTCTGATGCAACAGTAACCACATTGCCTTAGTCATAACTTACTGAGGCAGTTCTTCCTCGCCAGATTACAAATCCCGAACATCAGAATTTGTAAGCCCTTTCATGAACAAGCCCCCTCCTGTAACAGCTGATAGCTCATGCAAAATTCTTGCATAAGGAACCAATCAAAAAGCTCTGCTCCTTGCTAACAGCCCCTACTATGCTAGACCCCAATCCAAAACCTCTGCATTTCAGATTGGTGTGGCCTTTCTATTGTACAGAACGCCAGAGACAAAGTCATGCTACTCTCAGCCTTTTGTAAGAAGCATGAGGCACATCTCTTGTCTACCAGCCCATTCATAAAACGTTAGGCCCATCTCTTGCATATCTTCTAGGGGAAAGATTACGGGGTGACGATGGGAACCTCTGTAGTCTCTCCCCCGGCCTTCCTCTCTTGTTAGATGGAATAGGAGGAGACCTACAAGTTACAGAAAAACCCTAACATTCATCAGAGCAAAGCCAGCACATAGTCAAGAATCTATATATATGAACCTTTTCACAGGCATTTGTGATTATTCCAAATGAGGGAAATACTCACCTAGGAGAACTTGCTCGCTTCGAGGTTCCACGGCCCAGCATTGTTGGCCTAAGGCGTTTAAGTGCTTCCTCTGCTGCCTGCACATGTTTCAACATTTGAAGACACCTACAATCATTTATCCATGCATATATCTTGAGAAAGGAAAGCATTCAAATATGCAGTGAAAAAACTCATTAAGTGTTGAAAGAAGATTTGTCCTCCAAATTGTGTGGACAATAGATCCCAGGTATTCAGACCTAGATGCAACCAAAAAGGGTAACTGGTGTCCTAGATTACAGGTCATACATGTAGTATTGATGGTTGCTGCATATCATTCTCAAAATCATCAGAAGCAGTGGCTTCTCCGTACTCTGCCATAAGGTGATCAGTGTATTAAAAAGTCATGGGCTCGTGCTCAGCTCTAAGGATTGGATTTGCACCCTGCTTCGCACAAATCATACCCTGGACTATTACACATCCTACATGGATTTTGTACCCTGCGTGTCACAGATTCATGAAGTATGATAATCTTCCATATCATCTCCAGTAGCCAAGCTCATGGCACTGTAAAAAATGCCTTGCAGAATTCCACAAAAAAGCAACATATCCTTCATCTGTGCTCAAACCTCCTCCGAGATGGTGTGTGGAGTGAAAATAAGCCCATCCAGCCCCATCTGCTCAACTCATGCTCAAGAACCAAAGATCTTGGGTGGCCAACCAGGATTGTCATCTATTTCTTGCGGCCTCTGGGATCTCCTGCTTTGTGTGAGTGTTGGTTGCCCAATTCAATGGGAATGCCTGCATAGGGCTCTGTTGAAATGTGCATAGAAGGGAAGCTTGTAGGTCCATTGCACGTTGAGAAATGCTCAGCAACTAATGTTACCAATCCATCATGATATCAAGCCCTGACATTATGATGTTCATTGGTATTGGCACATGTAATGATGTCCACTTGGATGCACGATCCAAGGTAACAAACAACTAATGGCATAATATGATATGCTTAGAGGCATGGAAATCGATATGTGTAATGTTACATTTCCTAAGTTACCATAGGAGACTCAAAGGTAGAGACTATAGGGTCTTAGGAGAGTGAGAGCTATGATTGAGGCTGTAATAGACGGGGTTCCACGAGATTAGTAGACAGATACATCTATCTCCCAGACTTGGATCGATTTCTTCTCTAGAGGAGACATCCTTCTAGCTGACATTGCATCTAGTAGAGACATGACATTCACTTTCACAGTTGAGGAGCATGGCCGCTTCTAGTGAGAAGGTGTTGACCATATAGCACTTAGTGGTTGCTTGAGGCAGAGGATTAGAATAGTGGCACACTTCAAGAGGAAGTGGTACATAGACCCAAAACCAGCCACTTGTCTTGTAGATGGATGGAGATATTGGGCATACAAACAAATGCCTCTACAAAGACTCTAGTGGGATTTTGGGAGAGTGGGTGTGGAGGGGCCCTTTTCTTGACAGACCATGCAAGGTACCCTTTTTTGGCTACACTCCTGGGTTGGGGAGAAGGATGTGGACGAGCAGGATCAGAGCATGGCCATCAGCCACCCCCCATTGGCACAAAGACGAGTTCCTATACTACCTTTGAAGGATGCCACATGACAGCTTTGAGCCTAGGAAGATGTCTCTCTTTCTACGGCTTGTAGCCCATAGGAGTTTCGTAGTTGGCACTTGGCTTGGATATGGTAGGGACATAGTCGCATACACGTGATGTGGTGAGCTAGAGGAGACATAGAGACATTGCCTATGGGACTGCCCTAAAGCCCAGGAGGTTTGGAGTCCATGGTGGAGACATGGGGGGCTATAGCTTGGGTCATAGATAGAGGTCCAGCATGCGGCTATGAGGATGCTAAAGGGAGCACTTCTTTTCTCATCATTGGACAGCATCTTAGTAGGATCCCTATTGGAGACTATTTGCGAACATAGTGGACTAATCTATCTCCTCCCCCCTACGAGTCATGAACTGGCTGTGGCCTAAAGAATAGAGAGCTGCTACTCCCCGAACCACTACTCTGGAAAGCCCATCCTCAGCATTGTGCCCTCTAGGAACTCCCAATCCATGCGGTCATATGCCTTCTGAAAGTCGAGGAGGAGCACAATAAGGTCTTGTCTCCTAGATTTGCCAAAGCTATTATCTCGCAGAAGGTGAAATTTTTGTCTAAGATGCTGTGCTCTTGGACAAATCCTGTCTGAGTGGGGTGTATTTGTTTGACATCAATGGTGCTAGCCTGAGACTAATGCCTAAGCAAGGATCTTGTAGGTAGTTCCAAGCAAGGTGATCTGTCTTCACTACATGATCTCTAGTCCATCTCCACTTTCTTTGGGATGAAATGAATCAGCCCCTTGGAAAGTTTCTAGCATAGCCCTTGATGGCATAATCTGCCAAAAGGCTAAGTGAAGGGTTGCACTGATAAGATCTGAGTAGCTCACAAAGAAGGATTTATCTAGTCCATCTTCCCTTGGACACTTACCTGAGGGTAGTGCCCGAAGTGCCTCCTCCTTATCCTCCTTTGTAAAATGGGCCATCAAATGTCTACTCATCCTATCTGTAACCACCATCCTAGTGCTTTGCCAAACTGTCACTTTGTCTCTCTTGTATCCGGGAGGCCTATTGGTGGATCCTACTAGAGTTGTGTAGCAGCATGTGGCCACCTATCTCACCTCCAGAGGGCCTTGTGCAATGGATCCATCAGCTCTCTTGAGTCTTCGAATACCTTGTCTAGACTGTTTAGGCCCTATGGTGCGGGAAAAATCTCTATGGAATATGTCTTGTGAGTCCAAAAAGAAGCTCTCATATGAAATATGTCTTGTGATCTAGCTTTCTTCATGGTGATGACATGCACCCAATTCTAACATGGAAAAATACCAATAATCCCACTGGGCAGCCGTTCAGTAATTAAGATGCAGATGTTTGACAACAAAAAAATGTTCATATGAGGTGTGGATTTCCTGTATGATTTCAGAAGACAGACCCTCTACATGGATTCACTCAATCCGGGGTTCAAGGCAAATGATCAAATACATGACTCGCTTGCATTACATGGATATGTTTGCATCAAGACAAAACCCACAACAAATACTTTTTAGCTGGCTCACAAGATCTGTACAAGAGCAATCTCCAACTGATATCAAGAAACTCCAAGAACTCAATTTAAACTTCCCACTCACAAAAATTCACTCAGAAAAGGCCCACTTCAACACCAAGAATATACTCCGAAGTAGTCAGATGCTAGAGGCAAACAACCCACCCACAATTCAGCTCAAACGCAGTCCTTTGAAGGGTTGCTAATCACATGTAAGATTAGCCTCTTACTCATTGTCTCTTGCTTCAAAAAAAGTTAGCATAAAGATCTCCAAATCTACCCATACATAGAGAGAACAAACATAAGAAGGCACTTCATGAAACCATAACCTATAGCTTGTATAAGCCTCTGACAAAGGCCTCTTTCAAGCTAAAAGAAAATCAGGCTAGCAGCCCATTTAGTTGTGAAGAGGTTGATAAACTTTAGCTTGAGCATGGTGCAGTACACAAGCGCCTTCTTCAATTTTTTCTTGCAGTAGTTCCACCAGTTGGAGTTCTAGATTCCTGTGATTGCTCTTCAACAGATGGTATTTCGGTCCACTCTCTTACTCTCCCCTTCCAGTCCTACACTCAATGTTTTCCTCATGAACTCCTCAAGAAAGATTCGTCTGTTTTGAAGGAATGGAAGAAAATGGCAGCTAACTGATCACTTTACTCTCTCCAAGTCATCATAGAAGGGAAGAAGAAGAAGAAGAAGATAGCAGCCTCCTTCTCATCAAGTTGCCATGGAAGAGGAAGAAGAAAACGACAGTTTGCTGGAACTTCAATAGTATGGCACGTCCTCATAGTTGTCATATTATCCCTCTCTTCATGCGCACACACCCCCCACCCCCCAATTTATAATGCTGCTGGTTAGTCCCTCTCTACTTCTGCCCTGTCCTGAGATCCATCAGCATGTCCAGAACTCAGGGCCTGTTCCGCATGCCCAAGGCTAGTTTCTCCAGCTCAAATACTACCTGTGATATCCCATGGACTCCTGCATGAACCCCCTTGTGCTTCTTATATGAGTCCAGCCATCTCAGACTGTTGTATATGTCAAATTTTAGTGCCAATCTCACGTGAAGCAGGTCAACCTGTTACTATGACTCATTAGCCTTATAAAGGCCTTTTTAATGTCACTTTTATCCTTCTTATAACCCTCATTCACATGCCTGTAAGGGGGCTGACCTTCTTTGAAGCTTATGAAGACATGTTTCTGTGACTCAATTACTCCTATGACTTGTGCATGTCAAGGGGTTGTTCCCCACGGATCCTCCATGCACCCTTTACAACACTTGGCTAAGGTGCAAAAGGTATAGAACTTGAGGGTATAGACATAGCCCATCAACACACTATGGAAACCAGAGTAAAGAATACCATCAACATCATTGTCAACAAAATGTTCGGGTAGTAGACATATGTGCTATTGCTATACCAGTACCCGTCCATACAAGGCCTCGTTATCTCTTCACCAACAACACATATGGTTGCTAGTAGCTCTTGTAAGAAGCAGCCATAGACTAGAAATAGAAAGCAACATCTCTTCAAAATCCTCAGGTAGTAGACTTGTGCTACTGCTATAGTAGCTCTTGTCAGAAGCTACCATATACAGGTGCCAGTAGCTCTACACAAAAACAGGTTATGGTGGAAATCGACTATGATGAAGTGATGGGTCTTGTCAGAAGCTACCATATATGAGTGCCAGTAGCTCTACACAAAACCAGGTTATGGTGGAGATCGACTATGATGGAGTGATGGGCCAAAAAAACTCTATTGAAACGCAAAGTTTTTCTTTGGTGAATGCTAATCAATGGCTTGTTCCTTGCCTCAGCCCTCTCTTGGTGAAATACCTCTAATTTCTCTTGCTTCTACTACACTACAAGTGTGGAGACTTCTCACCACAGGTTTGTCTCCTGTCTGGTGGTAAAGAAGATTCAGTCTCTTTTGTTAGAGATTTGGTGTGGGACCTATTTTGCATCCCTGTAATTGGGTGTTTGGTAGGCCAAAATTTTCAGATCCTATGCAGTCGCACATGAAGATAAGTGTTCCACTTTCTGCACATCTGTGGTTGTTGGCATAATTGGGTTGCCCGGAATGCTTTGATTCCCATTTAAGTGTTCAAAGTCATATTGCTCAATTGAAAGGCCTTCTTCATTGGAAGCTTGATATTGTGCAGCATGCAGGGCTTCTCCCTTGGGAAATTTGGTCTCATGGCATACTGCAGTTTCCTCTGTTGCTCTGTTGTCCTTTTAGATCATGTGCGATTCTTGTGATTTTCCAGTAATTAATGTGATTACCCGGAGAGAGAGAGGGGGGGGGGGGGGAAGGTGAGAGAGAGAGAGAGAGAGAGGAGAGAGAGAGAGAAGAGAGAGAGAGAGAGAGAGAGAATGATCGCGGGGAGGTCGCGTCGCCTGTCGCGTCGCCTGTCGCGCCGCCATAGCCTGCCGGGTTCACGTCGTCGCCTGTAGTCGCCGCCTCGCCTTCGTCCGCGTCGTCGTCCGTTGCCCACCGCCCGCAGGCCTGTCCCTGACGATCTGTCGCCCGCCCCTGACGATCCGTCGGCCGCAGCTCCCTGGCGCCCAGTCGCGTGTCTCTCACGTCCCGTCGGACGTGACTAAGTCCCCCGCCCCGCTGCTGGCTGGCCCTTCGTCAGCGGTCCCCGCCCTGCTGTCGCCCGCCTGAGTGGCGGGCTCTGCACCAGCGCCTTGCTCGTCTGCCCTCTGCGTTTAGGGCTTCTGCTGGCGAGCCCTCTGCCCTGCGCCCTCGATCATCCCGCCATCCTCAGTTCTGCCGCCCTATTCACAGTAGCCTACCCTTGACGCCAGGCGCCCAGCGCCTGTGAAAACCCTAAAACTGACCTTCGTCAGTTAGGCAGCGTCCGGGATCGCGTGCCATCTGCTCTGTACTCAGCAAGAGACAGCGAGAGAGAGAGTGCCAGTCAGGCCTTCTGTGAGATCAGTTCGTCATTCACGATGGCTGGTTTGGATCTGGATTTCCTAGATCAAACGGTGGCAGCACTTGGCCCGGACTCGGATACTGAGGAACCCGAGGATATGGTTCCGTGTACTGAAGAATTGCCCCCGGGTCCTGATATCCAGCCTGCGGGCAAACGTACCAAGCACACCCCGGAAGAGATAGGCGTTTCTCCGGATCGTTCCTATGCGCAGGTCGCTTCGGATCCGGTGGACTCTCAGGAGGTGGACTGGGAGCATCTGTTGGAATTTGCCAACACTCTGCTTGGTGAATATGTTCAACATAACCAGGAAGCCTTCTCTGCCTCTGCTCCAGACGATGTTCTGGAAGCTACCGTCGAGCCAAAAACTGTCCTACGCTCCTTTTCGGTATTTTATGATCGCGCGGTGATACTCTTCTTCACTGGTCGCATCCCGCTGCTTTCCCGTATTCGCCAATGGCTGCAGAGTCTGCTACAAGGGGAATGTGTTGAAGAGATTTTTGTTGGATCCCGGGGTTTCTTTGAGGTCCTTTTGAAAACAGAGATGCACCGTGCTGCGCTTCTGTCTAAACTGCCTTTGTTTTTTGATCGTCGGCTGGTACATGTGGTTCCATGGCGCCTGATGGCAGACTTCCAGCGCCTCCTGCAACGTGAATGCCCTGTGTGGGTAGAAGTGGAAAATTGTCCGGCTGTTTATTGGCCGCTATTAAAGGACGCTATGGCCGCTGTGGGCACGGTTCTAGTCCCTCCCAGTCTCAGGGCGGTGAATCGCAACCGCTTGTGCATGTTATGGGATACCGCACGGAAACGGCCTGCATGGTTACGACTCAATTGCTCTGGAATGCATCCGTTACACTTTCGTTTGAAATGGGGCAATTTTGCTGGCCATTGTTTTTCCTGTGGACAGTTGGGGCACTTTATGGCTGAATGCCCCGAGCAACAACACGTTTCGGATGCAGCTCATGTTGCTCCGCCCATGGAAGATATGGTGTGCGATGCCCAGTCGCTGGATCCTACCCACCCGCCCCAAGTTCTGGCCAAAGGTAAACAACAGGTTTCGGGACAGGATTCCCGTGCTACTGATTGGGTTGAAGTCCGTGCCAAAAAAGGCAACAGGATTGGTGCAGGCATGGACAGTACTGGGCCTACTACTTCACACGATTCCATGCGAACATATATGCGCAGGAAGGAAATGATGTCGTCCGAGCGTTCTGCTCCTGCTATGGTTTCTTCAGTTCCCCGTCATCAGCCCGCCAGAAAAATGTATTCGGATCGTCTCAAGGGTCCACCTGCACAGCTGGCTTTTGATACCAGAGGCAACGTCGTTACTCCGTGGGACCGTCGTTACCCACGTTCCAACCCCAAGCAAGCGGATATGCCGTCAACTTCCAAATCTGGCCCTCAGAACTCTTTTGCGGTGTTGGCAGATTTCTTGGACGAGGGAGTCCTCGACATTCTCGCCGACAAAGTCAAATCGAGGCAAGCTGTGCCTCGTACCTAAGTGTGTTTTGTATACACATGAAAATAGCCACGTGGAACGTGCGAGGAATTTGTTCTCGTCACAAGCAACATGCCATGTGGACTGCATTGTATGAGAATCAGTGGGATGTCCTGTGTGCTGTTGAGCACAAGAGTCACAGTGATGCCGGTAAAGTGGTGGATTGCCATGGCTTTCGTTTGTTCTATGCAGGAACACAGGCCAGGCATTATTCGGGGGTGCTCATGATTGTCCATGCCAAATATCAGCCTGTTCTTATTAAAAATGATGTTCATGGCCGCTTTTTGGTGATTGAAATTTTATTCGAAGGGGAAATCCTATGGTTACTTGGCCTCTATGCTCCGAATGATTCGCTATCTCGCCGGGAGCTTTGGCAGACTTTGCAGACCTCCTTGTCACTTGGCAGACGCGGCTTCTTCATGGGGGATTTCAATATGTGTGTGGATTCTTCCCAGTCTACATCGGAGCACTCGGTCATGGATGCACCGGAAAGTCGTATGTGGCACGACTTGGCTCTTGCTGTTCTTAAGCAAGATCTTTGGTCCTGGCTACACCCGTCTTCTCCAGGCTTTACTTTCCATTCGGCCCAGTATGCCACAACATGGTCGCGGTTGGACCGCATATATATCATGCATAATGATGATTTTCTGCCTGAGATGCTCGAAATAAAAGTGTTGCCGCAATATGTCTTGTCGGATCATTTCCCTCTGCAGTTCGAGTTGCTTGCACAACCCATTGCCCCCTTCAAGCAATTTCTGGAGAGACTCCCTTTGCGTTTCAACTCCTCTTATTTAAAGCATACAATTTTTCAGGGCTATATGCAGCAATTGCTTGACAGATTCTCCTTGGACTTTTCCTCTCAGGGCACTGCGTCATTTGACCGATTGCTCTCTAATGTGCAGCGGGTTGCTCGGCAATATGGGATCTATCATGCCTCTCTTTGTCGGCGCCGTAGACAGGCAGCAGAGGACCTGCTGCTTTTGGTTCGCTCCTTGCTGATGGATACTCCGGATGATGCATTTTTGCTTACACTGGCCCTGCGGGTGGCCGATCTTCTGAAAGAATTCCAATTAAAATCATATCAGCAGGCCAAATTGCAACATCTAACAGAGACTTTGCAAGATGGTGCATGTCAGACCCATAAGTTCTTTCGAGCTCTCCATGCCTCTCCTGCGCGAGAGAATTTGACCAGACTCGAGGATGCACAAGGCCACCTTATCCTGGATCCACAGACTATTGTGCATATGTGCAGCAACTATTTTCGTGACCTTCTCGGTTCCGCTTCTCTTCCTTCAGCCCAAATCACTCAGGCCCGTTCGGTCTTCTATGACCTGGTCCGCAATCAGCTACCGCATGACATGCAAGCTACTCTGGAGTCAGATATTGGGGAAGCAGAGGTTATGGATGTCTTGTTACACTTGCCCAAAGATAAAAGTCCCGGTTGGGATGGTCTCACCAATGAGTTCTTTGAAGCTTTTGCTACCCAACTGGCAAAACCTTTGCGGGCCCTGTTTTAGCAGGTGTGGGAAACAGGGATCATGCCTCCTTCATGGAAACAAGGACTTATTAAACTGCTTCCAAAAGTTCCCTCGCCATCTAAGTTGACACACTGGCGCCCCATTTCTTTGATGGGTTCCATGTACAAAATCTTTTCCAAAGTAATGGCGAATCGGCTCCATAAGCACCTCCCTGCCCTTGTACACCCTCTTCAGTACGGTTTCATCAAGGGCCGAAATATCTTACACAATGTTTTGAATGCCCAATTGGCCATTGATTATGCCCGGCACTCTAATCAGGAGGTGGTGTTGATTCAACTGGACCTGGAAAAGGCTTTTGACTATCTGGACTGGTCGTTTGTTGCTGACCTTATGTCCGCTATGGGCTTTGGTGCTCGGATGTCTCGTTTGATCTACACCATTAGTGCTGCGGCGTCTTCGCGAGTCATGCTGAATGGAGGTGTTACTGAGCAATTTGTCCTTGCCCGTTCTGTCAGACAGGGGTGTCCTTTGAGCCCTTTATTCTTTGCCCTTGCGACACATCCAGTTCTTTCCATGTTATCACATATGGCCGCCTCTTCCCAGTTGGCCGGACTGTCGCTTCCTACAGGACACCATTTCATTAGCCAATCCCTGGCGGATGATACTTTTATGATTTTGCGTGCGGACAAGGATAACCTTCGAAAAGCATTGGATGTTTGGGGTCTCTTTGGCCAGGCGTCAGGCCTTCGTATCAATCCGCTCAAATCAGCCATTCTAAGCTGCACGGAGTCGGATTTGCAGTCCTTGGACTGGCAGGGTCTGGTTGTTCCTCGAGGTTCCATTGTCAGGCATCTTGGATACCCATTGGGTGTTGATATTCCCCCAAAGCAGCTTCTGCAGTGGATTTCTCAGAAGATAGTGGCCAAGTTTATGTACTGGAAGTCTCAGGCCTGGCCTTTTCATGTTCGCCTCAAAGTAGCACAGATAATTATGTTGCCAATGATCACATATTTCTTGCCATTGTTGCCCTGGACTCCTACGACTCTGAATGCTCTTACTCAGTCTATTCGCTTCATGCTCTGGAAGAAGGACTCATTGCATGCAGGCATTTCCTGGATCTCGTGGTCACATGCGTGCACCCCCAAAAGCATGGGTGGCGGAGCTATTTTAGATGCCCAAACTCACATGCAGGCACTCCGTTGGTCCCTTTTCCGCGCCATGTGCTCGGATGATCATCATCCATGGGTCGCTATTGCCCGTTCTTTCCTCGAGGGTCATGGGCTTCGGCATGGCAATACCCGACTCCGATGTTCTTGGTGGCACGTTCTTAACGCGGACTCACGGTTTTCCAGTTCTTCTTCATCGCTGCTTACTCATTTGGTGTGTTCCTGGAAACACGTCCTTCGAAAGGCTCAGTGGCACCCAACGGAGGATCGTCTGGCTACTAACTCTTTTCAATTGGAATTACTGGCGGTCTCACGTCTACTTTCGTGGGAAGGTAAACACGAGCTTAGACCGCAATTCAACCGGATGGCACGTTTGGGCTTGTCTTCAGTTGCGGATGCCACCCTTGCCAGGCGCAATGTGCTTATCTCGTTTCGTACTGCTAGGAGGATTTTCCGGATCCCTCGTGGATATAGGCCTTTATGGGAACAGCTCGTGACGGTGCTCCAGAGCAGACAACCCTTTCCTACTCTTGCTTTGGATCATCCCTGGCAAGATTGGGACCTACAAGGCCGGCTGCCTTTGAGCAAAGCTTCTGCTAATCAAGTATATCATCTCCTGATTAAAGATAATCCATGGCTAGTTACTAAAGCGAATGCTTTATGGGGATTGCGTAAATCCCGCTCGTGGTGGAGGATCACTGTGATGGAGGGCTGGGTCAACAAGACACCCTTTAAATACAAAGTCTTTCTTTGGCGAGTGATAATTGGGGGTCTTCCGCTTGCTTCGGCTCTTTCCAAGCGCCGAATCTCCAATGGCACCTGTTTCTTTTGCACCACTGCTATGGAATCCGCCCGCCACCGATTTATTTCCTGCCCCGTCGCTAAGAAAGTCTGGTTACTTTTGTCGGCCGTTTGGCGAGGGGTGGTTGGCATCACACTGCGCCCCTTTGATTGGGTTTTGGGCCGGCCCAAATACCCTACTCCCGCACAGCCACATATGAAGCTCATGTATCACTTTCTTCGCTACTGGGGCTGTTGGCATAACTGGACGATTCGGAATGCTTTTCTGTTTGACTCCGCCCATAATGTTCAGCGGCACATTGTGAGGCTTAAGGGCCTCTTGTACTGGCAGTTAGATCTTCTCCATCGTTCTGATTTGCTCTCTACAGAGGATTTTCGTCCTTGGCATATGGCAATTTCCGCCGCATCCTTGCCATGAAATTGTAACTTGTAGTACTTAGCACCTTTTCACATGATGACTTGTATTGTCGTCATGTATCTTGTAATCCAGTAATCTTGTATTTTTTTCGTAATTAATACAATTACCCTTTACGAAAAAAAAGAGAGAGAGAGAGAGCAACTGGACTGATGCCTGCCTGCCATCTTGAGTGACGACTGACTGCCATGAGCCCTGTCACCTGACTGTGTCCACCTGCCCTGCTATTCGTTTTGGAGTCGCTGTGGTGCATCTGCACCGCTTGCCCAAGGAGCCACCCTGTCAATTTGCACCTGGCAGCCTGCCCCATGCCTTGAAGCTTCCTGACCTGTCCTGCTGGAGTCCCTGTTTGAGGCTGTCTGAGGCCACAGTTCCTGCCCAGCATGCAGGCACCCTGTGTCCTGACTGTGCCACTTTCGCTGCCCTGTTCTGTACTGAGACTGGGCTGACTGCAGCGTGTCTCCATTCCCTGCTGCACCATGTGCCATTGCCCTTTGGAGGGCCCTGCTGCACCTTCTCTGTTCAGGGCTGATGCCTATTCATGGATTGTGCTGGCTTAATTCCCACGGCCAAAGACCCTGCCATGGATGTCGAAGATGGTGCAGGAGAATAAGATATGGTTCCTCGCACTGATGAGATGGCCTGGTCATTGCGTGATGATCAGCCTTCTATCAAACGCAGCAAGCATGAAGATTTCCCTGTTGCCTTTGAGGCCCCTGATCTGGGTGATTCTCCACTATGCTCGTATGCACAGATGGCCTCTCCCTTTCCAAATTTCCAAGAGCCAAATTGGGAGCAACTATTAGAGTTTGGTAACTCTCTTTTGGAGGGGTATGTCGAGCATAATCATAGAGAGATTCCTGCCTGCACAGAGGTAGAGATTTTTGATGCACAGGTGAATACCCATGAGGTTCTTCGCTCCTTTTCTGCCTTTCACGAGTGAGGTATCATTCTCTTCTTTACAGGCTAGATTCCTATCCTCACCACCAAGATCCGTCAATGGTTGGTACTCTTCTTCAAATTGATGGTGTGGAAGAGATTTTCGCTAGTCCGCATGGCTTTTATGAGGTGGTGCTTCGCTCTCCCTCAGCTTGAGACTTTCTTCTCTATCAGCGACTTCTTTGATAAACAGTTGGTGCATATTGTTTCTTGGAGTCCAGTGGTGGTAGATTTTCAATGTCTACTCAAGTAGGCATGTTTGGTATGGGTGGAAGTGGAGCGATGCCGAGCTGTTTATTGGGCCCTCCTCAAGGATGCTATGGCTAATGTCGGCCACGTGTTGGTGCCTCATATTTTCAAGGATGCTATGGCTAATGTCCGCCAAGTGTTGGTGCCTCATAGTCTGAAGGCAGACAAACATAGAGACAATGAACGACCGTTCTGACGCATAGGAACGGATTAACGTGTTCCGGGAGGTTGGAGCCCAGGAAACACTGGCGGAATGTTCCAGCCCATTCCATGTCTCGTTCCATCCCGTTTCGGGCCGTTCCCTGTCCGTTCCAAGGCCGTTCCTGTTTGGAACGGCCATTCCAGCAATGGAAATTAGAAAAAAAAAAAGTCGTTTGTTTGTTGGCGCCCGTTTAGGGTCGCGATTTGCTGCCTGATGACTCTCGCCTCTTGCACCTACCACCCTTCCTTCGCTCCCACTTGCCCTGCGTATTCCGCCTGGTTCGCCTGCTGCTCCCGCTAGCTCCCGCCTGTCCTGCCAGCTCCCACTTGTCCCACCTGTTAGACCAGCTCCCGCCTGTCCCACTTGCCTCGCCTGCTGCTCCTGCTTGCCCCACCTCTCTCGCCTGCCCCGCTTGCCTCGCTTGCTTGCTCCCGCTTACCTCTCTCGCCTGCCTGGCTTGACTTCCGCCCACAATTAGGTGAGAAATCTCGCATCAAGGACTGACCAAAGTATTTCTCTACTCAGTACTGATTTTTGTTCAATAGGACCATTATCTCCCTCGAATTTGGGGCATTTTGGATCAGTTGTCGGTAGTTGCCCCAAAATTTGGGGCTTTCTCAAGGATTGGGGCCCAAATTTGGGTGCAATATCCCCAAATTTGGGGCATTGGAATCCATCATCCCAGGATCTAAAAGAGTCCCCCAAATTTGGGGCATTTTCAGCAAGGGAATGCAGGCTAGAATGCCCCAAATTTGTGGCATTTTGAATCAGTCATTGTCCCAAATTTGGGAGTTGAAAATACACCAAATTTTGGGGCATTTTCAGCAAGGGAATGCAGGCTGGAATGCCCCAAATTTGTGGCATTTTCAGTAAAAGGAATGCAGGCTGAAGTAGCACCAAAGTTCGGGCATTTTTGCAAACATTTAACACATGCATGTTGAAATTTTGGTGCAAATTTCTGCAATTTCATTGAACTTTACTAATTATTTGCCACTTTTATATAGATGGCAGCATTGACATCTATGGGATCTTCATCATCCTCAGCAGGTACTTCCTCAACAACTAGACGAAGTCGAAGCACTACTTGGTCATGGTGGGATGTGGTAGATGCAGGGGTGCCATTGAGAGGTGGAGGGGCTCGCCCTTGGAAATGCAAACTTTGCACTTATGCTCGCACTAGTGGGGCTGATAAAGTGAGAGCCCATCTTCTACATGAGGAGGGGAAAGAAGTGTGTTTCTGTACTAATGTATCAATTGAGAAAAGGCAGGAGTTACTTGACTGCAAAGCCACTTCTATGGGGAATTCACATGCCAGGAGGACGCCAAACATAGCAGTGGATCCAACAACCTAGACTCCAAGGCCAGCAGGGCATGGTGCTTCATGCAAAACCCGAAACGCCGTTTCGGGGTACTATGCCCACCTTGCAAATGGACTTTCCTTCTCATGGGCTGATCCTCAACAGCCCAATCCTTTGGCAATGCTAGGAGACTTCTTTGAAGATGGTGTACTGGAGACATTGGTAGTGAAGGCCCAAACCCATGTGGCCAAATCTTGTCAACACTCTTGACTTAGGTGTGTCATTTAGTCATGGGGAGCCTTTTACACACTCAACCCTTTCTGTTTGTTGAATCCATTGTAAATGCTTTATATATGATGGCCTAGAGCCACCTTGAACTTTGTAATCTTGCTATCCGGTAACTTTTTTCGTAATTAATATAAACAACCCAATATGATGCAGAGAGAGGAAGGTCTAGCTCAGTTGGTTAAGTTGATTGCATGGTGGCCCAAAGGTCTTGGGTTCAACTCCATTCCGCATGGTCATCTAGTGTAAGTGTAGAAAATGGGAGATTTAAACCTAAGTCAGTGGGTTAATAAAACAACTGGCTTACCTCAGGCTACCCACTGGATTATGCGAGAGAGAGAGAGAGAGAGAGAATGGCAGATTTTCCATGCGTACGTATATGCGCAGGAGAGAAATGATGTCTTCAGAGCACTCTGCTCTTGCTATGGTTTCCTCTGCTCCCCGTCAACAGACAGCTAGGAGAGTGTCTTCAGATGGTCCTAAGGGTCCACCCGCTAAGCTGGCTTTTGATACTCGAGGTAATGTCATTACCCCATGGGATCGTCGTTATCCCCGCTCCATCCCCAAGTCAGCGGATATGCCATCCACTTCCAAATCTGGTCGTCAGAACTCTTTTGCCGTGTTAGCTGATTTCTTGGATGAGGGTGTACTAAACATTCTCGCCAAAAAGGTCTCATCGAGGCAAGCTGTGCCTCCTACCTGATCCTCTTTTGCATCCACATGAAGATAGCTACGTGGAATGTATGAGGAATTTGTTCTCGCCACAAGCAACATGCCATGTGGACAATAGTGCATGAGAATCAGTGGGATGTCTTGTGTGCTGTTGAACACAAGAGTCATAGTGAAGCAGGTAAAGTTGTGGATTGCCATGGTTTTCGTTTGTTCTATGCAAGGACACATGCCAGTCAGTATTCTGGTGTGCTTATGATTGTATATGAAAAATATCAGCCGGTTCTTATCAAGAATGATGTACATGGCCGGTTTGTGGTGATTGAAATTTTATTCGAAGGAGAGATCTTATGGTTACTTGGCCTCTATGCTCCGAATGATCCTCTATCTCGTCGGGAGCTTTGGCATACCTGCAGAGTTCCTTGTCCCTTGGCAGACGGGGTTTTTTGATGGGGGATTTTAATATGTGTGTTGATTCTTTATAGTCCACATCAGAACATTCGATCATGGATGCGCCCGAAAGATGTACGTGGCAGCAGTTGGATTTTGCCGTTCCTAAGCAAGATCTCTGGTCTTGGCTGTATCCTTCTTCTACAGGGTTTACCTTCCATTCTGCCCAGTATGCCACAACATGATCGCGGTTAGACCGCATTTACATCATGCAGGATGATGATTTCCTTCCTGAGATGCTCGAAATGAAAGTGTTACAACAATATGCATTGTCAGATCATTTCCCTCTGCAACTTGAGCTCCTTGCACAACCAATTGCTCCTTTCAAGCAATTTTTGGATAGACTCCCGTTGCGTTTCAACTCGTCTTATTTGAAGCATGCAATCTTCCAGGGCTATATGCAGCAATTGATTGATTGGTTCTTATTGGATTTCTCATCCCAGGGCACTGCTTCCTTTCAACGATTTCTCTCCAATGTGCAGCGGGTTGCTCGCCAATATGGGATCCATCATGCCTCTCTTTGTCGGCGGCGCCGACAAGCAGCCGAGGAACTACTGGCTTTGGTTCGTTCTTTGCTGGTGGACACTCCCGATGACGCATTTCTGCTATCATTGGCAACGCGTCTGGCTGATCTTGTTAAAGAGTTTCAGTTGAAATCCTATCAGCAGATCAAATTGCAACATCTGACGGACACTCTGCAAGACAGTGCTTGTCAGACCCATAAGTTTTTTCGAGCTCTCCATGCCTCTCCTGCTCGAGAGAATATGACGAGGCTCCAGGATGAAGAAGGTCAAATGGTTCTTGATCCGCAGATGATTGTGAATATGTGTAGAAATTATTTCCTCGACCTTCTTGGTTCTACTTCTCCGCCTTCAGGCCAAATTACTCATGCCCGTTCAGTTTTTTATGATCTGGTCCACAATCAGGTTCCTCAGGACATGCAATCTACTCTGGAGGTAGATATTTGTGAGTCGGAGGTCATGGATGTTCTGTTACACTTGCCTAAGGATAAAAGTCCTGGCTGGGATGGTCTTACCAATGAGTTCTTTGAGTTTTTTGCCACCCAGCTCGCGAAACCTTTGACGGCTTTGTTTCAGCGGGTATGGGAAACGGGGATTATGCCTTCCTCTTGGAAAGACGGTCTTATTAAACTGCTTCCAAAAGTTCCTTGCCCATCCATGTTGAAACAGTGGCGCCCAATTTCTTTGATGGGTTCTATGTATAAAATCTTTTCAAAAGTTATGGCGAATCGCCTCCATAAGCATCTTCCTGCCATTGTGCATCCTCTCCAATATGGTTTTATTAAGGGCAGAAACATTTTGCACAATGTCTTAAATGCGCAACTGGCAATTGATTATGCAAGGCATTCAAATCAGGAGGTCGTACTGGTTCAATTGGACCTGGAAAAGGCTTTTGATTATCTGGACTGGTCTTTCATTGCAGAACTTATGTCTGCTATGGGCTTTGGTGCCCGGATGTCTCGTCTGATCTATACTATTAGTGTTGCAGCATCTTCGCGGGTCATGTTGAATGGAGGAGTTACCAAGCCAATTGTCCTTGCCCGCTCTGTCAGACAGGGGTGCCCTTTGAGTCCTCTCTTCTTTGCCCTTGCAACCCATCCGGTTCTTTCGATGCTATCTCATATGGCAGCTTCTACTCAGTTGGCTGGATTGTTGCTTCCCTCTGGACAGCACTTCATTGGTCAATCCTTGGCTGATGACAGTTTTATGATTCTGCGTGCGGACAAAGATAATCTTCATAAAGCATTAGATGTTTGGGCTCTTTTTGGTCAGGCTTCTGGTCTGTGCATTAACGCCTTGAAATCGACCATTCTCAGCTGCACGGAGTTGGATTTGCAGTCACTGGACTGGCAGGGCATGGTTGTCCCCCGTGGCTCCATTGCCAGGCATCTTGGGTACCCTTTGGGGGTTGATGTTTCCCCAAAGCAGCTATTACAGTGGATTTCACAGAAACTGGAGGCTAAGTTTCTGTATTGGAAGTCTCAAGCCTGGCCCTTCCATGCTCGCCTCAAAGTAGCCCAGACAATAATGTTGCCAATGCTTACATATTTCTTGCCATTGCTACCCTGGACTACTACGACACTGAATGATCTTACGAAGTCTATTCGTTTCATGTTATGGAAGAAGGATTCCTTGCATGCGGGTATTTCCTGGATTTCTTGGTCGCATGCATGCACCCCAAAACGCATGGGTGGAGGGGCGGTTTTGGATGCCTACACTCATATGCTGGCACTCTGCTGGTCTCTTTTTCGCGCCATGTGCTCGGATTGTCATCCTTGGGTCGTCATAGCCCGTTACTTTCTTGAGGATCACGGGCTTCTGCATGGTAATACCCACATCCGCAGTTCGTGGTGGCATGTTCTTAATGCAGATTCTCGGTTCTCCAGTTCTTCCTCATCTCTGCTTGCCCATTTGGTGTATTCTTGGAAACTGGTCCTCCGGAAGTCTCAGTGGCATCCAGCGGAGGATCGTTTAGCCACTAATTCGTTTCAATTGGAACTGTTGGCAGTCTCGCAGTTAATTTCGTGGGACGGTAAACATGAGCTTCGACCACAATTCAACTGTATGGCACGTTTGGGCTTAACTTCGGTCACGGATGCTACTCTTGCCAGTCGCAATGTGTTCATGTCGTTTCGTACAGCCAGGAGGATTTTCAGGATCCCTCATGGATACAGGTTTTTATGGGAACAGCTTTTGAGGGTGCTTCAGAGCAAACAACCCTTTCCTGCCCTTGCTACGGATCGTCCCTGGTAGGATTGGGACTTTGCAGGTCGGCTGCATTTAGAAAAGGCTTCAGCTAACCAGGTGTATCATCTTTTGATTAAAGATCATCAATGGCTGGTTACTAAAGCTAATATTCTATGGGGATTGTATAAATCCTGGTCATGGTGGAGGGTAACTGTGATGGAGGGCTGGTTAAATAAGACACCATTCAAATATAAGGTCTTTCTTTGGAGGGTGATGATTGGTGGTCTTCCGCTTGCTTCAGCTCTTTCAAAGCGCTGACTCTCCAATGGCAACTGTTTCTTTTGCACCACCACTGTGGAATCCGCCCGTCATCGTTTTATTTCTTGCCCCCTTGCTCAGAAAATCTGGTCATTCTTGTCAGCCGTCTCGCGAGCGGTGGTTGGTTTCTCGCTTCGCCCGTTTGATTGGGTTTTCACGCAGCCCAAATATCCCACACCGACACAGCCACATATGAAGATCTTGTTTCACTTTCTTCGATATTGGGGCTGTTGGCACAACTGGACCATTCGGAATGCTTTCCTTTTTGATTCTGCTTATAATGTTCAGCGGCATATTGCTAGGCTTAAAGGTTTCTTGTATTGGCAGATAGATCTTCTCCGGCACTCTAACATCCTCTCTCGGGAGGACTTACGCCCCTGGCACATGGCAATTTCCTCCGCGTCTTTGCCATGATTTTGTAACTATTTGGCCCTCTGGTTCTTGTAAACAGTCGGTTTGTACACATGATGGCTTTTAATGCCCACACCAAAGCTATAGCCTCCAAAGATGCAAATACACCTTTAGAGTGGTCCAACCCATTGCACCCTTATTTAGGCAGGTAGCAGATACCATTATAGGATATCAGGCAGCAGAGTATGATCTCCACCCTGTTTAAACTCTCCATTCTGAGCATTACCACACCGTCCTATATGCACAAAGTGGACTTCTTTTTTTTTTTTTGGGGGGGGGGGGGGGCATGAGGCATGTGGGATTGTTTGTACTGAGCTCTGAGCTCTATCACAGGTAGCTTTCTGCATTATTTTACCACTCAGCTGCACCAGTCAGCTGTTTTCAGTTCTGCCTTTTGGCAGTAATGGACCCAACATGACTATCTGGACTTTTAAGCCACCATGCTAGAATATGTCCCTTTGCTGGACAGCTTGTATCTTGTAATCATGAAAACTTTTCGTAATTAATACAATTACCTTTTACGAAAAAAAAAAAAAAGAGAATGGCAGATTGCTTCCATGGTTTCAGCTGGTCTAATACTTGGAGAGATGGCTGCTCCATGTCTGGATATTGCTTGTACCACCCCTGTTGTGCCCACTTCGTGATCCCCTTCACTTGTCCTAGTAGCATTGTACTTTATCGCCTTTTGGCTTCATTGATATTTGTTGCCTATTTCTGATTTTGCTTAGCTGGTCAGAAGGCCTGTTGTAATCACTATCAAAATCTTGATCTGACTTAAGAGAGGCACGTCTATGGAGACCACTTTCCTCCAAAAACAACATAACCTTCTGATCACAAGCGTAATGATTGCATTGCCCATGGTAACCAATCTCAAGGTGGTAGCAAACTGCTGATACAAGTCATGCAAGCCATGCAAGGGGGTGGACACAAGCTGACTCAATGGAACAATTTCATGAACATTTGCAAGTTGCTCTTTCAAGACCTCCATGTGTCGTACATCCATGTTGTCATCTTCACTTTACAGATACTAAATCTGGTATGGCTGGATAAAGGTGGTCAAAGATATTAGAATGGTTAGCTGACATATGTCTTAGCACTAGATTTATATGCTGGCCATGTGGCGATCTGTGTGACAGATTCTTTCTTAACACAGAAATGTCGAGTTCACCCATGTCTTAACATGAGTGACAAGGCTTCTCTCTCTCTCTTTTTTTTTTTTCGTAAACAAGGCTTCTCTCTCTCTCTCTCTCTGCCATAGATTCATCGCTTGGAAAGAGCTGAAGCAAGAGGAAGACCACCAATCATCACTCTCCAAAGAAAGACCTTATATTTGAAGGGTGTCTTGTTCAACCAGCCCTCCATCACAGTTGCCCTCCACCATGACCGGGATTTACGCAATCCCCATAGAGTATTCGCTTTAGTAACCAGCCATTGATGATCCCTGCGGATGGCAGGTCCCGTGACGGGTCGGACAGGTCAGATGAGCGGTGCAGCAACAGGGCAGGTCAACGTGCAGAAGTCAGCGAGTCAGTCCGCGGCAGCAGAAGGGTCGCCGTCCATCTCCCCGCCATCCTCTCTCTCTCTTTTTTTTTTTTTTCGTAAAAGGTAATTGTATTAATTACGAAAAAAGTACAAGATTACATGATTACACGAGTACAAGAGACACGAGGGCCGTAGGCCAACGTGTGGGAAATCCCCGGACTAGGGTACTAAAAGGTTACACCAATCATGGCAAGGACCCAGAGGCAATTGCCAAATGCCAGGAATACAAATCCTCCCGAGGGAGCAAGTCAGAGTGCCTGATGAGATCTAGCTGCCAATGCAAAAGCCCTTTAAGCCTTGCAATATGTCGCGGTTCATTAGAAGCCGAATCAAAGAGAAAAGCATTTCGGGTGGTCCAAATGTGCCAGCATCCCCAGTATCTGAAAAAATGGAATAAGATCTTCATATGTAACGGTGGCGGTGTGGGATACTTCGGGCGCACAAAAACCCAATCGAAAGGAGTCAGTGAGGACCCCACCACCGCGTGCCAGATTTGCGACAAGAGTGACCAGATATTCTTGGCGAGCGGGCAAGAAAGAAAACGATGTCGGGCCGATTCCGCCGAAGTGGTGCAGAAGAAGCAAGTGCCATTCGAGATTCGATGCTTGGAAAGGGCCGAGGCAAGAGGAAGACCACCAATCATTACCCGCCACAGAAAGACCTTGCATTTGAAAGGTGTCTTATTCTGCCATCCCTCCATCAGCGTTGCCTGCCACCATGACAGTGATTTCCGCAAGCCCCAAACAGTATTAACTTTCACACCCAGCCATTGGTGATCTTTAATGAGAAGATGATACACCTGATTAGTAGAGGCCTTTTCCAGACTCAACCGGCCTGCAAGGTCCCAGTCCTGCCAAGGGCGATCCATAGCCGGGGCAGGAAAGGGTTGCCTACCCTGAAGTTCCGAGGAAAGCTTCCCCCATAAATCACGGTATCCGCGCGGGATCCTGAAAAGTCTCCTAGCAGTCCGAAACGATGCAAGGACATTGCGAGTAGCAAGGGTAGCATCCGCAATCGAAGTCACACCCAAACGGGCCCTCCTCTCTCTCTCTCTCTCTCTCTCTCAATAGGTAATTGTATTAAGTATGAAAAAATACAAGTACAAGATTGCAAGATGGCTCTAGTCCATCATGCATAAAAGCGACAAAGTCATGGCAAAGAAACAAAGGAGATTGCCATATGCCAAAAGACTAAATCATCTCTAACCAAGATATCAGCATGTTGTAGAAGGTCAAGCTGCCACTGGATAAGACCTTTAAGTTTCACAACATGACGCTAAATGCCGGACGCTGTATTAAAAATGAATGCATTGCGAGTGACCTAAATATGCCAGCAACCCCAAAATCTGAAAAAATGAAACAAAATCTTCATGTGAGGCTGAGGCTAACCATTGTATTTAGCTTTTCCCAATCAACTAGATGTATCCTTGTGCTCAACTCTGTGTGTGTGTGTGTGTGTGTGTGTGTGTGTGTGTGTGTGTTAGGTAATTGTATTAATTACAAAAAAAGTACAAGATTACAAGATCTCTCCTCTCTTTTTTGTTCATAAAAGATGTGTGTGTGTGTGTGTGTGTGTAGGGGCCAAGAAGCAGCAACACGGACCGATAGGATGATCTCAAGTGGTGCAAAAGATAGGGGGCGGCTCGAGCAAACACACACAGAGTATGCACATGCACATGCATGTATGTACGAGCATGCGCACGTGTATTTGCACATGCTTACATGCATGCACAGATGTGTGCGCACTTTCAAGTGCACACATGCACGTCCCATGTGTGTGTCCTAGATATCCTTTGTAATAGAATATCACTCTTAAGCAAATGCATGATTGGGTTATGCAAAAGGTCCAAGTCAAATGTGATTAATGGAAGTTGTGTAGATATATTGACCTACATACTATTTTTCCTCCCACTTACAATCTAGAAGAATTCAGATATTTTAGCTTTTATGTCTGTGGCAATTGAGATCTTGAAAACTTCCACGGGTTAAAAAGGAACTAGGTCATTGTCAGTTGACCAGTTGAGCTCTCCTAAGTCTTATAGTGGTCTTGATATATTTAATATTTATCATCAGATGGTGGATAGAAATGCTTCTTTAGTGCAGCAAATTCAGCCTTGGACTCAGACGTTTGTGGCCTTGTGTCAAAACATGAACACTGTCACTTTTAGAAGTTGGCCTATAGATCGTTACTCATAGAGAAACTGTTTTGGTCGCTTTGAGGGTAAAAACTAATGGCTATCATTTTTTCGCAAAGCCTGTTCTTCCTTGAAAGCAAATTTCAGTTCATTTGAAACGTACACCTAGGCAACTACAAATGCAAATTCCATACATCTTAAAAGTATCAATTGGAACTAACTGTTACATTTGCCTTTTGCTTTCCAAGAACCCAAAAGAGCTTATTCTGTAGCTCAAAAGGGCAAACATTTTGTACATGATATGGTGGATAATCAAGGATATGCTCTTTTCTTCTTGCTGACTCTGCTCGTTATCATTTGAATATGTGCTAGAGGCTTGTTTGGAGAAAAATCAGATACATTTTCAGGCCTTTTCAACTTGTTCCTACTCTTAATTCTCAGTTGAGGTTAGCTGATTGGAATTTGCAACATTATTTACTTAATCCTCATCCTTTACCTTTGCAGTTGACTACTTCCAAATCAGTTCACAGGCACATACTTCCTTTTGCTTGGATAAGGATCATGCTAATCTCTTTGGCACATAACCCTTTCACTTGGTGAAGGAAAATCTTACATTGCATATGGAAATATAAGTTGCCTTTAAAATCAAGACTTTTCTTTTGGAGATGTCTAGTGGGTGTATTACCTTCTGGTGTTCTTATGAAAGGAGCCATTACTACTTCAGCTTGTCAATGATGTATGACACCCTTGGAAACAATCCCCCACATTTTATGGTGTCCTTGAACTCACAATTCTTTGGACAGATTGTTTGCTTATTTGAGAGAAAAAATCCATATTGATATATTTGTACACTTAGTTGCTTGGGATTATACCTACAGTCCAATTTCACTAGGGTCAGATTTTAAGCACTTTGGACCATTTCGAAGACAAGATGTTAGCCAGCCTTTGGTGGCATTGCATTCGATCCTCCTCCTTTTTAAGAAGATCTCTTTAGCAGAGTCAGTGTGTGGCTGCTTTCAACCTAATGATATTGATCCTGATCACTACTGTGTGTTTCCTCAAATTTTTTGATACATTCTTCTTGATGCTCACCTTCTTGGTAACATCACATCTTATACATTTACTCACATTGGTTTCGCCAATAAAATGTCTGTGCATGCATGTGTGTGTGTGTGTGTGTGTGTGTGTGTGTGTGTGTGTGTGGTGCTTTCACTCAATGGACAGCAAGTACTGTATGCGTGGATAAGGTAGCGACTTCGGAGGTGGTCAAAGACTTTACAACGGTAAGCTAACCTTGATCTAAAGTTCACCCAAGTAATACATCACATATATGTAAAGGTGAAGGCCCTATACAAGTATGGAAACTCTCATAGACAAATACGAGCATTTTCTCTAAACACTTTCAGTCTAATTTCCTTCTTGTTTAGAAAATATCCTTGTGGATAGGCCAAAGTTAAGTGAAAAATCGTATGACCACAAGTAAATTGCACTACAATCAACAACAAACAAAAACCATGCAAGCGTTCAGAAAGCGAGCAGAGCCAGAACTCAAATGGCATTGCAACCACTAATTGTAGCTCTTTATGAGCTTTGAATCAACTCACTTAGAACACGGAAATTAAACATTGCCTATAAATCTTAGATCTAAGGTTCAAACAACATAGTAAGCTGACTGTAACCTATGTGTATAGAAAGTTGAAACTCCAAGATTGCCTTTCTCAAGGTTATGGTAACAACATTGTTTCCTTACACAGGTTTCTAAATCTGTTTGTATACACAGCCAGCAGAGAGCTAATATCTGGGTGTGCACTAATTAGGTGGCTTGTGAATGCCAACTTATGAATAACAGCACCTGTTGCTTGGCTTCTTCCCAACTCCAGCCACTTCCCCTCCCCATCACAATGCCCGCAACTTCAACCTATCATACCCACTCAAGCATGAAATTGATGAATAAGCACAATCTACAACAGATTTTTGCATCAGCAATTGGAATGATTAAGGTTCACCTGGCAGACTGACCCCAATAGTGGAAGCTCTGGACCCAGCAAAGAGGGTGAGGGAACTTTGAAGTTTAGGGTCACACCCTCCATGGTACACTAGTTGTTAAGGCAACCAACAGAAAAAAAGATTAAGATAAAAGAATGGTGTAAAAATCTATGTAATGATGCAAGCAAGAACCCAACCAACCCCAATACCATCAAAAAGAGTTATAACTATCCTCAAAAGCTAAAAACAGTTACTCTTCAAAATAACAGTGGCTGCCTGTTCATAAGTACATTGTACACATTCCAATGCAGAAAATACTTACATAATCTTTCAAAGCTGTAATTGGATTGTAGGCTCTTCTTGGATCTTGAATATCCAAAGTTTTAACCTGACCTGACACCCTAGCAACAGATGCCTCTTCAGCAGACACGCATGGTCCAAGACCTGCAAGAAATCGAGGATCTCTACTATTCCATCGTGGTGCAGGATCCTCACTGGAAGAGGAATTTAGAACATTTGCATGTCCCAGAACAGTTAGTGCTTGATGAGACATGAACTTACCTGCAACAGAAATTAACTGATTGTTATAAAACTATTTGTGAAAGATCTTTGAAGGGTGCTACAGCTATGATTGAAACCGCCCAAACCTAGCACAGTTAATCCATCAAATGAAGGTGACCAGGTGTAAACTTCAAACCCACTTACAAACTGAAAATAATATCCGATCCAGCTTAGTATGTTGAACAATTAAGCCTAAACTTTTCTTGAAACACTCCAGATCTAGTTCAATATATAACCTGAATGCAGGAAAAGGCTCAAAAACTATTATCCTTCACTTCAATTTCAGCTATGTTCCATATTAGCCATGGGCTCAAGTTCTGGTTTTGGATCAATATTATAACACTTACATCTGATTGTCAAAGCCTAATGAGGTTTTGAAACCTGGAAACTGTTCAAAACGATTACCCTAGACCTCAATTTCGTTTCTGTGGCGCATTATTAAGATAGCCTTGAGCTTTGATTTTGGTCTACTATTACGACCTCAACCTTGATTGTCAAAGCCTACTAATAAAATATGCAACGATTCTGAGGCACAGACTGGTACTCCCGTCCAATAGCATTCAATCTCAAGTTCAATTGAGTAAGAACAATTCTTGCTCAATGAAAACTTGCCCATCAACATCCTTTCCAATTGTATCTCAGCTTACAACATGAGCTTCAACTTCCCTTGTTACAATCACCGTCTCATCACCCCCATACACCCAGGTTGCAACTCCACCATGCAGTCCCCTGATCCTTCAACCTTTACCCTTCCAGTGCCCTTTCTCGCCCCTTTTTCTCATTGCTCCCTCCTTTCCCCTGATCCTTCAACCTTTACCCTTCCAGTGCCCTTTCTCGCCCCTTTTTCTTATGTCTCCCTCCTTTTTTCCTCGCCCCCTCTCCATTTGCCAGTTCTCTTTATCCCTTGAGGGAGGCAATGGAGGATTTGAGTGGTTTTGGGTGGTTTCTAGTTATCTGATTTCTTATTTGTTACATGTTTCTTGGCTGCCATCTCAACTTGTGTGGAACATCCACATCTTGTGGTTCAGCACCCACATCTTGTTTGTCAACCTCTATGGGGCCTAGTCACACCCACATGTCATCCTATGATCCTAACAAGACCTTGACATGTCAAAGTATAAGAGCTTTAAGCTTTTGCTTCTTGTTTTCACTCTCTTTTGCTTTAAGCTTCCCGAAAACACTTGCATATTTCACAGAAAAGGTTTTGAAACCTATCTATCCTGTATGAAGCTTGTATCACATTCCATTGGCTGTTTTTAAAGAGAAAAATTAGGCATTAATGCATGATAATTGGATGTTAATGCAAGCCTCGATTTTGGTGGCTCAACAAAGGACATGTCTTGTTCCTGTAGCAGAATGAATTTGACAAGTTTCAGCGACTAGAAGTTTGCTATTTTTGTCAAGACAATGTTTCAAGATTCCCCCCATGACTAGCAAGGGTTTACTTGAAGCCACAGATAGCTGTAAGTGTATTCTAGGGTTTTTGGCCTTGGTGCAAAGGCTATGCTCGACAAGGAAGTTCACTCCCACCAACTATGGATTCATAGTGTGGAGGCCCAACCATCAAACATATGAAGTATGGTGGTCATCCAACATACTGAACAAGTACATATTATGGTTTCTTCATGTTTGTTAGACACATGTGGGTGCTTGAGTGCATTTCTCTAGAAAATGTTTTTGGCCTTTGGTACTGAGTGAACAACCAATCTGGTGGGCTATAATGCCAAACCGTATGAGGTATTAAATGAAAGAAGGTACCAGGGTGCCATGTCCACAAACAGCAATTCTCCTCCTCATCTGCTTACAGCCACCTTGTAGTCTCTCCCATCTCCCATGAAGAGTATCGTCACTGATCCTATAGAGAGTCTTTGTAGTGGAGACATCCTTGACGTCAATGGCATGATCACACATTGTAGTCGTGTGAACCAAGCAATGATACTAGCAATCAACTCCCATCTGTGACAATTCCCATGAATCCACGCAGTCTATAAGTGGTAGCAGAAATTTTCATTATGGATAAGAATTGATAGTATGAATGGGCAGCCCTTTGTGTTTGAAACTTGGGTTATTACCAATCAATAATGGGTAGGCCCTTTGCAAGGCATAAATTTAACTTGGCTTCTTGCCTACATACAAAGTCTATGAGTTGTGGATGTGTGAAATGGTTTTTCCTTGGATATGAACATATAAGCAAGGGGACCTATTGGATGAGGCTGATTTGATGTTGGGTGGCCATAACACTAAGTTTTGGGAGGGCTTCCTACAAAGACTACCAGCATGACAGGTACATATGTTGACCGTTGAAACCACACAATAAATGCATCAATCCTAACGTGAAAAGGGTGTTGTTTTTGCAGATTCCCCTCAACAGACCAATGAGCAGCTATACATAGCTTAATTTGCAATGATCCTTATCGTGAATATGGTTTCTTGCAGCCGTATATGGCTTATGTAGGCTATCTCAAAGACACCAATGTCCTGACGTAAAGAGGGTGTTGTTTTTGCAGATTCCCATCAACAAAACAACGAGCAGCTATACATAGCTTAATTGGCAATGATCCTTATCGTGCATATGGTTTCTTGCAGCCATATATGGCATATGTAGGCCACCTCAAAGACACCAATGTGGATAACGGCATATCTCTAGCAGCAACATGTTTGTTATAGATGTGAAGCTTTAAATGCTTAGGCTTTTAGCCTTAAAGGATCAAGCTTTGTTCTCAAACCTTCCCAAACAAATCAATTGTACCATCAATGTGACATCATCAATCCCACAACCAAGGACCTTCAAGCCCAAGACACCTCCAATTACTTCAAAGGAAAAGCCACACACAAAAAGGCTTAAGCTAAAAAATCTATACAACCAAAGGGTGCACACACTAGCCTGGTGACATGTCCTTGATGCTCGAGTTACAAAATCTTGTTGGCTAGGACAAGGACCTTGGCAATGAAGAAATGGAGGTGGGAGCTCTTGTGGATTGTCAAGCTTGAAAATAGTCCGAAGTCAACCATCTCGAGGATTCTCAAGGATTGAAGGTTATCTCATTTGTGTTGTGAACTTGAGTAGTTGTAATCACTGGTTTGATGATGATATTTTAAGAAGCAAGGTTGGTTAGCATGTATTAGCATTGGGTTACCGAAACCAATCTTCCACTTTGGATAGGGTGGTAAAACCTGATTAAGCACAAATTACAACAATTAATAACTGAGCATAAACTGAAATGCACACATTACCTTAACAATCTTGGACAAAAGATGCTCGGTTGGCCCCAAAACTAGCGCCCCTTTTGGTATTTCTTTAACTTTGATTGCTAATGGACAGTAAACAAGTTGAGATTCCACAATCTCCTTTACTAATCCAAAAGCCCCTTGCTATACATACGATCAGCAAGCAAATTGGACCAATTGCCCCTTGATTTTCACCCAAAACTTGCACAAATGGAACCAACTGGCCAAATGCTACCCCAATTTACAATGGATGGACTGGCATCTGAAATCCCTCTCAATTCCACCAATTTCAGGTGTTGATTTCACTGTACAATGTCTTCTCTTGTTGGCTCGGGTCCCAAGGTAGCTGTCAAACCCTAATTTTGGCATAAATTTAGGGTTTACAGCAAAAATCTTCCTACTATCCACCAAATCTAGCTAAGATATGCTGAGAACGGCTGAGAAGTGCTGAGATCTTTAGAGAAATTATTGGAGAAGGTGACAAAAAGCCAAGATGAGAGAAATCTGATTTTCTTTGCAACAAAACCCTAAAATCTGCATGTTGCCTGCTTCAGCCCACATTTAAAGCAGTCACCAACTACCACGCACCTCCAAAATGTTATCACCTGATCAGCAATGTTGTTGCCAACCCCTGGAGGGTGTCTCCCTGCTGTCCCCTACCCCTACCTGCTGTCTCTTACCTATTGAGGCCCCTAGATGGCTATCTTCTGCAGTGAATTGCTGTTCTCTAATCAAATAATGGACCAATAGCTCCCTCTCTCTCTCTCTCCCAACCTGTAAAACTAACTAAACAGCTAAGACTAAGTCCCCCACAGACGTTTTCTCAATTTGCATGGGCATTTTTGCCAAGTGGCAGGCTTCTAAACCCATTTTTCAGCATTATCCAACCATTTAATTAACTTTTATAATTAAATAATCCTGAAAACTAATTTCAGCCCTTCTAACCCTGCCCAAAATTAAATGTGCCCATCCATAATTAAATTGGCTAGGCCATTTGCAACTTGGAGTGGCCCTCAATCTCCGTTCACCCTTAGACTAGTAGTCCCTAATGTCATCATTGACACTTATTGGCCAAACAACTATACTAGGGTCAAAATTGACACCAACTAACCCTGAAAGCCCAGCTGGCATAACTTATCACAATTTTTGCCTTTGGCACCCATTGCATCCTCGGAGTCCTTGGCCTGTTACCATGAAATAACTGCAATGTGCATCACATGTACTAAAAACTTTGCGCATTTGATAAGTAACTTCATCAAATGTTATCAGCAAGATTAAAGCATCTCAAAATTTCACATTTGTGTGACATATACATGATCAAATGTACCTCAAATCTTAGTCTCTAGCATGGTTACAAAAGAAAATACATCTATGTCATAGTTGATGTAATCTATATGAGCACTAGCTTGATTAGAAGACTAAAGGGCTAGGGAGGTGGCATCATTCAAATATTGCACACTTTTAGGGAAGAATATCCACGGCCTAAGGTTTCTCTTTGGTGCAATCTAGAAGGGCCTAAAAATGTTGTAGTTGGCCTATTTAGAGAGGTATGTGGTGGGGATTAAAGGCCACATGTGCCTAGCCACCTACATTTACTTATACTTACTACCCGCACACCTGTACATAGCAGGTAGCGGCCACCTATCACCTACGGGCACTTACTGTGTTCGGGTGTGAACAGCCCCTTATAACCCTAAGGTATAAGGGTTATCGTTTGTACTTTCAGTTAACACTCTATTCAGTACTATTGCATTGGGTATCGTGCTCAACTCTGTCTCTCACTCTCACACTGTCTACTGCACTTCAGCTGCACCTCGATCCTCTCCCATCTGACAGTACTCGTAAGTCATAACTTGGTAAATAGTGCATGAAAAAGAAATATAACTATGATGTATGATATATGGTGTATCACAGTATCTCATGAGTCATCCAAATACCACTAAACCATAAAGATGAATCTACATGATCAACTAACAGCAAGTCTACAAAGTACAAGTCTATGAATCATCATCATGATCTGTCATCTAATGACTCATGTGAGTGTCACTCAACATCATCCAAGGTCATCTTTGTCTCAGCCTCCTCAGGTCTACTAGCAAGAGCACTAGTACTGCTATTAGAGGAAGAGGAGGTATCATCATCGTCATCTGCCACCATTCGAGCTGTAGAGGTAGAAGCAACTCCATGTCGAAGTCAATATCCTCTCGCTCCAGCTTATATATGCGTAGACCATTCCGATATGCAGGTGCAGACATCTCCTCATATAGTGTATGCTAGATGTCTGTCTCCTCCTTTCGAACGGTAGGAATGTCCCTCACCTTCTCTATGTTAATCTTATCTACATTTACCTACTTTGGCTCACGTGTGTAACTTGAATTCTCAATCAAGCACAAGTTACATGGCAAAAAACCACTCTCTCAAGCTAAGCAATCTTCAACTTATTTCTGTTTTTGGTATGAAACAATGCCCACATGCTCCAATTTCTCTCAACAAGACCACTACCACAATCCTGCGAGAGAATATGGATAGCCATCCTTTTTTTCCAAATTCCAACAAAAGAATAAGAAATAATTCAGCATACTTGTTTATGTTACAAGTTATAACTTACATGTATCATTGTAAGATGTAATATGTTTATTGTTTAAACTTTAATCATCAATATTAGAACACAATTTCCATATTTCTCCCACCAAGACACAAGCTGGAGTTGTGCCTCATGTAACTCTATTGTGGGGCATACAAATGAGAGAGTATGATTATGAAACTTGAGGAGATCATCCTCAAGCCGTGTAATGATGGAAACATCTCCATCAGCCCACTTAGAAAAATAATTACAAGCCCTCTTTAAGCTCATTACTTGCATATTGATCCTCGCTATGCCAAAGAGGATACAAGCAATGTATAACAACATGGTTTGGTTTATAAAACCAACCTCATCTCATGTTCCACACTGCACAAATGTCTTGCACTCCATAACATTTATAAAAGTTAAACTGTTACCCACATAGCAATATAAATTATGAATCATGATAGATCATAGATTCATACATATGATTAAAAATGTGAAATTAGAATGAATGGTCATTGATTCATTTACTTATCTTGAGACAAAAATATGTTTCTGTCGAGCACCTCTCCAATCTTATCCATGTACTCGTACAAAAGGCCTAGAGTACTACCCTCCATATCAGTGATCCTCAAAACTGTGTAAATGGGAGTCAAAGATTTTACCAATGCAGTTGCATCCTCCTAATAGGCCTCATCCATAACATTTCTGATAAATGTCAAAGCCCTAGGCTGCTCCCTCTCATCCCAAGCAGCACATTCTCTAGAGAGAACCGTCCTCAAGAGGCCTTGGTGGACTCTAACAAGTCTCTCCACAACAATAAACATGTAAGTGAAGCGAGTGGCTAATGGCTTCAAAAGATCCAAATCACTCTTTACCCTAAAAATGACATGCACTCTAGGCCTCTTTGTCACAAACTTTACCATGCTTCTACCTCTCTTGAAGAGGTCATCTATCCATCCAACCTTTTCCAAAGTCTCTACAAGTAGATCCAAACAATGTGATGCACATGGAATCCACATGATCTTAGAGATCTCCACACTTAGGCACATTTTCCTTTAAGTGGGAGATTGTTGGGGGTTAAAGGCCACTTGTGGCTAGCCACTTACATTTACTTGTACTTACTACCCACACACCTGTACATTGCAAGTGGCAACTGCCCGTCACTGTCACTTTATTCTTTATTCTTTCTATGACAATAGAATTAAGAGTAGGCAAGTTACACATTGTGATTGTTAGAGTTCCCACACACCATCTTGCTCTCTCTTGCTTGAATCTTCATAGCTATTGTATCTTCTTGTTTCCACTTGTGCTCTTACATCTTGCTCCGCCTTCCAACATGCATCAGTAGAAGTTCATTTGTTTGCTTCAATTACTCTTATTCTATCATCCTTTTGTCTAACATTATGAAGCTTTACCATATAGATCTTGATAGAAGCCCACTTTTCTTTCATAGTATCAAAGGCTAGATTCTCTTCTAGCCTCCTCTCATCTCTAATCTAAACCTTAATCTTCCTCCATACTTAAAACTAAAAGATCTATCCATCTTCCTACTCTAACTTGCTCTCATCTCTAACCTAAATCCTAATCTTTCATAGCTAAAACTGCAAGACCTCTCCATTGGGGTTTTGTGCTGAATCTGGAGTCTGTATAACAAGCTTCAAATTCACAATCCATACTCTGGTACTAAGCTCCATCTCAAGTATCATTGATATCCTCAAAGCAATCTGATCTCTATGGCAGCCATAGCCACCCTAGATAGAACTCTGCTTTTTGACTAATGGCTTTATCTACTGAGCATCAGTTCAAGACCATTATAGCTCATTCCAAAGCCACAACAAATGCACTCAATTTCCCCAAGCAAGCCAATGACATTGTCTACAATAGCAACCGTGCCAACAGCTGAAATACCCTAAATATACGGCATGTGTGGGCATTCTTAACACCACCCCCCCCCCCCCCCCCCCCCCCCCCCCCAAAACCAACCCCCAAAAAAAAAAACTTTAATCAGATCACTCACTCAGCACTCTCCGCTGCTGTCTACACCCTGACACAGAGGACATGACAATTTGTGGAGCTTTCTTATATGCTGTCCCAGCTTGGCAACCATCTTCATCAGCCTTGCATTCATCTCCCTCAGCTGGCACCCAGTCCCCCAGTGTGGCGGCATCATTGCAGCTGATAGGGACATATTTTGAAGGTTCCCTTCTTGGTACCGAGACTGCTCCTATGCTGCTATTTGGTGGCACTCTAGTCTCCATGTGCACCATCATGGATGTGCCAAGTGCATTTTGCAATTAGGACGACTTATTCCAGCACATGACATCCTTTTTGCTGTGCTTTGATCAATTGACTAGCAACCCTACTCATTCTCAATCTGCTCATCAATATTCAGAGATGTCATTGTCATCATTCAGCAATCTCTGTGTTTTATTCTCAGCAGTCCTTTCCAGCAGTAGATTCTGTGTTCCTCCCTGCAAAGCCTACCATTTCTCCACAACCCTATAAGAGAGTGATCACACAATAGGAACAACAACAAACAAGCCAACCTAGTCTCCATCAGCACATTTGGATCCTAAGATTATTTGAAAAAAGCCCTTAAAATCCTTCAATCAAAATCCTTGTAAAAGTTCACTACCCATTTGATCCTAGTAGCCAGTGAAACCACAGATCTAACCTTGTAGCTAATAATTCTGGGTTAAAGGGAAAGCTTCTTTACCAATGTAGTTTGAACTCAAAACAACCCAGCCTTATAGGGGGCCTTGAGGAGTTTAAAGGGTAGTTAGCATGTATGAGATTAGGATCCATGAAAATTTGTATCACAAATCCTAATTCTTAGCATGGTTACACGATAAGAAAAGCTCAACAAGAACCCTACTTTGATCAGATCCCACATCCTAGGGACACCAAAACTTTCAATCTACATCAAATATAACAAGTGATACAAGGAGCTATAAAATACAAGAGACTGGATGAGTCTCACAATTTACAATCCCGCTAAGGCAAGCCCTTGACAATATCCTAGTACCTGATCCAATCAAGAATTGTTCCATGCTGCACATAAAACATGAACTGTTCCCATTTTACCTCAGCCTTTTCCCAAATGCCTGTATTTCCTAGTTTTTCTCTTATGTGGCATCATGCAGCTCTGCATGATCCAATCAGCATACTGATATAGACAATTATCATCATAAGGTTAGGCTCATTGCAAGCTTATTCTTTTGAGACAAAATTTCCAAATACTATCACAGTTTTTACAAACTACAGCTTCCGTTTTGTATCAAAGACATTAGATGAAACATAACACGTAAGCATGCATGCCACTTTAAGAAAATGGGAAGATCAGAGGTTTGAAATATTGGTAATTGTCTAGTCACCCTCCTTTACAAAGATGAACACCTATGGACCTTACTTTGTGAGAAGTTATCCAAAAAACTTACTTCCCATAAACCTTAAAGCATTGTCAGCTGCTTTAATTTGAGCCTCCTTTTTGGTTCTACCAACACCTTCACCAACATGTTCCCCACTTAAAAGAACCTGCAGGTTGGTATACATTAACATCTGCAAAACAAAAGATGGAAAAAAATGACTGGAATTATTTGTTTTACTCAGGAATACCTCAACAGAAAATTGCAGCTCCTTTGTTGTGTTCAGCACAGATTTGAACTCCAACTGCAGGACAGTAAAAGTAGGTGAAAATTATACACAAAGTCTCTGAAGAATTATCTTACAACAAAGCAAGTTGTGAATAATCACCTTCAGATTACACTTTTCGGAAATCTCTTGCAAACAATTAACCGGATTTGTTTGTGGGTAGATCAACGGAGAGCTTGATCTCAGCTGGAATCCACTTGGCTTCGGAGTAAGCAAATCTATAAACATAAAGACAGCTAATTGATCCAACATCATTGAAGCTATAACATATAGCCTGCATTCAGCAGTTCTAAGTACATATAATACCTGGTGGCATTCGTGCAAATAACTCCAATCTGTGTGTCTCATTTCCACTCTTCAGCTGGATGATATAAAACAATTCCAAAAGTTCAACAACCAACAGAAAAAGTGTGTTCCTTTCTTCAACGTTTACAGGTTAGGAGACTTTAAGAGATGATCCGCACCTCTTCAGAATTGCATCTCTTTAAGTCATGAGCACTTGCCTCTGCAGTTAAAACTTCAGATACACCAAATAAAGATAAACCATGAGACCGCTGCTTGGCATAAGCTGGCATTTCAGACTCCAGAGCCGACGAAGTCATTGACAGCTGTCGTAGGCTTATCTCTTCCTCCGCACCCAGCCAACCACCAGCAGGTGTGTGAGACAGGACTCCAGACTGTGAGGGAATTTTTAAAGAAAAAGATGAATCCATTTGGTTCCCAGGTGACTTTTGAAAATGTTGAGTGTCTTGTCCATGCTGCAAAATCAATAACCTTCTGCGTGTATCTGGATCCACCTCAGATTCTGGCACTTCACCATCTTCTCTTACAGGTGAGCTCTGAAGAGACGGCTCAGAAGACTGAGTAAAAACTGGTTGCATGGTTCTCAAGACTGGCATCTCACTTTTTAAATTTGGAAATTCAGGGTTTCCTTCAAGTTGACCCTCCTTAGATGATAATGGGGGCCTAAAAACAGCAGAACCCGTCACATTAGGCCTGTTTTGCTGTAAAAATTGATGTTTATCTTCTTCACCCTCCCTAGGAACATCCAAAACCTTGGCCAAATCACTCCCTGATTTCTGTCAGCAACATCAAACAAGTGCAATACACCCAAGTGAATTGCAGCACGATGACATAAAGCAAGAGTGAAAAGCAGTAAACCATGTACAGGTGAGTTAAGAAAGATTGTAATTTTCTACTTTCACACAAACCATTAAGATAGAAACATGAAAGATTCCCAGAACTGCTATAGTTTCTTGCTGGCTCCTCAGGTATGATAGTTGGCTGAATACTCACTGAGTTGGTCACCACTGGCTTACCCAAGACAGACAACGATCAGGTCACTCTATTTCTCACAAGCTGCCCCCAATTTATTTCAATTTCATGCAGCAAGTCATGTCCTTGCCCATTATGGGCAATCAGGGTGTGGCAAGAACTCTAAAGGACAGAAAGAAAACTCTAACAAGTGTGACTCCCCTTCCTCGGAAAAAACCAAATCTACCACAGCAGCTAGGTAGAATGTTCAAAAAAGTATAGATACTGCAACCACTACCAACACTTAGGTCATATGGAAGAGGAGTCACATTGCAAGGACCAGGGTAATTCTCCCAAATCTCCTCCCAATTCCTATTACAGGTCAAGCATATCCACTACTGGATATTTCAGAGATTAGTGTATGAACTTGCTATAGTGTGCGTGCCTAAATCTGTGTGTGCACGTGTGAACAGTCCCCCTAGTGGCTTAGATAATTTAGCTAAGTATCTTAGATAATATCAAGTTCTTATTTGGGTTAAGAAGATAAGGCTACGTGCCTATTGAACTTGTGTCTCACCTTTTAAACACATCAACAGAAGAGCAAGTTCATTGTGCAGCATCTCCTATGTACATCCCTTCACACACACATATCCTTCCTTCTTCTTCTTTTCGTAAAACATATCCTTCCTTCTCTCTCTCTCTCTTTTTTTTTTTCATAAAAGGTAATTGTATTAATTACGAAAAAAGGTACAAGTTTACATGATTACAAGATACACGATGGCTGTACACCAGCGTGTGTTAACTGTCAGTACAAAACCCGGACAGAGATACACAAGTCATGGCAAAGACACAATGGAAATTGCCATATGCCAGGGAAGCAAGTCCTCCCGAGGGAGCAAGTCAGAGTGCCGAATGAGATCTATCTGCCAAAGCAAGAGGCCTTTAAGCCTGGCAATGTGTCCCGGAACATTAGATGCCGAATCAAAAAGAAAGGCATTCCGAGTGGTCCAATTGTGCCAGCATCCCCAGTATCTAAGAAAATGGAACAAGATCTTCATATGCAACTAAGCCGGTGTGGGGTATTTTGGGCGTACAAAAACCCAATCGAAAGGGCTCAGCGAGAAACCAACCACCGCTCGCCAAACCGCTGACAAAAGCGACCAGATATTCTTAGCGAGAGGGTAAGAGATAAATAGATGACGGGCCGATTCCACCGTGGTGGTGCAGAAGAAACAATTGCCGTTAGAGATTCGATGCTTGGAAAGGGCCGAGGCAAGAGAAGGACCACCAATCATTACCCTCCAAAGAAAGACCTTGCATTTGAAAGGTGTCTTGTTCACTCAGCCCTCCATCACAGTTGCCTTCCACCATGACTGAGATTTCCGCAACCGCCATACAGTATTGGCTTTAGTAACCAGCCTGGTTAGCCGAGGCCTTTTCCAAATTCAACTGACCTGCCAGGACCCAGTCCTGCCAAGGGCGATCCACAGCAAGGGCAGGAAAGGGTTGCCTACTCTGGAGGACTAACAAAAGCTGTTCCCATAAATCATGGTATCCACGAGGGATTCGGAAAAGCCTCCTGGCAGTACGAAACGATATGAAGACATTACGACTGGCAAGGGTGGCATCTGCAACTGAAATCAAGCCCAAACGGGCCATGCAGTTAAATTTTGGTCTGAGCTCCTATTTGCCTTCCCATAAAAGTAATCTCGAGGCTACCAACAATTCCATTTGAAAAGAGTTAGTATGTAAGGGTCCTCCGCTGGATGCCAACGCGCCTTCTGGAGAACCAATTGTCAGGAGCCGACCAACTAAACAAGCAGGGATGACGAAGGACTCGAAAACCGAGAGTCTGCATTAAGAACATGCCACTAGGAGCTTCGAATTTGTATATTACCATGCAGAAGCCCGTGGTCCTCAAGAAAATAACGGGCTATCACGGCCCACGGGTGATGCTCCACACACATGGCACGAAAAAGAGACCAACGAAGGGCCAGCATATGAGTTTCGGCATCCAAAATGGCCCCACCACCCAGGTGTTTGGGGGTGGATGTATGCGACCACGAAATCCACGAAATACCTGCCTACAATGAAGCCTTCTTCCATAACATGAAACAAATGGGCCGAATGAGAGCATTCAAAGTAGTAGGAGTCCAAGGCAGCAATGGCAAGAAATATGTGAGCATTGGCAGCATAATTGTCTGAGCCACTTTGAGGCGAACATGGAAGGGCCAAGCTTGCGACTTCCAATACAGAAACTTCGCTGCCAATTTCTGTGAAATCCACTGTAGTAGTTGTTTTGGCCGAACATCAACACCCAAAGGGTACCCAAGATGCCTGACAATGGAACCACGGGGAATAACCTGTCCCTGCCAGCCCAATGACTGTAAATCTGGCTCCGTGCAAATGAGAATGGCTGATTTGGAAGTATTGATACGAAGACCAGAAGCCTGACCAAAGAGCGTCCAGACATATCAACCAAAGATTGACTAATGAAGTGCTGACCAAAAGGAAGAGACAATCCGGCCAATTGAGCAGAAGCTGCCATGGAGGATAACATCGAAAGAACCGGATGAGTCGCCAGGGCAAAGAAGAGAGGACTCAAAGGACAACCCTGTCTCACAGAGCGTGCGAGGACAAAGGGCTCTGTAACACCACCATTTAGCATAACTCGCGAAGAAGCCGCAGCACTAACGGTGTAGATCAAGTGGGACATCCGAGTGCCAAAGCCCATAGTAGACATAACTTCTCCAATGAAAGACCAGTCTAAATAGTCAAAAGCCTTTTCCAGATCCAATTGGACCAATACCACTTCCTGACTAGAGTGCCTTGTATAGTCAATAGCCATTTGCACATTTAAGATATTATAAAGAATGTTGCGGCCCTTAATGAAACCATATTGAAGAGGATGCACAATGGCCGGAAGATGCTTGTGGAGCCAATTCGCCAGCACTTTGGAAAAGATTTTATACATCGAACCCATCAAAGAGATTGGTCTCCAATGTTGCAACAGTGACGGCGAAGGAACCTTTGGAAGCAATTTGATAAGCCCTTCTTTCCATGAGCAAGACATGAACCCTGTTTCCCAAACCTGCTGAAACGTAGCCGTCAATGGCTTCACCAGTTGGGTAGCAGAACTCTCAAAGAATTCATTGGTGAGACCATCCCAACCGGGACTTTTATCCTTAGGCAAGTGCAACAAAACATCCATAACCTCCTCCTCACAACTATCTGTCTCCAAAGTAGTTTGCATATCAAGTGGAACCTGATGTCGGACCAGATCATAGAAGACTGAACGTGCATGCATAACCTGGTCAGAAGGTGACTGAGAAGAACCAAGAAGATCTAGAAAATAATTCCTGCACATATTGACAATGGTCTAAGGGTCAGTGACCATTTGACCTTCTAAATTCTGGAGTCTAATCATATTTTCTCGAGCAGGAGAGGCATGTAGAGCGCAAAAGAACTTATGAGTCTCTCTCTCTCTCTCTCTCTCTCTCTCTCTCTCTCTCTCTCTCTCTCTCTCTCTCTCTCTCCGTAAAAAGTAATTGTATTAATTACGAAAAAGGTACAAGTTTGCAAGATTAAAAGATACACGATGGCTCTACCCCATCGTGTGTACACACTGACTCTCTACAAGAACCAAACAACCAAAGAGTTACAAAGTCATGGCAAAGACACAGAGGAAATTGCCATATGCCAGGGACGTAAGTGCTCCCGAGGGAGCATGTCAGAGTGCCGGAGAAGATCTTCTCTCTCTCTCTCTCTCTCTCTCTCTCTCTCTCCCTCCCTCCCTCCCTCCCTCCCTCCCTCTCTCTCTCTTTTTTTTTTCGTAAAAGGTAATTGTATTAATTACGAAAAAAATACAAGATTACTTGATTACAAGATACATGATGACACTAAGCCATCATGTGAAGAGGTTCTCTCACTCTTTCTCTCTCTCTTTTTCTGATTACAAGAGACACGAGGGCCCTAGGCCAACGTGTGGGAAATCCCCGTAGTAATGCACTAAAAAGGTTACACCAATCATGGCAACGACCCAGAGGCAATTGCCATATGCCAAGGATGCAAATCCTCCCGAGGGAGCAAGTCGGAGTGTCGGATGAGATCTAGCTGCCAATGCAAGAGCCCTTTAAGCCTGGCAATGTGTCGCGGTACATTAGAGGCCGAATCAAAGAGGAAAGCATTGCGCGTGGTCCAAATGTGCCAGCATCCCCAGTATCTGAAAAAGTGAAATAAGATCTTCACATGCAACTGTGGCGGTGTGAGATACTTCGGGCGCACAAAAACCCAGTCGAAAGGAGTTAGTGAGGACCCCACCACCGCGCGCCCAATGTGCGACAAGAGTGACCAGATATTCTTGGCGAGCGGGCAAGAAAGAAAACGATGTCGGGCCGATTCCGCCAGTGTGGTACAGAAGAAACAATTGCCATTCGAGATGCGACGCTTGGCAAGGGCCAAGGCAAGAGGAAGACCACCAATCATCACCCGCCAAAGAAAGAACTTGCATTTGAAAGGTGTCTTATTCAGCCAGCCCTCCATCAGCATTGTCTGCCACCATGACAGCGATTTCCGCAGTCCCCAAACAGTATTAGCTTTCTCACCCAGCCATTGGTGATCTTCAATGAGAAGATGATACACCTGATTAGTAGAGGCCTTTTCCAGACTCAACCGGCCTGCAAGGTCCCAGTCCTGCCAAGGGCGATCCACAGCTAGGGCAGGAAAGGGTTGCCTACCCTGAAGCTCCGACGAAAGCTTTTGCCATAAATCACGGTATCCGCGCGGGATCTTGAAGAGTCGCCTAGCAGTCCGAAACGATACGAGGACATTGCGAGTGGCAAGGGTAGCATCCGCAACCGACATCACACCTAAACGGGCCATGCGGTTAAATCTTGGTCTGAGCTGATGTTTATCTTCCCATGAAAGGAGTCTCGATACTGCCAACAATTCCAGCTGAAAGGAGTTAGTCTGCAAGCGGTCCCCTACTGGGTGCCAACGGGCCTTTTGGAGCACCACTTTCCAAGAGCCGACCAAGTGCAGTAACAAAGAGGAAGAGGGATTGGAAAAACGAGAGTCAGCATTAAGGACATGCCACCAGGAGGCCCGAAGCCGTGTGTTACCATGGCGGAGCCCGCTGTCCTCAAGAAAATAACGGGCTATGATGGTCCACGGGTGATGATCCACACACATGGCACGAAAAAGGGACCAACGGAGAGCTAGCATATGAGTTTCTGCATCCAAATTAGCTCCACCACCCATGCGCTTAGGGGTACATGTATGTGACCATGAAATCCACGAAATGCCTGCCTGCAGTGAATCCTTCTTCCATAGCATGAAACGGATGGGATGAGTGAGAGCCTTCAAAGTAGTAGGCGTCCATGGCAACAAAGGCAGGAAATACGTTAGCATTGGTAGCATGATTGTCTGGGCCACTTTGAGGCGGACATGGAATGGCCACGCTTGCGACTTCCAATACATAAACTTCGCCGCCAGTTTTTGTGAAATCCACTCCAGCAGGTCTTTTGGCCGTACATCCACCCCCAATGGGTATCCAAGATGCCTGACAATGGAGCCACGGGAAACCACCTGGCCTTGCCAGCCTAATGACTATAAATCAGGCTCCGTACAACTGAGAATGGCTGACTTAAAGGCATTGATGCGAAGCCCAGAGGCCTGACCAAAGAGTGTCCAAACATCTAAGACCCTTCGAATGTTGTCCCTGTCCGCCTGCAAAATCATAAAGGTGTCATCAGCCAAAGATTGGCTAACGAAGTGCTGACCCAAAGGGAGAGACAAGCCTGCCAACTGAGCAGAGGCTGCCATGGAGGATAACATTGAAAGGACCGGGTGAGTCGCCAGGGCAAAGAAGAGAGGACTCAAAGGACAACCGTGTCTGACCGAGCGTGCAAGGACAAATGGCTCTGTAACCCCACCATTGAGCATAACTCTGGAGGAAGCCGCAGCACTAATGGTGTAGATCAATCGGGACATCCGGGTACCAAAGCCCATAGCAGACATGAGATCTGCAATGAAAGACCAGTCCACATAATCAAACGCCTTTTCCAAGTCCAATTGAATCAATACCACTTCCTGACCGGAGTGCCGCGCATAGTCAATAGCCATTTGCACATTTAAGATATTATGCAGAATGTTGCGGCCCTTAATGAAGCCATATTGGAGAGGATGCACAATAGCTGGAAGGTGCTTGTATAGCCGATTCGCCAGCACTTTGGAGTAGATTTTATACATGGAGCCCATCAAAGAGATTGGTCTCCAGTGTTGCACCTTTGACGGCGAAGGGACCTTTGGAATTAGTTTGATAAGGCCTTCTTTCCATGAGGAGGGCATGACCCCTGTTTCCCAAACCTGCTGAAACATGACCACCAATGGCTTCACCAACTGCGTGGCCGAGGTCTGAAAAAATTCATTAGTGAGACCATCCCAGCCAGGACTTTTATCCTTCGGCAGGTGCAACAAAACATCCATAACCTCCTCCTCGCAAATATCCGCCTCCAAAGTGGCTTGCATATCAACTGGAACCTGCTGGCGGACCAGATGATAGAAGACCGAGCGGGCATGCGTAACCTGGTCAGAAGGCGAGGGAGAAGAACCAAGAAGTTCCATAAAATAATTTCTGCACATAGTGACAATGGTCTGCGGATCAGTGACCATGCGACCTTCCGAATCCTGGGGTCTGGTCATATTTTCGCGAGCCGGAGACGCATGCAAGGCGCGAAAGAACTTATGAGACTGGCAGGCACTATCTTGCAATGTGTCAGTCAAGTTATGCAGCTTGGCCTGCTGATAAGATTTCAACTGAAACACTTGAATAAGATGGGCCAAACGCCTCTCCAGTGACAGCAGAAAATCATCATCTGGGGAATCCAGGAGCAAGGAACAGACCAAAGCCAGTAAGTCCTCTGCTGCATGTCGACGTCGGCGACAAAGCGAGGCATGATGGATCCCGTACTGCCGAGCAACCCGCTGCACATTAGAGAGCAGCCGTGCAAATGAAGGCAAGTCCTCAGAGGCGAAGTCCAATAAGAACCTCTCAATCAACTGCTGCATGTAGCCCTGGAAAATGGAATGCTTCAAATAAGAGGAGTTGAAACGTAAAGGGAGTCTATCCAGCAATTGCACAAAAGGTGCAATAGATTGTGCCCGCATCTCAAGCTGGAGGGGGAAATGGTCCGACAACGCATATTGCTGCAAGACCTTCATTTCCAGCATCTCGGGAAGAAAATCATCCCCCTGCATGATATACATTCTGTCCAGCCGCGACCAAGTAGTTGCATATTGTGCGGAATGAAAAGTAAACCCCGAAAAAGAAGGGTGAAGCCACGACCAAAGATCTTGCTTGAGTACGTGCAAAGCAAAGGAACTCCACACCCGGCTTTCCGGCGTATCCATTACCGAATGCCCTGAAGTGGACTGAGAAGAGTCAACACACATATTGAAATCACCCATCAAAAACCCCCTTCGGCCGAGTGACATGGAGCCCTGCAAAGTGGACCAAAGATCCCGTCGGGATGCGGGATCATTCGGAGCATAGAGGCCCAACAACCATAAAATCTCTCCTTCAAATAAGACTTCGATTACCAGAAAGCGGCCCTGCACATCATTTTTAACAAGGACAGGCTGATATTTCTCACGGACAATCATCAGCACGCCCGAATAGTGCGTAGCATGGGTCCCTGCATAAAACAGACGGAATCCATGACAATCCACAACTTTTCCTGCTTCACCGTGACTTTTGTGCTCAACTGCACACAATACATCCCACTGGTTCTCATGCAAGACGGTCCACATGGCATGTTGCTTATGGCGAGAGCAAATGCCTCGCACATTCCACGTGGCTATCTTCATGTATCCTCACAGAAGGAAGTCATGAACGAGGCGCCTGCTGCCTCGATTTCACCTTTTCCGCGAGAGCATCCAGGACACCCTCATCCAGAAAATCAGCCAATACTGCAAACGAATTCTGGCGACCTGCTTTAGAGGTAGAAGGGAAATCCACTGCCTTGGGAGAGGGGCGGGGATAACGCCGATCCCAGGGTGTAATAACATTACCTTTGGCATCAAACGCCAGCTTAGCAGGTGGGCCTTTGGGGCCGTCGGTATAGACTCTCCTTGGAGACTGATTACGGGGGGCAGACGAGGCCGTAGGACGCGCAGCCTGCTGTGAAGTGACCATTTCTTTCCTGCACGTATACGTGCGCACTGAATCCTGGGAAGCAGTAGGCCCAGGATCCGCCAGGCCTACATCCAACTTTTTACCTTTTTTGGGACGTGCCTCAATCCAGTCAGTGCGACGGGCATCCATACTCAGGACCTGTTGTTTGCCTTAATCCATGACATGAGGAGACTGAAGGGCTTCCTGGGGCGTGGCATCAAGCACTATGTCATCCTTGGGCAGCACAACCTGCGCATCCTCTGAAGACGGTTGCCTTTCAGGGCATTCGGCCATGAAATGCCCCAATTTACCACATGAAAAGCAGTGTCCCGCAAAGTTGCCCCATTTTAAGCGGAAATGCAAAGGGTGCATGCCTGAACAATTGAGGCGAAGCCACGCGGGCCTTTTCTTGGCTGTGTCCCATAGCATGCATAAACGGTTTCGGTTCATCGCCCTGAGGCTTGGGGGAACCAGCACTGTTCCCACAACCCCCATCGCATCCTTCAACATGGGCCAATAGACCGCCGGACAATTTTCCACCTCCACCCACACCGGGCATTCTCGTTGAAGCAGACGCTGGAAGTCGCCATGGGGCGCCATGGCACAACATGGACCAAGCGACGATCAAAGAATAGTGGCAACTTGGACAGGAGCTCAGCTCGATGCGTTTCCGATTTCAACAGCACCTCATAAAAGCCGCGATGTCCAAGGAAGATCTCCTCAACACACTCCCCTTGCAATAAATGGTGCATCCACTGGCGAATATGTGAAAGCACTGGGATCCTGCCAGTGAAGAAAAGTATAACTGCACGGTCATAAAACACCGAGAAGGATCGCAAGACTGATTTGGGGTCCACTGTGGCTTCCAGCACATCATCCGTTGCCGCATCAGAAAAAGATTCATTATTATGCTGGACATAATCGCCAAGCAGAGTATTGGCAAAGTCCAGCAAATGCTCCCAATCAATTTCCTGCGAATCCACAGGATCAGAGGCAACCTGCGCATAGGAACGTTCCGGAGGACCCATTGGCTCGTCAGAAGTATGCTTGGAGCGTTTGCCGGCAGGCGGCAGTTCAGAACCCGGAGGCATCTCCTCCGTGCACGGCACCATATCCTCCGGCTCCTCTGTATCGGAATCAGGGCCAAGGGCTGCCACCGTCCGGTCTAGAAAATCCATATCCAGGCCAGCCATACTGCTGTCTTCGCGTTCGCGCCCGCTCTCTCTCTCTCTCTCTGTCTCTCTCTTTCTCTCTCTGTGCAAGTCCCGCAGACTTGGCGGCCTCAGCCGTGGCCTATCCCGAGGGAGCTCTCTCTCTGTGTACAGAGCAACGAGCACACTGGACGGGACACTGCCTCTCTGACGTCTGTGGGGCTTAGGGTTGACCGCAACTGGGCGCCTCTGCAGAAGGGAGCAAAACGACCAGGCGCACCCGCGAACAGAAGAGAGGTTGAAGGCAGAGGGGCGTCTTCTATAGGCTGTTGTGCTTCAGGTTCTCTGCGCAGATCCAGAATCCTGCGCAGGTCGGATGGGGAGCCACGATCCACAAGTCAGACGACCTTCGAAGCCTGCCAACAGTGGCAGGGACACAGGCGGGCTCCCTGTGCAGAAGACGCAAGTACCCTTGTATGCTATGATGGTGCTGAGAACGACCTCTGCAAGGGTATAGAGTCTACGCCCAACAGGCAGCGCAGCGTAGGCAGAAGACGAAGCAAGGCGCAGGCTAACAATGGGCTGAGGGCCAAGGACGAACAATCCGAAAGAGGCAGGGCGCAAAAACCCTACGACAGGTCCCGTCTCGCCATCGCTGGTCTCGTTCAACTTTCTCTCTCTCTCTCTCTCTCTCTCTCTCTCTCTCTCTCTCTCTCTCTCTCTCTCTCTCTCTCTCTCTCTTTCTTTTTCGTAAAAGGTAATTGTATTAATTACGAAAAAGTTTTCATGATTACAAGATACACGATGGCTCTATCCCATCGTGTGTACAAACTGACTGTTTACAAGAACCAAAGGGCCAAATAGTTACAAAATCATGGCAAAGACGCGGAGGAAATTGCCATGTGCCAGGGGTGTAAGTCCTCTCGAGAGAGGATGTCAGAGTGCCAGAGAAGATCTATCTGCCAATACAAGAAACCTTTAAGCCTAGCAATATGCCGCTGAACACTATAAGCAGAATCAAAAAGGAAAGCATTCCGAATGGTCCAGTTGTGCCAACAGCCCCCAATATCGAAGAAAGTGAAACAAGATCGCCATCCATATTGTATCAGTACGTATGTCGGACAGAGGCCGAGTGAAAAAGTCACGGGGGGCAGAGACATGCAGGCTTCTCTCTCTCTCTCTCCCCCTCTCTCTATCGCTCCCTCTTTTCTGTGCAGTGTCGCTGTCCAGGGGCGTATTCTGTACACACAGCTGATGAAAGCGAAGCTTTACCTGTCAGCCTCAGTCGTGGCCTGTCCCAAGAACCCTGGTGGCAAAGCACAACCCGAACAGTGCAGGGGCAGGAGGGCAGAGCAACGGTCGGGCAGTCGACGGCAGAGCAGGACGGTCTGGGGCGCCGGACAGCGGTCCATTATCAGCCGAAACCCTAACGGGCAGGGCGAAGCGGCGAGAAGCAGGCGCAGAGGGCAGAGTACAGGCGGTCGGGGGACGTAGGCAAGGGGGCCGTCTGACAGCAGGGGGGAGGACGCAACGGCCGTGGAGGGCGTCAGGGGCAGGCGAGGGGACTGCAGGCGGCGAGCAGAAGCGTCAGACGGCGTCTGCAGGCGACGCAGAGCAGGCGAGGTCGACAGGATAGCGGGCAACGCCAACAATGGCCAGGCGACGACGACGCGGATCAGACTCCCAACACGCACGCAGCGACGCCATCCAACGACGAGCCTCTAACCTCTCTCTCTCTCTAACCTCTCTCTCTCTCTCTCTCTCTCTCTCTCTCTCTCTCTCTCTCTTTTCGTAAAAGGTAATTGTATTAATTACGAAAAATACAAGATTACTTGATTACAAGATAGTTGATGACACTAAGCCATCAGGTGAAGAAGTTCTCTCGCTCGCTCTCTCTCTTTCTGATTACAAGAGGCACGAGGGCCCTAGGCCAACGTGGGGAAAATCCCAGTAGTAGTGCACTAAAAAGTTACACGAATCATGGCAACGACCCAGAGGCAATTGCCATATGCCAAGGAAGCAAATCCTCCCGAGGGAGCAAGTCAGCGTGTCGGATGAGATCTAACTGCCAGTGCAAGAGGCCTTTAAGCCTGGCAACATGGCGCGGTACATTAGAGGCCGAATCAAAGAGAAAAGCATTGCGCGTGGTCCAAATGTGCCAGCATCCCCAGTATCTGAAAAAGTGAAATAATATCTTCATATGCAACTGTGGCGGTGTGGGATACTTCGGGCGCACAAAAACCCAGTCGAAAGGAGTTAGCGAGGAGCCCACCACAGTGCGCCAAATGTGCGACAAGAGTAACCAGATATTCTTGGCGAGCGGGCAAGAAAGAAAACGATGTCGAGCTGATTCTGCCATTGTGGTACAGAAGAAGCAATTGCCATTGGAGATGCGACGCTTGGCAAGGGCCGAGGCAAGAGGAAGACCACCAATCATTACCCGCCAAAGAAAGACCTTGCATTTGAAAGGTGCCTTATTCACCCAGCCCTCCATCAGCGTTGTCTGCCACCATGTCAGCGATTTCCGCAGTCCCCAAACAGTATTAGCTTTGTCACCCAACCATTGGCGATCCTGAATAAGAAGATGATAGACCTGATTAGTAGAGGCCTTTTCCAGACCCAACCGGCCTGCAAGGTCCCAGTCCTGCCAAGGGCAATCCACAGCCAGGGCAGGAAAGGGTTGCCTGCCCTGAAGCTCCGCCGAAAGCTTTCCCCATAAATCACGGTATCCGCGCAGGATCTTGAAAAGTCACCTAGCAGTCCGAAAGGATACGAGGACATTGCGCGTGGCAAGGGTAGCATCCGCAACCGACGTCACAGCTAAACGGGCCATGCGGTTAAATCGCAGTCTAAGCTGATGTTTATCTTCCCATGAAAGTAGTCTCGATACTGCCAACAATTCCAGCTGAAAGGAGTTAGTCTGCGAGCGGTCCCCTACCGGGTGCCAACGGGCCTTTTTGAGCACCACTTTCCAAGAGTCGACCAAGTGCTGTAACAAAGCGGAAGAGGAGCTGAAAAAACGGGAGTCAGCATTAAGGACATGCCACCAGGAGGCCCGAAGCCGGGTGTTACCATGGCGGAGCCCGCTGTCCTCAAGAAAATAACGGGCTATGATGGTCCACGGGTGATGATTCACACACATGGCCCGAAAAAGGGACCAACGGAGAGCTAGCATATGATGTTCTGCATCCAAAAGAGCTCCACCACCAATGCGCTTAGGGGTACATGTATGCGACCATGAAATCCAAGAAATGCCTGCCTGCAGAGAATCCTTCTTCCATAGCATGAAACGGATGGGATGAGTGAGAGGCTTCAAAGTAGTAGGCGTCCATGGCAACAATGGCAGGAAATACGATAGCATTGGGAGCATAATTGACTGAGCCACTTTCAGGCGAACATGGAAGGGCCACGCTTGCGACATCCAATACATAAACTTTGCCGCCAGTTTTTGTGAAATCCAGTCCAGCAGGTCCTTTGGCCGTACATCCACCCCCACTGGGTATCCAAGATGCCTGACAATAGAGCCACGGGAAACCACCTGGCCTTGCCAGCCTAATGACTGTAAATCAGGCTCCGTGCAACTGAGAATGGCCGACTTAAAGGCATTGATGCGAAGCCCAGAGGCTTGACCAAAAAGCGTCCAAACATCTAATGCCTTGCGAATGTTGTCCCTGTCCGCCTGCAAAATCATAAAGGTGTCATCAGCCAAAGATTGGCTAATGAAGTGTTGGCCCAAAGGAAGAGACAGCCCTGCCAGCTGAGCCGAATCTGCCATGGAGGATAACATTGAAAGGACCGGGTGCGTCGCCAGGGCAAAAAAGAGCGGACTCAAAGGACAACCCTGTCTGACTGAGCGTGCAAGGACAAAGGGCTCAGTAACCCCACCATTGAGCATAACTCTGGATGAAGCCGCAACACTAATGGTGTAGATCAATCGGGACATTCGGGTAACAAAGCCCATAGCAGACATGAGATCTGCAATGAAAGACCAGTCCACATAATCAAACGCCTTTTCCAAGTCCAATTGAATCAATACCACTTCCTGACCGGAGTGTCGCGCATAGTCAATAGCCATTTGCACATTTAAGATATTATGCAGAATGTTGCGGCCCTTAATGAAACCATATTGGAGAGGATGCACAATAGCGGGAAGGTGCTTGTGAAGCCGATTCGCCAGCACTTTGGAGTAGATTTTATACATGGAGCCCATCAAAGAGATTGGTCTCCAGTGTTGCAGCTTTGACGGTGAAGGGACCTTTGGAATCGGTTTGATAAGGCCTTCTTTCCATGAGGAGGGCATGACCCCCGTTTCCCAAACCTGCTGAAACAAGACCACCAATGGCTTCACCAACTGCGTGGCTGAGCTCTGAAAAAATTCATTAGTGAGACCATCCCAGCCAGGACTTTTATCCGTTGGCAGGTGCAACAAAACATCCATGACCTCCTCCTCGCAAATATCCGCCTCCAAAGTGGCTTGCATATCCAATGGAACCTGCTGGCGGACCAGATGATAGAAGACCGAGCGGGCATGCGTAACCTGGCTAGAAGGCAAGGGAGAAGAACCAAGGAGTTCCATAAAATAATTTCTGCACATATTGACAATGGTCTGCGGATCAGTGACCATGCGACCCTCCGGATCCTGGAGTCTGGTCATATTGTCGCGAGCCGAAGACGCATGCAAGGCGCGAAAGAACTTCTGAGACTGGCAGACACTATCTTGCAATGTGTCAGTCAAGGTATGCAGCTTGGCCTGCTGATAAGATTTCAACTGAAATACTTGAAGAAGATGGGCCAAACGCCTCTCCAATGACAGCAGAAAATCATCATCTGGGGAATCCAGGAGCAAGGAGCGGACCAAAGCCAGTAGCTCCTCTGCTGCAGATCGACGACGGCGACAAAGCGATGCATGATGGATCCCATACTGCCGAGCAACACGCCGTACATTAGAGAGCAACCGTGCAAATGAAGGCAAGCCCTCAGAGGCGAAGTCCAATAAGAACCTCTCGATCAATTGCTGCAGATAGCCCTGAAAAATTGAATGCTTCAAATAAGAGGAGTTGAAACGTAACGGGAGCCTATCCAGCAACTGCATAAAAGGTGCAATAGATTGTGCCCGCATCTCCAGCTGAAGGGGGAAATGATCCGACAACGCATACTGCTGCAAGACCTTCGTTTCCAGCATCTCGGGAAGAAAATCGTCCCCCTGCATGATATACATTCTGTCCAGCCGCGACCAAGTAGTTGCATATTGTGCGGAATGAAAAGTAAACCCCGAAAAAGAAGGGTGAAGCCAGGACCAAAGATCCTGCTTAAGAACATGCAAAGCAAAGGAATTCCACACCCGGCTTTCCGGCGCATCCATTACCGAATGCGCTGAAGTGGACTGAGAAGAGTGAATACACATATTGAAATCTCCCATCAAAAGCCCCCTTCGGCCACGTGACATGGAGGCCTGCAAAGTGGACCAAAGATCCCGTCGGGATGCGGGATCATTCGGCGCATAGAGGCCCAATAACCATAAAATCTCGCCTTCAAATAAGACTTCGATAACCAGAAAGCGGCCTTGCACATCATTTTTAATAAGGACAGGCTGATATTTCTCATGGACAATCATCAGCACGCCCGAATAGTGCGTAGCATGGGTGCCTGCATAAAACACACAGAATCCATGACAATCCACAACTTTCCCTGCTTCACCGTGACTTTTGTGCTCAACTGCACACAATACATCCCACTGATTTTCATGCAAGACGGTCCACATGGCATGTTGCTTATGGCGAGAGCAAATGCCTCGCACATTCCATGTGGCTAGCTTCATATCTCTTCAAAAAAGAAAGTCAGGAACGAGGCACCTGTTGCCTCGATTTCACCTTTTCCGCGAGAGCATCCAGGACGCCCTCATCCAGAAAATCAGCCAATACTGCAAAGGAATTCTGGCAACCTGCTTTAGAGGTAGAGGGTAAATCCACTGCCTTGGGAGTGGGGCGGGGATAACGCCGATCCCAGGGAGTAATCACATTACCTTTGGTATCAAACGCCAGCTTAGCAGGAGGGCCTTTGGGACCATCAGTATAGACTTTCCTTGGAGCCTGATTACGGGGGGCAGACGGGGCCGTAGTGCGCGGAGCCTGCTGTGAAGTGACCATTTCTTTTCTACGCGTATACGTGCGCACGGAGTCCTGGGAAACAGGAGGCCCAGGATCTGCCAGGCCTGCAATTGTATTAATTACGAAAAAAGGTACAACATTACATGATTACATGATTACAAGAGACACAAGGGCCCTAGGCCAACGTGTGGGAAATCCCCGTACTAATGCACTAAAAAGGTTACACCAATCATGGCAACGACCCAGAGGCAATTGCCATATGCCAGGGATGCAAATCCTCCCTAGGGAGCAAGTCGGAGTGCCGAATGAGATCTAGCTGCCAATGCAAGAGCCCTTTAAGCCTGGCAATATGTCTCGGTACATTAGCGGCCGAATCAAAGAGAAAAGCATTGCGCGTGGTCCAAATGTGCCAGCATCCCCAGTATCTGAAAATTTGAAATAAGATCTTCATATGTAACTGTGGCGGTGTGGGGTACTTTGGGCGCACAAAAACCCAATCGAAAGGAGTTAGTGAGGACCCCACCACCGCGTGCCAGATTTGCGACAAGAGTAACCAAATATTCTTGGCGAGCGGGCAAGAAAGAAAACGATGTCGGGCCGATTCCGCAGTAGTGGTACAGAAGAAACAATTGCCATTTGAGATTCGCCGCTTGGAAAGGGCCGAGGCAAGAGGAAGACCACCAATCATTACCCGCCAAAGAAAGACCTTGCATTTGAAAGGTGCCTTATTCAGCCAGCCCTCCATCAGCGTTGCCTGCCACCATGACAGCGATTTCCGCAGTCCCCAAACAGTATTAGCTTTCACACCGAGCCATTGGTGATCTTGAATGAGAAGATGATACACCTGATTAGTAGAGGCCTTTTCCAGACTCAACCGGCCTGCAAGATCCCAGTCCTGCCAAGGATGATCCACAGCCAGGGCAGGAAAGGGTTGCCTACCCTGAAGCTCCAACAAAAGCTTTATCCTGAAAAGTCTCCTAGCAGTCCGAAACGATGCGAGGACATTGCGAGTGGCAAGGGTAGCATCCGCAATCGAAGTTACACCTAAACGGGCCATGCGGTTAAATCTCAGTCTGAGCTGATGTTTCTCTTCCCATGAAAGTAATCTGGATACTGCCAACAATTCCAGCTGAAAGGAGTTAGTCTGCAAGCGGTCCCCTACTGGATGCCAACGGGCCTTTTGGAGCACCACTTTCCAAGAGCCGACCAAGTGCAGTAACAAAGAGGAAGAGGGACTGGAAAATCGAGAGTCAGCATTAAGGACATGCCACCAGGAGGCCCGAAGCCGTGTGTTACCATGGCGTAGCCCGCTGTCCTCAAGAAAATAACGGGCTATGATGGTCCACGGGTGATGATCCACACACAAGGCACGAAAAAGAGACCAACGAAGAGCCAGCATATGAGTTTCTGCATCCAAAATAGCGCCACCACCCATGCGTTTAGGGGTACATGTATGTGACCATGAAATCCATGAAATGCCTGCCTGCAGTGAATCCTTCTTCCATAGCATGAAACGAATGGGATGAGTGAGAGCCTTCAAAGTAGTAGGCGTCCACGGCAGCAATGGCAGGAAATACGTTAGCATTGGTAGGATAATTGTCTGAGCCACTTTGAGGCGCACATGGAATGGCCACGCTTGCGACTTCCAATACATAAACTTCGCCGCCAGTTTTTGTGAAATCCACTCCAGTAGGTCCTTTGGCCGTACATCCACCCCCAACGGGTATCCAAGATGCCTGACAATGGATCCACGGGAAACCACCTGGCCCTGCCAGCCTAATGACTGTAAATCAGGCTCCGTGCAACTGAGAATGGCCGACTTAAAGGCATTGATGCGAAGACCAGAGGCCTGACCAAAGAGCATCCGAACATCTAATGCCTTTGGAATGTTGTCCCTGTCTGCCCGCAAAATCATAAAGGTGTCATCAGCCAAAGATTGGCTAATGAAGTGCTGCCCCAAAGGAAGAGACAATCCTGCCAGCTGAGCAGAAGCCGCCATTGAGGATAACATTGAAAGGACCGGGTGAGTCGCCAAGGCAAAGAAGAGAGGACTCAAAGGGCAACCCTGTCTGACCGAGCGTGCAAGGACAAATGGCTCTGTAACCCCACCATTGAGCATAACTCTTGAAGAAGCCGCAGCACTAATGGTGTAGATCAATCGGGACATCCGGGTACCAAAGCCCATAGCTAGTCAATAGCCATTTGCACATTCAAGATATTATGCAGAATGTTGCGGCCCTTGATGAAACCATATTGGAGAGGATGCACAATAGCTGGAAGGTGCTTGTGAAGCCGATTCGCCAGCACTTTGGAGAAGATTTTATACATCGAGCCCATCAAAGAAATTGGTCTCCAGCGTTGCAGCTTTGACGGCGAAGGGACCTTGGGAATCAGTTTGATAAGGCCTTCTTTCCATGAGCAAGGCATGACCCCTGTTTCCCAAACCTGCTGACACATGACCGCCAATGGCTTCACCAACTGCGTGGCCGAGTTCTCAAAGAATTCATTAGTGAGACCATCCCAACCAGGACTTTTATCCTTAGGCAGGTGCAACAAAACATCCATAACCTCCTCCTCGCAAATATCCGTCTCCAAAGTGGCTTGCATATCAAGTGGAACCTGCTGGCGGACCAGATGATAGAAGACCGAGCGGGCATGCGTAACCTAGCTAGAAGGCGAGGGAGAAGAACCAAGAAGTTCCATAAAATAATTTCTGCACATAGTGACAATGGTCTGCGGATCAGTGACCATGCGACCTTCCGAATCCTGGAGTCTAGTCATATTTTCGCGAGCCGGAGAAGCATGCAAGGCGCGAAAGAACTTATGAGACTGGCAAGCACTATCTTGCAATGTGTCAGTCAAGTTATGCAGCTTGGCCTGCTGATAAGATTTCAACTGAAATACTTGAATAAGATGGGCCAAACGCCTTTCCAGTGACAGCAGAAAATCATCATCTGGGGAATCCACGAGCAAGGAACGGACCAAAGCCAGTAAGTCCTCTGCTGCATATCGACGTCGCCGACAAAGAGAGGCATGATGAATCCCATACTGCCGAGCAACCCGCTGCACATTAGAGAGCAGCCGCGCAAATGCAGCCAAGCCGTCAGAGGTGAAGTCCAATAAGAACCTCTCAATCAATTGCTGCATATAGCCCTGAAAAATTGGATGCTTCAAATAAGAGGAGTTGAAACGTAAAGGGAGCCTATCCAGCAACTGCATAAAAGGTGCAATAGATTGTGCCCGCATCTCAAGCTGGAGGGGGAAATGGTCCGACAACGCATATTGCTGCAAGACCTTCATTTCCAGCATCTCGGGAAGAAAATCATCCCCCTGCATCATATACATTCGGTCCAACCGCGACCAAGTAGTTGCATATTGTGCGGAATGAAAAGTAAAGCCTGAAACAGAAGGGTGAAGCCACGACCAAAGATCTTGCTTAAGTACGCGCAAAGCAAAGGAATTCCACACCCGGCTTTCCGGCGTATCCATTACCGAATGCCCTGAAGTGGACTGAGAAGAGTCAACACACATATTGAAATCTCCCATCAAAAACCCCCTTCGGCCAAGTGACATGGAGCCCTGCATTCGGAGCATAGAGGCCCAGCAACCATAAAATCTCTCCTTCAAATAAGACTTCGATTACCAGAAAGCGGCCCTGCACATTATTTTTGACAAGAACAAGCTGGTATTTCTCATGGACAATCATCAGCACGCCCGAATAGTGCGTAGCATGTGTCCCTGCATAAAACCGACGGAATCCATGACAATCCACAATTTTTCCTGCTTCAGCGTGACTTTTGTCCTCAACTGCACACAATACATTCCACTGGTTCTCATGCAAGACAGTCCACATGGCATGTTGCTTATGGCGAGAGCAAATGCCTCGCACATTCCACGTGGCTATCTTCATATATCTTCAAAAAAAGGAAGTCAGGAACGAGGCGCCTGTTGCCTCGATTTCACCTTTTCCGCGAGAGCATCTAGGACACCCTCATCCAGAAAATCAGCCAATACTGCAAACGAATTTTGGCGACCTGCTTTAGAGGTAGAAGGAAAATCCACTGCCTTGGGAGTGGGGCGAGGATAACGCCGATCCCAGGGTGTAATCACATTACCTTTTGTATCAAACGCCAGCTTAGCAGGTGGGCCCTTGGGGCCGTCTGTGTAGGCTTTCCTTGTAGACTGATTACGGTTGGCAGACGGGGCCATAGTACGCGCAGCCGGCTGTGAAGTGAACATTTCTTTCCTGCGCATATACGTGCGCATGGAATCCTGTGAAGTATTAGGCCCAGGATCCGCCAGGCCTGCATCCAACTTTTTACCTTTTTTTTTACGTGCCTCAATCCAATCAGTGCTACGAGAATCCAAACCCAGGAACTGTTGTTTGCCTTTATCCACGACATTAGGTGGTTGAAGGGCCTCCTGTGTCGGGGCATCAAGCACCATGTCATCCTTAGGCAGCACAACCTGCGCATCCTCGGAAGACGGTTGCCTTTCAGGGCATTCGGCCATAAAATGCCCCAATTTACCACATGAAAAGCAGTGGCCTGCAAAGTTGCCCCATTTCAAGCGAAAATGCAAAGGATGCATGCCAGAACAATTGAGGCGAAGCCACGCAGGCCTTTTCCTGGCTGTGTCCCATAACATGCATAAACGGTTTCGATTCATAGCCCTGAGGCTTGGGGGCACCAGCACTGTTCCCACAACGGCCATCGCATCCTTCAACAATGGCCAAAAAACCACCGGACAATTTTCCACTTCCACCCATACCGGGCATTCTCGTTGAAGCAGACGCTGGAAATCGCCCATAGGGCGCCATGGTACAACATGGACCAAGCGGCAATCAAAGAATAATGGCAGCTTGGACAGGAGCTCAGCTCGATGTGTTTCCGATTTCAACAGCACCTCATAAAAGCCGCGAGATCCAAGGAAGATTTCCTCAACACACTCCCCTTGCAATAAATGGTGCATCCACTGGCGAATATGTGAAAGCACTGGGATCCTACCAGTGAAGAAAAGTATAACTGCACGGTCATAAAACACCGAGAAGGACCGCAAGACTGATTTCGGGTCCACCTGCCTTCCAGCACATCATCAGTTCCCGCGTCAGAAAAAGTTTCATTGTTGTGCTGGACATAATCGCCAAGCAGAGTATTGGCAAAGTCCAGCAAATGCTCCCAGTCAATCTCCTGCAAATCCACAGGATCAGAGGCAACCTGCGCATAGGAACGTTCCTGAGGACCCAGTGGCTCGTCAGAAGTATGCTTGGAGCATTTGCCCGCAGGCGGCAGTTCAGAACCCGGAGGCATCTCCTCCGTGCAGGGCACCATATCCTCCGGCTCCTCTGTATCGGAATCAGGGCCAAGGGCTGCCACCGTCCGGTCTAGAAAATCTATATCCAGGCCAGCCATACTGCTGTCTTCTCTCTCTCTCTCTCTCTCTCTCTCTCTCTCTCTCTCTCTCTCTCTCTTTTTTTTTTTTCGTAAAAGGTAATTGTATTAATTACGAAAAAATGTACAAGATAACTTGATTACAAGATACATGACGCCAATCCAGGCCATCATGTAAAGAGGGGCTAAGTGCTACATGTTACAAAGTTATGGCAAGGGGGCAGATGAAATAGCCATAAGCCAGGGACGGAAGTCCTCCCTAGAGAGCAAATCAGAATGCCGGAGAAGATCTAACTGCCAATACAAAAGGCCCTTAAGCCTCGCAATATGTCGCTGAACATTATAGGCGGAGTCAAAAAGAAAAGCATTCCTAATTGTCCAGTTATGCCAACAGCCCCAATATCGAAGAAAATGATACATGAGCTTCATCTGTGGCTGTGCAGGAGTGGGGTATTTGGGCTGCCCGAAAACCCAATCAAAGGGGCGCAGCGTGACTCCAACCGCTCCTTGCCAAACGGCCGACAAAAAGAACCAGATTTTTTTTGCGACAGGGCAAGAAATAAATCTGTGGCGGGCTGATTCCACCGCAGTGGTGCAAAAGAAACAGTTGCCATTGGAAATTCGTCGCTTGGAAAGAGCCGACGCAAGCGGAAGACCACCAATTATTTCCGTGACCTTCTCGGCACCACTTCTCCACCCTCAGATCAAATCACTCAGGCCCGTTCGGATTTTTATGACCTGGTCCGCAATCAGATACCGCAGGACATGCAAGCTATTATGGAGTCGGATATTGGTGAGGCAGAGGTTATGGGCGTCTTGTTACATTTGCCCAAGGATAAAAGCCCGGGTTGGGATGGTCTCACCAATGAGTTCTTCGAAGCCTTTGCTACCCAACTAGCGAAACCATTGCAGGCCTTGTTTCAGCAGGTGTGGCAAACCGGGATCATGCCTTCCTCATGGAAAGAAGGCCTTATTAAACTGCTTCCAAAAGTTCCTTCGCCATCTACGTTGACACAGTGGCGCCCCATTTCTTTGATGGGTTCAATGTACAAAATCTTTTCCAAAATAATGGCGAATCGGCTTCATAAGCATCTCCCGGCCATTGTGCATCCTCTACAGTATGGTTTCATTAAGGGCCGAAATATTCTGCACAATGTATTGAATGCTCAACTAGCTATTGATTATGCAAGGCATTCTAACCAGGAGGTAGTATTGATTCAATTGGACCTGGAAAAGGCTTTCGACTATCTGGATTGGTCTTTCGTCGATGAACTTATGTCGGCTATGGGCTTTGGTCCCCGGATGTCTCGTCTAATCTACACCGTTAGCGCTGCGGCATCTTCGCGAGTCATGCTGAACGGAGGTGTTACTGAGCCATTTGTACTTGCCCGCTCCGTCAGACAAGGATGCCCTTTGAGCCCGCTATTCTTTGCCCTCGCGACACATCCAGTTCTTTCCATGTTATCCCATATGGTAGCCTCTTCTCAGTTGGCCGGTCTGTCGCTTCCTTCAGGCCAGCACTTCATTAGCCAATCCCTGGCGGATGATACTTTTATGATTTTGCGGGCGGACAAGGACAACCTCAAGCGCGCATTGGATGTTTGGGGCATCTTTGGGCAAGCCTCCGGCCTTCGCATCAATGCGCTCAAATCAGCCATTCTCAGCTGCACGGAGTCGGATTTACAGTCCTTAGACTGGCAGGGTCTGGTTGTTCCTCGTGGCTCCATTGTCAGGCACCTTGGGTATCCTTTGGGTGTCGACGTTCCACCAAAGCAGCTTCTGCAGTGGATTTCTCAGAAAATGGTGGCCAAGTTTATGTATTGGAAATCTCAAGCCTGGCCCTTCCATATTCGTCTCAAAGTGGCCCAGACAATTATGCTGCCAATGCTGACATATTTTTTGCCATTATTGCCCTGGACTACTACCACTCTCAATGCTCTTACTCAGTCTATTCGCTTCATGCTATGGAAGAAGGACTCATTGCATGCAGGTATCTCCTGGATTTCGTGGTCGCATGCCTGCACCCCTAAACGCATGGGTGGCGGAGCTATTTTAGATGCCCAAATTCACATGCAGGCACTCCGTTGGTCTCTCTTCCGCGCCATGTGTTCGGATCATCATCCATGGGTCGATATAGCCCGTTATCTCCTTGAGAGCCATGGGCTTCCACATGGCAATACCCAAATCCGGACTTCTTGGTGGCATGTTCTTAATGCTGATTCGAGGTTCTCCAGTTCCTCTTCGTCGCTGCTCAATCATTTGGTATTTTCCTGGAAACGGGTCCTTCTAAAGGCTCAGTGGCATCCAGCGGAGGATCGCTTGACTACAAATTCTTTTCAATTGGAATTATTGGCAGTCTCGCGTTTACTTGCATGGGAAGGCAAAAATGAGCTTAGACCACAATTCAACCGGATGGCTCGTTTGGGCTTGTCTTCAGTCGCGGATGCCACCCTTGCTAGTCGCAATGTGCTTATCTCATTTCGTACAGCCAGGAGGCTTTACAGGATTCCGCGGGGATATAGGCCTTTATGGGAACAGCTTTTGCGGATGCTCCAGAGCAGACAACCCTTTCCTGCCCTTGCTTCAGATCATCCCTGGCAGGATTGGGACCTACAAGGCCGGCTGCCTTTAAGCAAAGCTTCTGCTAATCAAGTTTATCATATTCTGATCAAAGATCAACAATGGTTACTTACCAAAGCCAATGCTTTATGGGGCCTACGAAAATCCCGGTCCTGGTGGAGGGCAACTGTGATGGAGGGCTGGTTGAACAAGACCCCCTTCAAATCTCTTTTTTTTTTTCGTAAATCCCCCCCCCCCCCTTCAAATCTCTCTCTCTCTCTCTCTCTCTCTCTCTCTCTCTCTCTCTCTCTCTCTCTCTCTCTCTCTCTCTCTCTCTCTCTCTCTCTCTCTCTCTCTCTCTCTCTCTCTCGGTGTCTGTGGAAAGGCAAGGCTGCACTGTCTCCGTGTGCAGGTCGCAGAACCCAGAGGCGCAGGCTCAGGCACGAACAGAGGATACGGCCTCTCACGGGGGCGACGACCACGGCGACTGACTGGCGAGGGCAGCGTCCGACAGGCGAGGGCGGACAGGTCTGGCAGGCGATGGCGGCTGTCAGACGATGGCTTCTCAGGCGGAGAGCAGCTGTGCGTAGGTGGAATAGGTGAGGATCCGTTCAAAACGGCCAGTGGTGACAGGTCCCCTTTCTCTCACAGGCGATGGGGCGACCAAGCAAATAGACGACAGGGCGACCAGGCGAAAGGACGACGGGGTGACCAAACGAACGGACAACGGGGAGACCAAACAAAAATCACAAGCAGAAGCTCGATGTTGACTTGAGCTGCAGGACGAACCCTACACAGGGCAGAGAATGATCTCCCGTAACGTGCAGGGCAGAAGGGTTGCCATTCTCTCTCTCTCTCTCTCTCTCTCTCTCTCTCTCTCTCTCTCTCTCTCTCTCTCTCTCTCTCTCTCTCTCTCTCTCTCTCTCTCTCTCTCTCTCTCTCTCTCTCTCTCTCTCTCTCTCTCTCTCTCTCTCTCTCTCTCTCTCTCTCTCTCTCTCTCTCTCTCTCTCTCTCTCTCTCTCTCTCTCTCTCTCTCTCTTCGTAATGGATGTTATATTTATAAAGTACTAAACGACAAAAGAGTTATAAAAGTCATGGCAAAGACGCAGAAGAAATTGCCATACGCCAGGGAAGTAAGTCCTCCCAAGGGAGTAAGTCAGAGTGCCGAATGAGATCTATCTGCCAATGCAAGAGACCTTTAAGCCTAGAAAAATGTCCCTGAACATTAGAGGCTGAATCAAAAAGAAAAGCATTCCGAATGGTCCAATTGTGCCAACAGCCCCAGTATCTGAGAAAGTGAAACAAGATCTTCATATGCGACTGTGCCGGTGTGGGGTATTTGGGCCGCACAAAAACCCAATCAAAAGGGCCTAGCGAGAAACCAACCACTGCTCGCCAAACCACTGACAAGAGTGACCAGATTTTCTTAGTGAGAGGGCAAGAAATAAATCGATGGCAGGCCGATTCCACACTGGTGGTGCAAAAGAAACAATTGCCGTTGGAGATTGGAAGCTTGGAAAGGGCTGAAGCAAGAGAAAGACCACCAATCATCACCCTCCAAAGAAAGACCTTGCATTTGAAAGGTGTCTTGTTCAACCAGCCCTCCATCACAGTTATCTTCCACCATGACTGAGATTTACGCAATCCCCATACAGTATTAGCTTTAGTAACCAGCCATTGATGATCTTTAACCAGAAGATGATACACTTGGTTAGCTAAGGCCTTTTCCGAATTCAACCGGCCTGCAAGGTCCGAGTCCTGCCAGGGACGATCCGAAGCAAGGGCAGGAAAGGGTTGTCTGCTTTGGAGCACCATTAAAAGCTGTCCCCATAAATCACGGTATCCACAAGGGATCTTGAAAATCCTCCTGGCTGTACGAAACGATATCAACACATTGCAACTGGCAAGGGTGGCCTCTGCATGAAGACGAGCCCAAACGTGCCATACGGTTAAATTTTGGTCTGAGCTCATGTTTGCCTTCCCAAGAAAGTAATCGCGAGGCTGCCAACAATTCCAGTTGAAAAGAGTTAGTAGCTAAGCGGTCCTCCGCTGGATGCCACTAAGCCTTCTGGAGAACCAATTTCCAGGAACATACCAAATGAGCAAGCAGGGAGGATGAAGGACTAGAAAACCAAGAGTTTGCATTAAGAACATGCCACCAGGAGCTCCGAATTTGGGTATTACCATGCACAAGCCCATGATCCTCAAGAAAATAACGGGCTATAAAGACCCACGGGTGATGATCCAAGCACATGGCACGAAAAAGAGACCAACAGAGTGCCAGCATATGAGTTTCGATATCCAAAATAGCCCCACCACCCATGCGTTTGGGGGTACATACATGCGACCAAGAAATCCATGAAATGCCTACATGCAAAGAGTCCTTCCATAACATGAAACGAATGTACTGAGTAATAGCATTCAATGTAGTAGTAGTCCAAGGCAACAATGGCAAGAAATATGTGAGCATTGGCAACATAATTGTCTGAGCCACTTTGAGGCAAACAAGGAAGGGCCAAGCCTGTGACTTCCAATACAGAAACTTAGCTGCCAATTTCTATGAAATCCACTCTAGTAGTTGCTTGGGCCGAACATCAACACCCAAAGGGTACCCAAGATGCCTGACAATGGAACCACGGGGAACAACCATTCCCTGCTAGTCCAATGACTGCAAATCTGACTCCGTGCAACTGAGAATGGCTGATTTCAAAGCATTGATATGAAGACCAGAAGCATGACCAAAGAGAGTCCAAACATCTAATGCTTTGCGAAGATTATCCTTGTCCGCACACAAAATCATAAAGCTGTCATCAGCCAAGGATTGACTAATGAAGTGCTATCCAAAAGGAAGAGACAATCCAGCCAACTAAGTAGAAGCTGCCATATGAGATAACATCGAAAGAACCGGATGAGTTGCAAGGGCAAAAAAGAGAGGACTCAAAGGGCAACCCTGTCTCACAGAGCGTGCAAGGACAAATGGCTCGGTAACACCACCATTCAGCATAACTCGCGAATTTTATACATAGAACCCATCAAAGAAATTGGTCGCCAATGTTTCAACATAGACGGCGAAGGAACTTTTGGAAGCAGTTTGATAAGTCCTTTCCATGAGGAAGGCATGAACCCCGTTTCCCAAACCTGCTGAAACATAGCTGTCAATGGTTTCACCAGTCGGGAAGCAAAAACCTCAAAGAACCGCGACTTTTATCCTTGGGCAAGTGTAACAAAACATCCATAACCTCCGCCTTACGAATATCTGTCTCCAAAGTAGTTTGCATGTCATGTGGAACCTGATTGCGGACCAAATCATAGAAAATTGAGCGGGCATGAGTAATTTGGTCAGAAGGTAAAGAAGTAGAACCAAGAAGGTCTAGAAAATAATTCCTACACATATTCACAATAGTCTGAGAATCAACGACCATTTGACCTTCTGCATCCTGGAGTCTAGTCATATTCTCTCGAGCAGGAAATGCATGGAGAGCTCGAAAGAACTTATGAGTTTGACAAGCACTATCTTGCAAATTCTCAGTCAAATTTTGCAATTTGGCCTGCTGATAAGATTTCAACTGAAACTCTTTAATAAGATCAGCCAAACGCATAGCCAATGGCAGCAGAAATACATCATCTGGAGTCTCCACCAGTAGAGAACGAACCAAAGCCAGTAATTCCTCCGCTGCTTGTTGACACTGCCGACAACGAGAGGCATGATGGATCCCATACTTCCGAACAACCCGCTGCACATTAGAGAGCAATCGTTCAAAAGAAGCATTGCCCTTAGAGGAGAAGTCCAATAAAAATCTATCAATCAATTGCTGCATATAACCCTGAAAGATTGAATGCTTCAAATAAGATGAGTTAAAACACAAAGGGAGTCTATCCAGAAATTGCTTAAAAGGTGCAATGGGTTGTACAAGCATCTCAAGCTGTAGAGGAAAATGGTCCGACAAGGCATATTGCTGCAACACTTTCATTTCCAGCATCTCAGGAAGAAAAGCATCATCCTGCATGATGTACATGCGGTCCAACCGCGACCATGTAGTTGTATACTGCACAGAATGAAAAGTAAACCCTGTAGAAGAAGGGTGTAGCCATGACCAGAGATCTTGCTTAAGTACAGCAAGAGCAAACGCATTCCACGCACGGCTTTCCGGAGCGTCCATCACCGAATGCTCTGATGTGGACTCTGAAGGATCAACACACATATTAAAATCCCCCATCAAAAAACCCCGTCGGCCAAGTGACAAGGAGGACTGCAAAGTATTCCAAAGATCCCGGCGGGATAAAGGGTCATTTGGAGCATAGAGCCCAAGTAACCATAAGATCTCTCCTTCAAATAAAACTTCAATCACCACAAAACGACCATGTACATCATTTTTAATAAGAACAAGCTGATATTTCTCATGTATAATCATAAGCACACCAGAATAATGCATGGCATGTGTCCCTGCATAAAACAAGTAAAACCCATGGCAATCCACAACTTTTCCTGCTTCACCGTGACTCTTATGCTCAACAGCACACAAGACATCCCACTGATTCTCATGCAATAAACTCCACATGGCATGTTGCTTATTGCGAGAACAAATGCCTCGCACATTCCACGTGGCTATCTTCATGTGTATTCAAAAAAGAAAATCAGGAACGAGGCAAAGCTTGCCTCGATTTAACCTTTTCTGCTAGAATGTCAAGGACTCCCTCATCCAAAAAATCAGCTAACACGGCAAAAGAGTTCTGACGACCAGATTTAGAGGTGGACGGTGTATCCACTGTCTTGGTGATGGAACAGGGATAACAACGATCCCATGGGGTATTCACCTTACCTCTAGCATCAAAAGACAACTTAGCAGGTGGGCCCTTCGGACCATCCGTATATACTTTCCTAGTGGGCTGATTGCGAGGAGCAGAAGAAACCATAGCATGAGTAGTATGCTCTGAAGACAACATATCTTTCCTGCGCATATAAGTACGCAAGGAATCTTGTGAAGCATTAGGCACAGTATCCGCCATGCCAGCATCAAACTTTTTACATTTTTTGGCACGTACATCTACCCAATCATTGTCACGGGAATCCAAACCCGAAACATGTTGTTTACCTTTATCCAAAACTTTAGGTGGCTGGGTCGCATCTTGCGACGGAGCATCAAGCACCACATCTTCCATGGGAGGCAAAACATGCTCAGCATCTGAAGTCGGTTGCTTCGCTGGACATTCGGCCATAAAATGCCCCAATTTTCCACACGAAAAATAATGCCCTGCAAAGTTACCCCATTTCAAACGAAAGTGCAAAGGATGCATGCCAGAGCAATTAAGATATAACCAAGCAGGCCTTTTCCGAGCAGTGTCCCATAACATACACAAACGGTTACGATTCGTGGCCCTTAGACTCGGGGGAACCAAAACAGTGCCCACAACGGCCATGGCATCCTTTAACAGTGGCCAATAGACAGCCGGACAGTTTTCCACTTCAACCCACACCGGGCATTCGCGTTAAAGCAAGCGCTGAAAATCTGCCATTGGGCGCCATGGCACACATGGACCAAACGGCGATCAAAGAACAATGGCAGTTTAGTCAACACATCGGCACGATGCTTCTCGGATTTCAACAACACCTCATAAAAGCCTCGAGGCCCAACAAAAATCTCTTCAACACACTCCCCTTGTAGTAGACTTTGCAGCCACTGGCGAATATAGAAAAGCACTAGGATCCTACCAGTAAAGAAGAGTATAACAACACATTCATAAAACACTACGAATGAGCACAAAACATTTCTAGGATCCACAGTGGCTTCCAGAACATCTTCAGTTTCAGAGTCAGAAAACGCTTCATGATTATGTTAAACATAATCACCAAGCAGAGTGTTGGCAAACTCCAACAAATGCTCCCAGTCAACATCCTGAGAATCCACAGAATCAGAAGCAACCTAAGCATAAGAACGTTCCTAATGATCCATTGTATCTTCCGAAGTATGCTTGGTGCATTTGCCCACAGGCTGGAAGTCAAGAACAGGTGGCATCTCCTCTCTGCAAGGAACCATATCCTCTGGTTCCTCTGTTTCAGAATCCGGACCAAGGGCTACCACCGTTTGGTCAATAAAGGCCATGTCTAGACCAGCCATGTTGTATCACCACTTTAACAAGAGATCTGAAGCTATTTCCAGGGCGCTCTCTCTCTCTTTGTGTGCGTATTTACAAATAGGTACAGATCAAGTCTGCTGTCATCCTATGTCACAGGTGTCTTCAGTCTGCAGTCAAGTTCACAATGATAGACCTACTGCCACAGTCTGATCGAGACTCTGTTTTCTCTGATGACCGTCAAGATTAGGGTTTACAGCAGCTCGGTGCCTCTGCAAAAATGGACAAACGCGAGCAGCAGCGCCAGAGGACAGCACGACAGTCGAATCACAGTGGGCGTCTGCGGCGTGGCAAAGTGACGGGGCAACAGATAGGTGCAACGAAACACCGCACCATCCAACAGGGCGTTCAGGACCACGACTCGCAGGTCTAACAGGCAACTACAGGGACCACGACCCGCAGGTCTGATGGCGATGCCAGGGACCCCGACCTGCAGGACTGACCAGACCACGACCCGCAGGTCAAACGGCCAGCAGCAAGACTGGCTCTCAGACGACGACATCTACCGTGATTACAAGATACACGATGGCTCTACCCCATCTACCGAAGCCTCTCTCTCTCTCTCTCTCTCTCTCTCTCTCTCTCTCTCTCTCTCTCTTTTCGTAAAAGGTAATTGTATTAATTACGAAAAAAGGTACAAGATTACATGATTACATGATTACAAGAGACACGAGGGCCCTAGGCCAACGTGTGGGAAATCCCCGTACTAATACACTAAAAAGGTTACACCAATCATGGCAACGACCCAGAGGCGATTGCCATATGCTAGGGATGCAAATCCTCCCGAGGGAGCAAGTCGGAGTGTCGAATGAGATCTAGCTGCCAATGCAAGAGCCCTTTAAGGCTGGCAATATGTCTCGGTACATTAGAGGCCGAATCAAAGAGAAAAGCATTGCGCGTGGTCCAAATGTGCCAGCATCCCCAGTATCTGAAAAAGTGAAATAAGATCTGCATATGTAACTGTGGCGGTGTGGGGTACTTTGGGCGCACAAAAACCCAATCGAAAGGAGTTAGTGAGGACCCCACCACCGCGCGCCAGATTTGCGACAAGAGTAACCAGATATTCTTGGCGAGCGGGCAAGAAAGAAAATGATGTCGGGCCGATTCCGCAGTAGTGGTACAGAAGAAACAATTGCCATTCGAGATTCGACGCTTGGAAAGGGCCGAGGCAAGAGGAAGACCACCAATCATTACCCGCCAAAGAAAGACATTGCATTTGAAAGGTGCCTTATTCAGCCAGCCCTCCATCAGCGTCGCCTGCCACCATGACAGCGATTTCTGCAGTCCCCAAACAGTATTAGCTTTCACACCCAGCCATTGGTGATCTTGAATGAGAAGATGATACACCTGATTACTAGAGGCCTTTTCCAGACTCAACCGGCCTGCAAGGTCCCAGTCCTGCCAAGGACGATCCACAGCCAAGGCAGGAAAGGGTTGCCTACCCTGAAGCTCCAACAAAAGCTTTTCCCATAAACCACGGTATCCGCGCGGGATCCTGAAAAGTCTCCTAGCAGTCCGAAACGATGCGAGGACATTGCGAGTGGCAAGCGTAGCATCCGCAATCGAAGTCACACCTAAACGGGCCATGCGGTTAAATCTCGGTCTGAGCTGATGTTTGTCTTCCCATGAAAGTAATCTGGATACTGCCAACAATTCGAGCTGAAAGGAGTTAGTCTGCAAGCGGTCCCCTACTGGATGCCAACGGGCCTTTTGGAGCACCACTTTCCAAGAGCCGACCAAGTGCAGTAACAAAGAGGAAGAGGGACTGGAAAATCGAGAGTCAGCATTAAGGACATGCCACCAGGAGGCCCGAAGCCGTGTGTTACCATGGCGTAGCCCGCTGTCCTAAAGAAAATAACGGGCTATGATGGTCCACGAGTGATGATCCACACACAGGGCACGAAAAAGAGACCAACGAAGAGCCAGCATATGAGTTTCTGCATCCAAAATAGCGCCACCACCCATGCGTTTAGGGGTGCATGTATGTGACCATGAAATCCATGAAATGCCTGCCTGCAGTGAATCCTTCTTCCATAGCATGAAACGAATGGGATGAGTGAGAGCCTTCAAAGTAGTAGGCGTCCACGGCAGCAATGGCAGGAAATACGTTAGCATTGGTAGCATAATTGTCTGAGCCACTTTGAGGCGCACATGGAATGGCCACGCTTGCGACTTCCAATACATAAACTTCGCCGCCAGTTTTTGTGAAATCCACTCCAGTAGGTCCTTTGGCCGTACATCCACCCCCAACAGGTATCCAAGATGCCTGACAATGGATCCACGGGAAACCACCTGGCCCTGCCAGCCTAATGACTGTAAATCAGCCTCCGTGCAACTGAGAATGGCCGGCTTAAAGGCATTGATGCGAAGACCAGAGGCCTGACCAAAGAGCGTCCAAACATCTAATGCCTTTGGAATGTTGTCCCTGTCTGCCCGCAAAATCATAAAGGTGTCATCAGCCAAAGATTGGCTAATGAAGTGCTGCCCCAAAGGAAGAGACAATCCTGCCAGCTGAGCAGAAGCCGCCATTGAGGATAACATTGAAAGGACCAGGTGAGTCGCCAGGGCAAAGAAGAGAGGACTCAAAGGGCAACCCTGTCTGACCGAGCGTGCAAGGACAAATGGCTCTGTAACCCCACCATTGAGCATAACTCTTGAAGAAGCCGTAGCACTAATGGTGTAGATCAATCGGGACATCCGGGTACCAAAGCCCATAGCAGACATGAGATCTGCAACCAGTCCACATAGTCAAACGCCTTTTCCAAGTCCAATTGAATCAATACCACTTCCTGACTGGAGTGCCGCGCATAGTCAATAGCCATTTGCACATTCAAGATATTATGCAGAATGTTGCGGCCTTTGATGAAACCATATTGGAGACGATGCACAATAGCTGGAAGGTGCTTGTGAAGCCGATTCGCCAGCACTTTGGAGAAGATTTTATACATCGAGCCCATCAAAGAAATTGGTCTCCAGTGTTGCAGCTTTGACGGCGAAGGGACCTTGGGAATCAGTTTGATAACGCCTTCTTTCCATGAGGAAGGCATGACCCCTGTTTCCCAAACATGCTGACACATGACCGCCAATGGCTTCACCAACTGCGTGGCCGAGTTTTCAAAGAATTCATTAGTGAGACCATCCCAACCAGGACTTTTATCCTTAGGCAGGTGCAACAAAACATCCATAACCTCCTCCTCGCAAATATCCGCTCCCAAAGTGGCTTGCATATCAAGTGGAACCTGCTGGCGGACCAGATCATAGAAGACGGAGCGTGCATGCGTAACGTGGCAGCAGAAAGAACCGGGTGAGTCGCCAGGGCAAAGAAGAGAGGACTCAAAGGGCAACCCTGTCTGACCGAGCGTGCAAGGCCAAATGGCTCTGTAGCCCCACCATTGAGCATAACTCGAGAAGAAGCCGCAGCACTAATGATGTAGATCAATCGGGACATCCGAGTACCAAAACCCATAGCAGACATGAGTTCTGCAATGAAAGACCAATCTAAATAGTCAAAAGCCTTTTCCAAATCCAATTGAATCAATACCACTTCCTGACTGGAGTGCCTCGCATAGTCAATAGCCATTTGCACATTTAAGATATTATGCAGAATGTTGCGGCCCTTGAGGAAACCATATTGGAGAGGATGCACAATAGCTAGAAGGTACTTGTGAAGCCGATTCGCCAGCACTTTGAGGAAGATTTTATACATCGAACCCATCAAAGAAATTGGTCTCCAGTGTTGCAGCATTCACGACGAAGGGACCTTTGGAATCAATTTGATAAGGCCTTCTTTCCATGAGGAAGGCATGACCCCTGTTTCCCAAACCTGCTGAAACATAGCCGCCAATGGCTTCACCAACTGGGTGGCCGAGTTCTCAAAGAATTCATTGATGAGACCATCCCAACCAGGACTTTTATCCTTAGGCAGGTGTAACAAAGCATCCATAACCTCCTCCTCGCAAATATCTGCCTCCAAAGTAGCTTGCATATCAAGTGGAACCTGCTGGCGGACCAGATCATAGAAGACCGAGCGTGCATGCGTAACGTGACTGAAATACTTGAATAAGATGGGCCAAACGCCTTTCCAGTGACAGCAGAAAATCATCATCTGGGGAATCCACGAGCAAGGAACGGACCAAAGCCAGTAAGTCCTCTGCTGCATGTCGACGTCGCCGACAAAGAGAGGCATGATGGATCCCATACTGCCGAGCAACCCGCTGCACATTAGAGAGCAGCCGTGCAAATGCAGCCAAGCCGTCAGAGGCGAAGTCCAATAAGAACCTCTCAATCAATTGCTGCATATAGCCCTGAAAAATTGGATGCTTTAAATAAGAGGAGTTAAAACGTAAAGGGAGCCTATCCAGCAACTGCATAAAAGGTGCAATAGATTGTGCCCGCATCTCAAGCTGGAGGGGGAAATGGTCCGACAACGAATATTGCTGCAAGACCTTCATTTCCAGCATCTCAGGAAGAAAATCATCCCCTTGCATGATATACATTCGGTCCAACCGCGACCAAGTAGTTGCATATTGTGCGGAATGAAAAGTAAAGCCTGAAACACAAGGGTGAAGCCACGACCAAAGATCTTTCTTAAGCACGCGCAAAGCAAAGGAATTCCACACCCGGCTTTCCGGCGTATCCATTACCGAATGCCCTGAAGTGGACTGAGAAGAGTCAACACACACATTGAAATCTCCCATCAAAAACCCCCTTCGGCCAAGTGACATGGAGCCCTGCAAAGTCGATCAAAGATCCCGTCGGGATGCGGGATCATTCGGAGCATAGAGGCCCAGCAACCATAAAATCTCTCCTTCAAATAAGACTTCGATTACCAGAAAGCGGCCCTGCACATTATTTTTGACAAGAACAGGCTGGTATTTCTCATGGACAATCATCAGCACGCCCGAATAGTGCGTAGCATGTGTCCCTGCATAAAACAGACGGAAGCCATGACAATCCACAATTTTCCCTGCTTCAGCGTGACTTTTGTGCTCAACTGCACACAATACATCCCACTGGTTCTCATGCAAGACAGTCCACATGGCATGTTGTTTATGGCGAGAGCAAATGCCTCGCACATTCCACGTGGCTATCTTCATATATCTTCAAAAAAAGGAAGTCAGGAACGAGGCGCATGTTGCCTCGATTTCACCTTTTCCGCGAGAGCATCTAGGACACCCTCATCCAGAAAATCAGCGAATACTGCAAACGAATTCTGGCGACCTGCTTTAGAGGTAGAAGGAAAATCCACTGCCTTGGGAGGGGGGCGGGGATAACGCCGATCCCAGGGTGTAATCACATTACCTTTTGTATCAAACGCCAGCTTAGCAGGTGGGCCCTTGGGGCCGTCTGTATAGGCTTTCCTTGTAGACTGATTACGGGGGGCAGACGGGGCCATAGTACGCGCAGCCGGCTGTGAAGTGAACATTTCTTTCCTGCGTATATACGTGCGCACGGAATCCTGTGAAGTATTAGGCCCAGGATCCGCCAGGCCTGCATCCAACTTTTTACCTTTTTTTTGACGTGCCTCAATCCAATCAGTGCTACGAGAATCCAAACCCAGGACCTGTTGTTTGCCTTTATCCACGACATTTGGTGGCTGAAGGGCCTCCTGTGTCGGGGCATCAAGCACCATGTCATCCTTAGGCAGCACAACCTGCGCATCCTCGGAAGACGGTTGCCTTTCAGGGCATTCGGCCATAAAATGCCCCAATTTACCACATGAAAAGCAGTGGCCTGCAAAGTTGCCCCATTTCAAGCGAAAATGCAAAGGATGCATGCCAGAACAATTGAGACGAAGCCACACAGGCCTTTTCCTGGCTGTGTCCCATAACATGCATAAACGGTTTCGATTCATAGCCCTGAGGCTTGGGGGCACCAGCACTGTTCCCACAACGGCCATCGCATCCTTCAACAATGGCCAATAAACCGCCGGACAATTTTCCACTTCCACCCATATCGGGCATTCTCGTTGAAGCAGACGCTGGAAATCGCCCATAGGGCGCCATGGTACAACATGGACCAAGCGGCGATCAAAGAATAATGGCAGCTTGGACAGGAGCTCAGCTCGATGAGTTTCCAATTTCAACAGCACCTCATAAAAGCCGCGAGGTCCAAGGAAGATCTCCTCAACACACTCCCCTTGCAATAAATGGTGCATCCACTGGCGAATATGTGAAAGCACAGGGATCCTGCCAGTGAAGAAAAGTATAACTACACGATCATAAAACACCGAGAAGGACCGCAAGACTGATTTCGGGTCCACCGTGGCTTCCAGCACATCATCAGTTCCCGCGTCAGAAAAAGTTTCATTGTTGTGCTGGACATAATCGCCAAGCAGAGTATTGGCAAAGTCCAGCAAATGCTCCCAGTCAATCTCCTGCGAATCCACAGGATCAGAGGCAACCTGCGCATAGGAACGTTCCTGAGGACCCATTGGCTCGTCAGAAGTATGCTTGGAGCGTTTGCCCGCAAGCGGCAGTTCAGAACCCGGAGGCATCTCCTCCGTGCAGGGCACCATATCCTCCGGCTCCTCTGTATCGGAATCAGGGCCAAGGGCTGCCACCCTCCGGTCTAGAAAATCCATATCCAGGCCAGCCATACTGCTTCCTTAGCTCTGCACGCGGACGTAAAGCAGGGGACCACAGGCGAACAGGCGTGCACTCGTTCAGGCGTCTCTCTCTCTCTCTCTGTGTACAGATCAGGGGGCACTCTGGTATATCTCTCTCTCTCTCTCTCTCTCTCTCTCTCTCTCTCTCTCTCTCTCTCTCTCTCTCTCTCTCTCTCTCTCTCTCTCTCTCTCTCTCTCTCTCTCTCTCTCTCTCTCTCTCTCTCTCTCTCTCTCTCTCTCTCTCTCTCTCTCCCACAACTGCCATCGCATCCTTTAACAATGGCCAATAGACCGCCGGACAATTTTCCACTTCTACCCACACCGGGCATTCTCGTTGAAGCAGGCGCTGAAAGTCTGCCATAGGGCGCCATGGCATAGCATGGACGAAGCGGCGATCAAAGAATAATGGCAACTTGGACAGGAGCTCAGCCCGATGTGTCTCTGATTTCAACAGCACCTCATAAAAGCCGCGGGGTCCAAGAAAGATCTCCTCGACGCACTCCCCTTGTAATAAATGGTGCAGCCACTGGCGAATATGGGAAAGCACTGGGATCCTGCCAATGAAGAAAAGTATAACTGCACGGTCATAAAACACCGAGAAAGACCGCAAGACGGATTTAGGGTCCACCGTGGCTTCCAGCACTTCATCAGTTCCTGAGTCAGAAAAAGCTTCATTATTATGCTGGACATAATCGCCCAGCAGAGTATTGGCAAATTCCAGCAAATGCTCCCAGTCAATCTCCTGCGAAGCCAATGGATCAAAGGCAACCTGCGCATAGGAACGGTCCTGAGGGCCCATTGTCTCGTCAGAAGTATGCTTGGAGCGTTTACCCGCAAGCGGCAGGTCAGAACCAGAAGGCATCTCCTCCATGCACGGCACCATATCCTCCGACGCCTCTATATCAGAGTCAGGACCAAGGGCTGCCACCGTCCGGTCGATAAAATCCATATCCAAGCCAGCCATACCGCTGTCCTCTCTCTCTGTCAAGGCGCGCCGCCAAGGGCAACGTCGCAGGTCCGCGGGGCAGGCCAGCTGACGTCACAGGTCAGCCGACATCACAGGTCAACCGAAGTCGCAGGTTCGCAGGGCAGGTCCGCAAGGCAGGTCAGCCGACGTCACAGGTTTAGCAGGGCGGGTCAGACGAGGGACCACGCGGGCGCACCAACACAGGGAATCACGGGGCAGGTTGTCGTGCAGACGCAGGGACCGCCGGACAGGGAAAACGGCACAGTCGTGCGCGCGGGGTCTCGCAGACGGGCCGATCGACGTCGGGCAGGTCTCTACAGGCGAACAGGGGCGGAACAGGCGGGCAAGCTCCAGGCATCGACCGTACGCTCTGTCAGGATGCGCAGATCCAGGCGACGGCAAGGGCAGGGCTTGACGCCGGGCAGGTCTCTACAGGCGAACAGGGGTGGAACAGGCGGGCAAGCTCCAGGCGTCGACCGTACTCTCTGTCAGGACGCGCAAGTCCAGGTGACGGCAGGGGCAGGGCTAGGGTATCTGACGACGTGGCGACGGGGCAGCCTGGCGCGTGGGCGACGGGGCAGCCTGGTGCATGGGCGACGAAACGCACAGGCAACAGGCGGCTAGGCGACGGGACGCGCAGTCCAGCAGATGAGGTGGCGATGGGACCCCCAGGCAAGCAGACGACGATGCCGTGGGCAACGGGACGCGCAGGCGGCAAGCGCCGGACGACCCTCGCTCAGGTCCGTCTCTCTCTCTCTCTTTTTTTTCGTAACTCTCTCTCTCTCTCTCTCTCTCTCTTTTCGTAAAAGGTAATTGTATTAATTACGAAAAAAATACAAGATTACTTGATTACAAGATACATGACGACAATCTAAGTCATCATGTGAAGAGATTCTAAGTGCTACAAGTTACAACGTCATGGCAAAGATGCAGAGGAAATTGCCCTATGCCAGGGACGTAAGTCCTCCCTAGAGAGCAAATCAGAATGCCGGAGAAGATCCAACTGCCAATACAAGAGGCCCTTAAGCCTGGTAATATGCTGCTGAATATTATAGGCGGAGTCAAAAAGAAAAGCATTCCGGACGGTCCAATTATGCCAGCAGCCCCAATATCGAAGAAAATGATACACGAGCTTCATATGTGGTTGTGCAGGAGCGGGGTATTTGGGCTGCCCGAAAACCCAATCAAAGGGGCGCAGGGTGGAACCAACCACTCCTTGCCAGACAGCCGACATAAATAACCAGACTTTCTTTGCGATGGGGCAAGAAATAAATCGGTGGCAGGCGGATTCCACAGCAGTGGTGCAAAAGAAACAGTGGCCATTGGAGATTCGTCGCTTGGAGAGAGCCGAAGCAAGCGGAAGACCACCAACCATCATTCTCCAAAGAAAAACTTTACATTTGAAGGGTGTCTTGTTCAACCAGCCCGCCATCACAGTTTCCCTCCACCATGACCGGGATTTACGTAATCCCCATAAAGCATTCACTTTGGTGACGAGCCATTGATGAGCTTTAATCAGAATATGATACACTTGGTTAGCAGAGGCTTTGCTTAAGGTCAGCCGGCCTTGTAGGTCCCAATCCTGCCAGGGATGATCCGAAGCAAGGGCAGGAAAGGGTTGTCTGCTCTGGAGCACCCTCAAAAGCTGTTCCCATAAAGGCCTGTAACCACGAGGGATCCTGAAAAGCCGCCTGGCTGTACGAAAAGATATAAGCACATTACGACTGGCAAGGGTGGCATCCGCAACGGAAGACAAACCCAAACGGGCCATCCGGTTGAATTGTGGTCTGAGGTCCTGTTTACCTTCCCATGCAAGTAAACGGGAAACTGCCAGCAACTCCAATTGAAAAGAGTTAGCAGCTAAGCGATCCTCCGCTGGATGCCACTGGGCCTTCTGGAGGACGTGTTTCCAGGAAGACACCAAATGAGTGAGCAGGAACGAAGAAGAGCTGGAGAACCGCGAATCAGCATTAAGAACATGCCACCAAGAACTCCGGATCTGGGTATTGCCATGTTGAAGCCCCTGGCCCTCAAGGAAATAACGGGCTATATCGACCCATGGATGATGATCCGAGCACATGGCGCGGAAAAGCGACCAACGGAGTGCCTGCATGTGAGTTTGGGCATCTAAAATAGCTACGCCACCCATGCGTTTAGGAGTGCACGCATGCGACCAAGAGATCCAGGAAATACCTGCATGCAATGAGTCCTTCTTCCATAGCATGAAACGAATGGACTGAGTAAGAGCATTGAGAGTCGTAGTAGTCCAGGGCAACAATGGTAAGAAATATGTGAGCATTGGCAACATAATAGTCTGGGCCACTTTTAGACGAACATGAAAAGGCCAGGCTTGAGATTTCCAATACATAAACTTAGCCACCATTTTCTGAGAAATCCACTGCAGCAGTTGCTTTGGGGGAACATCAACACCCAAAGGGTACCCAAGGTGCCTGACAATGGAGCCACGAGGAACAACCAGACCCTGCCAGTCCAAGGACTGCAAATCCGACTCCGTGCAGCTGAGAATGGCTGATTTGAGGGCGTTGATGCGAAGGCCGGACGCCTGACCAAAGAGGCCCCAAACATCCAATGCTCTTCGAAGGTTATCCCTGTCCGCACGCAAAATCATAAAAGTATCATCCGCCAGGGATTGGCCAATGAAGTGCTGTCCTGTAGGAAGTGACAGTCCTGCCAACTGAGAAGAGGCTGCCATATGAGATAACATCGAAAGAACTGGATGTGTGGCAAGGGCAAAAAATAGAGGGCTCAAAGGGCATCCTTGCCTGACAGAGCGGGCGAGGACAAATGGCTCAGTAACACCTCCGTTCAGCATGACCCGCGAAGACGCTGCAGCGCTAATAGTGTATATGAGACTAGACATCCGCGGACCAAAGCCCATAGCAGACATAAGTTCAGCAACGAAAGACCAGTCTAGATAGTCAAAAGCCTTTTCCAGGTCCAGTTGAATCAGTACGACCTCCTGATTGGAATGCCTGGCATAATCAATTGCCAGTTGAGCATTCAATACATTGTGTAGGATATTTCGGCCCTTAATAAAACCATACTGTAGAGGGTGCACAATGGCCGGGAGATGTTTATGGAGCCGATTCGCCATTACTTTGGAAAAGATTTTGTACATTGAACCCATCAAAGAAATTGGGCGCCACTGTGTCAACTTAGATGGCGAAGGAGCTTTTGGAAGCAGTTTAATGAGGCCTTCTTTCCATGAGGAAGGCATGATCCCCGTTTCCCACACCTGCTGAAACAAAGCCTGCAAAGGTTTCACCAGTTGGGTAGCAAAAGCTTCAAAGAACTCATTAGTGAGACCATCCCAACCCGGGCTTTTATCCTTAGGTAAGTGTAACAAGACGTCCATAACCTCTGCCTCACAAATATCAGACTCCATAGCAGTTTGCATGTCCTGCGGAAGCTGATTGCGGACCAGGTCATAAAAAGCCGAACGGGCCTGAGTAATTTGGGCCGAAGGGGGAGAGGTGAAACCGAGAAGGTCATGGAAATAATTCCTGCACATATGCACAATAGTCTGCGGATCCAGGATAAGGTGGCCTTCTGCATCCTCGAGTCTAGTCATATTTTCTCGAGCAGGAGAGGCATGGAGCGCTCGAAAGAACTTATGGGTCTGACATGCACTATCTTGCAAAGTTTCCGTCAGATGTTGCAGTTTGGCCTGCTGATATGATTTTAACTGGAATGCTTTAATAAGATCAGCCACCCGCATGTCTAGTGCAAGCAGAAATGGATCATCCGGAGTGTCGACCAACAGAGAACGAACCAAAGCCAGCAGATCCTCTGCTGTCTTGCGACGCTGCCGACAAAGCGAGGCATGATAAATCCCATACTGTCGAGCAACCCGTTGTACATTAGAGAGCAATCTTTCAAAAGATGCAGTGCCCTGAGAAGAGAAGTCCAAGACAAATCTGTCAATCAATTGCTGCATATAGCCCTGAAAGAGTGCATGCTTCAGGTAAGATGAGTTGAAGCGCAAAGGGAGTCGGTCCAAAAATCGCTTGAAAGGTGCAATGGGTTGTGCAAGCAGCTCAAGCTGCAGAGGGAAATGGTCTGACAAAGCATATTGCTGCAACACTTTGATGTCGAGCATCTCGGGAAGAAAGTCATCATTCTGCATGATATACATACGATCCAGTCGCGACCATGTTGTTGCATACTGAGCCGAATGGAAAGTAAACCCTGTAGAAGACGGGTGTAGCCAGGACCAGAGATCTTGCTTAAGAACAGAAAGAGCCAACTCATGCCACGTACGACTTTCAGGTGCGTCCATCACCGAATGCTCCGATGTGGACTGAAAAGAATCCACACACATATTAAAATCCCCCATGAAGAAGCCTCGTCTGCCAAGTGACAAGGAGGTCTGCAAAGTCTGCCAAAGCTCCCGACGAGATAACGAATCATTCGGAGCATAGAGGCCAACTAACCATAAGATTTCCCCTTCGAATAAAATTTCAATCACCAAAAAGCGGCCATGAACATCATTTTTAATAAGCATAGGCTGATATTTGTCATGTACAATCATGAGCACTCCCGAATAATGCATGGCCTTTGTCCCTGCATAGAACAGTCGAAAGCCATTGCAATCCACTACTTTTCCGGCTTCACCGTGACTCTTGTGCTCAACAGCGCACAGGACATCCCACTGATTTTCGTGCAATACCGTCCACATGGCATGTTGCTTGTGGCGAGAACAAATTCCTCGCACATTCCACGTGGCTATTTTCATGTGTAGTTAAAACCACATCAGGTACGAGGCACAGCTTGCCTCGATTTGACCTTGTCAGCAAGAATGTCCAGGACTCCCTCGTCCAAGAAATCCGCCAACACAGCAAAAGAGTTCTGAGGACCAGATTTGGAAGTAGACGGCATATCTGCTGGCTTGGGGTTGAAGCGGGGGTAACGACGGTCCCATGGGGTAATGACATTACCTCTGGTATCGAATGCCAGCTTAGCAGGGGGACCCTTTGGACGATCTGAATACATTTTTCTGGCGGGCTGATGACGTGGGGCAGAGGAAACCATAGCAGGGGCAGCGCGCTCAGAAGACAACATTTCCTTCCTGCGCATATATGTACGCATGGAATCTTGTGAGGGAGTAGACACAGTATTTTCCATGCCAGCAACAACCCTGTTGCCTTTTTTTGCACGTACTTCCACCCAATCAGTGGCACGGGAATCCAGACCCGAAACCTGTTGTTTACCTTTAGCCAGAACTTGGGGCTGGTGGATAGCATCCAGCGACGGGGCATCACACACCATATCTTCCATGGGCGGCGCAGCATGGCCAACATCGGAGGTATGTTGTTGTTCCGGGCATTCAGCCATGAAATGCCCCAACTGCCCACAGGAAAAGCAATGCCCTGCGAAATTGCCCCATTTCAATCGAAAGTGTAACGGATGCATGCCCGAGCAATTAAGGCGCAACCAAGCAGGCCTTTTTCTTGCAGTGTCCCATAGCATGCACAAGCGGTTGCGATTCACTGACCGGAGACTGGGAGGGACGAGAACAGTGCCCACCGCGGCCATAGCATCCTTCAACAGTGGCCAATAAACCGCCGGGCAATTTTCCACTTCGACCCATACAGGGCATTCCCGTTGCAGCAGACGCTGAAAATCTGCCATTGGACGCCATGGAACCACATGAACCAACCGGTGTTCAAAAAATAAAGGCAGTTTAGACAGGAGAGCAGCGCGGTGCGTCTCTGATTTCAACAGAACCTCAAAAAACCCCCGGGAGCCAACAAAAATCTCTTCAACACATTCCCCTTGGAGCAGACTGTGCAGCCACTGGCGAATACGGGAAAGCAGGGGGATTCGACCAGTGAAGAAGAGTATCACAGCGCGATCATAAAATACTGAAAAGGAGCGTAGGACAGTTTTTGGGTCGACGGTGGCGTCTAGAACATCGTCAGGCGCTGAGTCGGAAAAGGCTTCCTGATTGTGTTGAACGTAATCGCCAAGCAACGTGTTGGCAAATTCCAGCAAATGCTCCCAGTCAACATCCTAGGAGTCCACAGGATCCGAAGCAACCTGAGCATATGAACGATCCTGAGGAACACCTATCTCTTCCGGAGTATGCTTGGTACGTTTACCCGCAGGCTGAATGTCGGGACCAGGGGGCATCTCTTCGTTGCACGGAACCATGTCCTCAGGTTCCTCGGCATCAGAATCCGGGCCAAGTGCTGCCACTGTTTGGTCTATGAAATCCAGATCCAAACCAGCCATCGTATGACAATTTGATCTTGAAGGAGGACTGACCCTGTTTTTCTCTCTCTCTCTCTCTCTCTCTTTTTTGGACGGATCAGTGGGTACTCTGGCCGAGACGCTGTCTCTCTGACAGCCAACGGGCGTGGGGCTTCATAGAAGCTGGACGCCTCAGCAGAAGACGACACGCACAGGCAGGCTGAGCTGCAAACAGCAGTACAGACGAAGGCAGCGGGGCGACTGGTGACGTGGCAGCGCGATGGGGCAGGGGACAGGACGGGACAGGCGGCAGGACACGGGACAGAAGGCGGAACAGGAGACGACGGCTCTTGCTCTGACGTCTAGGGTTTTCGCTGACGGCGCAGGACAGGGCGTGAGCAGCGTGCGAAGGCGGGCGGAAACGCAGGCGTCGGCGGTGCAGACAGGGCACGAACGACCGACGGGCTGAGGCGGAACGTCAGGCCACGACGGTGCTGACGCGCGCGAGAGGTGACGACAGGCGGGTCGTCAGTCTTCGACGGCACAGGGCTACGCGACGGCAGGGCGTGCAGTACCAGGCGACGGCAGGGCGACAGGAAACGGCGGCACCATTCGCGACGGCATCCTCTTCGTCCTCTCTCTCTCTCTCTCTTTTCCTCTCTCTCTCTCTCTCTCTCTCTCTCTCTCTCTCTCTCTCTCTCTCTCTCTCTCTCTCTCTCTCTCTCTCTCTCCGTAAAAGGTAATTGTATTAATTACGAAAAAAAGTACAAATTTACACGATTACAAGATACACGGTGGCTCTAAGCCATCGTGTGCAAGAACTCTCTCTCTCGCTACAAGAAGTAAATAACCCAAGAGTTACAAAAAGTCATGGCAAAGACGCAGCGGAAATTGCCATATGCCAGGGAAGTAAGTCCTCCCGAGGGAGCAAGTCAGAGAGCCGAATAAGATCTATCTGCCAGAGTAAGAGACCTTTAAGCCTGGCCATGCGCCCCTGAACATTAGAGGCGGAATCAAAAATAAAAGCATTCCGAATGGTCCAGTTATGCCAACAGCCCCAATATCTAAGAAAGTGAAACAAGATCTTCATATGTGGCTGTGTTGGTGTGGGGTATTTGGGCTGCACAAAAACCCAATCAAACGGACGTAGCGAGAAACCGACCACTGCGCGGCAAACTGCCGACAAGGACCAGATTTTCTTAGCGAGAGGGCAAGAAATAAATCGATGACAAGCCAATACCACACTGGTGGTGCAAAAGAAACAATTGCCATTGGAGATGCGACGCTTGGAAAGGGCTGAAGCCAACGGAAGACCACCAATCATTACCCTCCAAAGAAAGACCTTATATTTGAAAGGTGTCTTGTTCAACCAGGCTTCCTTCACCGTTACCCTCCACCACGACCGAGATTTACGCAATCCCCATAGAGTATTAGCTTTAGTAACCAGCCATTGATGATCTTCAATCAGAAGATGATACACCTGGTTAGCTGAAGCCTTTTCCAAATTCAGCCGGCCTGCAAGGTCCCAGTCCTGCCAGGGACGATCCGAAGCAAGGGAAGGAAAGGGTTGTCTGTTCTGGAGCATCATCAAAAGCTATCCCCATAAATCCCTATATCCACGAGGGATCCTGAAAAGTCTCCTGGCTGTACGAAACGCTATCAACACATTGCGACTGGCAAGGGTGGCATCTGCGACCGAAGTCAAGCCCAAACGTGCCATGCGGTTAAATTTTGGTCTAAGCTCATGTTTCCCTTCCCAAGAAAATAACCGCGAGACTACCAACAATTCCAGTTGGAAGGAGTTAGTAGCTAAGCGGTCCTCCGCTGGATGCCATTGAGGCTTCTGGAGGACCAGTCTCCAGGAACATACCAAATGGGCAAGCAGAGATGATGAAGGACTAGAAAACGGAGCGTCTGCATTAAGAAAATGCCACCAAGAACCCCGAATTTGGGTATTACCATGCAAAAGCCCCTGATCCTCAAGAAAATAACGGGCTATAGCAACCCAAGGGTGATGATCCAAGCACATGGCACGAAAAAGAGACCAACGGAGTGCCAGCATATGAGTTTTGGCATCTAAGATAGCCCCATCACCCATGCGTTTCGGGGTACATGGATGCGACCAAGAAATCCATGAAATGCCTGCATGCAAGGAATCCTTCTTCCATAACATGAAACGAATATACTGCGTAAGAGCATTCAATGTAGTAGTAGTCCAAGGCAGCAATGGCAAGAAATATGTGAGCATTGGCAACATAATTGTCTGAGCCACTTTGAGACGAACATGGAAGGGCCAAGCCTGTGACTTCCAATACAGAAATTTCGCTGCCAGTTTCTGTGAAATCCACTCTGGTAGCTGCTTTGGCGGAACATCAACACCCAAAGGGTACCCAAGATGCCTGACAATGGAACCACGAGAAACAACCATTCCCTGCCAGTCCAATGACTGCAAATCCGACTCCGTGCAACTGAGAATAGCTGATTTCAAAGCATTGATGCGAAGACCAGAGGCCTGATCAAAGAGAGCCCAAACATCTAATGCTTTACAAAGATTATCCTTGTCCGCACGCAGAATCATAAAGCTGTCATCAGCCAAGGACTGACCAAAGAAGTGCTATCCAGAAGAAAGAGACAATCCAGCCAACTGCGAAGAAGCTGCCAGATGAGATAACATCGAAAGAACTGGACGAGTCACAAGGGCAAAAAAGAGAGGACTCAAACGGCAACCCTGTCTCACAGAGCGGGCAAGGACAAAAGGCTCGGTAACACCTCCATTCAGCATGACTCGCGAAGAAGCCGCAGCACTAATGGTGTAGATCAGACGAGACATCCGAGCACCAAAACCCATAGTAGACATAAGTTCTGCAATGAAAGACCAGTCCAGATAACCAAAAGCCTTTTCCAGGTCCAATTGAATCAGTACCACCTCCTGATTAGAATGCCTTGCATAGTCAATAGCTAGTAGCGCATTTAATACATTGTGCAGAATGTTGCGGCCCTTAATGAAACCATATTGGAGAGGATGCACCAGGGCAGGAAGATGCTTATGGAGCCGATTCGCCATTACTTTGGAAAAGATTTTATACATAGAACCCATAAAAGAAATTGGTCGCCAATGTTTCAACATAGACGGCGAAGGAACTTTTGGAAGCAGTTTAATTAATAAGTTCTTCTTTCCATGAGGAAGGCATGAACCCCATTTCCCACACCTGCTGAAACATAGCCGTCAATGGTTTCGCCAGTTGGGTAGCAAAGACCTCAAAGAACTCATTGGTGAGACCATCCCAGCCATGACTTTTATCCTTGGGCAAGTGTAACAAAACATCCATAACCTCCACCTCACAAATGTCTGTCTCCAACGTAGCTTGCATGTCCTGTGGAACCTGATTGCGGACCAGATCATAGAAAACTGAGCGGGCATGGGTAATATGGTCTGAAGGTGGAGAAGTGGAACCAAGAAGGTCGAGGAAATAATTCCTACACATATTCACAATAGTCTGCGGATCAAGGACCATTTGACCTTCTGCATCCTGGAGTCTAGTCATATTCTCTCGAGCACGAGAGGCATGGAGAGCTCGAAAGAACTTATGCGTCTGACAAGCACTATCTTGCAAATGCTCCATCAAATTTTGCAATTTGCCCTGTTGATAAGATTTCAACTGAAACTCTCCAATAAGAGCAGCCAAACGCATCTCTAGTGACAGCAGAAAAACATCATCTGGAGTGTCCACCTGCAAAGAACGAACTAAAGCCAGTAAGTCCTCCACTGCCTGTCGATGCCACCGACAAAGAGAGGCATGATGGATCCCATACTTCCGGGCAACCCGCTGCACATTAGAGAGCAATCGTTGAAACGAAGCATTGCCCTCAGAAGAGAAGTCCAATAAGAATCTATCAATCAATTGCTGCATATAGCCCTGAAAGATTGAATGCTTCAAATAAGACGAGTTGAAACGCAAAGGGAGTCTATCTAGAAATTGCTTAAAAGGTGCAATGGGTTGTGCAAGCATCTCAAGCTGTAGAGGGAAATGGTCCGACAAGGCATATTGCTGCAACACTTTCATTTCGAGCATCTCAGGAAGAAAATCATCTATCTGCATGATGTACATGCGGTCCAACCGCGACCATGTAGTCGCATACTACGCAGAGTGGAAAGTAAACCTTGTAGAAGAAGGGTGTAGCCAAGACCAAAGGTCTTGCTTAAGAACGTCACGAGCCAACACATTCCACACATGACTCTCCGGAGCCTCCATTACCGAATGCTCCGATGTGGACTGTGAAGAATCAACACACATATTAAAATCCCCCATCAAAAAACCCCTTCTGCCGAGTGACAAGGAGGTCCGCAAAGTATCCCAAAGATCCCGGCGGGATAAAGGATCATTCAGAGCATAGAGGCCAAGTAGCCATACGATCTCTCCTTCAAATACAATTTCAATCACCATAAAACGGCCATGCACATCATTTTTAATAAGAACCGGCTGATATTTTTCATGCACAATCATAAGCACCCCAGAATAATGCATGGCATGTGTCCCTACATAAAACAAACGAAACCCATGGCAATCCACAACTTTTCCTGCTTCACCGTGGCTCTTGTGCTCAACATCACACAGGACATCCCACTGATTCTCATGCAATACAATCCACATGGCATGTTGCTTATGGCGAGAACAAATGCCCCGCACATTCCATGTGGCTATCTTCATGTGTATTCGAAAGGAAAATCAGGTACGAGGCACAGCTTGCCGCGATTTAACGTTTTCTACTAGAATGTCAAGGACTCCCTCATCCAAAAAAACAGCTAACACAGCAAAAGAGTTCTAACGGCCAGATTTGGAGGTGGACGGTATATCTGCTGTCTTGGGGATGGAACGGGGAGAACATTGATCCCATGGGGTAATCACATTACCTCTAGTATCAAAAGCCAATTTAGCAGGTGGACCCTTTGGACCGTCCATATATACTTTCCTGGTAGGCTGATGACGGGGAGCAGAGGAAGCCATAGCAGAAGCAGTGTGCTCTGAAGACAACATTTGTTTCCTGCGCATATAAGTGCGCATGGAATCTTGTGAGGCAGTAGGCACAATATCCACCATGCCAGCATCAAACCTTTTACCTTTTTTTGTACGTACATCAACCCATTCATTGCCATGGAAATCCAAACCCCAAACCTATTGTTTACCTTTATCAAAAACTCTAGGTGGCTGGGTTGTATCCTGCAACGGAGCATCAAGCGCCATATCATCCATGGGCAGCACAACATGCTCAGTATCTGAAGTCAGTGGCTTCTCTGGGCATTCAGCCATAAAATGTCCCAATTTTCCACACGAAAAGCAGTGCCCTGCAAAGTTACCCCATTTCAACCGAAAGTGCAAAGGATGCATGCCTGAGCAATTAAGACGTAACCAAGTAGGCCTTTTCCTAGCAGTGTCCCATAACATACATAAACGGTTACGATTCATGGCCCTGAGGCTCGGGGGACCAGAACAGTGCCCACCATGGCTATGGCATCCTTTAACAGGGGCCAATAGACAGCCAGACAATTTTCCACTTCAACCCACACTGGGCATTCACGTTGAAGCAGGTGCTAAAAATTTGCCATTGGGCGCCAGGGCACAACATGGACCAAACGGAGATCAAAGAACAATGGCAGTTTGAACGGGAGATCAGCACGATGCTTCTCAGATTTCAACAACACCTCATAAAAACCTCTGGGCCCAACAAAAATCTCTTCAACACACTCCCCTTGTAGCAAACTGTGCAGCCACTGACGAATACGAGAAAGCACTGGGATCCTGCCAGTGAAGAAGAGTATAACAGCACGTTCATAAAACACTGAAAATGAGCGCAAGACATTTTTCAGGTCCACAGTGGCTTCGAGAACATCTTCAGTTCCAGAGTCAGAAAACGCTTCCTGATTATGTTGCACATAATCGCCAAGCAGAGTGTTGGCAAACTCCAAGAGATGCTCCCAGTCAACCTGACAATGGAGCCATAGGAAACAACCTGGCCCTGCCAGCCCAATGACTGTAAATCAAACTGCGTGCAACTGAGTATGGCTGATTTAAAGGCATTGATGCGAAGACCCGAAGCATGACCAAAGAGCGTCCAAACATCTAATGCCTTGCGAATGTTGTCCTTGTCCGCCCGCAAAATCATAAAGCTATCATCAGCCAAAGATTGGCTAATGAAGTACTGCCCAAAGGAAGAGACAATCCGGCCAGCTGAGCAGAAGCTGCCATTGAAGATAACATTGAAAGAACCGGGTGAGTCGCCAGGGCAAAGAAGAGAGGACTCAAAGGGCAACCCTGTCTGACCGAGCGTGCAAGGCCAAATGGCTCTGTAGCCCCACCATTGAGCATAACTCGAGAAGAAGCCGCAGCACTAATGATGTAGATCAATCGGGACATCCGAGTACCAAAACCCATAGCAGACATGAGTTCTGCAATGAAAGACCAATCTAAATAGTCAAAAGCCTTTTCCAAATCCAATTGAATCAATACCACTTCCTGACTGGAGTGCCTCGCATAGTCAATAGCCATTTGCACATTTAAGATATTATGCAGAATGTTGCGGCCCTTGAGGAAACCATATTGAAGAGGATGCACAATAGCTAGAAGGTACTTGTGAAGCCGATTCGCCAGCACTTTGAGGAAGATTTTATACATCGAACCCATCAAAGAAATTGGTCTCCAGTGTTGCAGCATTGACGACGAAGGGACCTTTGGAATCAGTTTGATAAGGCCTTCTTTCCATGAGGAAGGCATGACCCCTGTTTCCCAAACCTGCTGAAACATAGCCGCCAATGGCTTACCCAGCTGGGTGGCCGAGTTCTCAAAGAATTCATTGATGAGACCATCCCAACCAGGACTTTTATCCTTAGGCAGGTGTAACAAAGCATCCATAACCTCCTCCTCGCAAATATCTGCCTCCAAAGTAGCTTGCATATCAAGTGGAACCTGCTGGAGGACCAGATCATAGAAGACCGAGCGTGCATGCGTAACGTGGCCAGAAGGCGACGGACAAGAACCAAGAAGATCCATAAATTAATTTCTGCACATATTGACAACGGTCTGCGGATCAGTGACCATGCGACCTTCTGAATCCTAGAGTCTAGTCATATTTTCTCGAGCAGGAGAAGCATGCAAGGCGCGAAAGAACTTGTGAGTCTGACAGGCACTATCTTGCAATGTGTCAGTCAAGTTGTGCAGCTTGGCCTGCTGATAAGATTTCAACTGAAATACTTGAATAAGATGCGCCAAACGCATCGCCAGTGACAGCAGAAATTCATCATCTAGGGTGTCCACCAGCAGCGAACGGACCAAAGCCAGTAAGTCCTCCGCTGCATGGCGACGCCGCCGACAAATAGAGGCATGATGGATCCCATACTGCCAAGCAACCCGCTGCACATTAGAGAGCAGCCGTGCAAAGGAAGCCAAGCCCTCAGAGGCGAAGTCCAGTAAGAACCTCTCAATCAATTGCTGCATATAGCCCTGAAAGATTGGATGCTTCAAATAGGACGAGTTGAAACCTAAAGGGAGTCTATCCAGCAACTGCATAAAAGGTGCAATAGATTGTGCAAGCATCTCAAGCTGGAGGGGGAAATGGTCCGACAATGCATATTGCTGCAAGACTTTCATTTCGAGCATCTCAGGAAGAAAATCATCCCCCTGCATGATATACATTTGGTCCAACCGCGACCAAGTAGTTGCATATTGTGTGGAATGAAAAGTAAACCTTGAAGAAGAAGGGTGGAGCCAAGACCAGAGATCTTGCTTAAGTACATGAAGAGCGAAGGCATTCCACACCCGGCTTTCCGGAGCATCCATTACCGAATGCCCTGAAGTGGACTGAGAAGAGTCAACACACATATTGAAATCTCCCATCAAAAAACCCCTTCTGCCAAGTGACATGGAGCTCTGCAAAGTCGTCCAAAGATCCCGTAGGGATGCGGGGTCATTCGGAGCATAGAGACCCAGCAACCATAAAATCTCTCCTTCAAATAAAACTTCGATTACCAGAAAGCGGCCCTGTACATCATTTTTAATAAGAACAAGCTGGTATTTCTCATGGACAATCATAAGCATGCCCGAATAGTGCATAGCATGTGTCCCTGCATAAAACAGGCGGAATCCATGGCAATCCACAACTTTTCCTACTTCACTGTGACTCTTGTGCTTAACCGCACACAAGACATCCCACTGGTTTTCATGCAAGACAGTCCACATGGCATGTTGCTTATGACAAGAGCAAATGCCTCGCACGTTCCACGTGGCTATCTTCATATATCTTCAAAAAAGAGAATAAGGAACGAGGCACCTGTTGCCTCGATTTCACCTTTTCCGTGAGAGCGTCCAGGACACCCTCATCCAGAAAATCAGCTAACACTGCAAAAGAATTCTAGCGGCCCACTTTAGAGGTAGATGGAATATCCACTGCCTTGGGAGTGGAACGGGGATAACGACGATCCCAAGGTGTAATCACATTACCTCTAGTATCAAACGCCAGCTTAGCAGGTGGGCCCTTTGGACCGTCTGTATAGAGTTTCCTTGTAGCCTGATTACGGGGGGCTGAAGGAGCCATAGTACGCGCAGCATGCTGGGAAGAGAACATTTCTTTCCTACGCATATACGTGCGCACGGAATCCTGTGAAGCATCAGGCCCAGAATCCGCCAGGCCTGCATCCAATTTTTTCCCCTTTTTTGGACGTGCCTCAAGCCAATCATTGCTACGAGAATCTAAACCCCAGACCTGTTGTTTACCTTTATTCACAACATTAGGTGGCTGGGGGGCCTCCTGTGCCGGGGCATCAAGCACCATGTCATCCTTAAGCAGCACAACATGCGCATCATCTGAAGACGGTTGTCTCTCTGGGCATTCGGCCATAAAATGCCCCAATTTACCACATGAAAAGCAGTGTCCTACAAAGTTGCCCCATTTCAAGCGAAAGTGCAAAGGATGCGTGCCAACGCAATTGAGGCGAAGCCACTCAGGCCTTTTCCTGGCCGTGTCCTATAACATGCATAAACGGTTTCGATTCATAGCCCTTAGGCTTGGGGAAACCAGCACCGTTCCCACAACTGCCATCGCATCCTTTAACAATGGCCAATAGACCGCCGGACAATTTTTCACTTCCACCCACACCGGGCATTCTCGTTGAAGCAGACGCTGGAAGTCTGCCATAGGGCGCCATGGCACAGCATGGACCAAGCGGCAATCAAAGAATAATAGCAACTTGGACAGGAACTCAGCCCGATGTGTCTCTGATTTCAGCAGCACCTCATAAAATCCGCGGGGTCCAAGAAAGATCTCCTCAACACACTCCCCTTGTAATAAATGATGCAGCCACTGGCGAATATGGGAAAGCACTAGGATCCTGCCAGTGAAGAAAAGTATAACTGCACGGTCATAAAACACTGAAAAAGACCGCAAGACTGATTTTGGGTTCACCGTGGCTTCCAGCACTTCATCAGTTCCCGAGTCAGAAAAAGCTTCATGATTATGCTGGACATAATCGCCAAGCAGCGTATTGGCAAAGTCCAGCAAATGCTCCCAGTCAATCTCCTGCGAATCCACAGGATCAGAGGCAACCTACGCATAGGAACGTTCCTGAGGGCCCATTGTCTTGTCAGACGTATGCTTGGAGCGTTTGCCCGCAGGCGGCAGGTCAGAACCAGAAGGCATGTCCTCCGGGCACGGCACCATCTCCTCCGTGCACGGCACCATCTCCTCCAGCTCCTCTGTATCAGAATCAGGACCAAGGGCTGCCACCGTCCGGTCGATAAAATCCATATCCAGGCCAGCCATCCTACTGTCCTCTCTCTCTGTTAGGGCGCACAGCCAAGGGCAACGTCGCAGGTCCGCGGGGCAGGTCAGCCGACGTCTCACATCAGCAGGGCGGGTCAGACAAAGGGCCAAGCGGGCGCACCGACACAAGGAATCGCGGGGCAGGTGGTTGTGCAGACGCAGGGACCGCCGGACAGGGAAAACGGCACAGTCGTGCACGCGGGGTCTCCCAGACGATCAGATCAAGGTCAAGCAGGGCAAGGGTCAGCAGACGGGGCTCGAACCAGGGTGAACGTGGGCGAACAGGCGCGATCAGGCGTGAACGGGCGCGGGGCAGGGCTGACAAGAATGGCGCGAACCAGGGCGGACGTGTCCGGACGGGCACGCAAAAGCGCGGACGGGTCTGGCGACGGCGGTAACGGGCCAGACAGGCCAGTCGAGCGACGAGCAGGCGCGGACGGGTCAGGCGGCAACGGGCCAAACGAGCGATGAGCGGGCAGAGGACGTGCGACGAACGCAGCAACGGCGGGCGCAAAGTAGGGTTCCAAGATCGCTCGCCGCCATCGCCTCTCTCTCTCTCTCTCTCTCTTCCAGCTATCAACGTTGTTATTGGACGTGATCAACAGGCACTACTGGACATCGCCCAAGCCTCAGTGTCCCCCTCGTCCAGCTATCGACGTTGTTACTAGATGTGATCGATAGGCACTGCTGGACATCGCCCAGGCCACAACGCCCCGCCCTCGTCCAGCTATCGATGTTGTTACTAGATGTGATCGACAGACACTGCTAGACATCCCCCAAGCCACAACGCCCCGCCCTCGGCCTTCTGATCTCACCTGCCTGCTGTACTCTGGCTCCGCCTCTGCATCGGTCAGCTCCTGCGTGTGATCAGTACCGGTGCCCCACCAGCTCCTAATGTCGACCACCCATGCCTTTGCCTCAAGCTCTAGCTCCCGACCTCGACATAAATAGCTCTAGCTCCAACTCCAACTCCCGATAACCCATGCCTCCCACCTCCCGCCCACGCCTCCAGCTCCAGCTCCTGACATCCACAACTCCCAACCGCCCACGCCTCTAGCTCTAGCCTAGAAAAGGGCGAAGATCACACAACTCCAGGAAGGGCCGAATAGGAAGGGCGCTGGAATTTTATTCGAAGGCCCCTCAATTGTGTTCACACCGGTGGAGCAATATGTCGTAATCAACTTGTGCCCAACACAACAAGACAGAGTCCGCCCCCAAAATGGAGAATATCCAGATAGAGCAGATGATTACCAATGCAAAGTCAAGGAGTATGACAACGGACTAAGCATAGTAAACAGGCAGTTGAACGATAAGATTAAAAAGCTGAAATTAAAGATAGAAGCCCCAGATGGGGAGATTCAATCACTTAGGCAGTTACTGACTGATATTCAGCTCAGCCCCAAGCTAGAGGAAGGAGAAATTCAACCTAGCATGACCGAGGAGCTAACCCGCATCAAAGAGGAAGTACAACTCCTCCAAAAAAAGGAGGAGACGACGAAGGAGGCTGTTTCTTGGGCAGAGATGCTCAAGAAAACCCAACAGCAAGTAGAGGAGGCGGAGCAATGGATTCAAATTGCAAAGAAGGGGAAACACCTAGCACACGCATCTACAACAACCATAATCAATGACACATTGGAGGAGGAACAAAAAAGGAAAATGAGAGCACTCCATGTTCGGGTGACGGGGCTGAAGATGCATGAAAAAGTGGATGAGGACACCAAGGTGCTATACACGTTAATGAATATTAAGAAAGACACGCATGTCTCCACTTGGAGAGTAGGCAAGAAAAGCACAAAAAGGGAGAGCTCAAAAGAGCGTGCACTCATTCTCCGCTTCCCCACCATGGAGGCTAGGAGAGACTTCCTAGCTCAACGCCGTACATTGAAGGGGACCGGTGTGTTTTTGGGTGATGATCTCACACCAACCCAACTAGCCCACAGGAGGGAGTGCATGCCAAAAATTAAGGCAGCCAGGGAGGAGGGCAAACTCGCCTTCTACAAAGGAGGGAGAGTGGTAGTCATGGAGAGGCGCCACAAATGACGGCGTGAGACTTATGGGACCTATGGAACCAACCTTCCAGTGGCAATCTGGAATTTAAACAAAGCCCTCCGATTGGATGTGGGAGCTTTTGAGGAGACATTTAGAGGGAGAGATATAGTGTCCTACTCAGAGACACATCAGGGACCACATACTACACTTCAACGGGTGACAGGCTATAGGTGGGAATCAGCTTGCAGGAAGGAGACCAGCAACAGACCACAATAATCGTGGGTCAAGAGGAGTGGCAGTGTTATTTAGGGAGAAGCTACAGCAGACGATCCAGGTAGTCCGCAGAGATGAGCAGGCCAGATACATGTGTGTGAGAGTGTGTAGTGAGGAACGCACTTTGTATGTTGCCATATGCTATTTTCCCCCTATGACGTCCTAATATGCCCCACCCAAGGGGCAATCACCATATGTGGCTTTGGATGAGGATATTTGGGAGTTCTCGAAGGAGGGAGAGGTTATCCTACTAGGAGACTTTAATGCCAGGACAACCTCCCATCAAGTAGATCTTTGATGCATTTGAGAAGATGCTACAGGAGCAGGATGTGTCAAAGCTACAGCTGGAGAGGACATCTCAGGATATGGGAGAAGTCACCGAATATGGGAGATACCTTGTGAAGATGGGCACAGCACACAGGTTGGCCATTCTTAATGGCTTGGCTAGATACCCGCTATCCGGCACCTTCACATGCTATCCTCGACGACATGGTGCCAGCATAGTAGACTATGTTCTTGCCCCACCGATGCTGATATCTCACATCCAGGACCACTCAGTATCCCCACGCCTTCTTGGAGTTGCAGTGGATCATGCCTACCTATCACTCACCATCGCCCTCCAATTCACTGACACGCAGACCCATCATGCAACTTATCGGCACCTGAGATACCTCTTCTCCAGAGAGACAGAGAATACCTATGAGGCGGAGATCCTTACATTGTTACATGATGCAGACCCCGACGTTCCATTACAAGAGCTAACTCAGCAATTCAGTGAGGCCCTACACATCATTGCACGTGTAGCCTTCCCACACTGACGACCCACACATAGAGCCTCCACCAAGGTGACACCTTGGAACAGCTGGTATGATGATGAGTGCCATGAGACCAAAGCACGGCTACAAAGAGAGATAGCACTGGGGTCCACTACCCACATACAGGCACAGATACTCTTTAGACGCCTCACACGGTGGAAGAAGAGAACATTCTTGGCCCAGCTTGAGCGAGACCTATATCAGTTATTCTTCAGCCAGGACTCAAGAGACTTGGAGGCTTTTCAGAGAGCATTGCCCAACCACACCTATTATGTCCACCACTATATGGGAGGAGTATGCAGCTAGTCTTTATACTGTGGAGGGTCAGCCACCTCTTCCTGACCCACTTGAGCCTTGTCCAGAGACCACCACTTTCTTTACAGAAAGTAGGGTTTGAGAGGCCATTAACAAACTTAGCAAAGGAAAGGTACAAGATCACGATGGATTAGTAGCCGAGCACTTGATCCATGCTAGAGTTTTGGTGGCAGGATTCCTAGCTTACATGTTTAACAGAGCCATGTGTGAAGGCCTACCAAGAAGCTGGAGCATGATCACTATTGTGCCTATCCTCGACTCAGGGGACCCTACTCTACCCAGTAACTATCGGATTATCATGGTTGGGCATACATTGGCTAAGTTACATGCTTCCATCCTTGAGCATGAGTTAAGCAGGTGGGCAGAGATCTGGGGTCTTAGAGCCGAAGGACAGGCTGGCTTTAGGAGAGGCTTCTCCACATTGGATCACATCCTCACACTCAGAGCGATCATTGAGGAGGGTAGAGCCCATGGCTGACGAACCTATTGCTGCTTTGTGGACTTCCACAAAGCCTTTGACACAATACCAAGAGACAGGCTGATAAATAGATTGCATACCATGGGAGTTCCGAAAGAGCTCAGTTGGGGTATTTTGGCGCAATCCCCATAAAGCATTCGCTTTAGTGACCAGCCATTGATGATCTTTAATCAGAAGATGATACACTTGGTTAGCAGAAGCTTTGCTTAAAGTCAGCCGGCCTTGTAGGTCCCAATCCTGCCAAGGATGATCCGAAGCAAGGGCAAGAAAGGGCTGGCGGCTCTGGAGCACCCTCAAAAGCTGTTCCCATAAAGGCCTGTATCCACGAGGGATCCTGAAGAGCCTCCTGGCTGTACGAAACGATATAAGCATATTGCGACTGGCAAGGGTGGCATCCGCAACTGAAGACAAGCCCAAGCGTGCTATCCGGTTGAATTGTGGTCTAAGCTCATGTTTACCTTCCCATGAAAGTAAACGCGAGACTGCCAACAATTCCAATTGAAAAGAGTTAGTAGCTAAGCGATCCTCCGCTGGATGCCACTGAGCCTTCTGGAGGACCTGTTTCCAGGAACATACCAAATGAGTAAGCAGCGACGAAGAAGAACTGGAGAACCACGAATCAGCATTAAGAACATGCCACCAAGAACTTCAGATTTGGGTATTGCCATGCAGAAGGCCATGGCCCTCAAGGAAATAACGGGCTATATCGACCCATGGATGATGATCCGAGCACATGGCGCGGAAAAGCGACCAACGGAGAGCCTGCATGTGAGTTTGGGCATCTAAAATAGCTCCGCCACCCATGCGTTTGGGGGTGCACGCATGCGACCAAGAGATCCAGGAAATACCTGCATGCAATGAGTCCTTCTTCCATAGCATGAAACGAATAGGCTGAGTAAGAGCATTCAGAGTCGTAGCAGTCCACGGCAACAATGGCAAGAAATATGTGAGCGTTGGCAACATAATTGTCTGGGCTACTTTGAGGCGAACATGGAAGGGCTAGGCTTGAGACTTCCAATACATAAACTTATCCACCATTTTCTGAGAAATCCACCGCAGAAGCTGCTTTGGGGGAACATCAACACCCAAAGGGTACCCAAGGTGCCTGACAATGGAGCCACGAGGAACAACCAGACCCTGCCAATCCAAGGACTGCAAATCCGACTCCGTGCAGCTGAGAATGGCTGATTTGAGCGCATTGATACGAAGGCCGGACGCCTGACCAAAGAGACCCCAAACATCCAATGCTTTTCGAAGGTTATCCTTGTCCGCACGCAAAATCATAAAACTATCATCCGCCAGGGATTGGCTAATGAAGTGCTCTCCTGTAGGAAGCGACAGTCCGGCCAACTGAGAAGAGGCTGCCATATGAGATAACATTGAAAGAACTGGATGTGTCGCAAGAGCAAAGAATAGAGGGCTCAAAGGGCACCCTTGTCTGACAGAGCGGGCAAGGACAAATGGCTCAGTAACACCTCCGTTCAGCATGACTCGCGAAGACGCTGCATCGCTAATGGTGTAGATTAGACGAGACATCCGAGCACCAAAGCGCATAGCAGACATAAGTTCAGCAACGAACGACCAGTCCAGATAGTCAAAAGCCTTTTCCAGGTCCAGTTGAATCAGTACTACCTCCTGATTAGAATGCCTTGCATAATCAATTGCCAGTTGAGCATTCAATACATTGTGCAGAATATTTCGGCCCTTAATGAAACCATACTGTAGAGGGTGCACAATGGCAGGGAGATGCTTATGGAGCCGATTCGCCATTACTTTGGAAAAGATTTTGTACATTGAACCCATCAAAGAAATTGGACGCCACTGTGTCAACTTAGATGGCGAAGGAACTTTTGGAAGCAGTTTAATAAGACCTTGTTTCCATGAGGAAGGCATGATCCCCGTTTCCCACACCTGCTGAAACAAAGCCCGCAATGGTTTCGCCAGTTGGGTAGCAAAAGCTTCAAAGAACTCATTGGTGAGACCATCCCAACCCGGACTTTTATCCTTGGGCAAGTGTAACAAGACGTCCATAACCTCTGCCTCACAAATATCTCACTCCATAGTAGCTTGCATGTCCTACGGAAGCTGATTGCGGACCAGGTCATAAAAAACCGAACGGGCCTGATTAATTTGGGCTGAAGGTGGAGAAGTGGAACCGAGAAGGTCACGGAAATAATCCCTGCACATATGCACAATAGTTTCCGGATCCAGGATAAGGTGGCCTTCTGCATCCTCGAGTCTAGTCATATTCTCTCGAGCAGGAGAGGCGTGGAGAGCGCGAAAGAACTTATGGGTCTGACATGCACTATCTTGCAAAGTCTCCGTCAGATGTTGCAGTTTGGCCTGCTGATATGATTTCAACTGGAATTCTTTAATAAGATCAGCCACCCGCATGGCCAGTGCGAGCAGAAATGCATCATCCGGAGTGTCCACCAGCAGAGAACGAACCAAAGCCAGCAGGTCCTCTACTGCCTGGCGACGCCGCCGACAAAGAGAGGCATGATAGATCCCATACTGCCGAGCAACCCGCTGCACATTAGAAAGCAATCTTTCAAATGACGCAGTGCCCTGAGAGGAGAAGTCCAAGAAGAATCTGTCAATCAATTGCTGCATATAGCCCTGAAAGATTGCATGCTTCAAGTAAGACGAATTGAAACGCAAAGGGAGTCGCCCCAGAAATTGCTTGAAAGGTGCAATGGGTTGTGCAAGGAGCTCGAGCTGCAGCAGGAAATGGTCCGACAAGGCATATTGCTGCAACACTTTTATTTCGAGCAGCTCCGGAAGAAAATCATCATTCTGCATGATATATATACAGTCCAATCGCGACCATGTTGTTGCATACTGGGCAGAATGGAATGTAAACCCTGTAGAAGACGGGTGGAGCCAGGACCAAAGATCTTGCTTAAGAACAGCAAGAGCCAACTCATGCCACCGACGACTTTCCGGCGCATCCATTACCGAATGCTCCGAGGTGGATTGGGAAGAATCAACACACATATGGAAATCCCCCATGAAGAAGCCCCGTCTGCCAAGTGACAAGGAGGTCTGCAAAGTCTGCCAAAGCTCCCGACGAGATAACGAATCATTCGGAGCATAGAGGCCAAGTAACCATAAGATTTCCCCTTCGAATAAAATTTCAATCACCAAGAAGCGGCCATGAACATCATTTTTAATAAGAACCGGCTGATATTTGTCATGTACAATCATGAGCACACCCGAATAATGCATGGCCTGTGTCCCTGCATAAAACAAACGAAAGCCATGGCAATTCACAACTTTTCCGGCTTCACCGTGACTCTTGTGCTCAACAGCGCACAGGACATCCCACTGATTCTCATGCAATACAGTCCACATGGCATGTTGCTTGTGTCGAGAACAAATTCCTCGCACATTCCACGTGGCTATTTTCATGTGTATTCAAAACAAAATCAGGTACGAGGCACAGCTTGCCGCGATTTGACTTTGTCAGCGAGAATGTCCAGGACTCCCTCGTCCAAGAAATCTGCCAACACTGCAAAAGAGTTCTGCGGACCAGATTTGGAAGTAGACGGCATATCTGCTGGCTTGGGGTTGGAACGGGGATAACGACGGTCCCACGGGGTAATGACGTTGCCTCTAGTATCAAAAGCCAGCTTAGCAGGGGGACCCTTGGGACGATCCGAATACATTTTCCTGGCGGGCTGAGGACGGGGGGCAGAGGAAACCATAGCAGGAGCAGAGCGCTCGGAAGACAACATTTCTTTCCTGCGCATATATGTACGCATGGAATCTTGTGAGGTAGTAGGCACAATATTCTCCATGCCAGCAACAACCCTGTTGCCTTTTTATGCACGTACTTCAACCCAATCAGTGGCAAGGGAATCCAGACCCGAAACCTGTTGTTTACCTTTGGCCAGAACTTGGGGCTGGTGGATAGTATCCAGTGACGGAGCATCACACACCATATCTTCCATGGGCGGCGCAACATGGCCAACATCTGAAGCATGTTGCTGTTCCGGGCATTCGGCCATAAAATGCCCCAACTGTCCACAGGAAAAGCAATGGCCTGCAAAATTGCCCCATTTCAAACGAAAGTGTAACGGATGCATGCCAGAGCAATTGAGGCGTAACCAAGCAGGCCTTTTTCTTGCAGTGTCCCATAACATACACAAGCAGTTGTGATTCACAGCCCTGAGACTGGGAGGGACCAGCACAGTGCCCACGGCGGCCATAGCATCCTTCAATAGTGGCCAATAAACAGCCGGACAATTTTCCACTTCTACCCACACAGGGCATTCACGTTGCAGCAGACGCTGAAAGTCGGCCATTGGGCGCCATGGAACCACATGAACCAACCGGCGATCAAAAAACAAAGGCAGTTTAGACAGGAGAGCAGCACGGTGCGTCTCCGATTTCAACAAGACCTCAAAAAAACCTCGGGACCCAACAAAAATCTCTTCAACACATTCCCCTTGTAGCAGACTGTGCAGCCACTGGCAAATACGGGAAAGCAGCGGGATGCGACCAGTGAAAAAGAGTATCACAGCGCGATCATAAAACACCGAAAAGGAGCGTAGGACAGTTTTTGGGTCCACGGTGGCTTCCAGAACATCTTCAGGTGCAGAGTCAGAAAAGACTTCCTGATTATGTTGAACATAATCGCCAAGCAAAGTGTTGGCAAATTCCAGCAAATGCTCCCAGTCAACATCCTGAGAGTCCACAGAATCCGAAGCAACCTGAGCATAGGAACGATCCTGATGAACACCGGTCGCTTCCGAAGTATGCTTGGTACGTTTACCCGCATGCTGGATGTCGGGACCAGGGGGCATCTCTTCGTTGCACGGAACCATATCCTCAGGTTCCTCAGCATCAGAATCCGGGCCAAGTGCTGCCACCGTTTGGTCTATGAAATCCAGATCCAAACCAGCCATCGTGTATCACGATCTGAGCTCGAAGGAGGACTGACCCTCTCTCTCTCCCGCTCTCTCTCTCTCCAGGCGCGTCACCACAAGATGCTCTTTGCAGGCACCCACCGGCAGCAGACCTTACGTAGGGCAGACGGGACAACAGCGAGAGCGTACCGGGTGTCGGGATAGGTGTCGCAGGTCCAGGCGACCTGGTGTGCAGCAGGCGACGGCGCAGGTCCAGGCGTCCTAGTGTGCAGCAGGCGACGACGCAGGTCCAGGCGACCTGGTGGGCAGCAGGCGACAGCGCAGGTCCAGGCGTCAGCGGGGCGCAGGTCCAGGCGTCAACGGGGCGCCGGTAAAACGAACAGGCGACGGCTCTCTCTCCAGGCGGATGTCGCGCGCAGGAAACAGGACCGCTCTCTCTCTCTCCCTCTCTCTCTCTCTCTCTCTGTGTACAGAGCAGGGGGCACGCTATCCCGGACGCTGCCTCTCTGACGATGGTCAGGTTTAGGGTTTTACAGGAGCTGGGCGCCTCTGCACGAAAGGAGGAGCACACGCAGGCGGAGCCTCGAACAGCAGCACAGGCGAAGTTGACGGGGCGGCTGCAGACGTTTCAGCGGGACAGGCAGTAGACAAGGCGGAACGAAACAGGGCGATGCGCAGGGCTGAGACGTAAGAGACGTGGGGCTACGTGACTGAAGGGCGACGGCAGGGATCCCTGCGCCCAGGACAGACGACTGACGGGCGACGCTTACTCCGCCTGCACGCCTGTGGGAGCAGCCAACGGATGACGAAGTAGGGCAAGCGGCAGGTCGCGACCACGATGCGCCATCATCTCCTGCGTGTTTCCGTCAGAGCTCTCTTTTTTTTTTCGTAAAAGGTAATTGTATTAATTACGAAAAAAAGTACAAGATAACTTGATTACAAGATACATGACGTCAATCCAGGCCATCATGTGAAGAGGGGCTAAGTGCTACAAGTTACAAAGTTATGGCAAGGGGGCAGATGAAATTGCCATAAGCCAGGGACGGAAGTCCTCCCTAGAGAGCAAATCAGAATGCTGGAGAAGATCCAACTGCCAATACAAAAGGCCCTTAAGCCTCGCAATATGTCGCTGAACATTATAGGCGGAGTCAAAAAGAAAAGCATTCCTAATGGTCCAGTTATGCCAACAGCCCCAATATCGAAGAAAATGAAACATGAGTTTCATATGTGGCTATGCAGGAGTGGGGTATTTGGGCTGCCCGAAAACCCAATCAACGGGGCGCAGGGTGACTCCAACCGCTCCTTGCCAAATAGCCGACAAAAAGAACCAGACTTTTTTTGCGACCGGGCAAGAAATAAATCTGTGGCGGGCTGATTCCACCGCAGTGGTGCAAAAGAAACAGTTGCCATTGGAGATTCGTCGCTTGGAAAGAGCCGACGCAAGCGGAAGACCACCAATCATCACTCTCCAAAGAAATACTTTACATTTGAAGGGGGTCTTGTTCAACCAGCCCTCCATCACAGTTGCCCTCCACCAGGACCGAGATTTTCGTAAGCTCCATAAAGCATTGGCGTTGGTAACGAACCATTGTTGATCTTTGATCAGAATATGATAAACTTGATTAGCAGAAGCTTTGCTTAAAGGCAGCCGGCCTTGTAGGTCCCAATCCTGCCAGGGATGATCTGAAGCAAGGGCAGGAAAGGGTTGTCTGCTCTGGAGCATCCGCAAAAGCTGTTCCCATAAAGGCCTATATCCCCGCGGAATCCTGTAAAGCCTCCTGGCTGTACGAAAAGATATAAGCACATTGCGACTAGCAAGGGTGGCATCCGCGACCGAAGACAAGCCCAAAAGAGCCATCCGGTTGAATTGTGGTCTAAGCTCGTTTTTGCCTTCCCATGCAAGTAAACGCGAGACTGCCAATAATTCCAATTGAAAAGAATTCGTAGCCAAGCGATCCTCCACTGGATGCCACTGAGCCTTTAGAAGGACCCGTTTCCAGGAACATACCAAATGATTGAGCAGCGACGAAGAAGAACTGGAGAACCTCGAATCAGCATTAAGAACATGCCACCACGAAGTCCGGATTTGGGTATTGCCTTGTAGAAGCCCATGGCTCTCAAGGAAATAACGGGCTATATCGACCCATGGATGATGATCCGAGCACATGGCGCGGAAGAGAGACCAACGGAGTGCCTGCATGTGAGTTTGGGCATCTAAAATAGCTCCGCCACCCATGCGTTTAGGGGTGCAGGCATGCGACCAAGAAATCCAGGAAATACCTGCATGCAATGAGTCCTTCTTCCATAGCATGAAGCGAATAGACTGAGTAAGAGCATTGAGAGTCGTAGTAGTCCAGGGCAACAATGGCAAAAAATATGTCAGCATTGGCAACATAATTGTCTGGGCCACTTTGAGACGAATATGGAAGGGCCAGGCTTGCGATTTCCAATACATAAACTTAGCCACCATTTTCTGAGAAATCCACTGCAGAAGCTGCTTTGGTGGAACGTCGACACCCAAAGGGTACCCAAGGTGCCTGACAATGGAGCCACGAGGAACAACCAGACCCTGCCAGTCCAAGGACTGCAAATCCGACTCCGTGCAGCTGAGAATGGCTGATTTGAGCGCATTGATGCGAAGGCCGGAGGCTTGACCAAAGATGCCCCAAACATCCAATGCGCGCTTGAGGTTGTCCTTGTCCGCCCGCAAAATCATAAAAGTATCATCCGCCAGGGATTGGCTAATGAAGTGCTGTCCTGAAGGAAGCGACAGACCGGCCAACTGAGAAGAGGCTACCATATGGGATAACATGGAAAGAACTGGATGTGTCACGAGGGCAAAGAATAGCGGGCTCAAAGGGCATCCTTGTCTGACAGAGCGGGCAAGTACAAATGGCTCAGTAACACCTCCGTTCAGCATGACTCGTGAAGACGCCGCAGCGCTAATGGTGTAGATTAAACGAGACATCCGGGGACCAAAGCCCATAGCCGACATAAGTTCAGCGACGAAAGACCAATCCAGATAGTCAAAAGCCTTTTCCAGGTCCAATTGAATCAGTACTACCTCCTGGTTAGAATGCCTTGCATAATCAATAGCTAGTTGAGCATTCAATACATTGTGCAGAATATTTCGGCCCTTAATGAAACCATACTGTAGAGGATGCACAATGGCCGGGAGATGCTTATGAAGCCGATTTGCCATTATTTTGGAAAAGATTTTGTACATTGAACCCATCAAGGAAATGGGGCGCCACTGTGTCAACCTAGATGGCGAAGGAACTTTTGGAAGCAGTTTAATAAGGCCTTCTTTCCATGAGGACGGCATGATCCCGGTTTGCCACACCTGCTGAAACAAGGCCTGCAATGGTTTCGCCAGTTGGGTAGCAAAAGCTTCAAAGAACTCATTGGCGAGACCATCCCAACCCGGGCTTTTATCCTTGGGCAAATGTAACAAGACGTCCATAACCTCTGCCTCACAAATATCGGACTCCATAATAGCTTGCATGTCCTGCGGTAGCTGATTGCGGACCAGGTCATAAAAATCCGAACGGGCCTGAGTGATTTGATCTGAAGGTGGAGAAGTGGTGCCGAGAAGGTCACAGAAATAATTCCTGCACATCTGCACAATAGTCTACGGATCCATGATAAGGTGACCTGCTGCATCCTCGAGTGTGGTCATATTCTCCCTAGCAGGAGAGGCGTGAAGAGCTCGAAAGAACTTATGGGTTTGACATGCATTATCTTGCAACGTCTCTGTCAGATGTTGCAGTTTGGCCTGCTGATATGATTTCAATTGGAATTCTTTAATAAGATCCGCCACTCGCATGGCCAGTGCGAGCAGAAATGCATCATCCGGAGTGTCCACCAGCAGAGAACGAACCAAAGCCAGCATGTCCTCGGCTGCCTTGCGACGCTGCCGACAAAGAGAGGCATGGTGGATCCCATACTGCCGAGCAACCCGCTGCACATTAGAGAGCAATCGTTCAAATGACGCAGTGCCTTGAGAAGAGAAGTCGAAGAGAAATCTGTCAATCAATTGCTGCATATAGCCCTGAAAGATGGCATGCTTCAGGTAAGACGAATTGAAACGCAAAGGGAGTCTCTCCAGAAATAGCTTGAACGGGGCAATGGGTTGTGCAAGCAGCTCAAGCTGCAGAGGGAAATGGTCCGACAGGGCATATTGCTGCAATACTTTTATTTCGAGCAACTCAGGAAGAAAATCATCATTCTGCATGATATATATACGATCCAATCTCGACCATGTTGTTGCATACTGGGCAGAATGGAAAGTAAACCCTGTAGAGGACGGGTGTAGCCAGGACCAAAGATCTTGCTTGAGGACGTCAAGAGCCAACGCCTGCCACATACGACTTTCCGGCGTATCCATCACCGAATGCTCCGATGTGGACTGGGAGGAATCCACACACATATTGAAATCCCCCATGAAGAAGCCCCGTCTGCCAAGTGACAAGGAGGTCTGCAAAGTTTGCCAAAGCGCCCGACGAGATAAGGAATCATTCGGAGCATAGAGGCCAAGTAGCCATAAGATTTCCCCTTCGAATATAATTTCAATCACCAAAAAACGGCCATGAACATCATTTTTAATCAGAACAGGCTGATATTTGTCATGGACAATCATGAGCACACCCGAATAATGCATGGCCTGTGACCCAGCATAAAACAATCTAAAGCCATGGCAATCTACCACTTTTCCGGCTTCATCGTGACTCTTGTGCTCAACAGCGCACAGGACATCCCATTGATTTTCATGCAACACAGTCCACATAGCATGTTGCTTGTGTCGAGAACAAATTCCACGCACATTCCACGTGGCGATTTTCATGTATACTCAAAACAAAATCAGGTACGAGGCACTGCTTGCCTCGATTTGACTTTGTCAGCGAGAATATCCAGGACTCCCTCGTCCAAGAAATCTGCCAACACTGCAAAAGAGTTCTGCGGACCAGATTTGGAAGTAGACGGCATATCTGCTGGCTTTGGGATGGAACGGGGATAACGACGGTCCCACGGGGTAATGACATTACCTCTGGTATCAAATGCCAGCTTAGCTGAGGGACCCTTTGAACGATCCGAAGACATTTTCCTAGCGGGCTGATGAAGGGGGGCAGAGGAAACCATAGCAGGAGCCGAGCGCTCAGAAGACTGCATTTCCTTCCTTCGCATGTATGTACGCATGGAATCTTGTGATGTAGAAGGCACATTGTTCTCCATGGCCGCAACAACCCTGTTGCCTTTTTTTGCACGTACTTCCACCCAATTAGTGGCGCTAGAATCCAGACCCGCAACCTGTTGTTTACCTTTGGCCAAAGCTTGGGGCTGATGGGTAGCATCCAGCGATTGGGCATCACACACCATCTCCTCCATGGGCGGCACAGCATGGCCATCATGGGAAGTGTGTTGCTGTTCCGGGCACTCGGCCATAAAGTGCCCCAACTGTCCACAGGAGAAGCAGTGCCCTGCAAAATTGCCCCATTTCAAACGAAAGTGTAATGGGTGCATGCCAGGGCAATTGAGGCGTAACCAGGCAGGCCTTTTTCTTGCAGTGTCCCATAGCATACACAAGCGGTTGCGATTCACAGCCCGGAGACTGGGAGGGACCAGAATAGTGCCCACAACGGCCATAGCATCCTTCAATAGTGGCCAATAAACGGCCGGACAGTTTTCCACCTCGACCCAGACCGGGCATTCACGTTGCAGCAGACGCTGAAAATCTGCCATTGGACGCCATGGAACCACATGAACCAACCGGCGTTCAAAAAACAAAGGCAGTTTAGACAGGAGAGCAGCACGGTGCGTCTCTGATTTCAACAGGACCTCAAAAAAACCACGGGAGCCAACAAAAATCTCTTCAACACAGTCCCCTTGTAGCAGATGTTGCAACCACTGGCGAATACGGGAAAGCAACGGGATTCGACCAGTGAAGAAAAGTATCACAGCGCGATCATAAAATACCGAAAAGGAGCGTAGGACAGTTTTTGGGTCCACGGTGGCGTCCAGCACATCGTCAGGTGCAGAGTCAGAAAAGGCTTCCTGATTATGTTGAACATAATCGCCAAGCAAAGTGTTTGCAAATTCCAGCAAGTGTTCCCAGTCCACTTCCTGAGAGTCCACCGAATCCAAAGCAACCTGGGCATAGGACCGATCCTGAGAAACGCCTATCTCTTCGAAGCATGCTTGGTACGTTTACCCGCAGGCTGGATGTCGGGACCAGGGCACATCTCTTCGTTGCACGGAACCATATCCTCAGGTTCCTCCGCATCAGAATCCGGGCCCAGTGCTGCCACTGTTGGATCTATGAAGTCCAGATCCAAACCAGCCATCGTATATGATGATTTGATCTCGAAGGAGGACTGACCCTCTGTTTTGCCGGCTCTCTCGCTTTCCCTTTTTTCTGTACAGAGGCGCTGTCCAGGGATGTACTTAGCAAGGAGAGCTAATGAAAACTGAGGTTTACCTGTCTCCGTGCAGGGGCAGACAGGCGAAACACAGGTCGGGCGGTCTCCACAGCAGCACGGGACAGGCTGGGATGCCGGGCAGGGGTCCGTCAGCAGTGTCCGGGAACAGGGCGTCAGGAGGATGCTACCATGAATAGGGCGTCAGTGACAGGGCATCTGGGCGTGGACAGGGCGGCCGGAACAGAAGACGCTGGCGGCTCCAGGAGCAGGGCGACTGCTCCCGACGGCTCCAGGAGCAGGACGTCCGGAAGACGACACCAGGGATGCCGCCGGCAGCGCAGGGCGCAGACGCGACTGGCCAAAGTAGGCAGAGATGCAACCCGCGATGGTGGCGACGACACGCGAACGCCTGGCGAACAGGAACGACGACGAGCCTGAGGCGAACGCGGGGTGCCGACAGGTAGGGTTTCAGGCGGCGGCGGCGCAGGTAAACGCGACCGCAGGACGCGCCAGACCTAGCGATGGCAGGGCGGCACGGAGCGGGAGCAGCATCTCTCTCTCTTCTCTCTCTCTCTCTCCCCGTCAGAGCTCTCTCTCTCTCTCTCTTTTTTTTCGTAAATCTCTCTTTTTTTTTCTTTTTTTTTTCTTTTCGTAAATCTCTCTCTCTCTCTCTCTCTCTCTCTCTCTCTCTCTCTCTCTCTCTCTCTCTCTCTCTCTCTCTCTCTTTTCGTAATCTCTCTCTCTCTCTCTTTTTTTTTCGTAAAAGGTAATTGTATTAATTACGAAAAAAAGTACAAGATAACTTGATTACAAGAAACATGACGCCAATTCCAGGCCATCATGTGAAAAGGGGCTAATTGCTACGAGTTACAAAGTTATGGCAAGGGGGCAGATGAAATTGCCATAAGCCAGGTACGGAAGTCCTCCCTAGAGAGCAAATCAGAATGTCGGAGAAGATCCAACTGCCAATACAAAAGGCCCTTAAGCCTTGCAATATGTCGCTGAACATTATAGGCGGAGTCAAAGAGAAAAGCATTCCTAATGGTCCAGTTATGCCAACAGCCCCAATATCGGAGAAAATGATACATGAGTTTCATATGTGGCTGTGCAGGAGTGGGGTATTTGGGCTGTCCGAAAACCCAATCAAATGGGCGCAGGGTGAATCCAACCGCTCCTTGCCAAATAGCCGACAAAAAGGACCAGACTTTTTTTGCGACGGGGCAAGAAATAAATCTGTGGCGGGCTGATTCCACAGCAGTGGTGCAAAAGAAGCAGTTGCCATTGGAGATTCGTCGCTTGGAAAGAGCCGACGCAAGCGGAAGACCACCAATCATCACTCTCCAAAGAAGACTTTACATTTGAAGGGGGTCTTGTTCAACCAGCCTTCCATCACAGTTGCCCTCCACCAAGACCGGGGCTTTCGCAAACCCCATAAAGCATTGGCTTTGTTAACTAACCATTGTTGATCTTTGATCAGAATATGATAAACTTGATTAGCAGAAGCTTTGCTTAAAGTCAGCCGGCCTTGTAGGTCCCAATCCTGCCAGGGATGATCTGAAGCAAGGTCAGGAAAGGGTTGTCTGCTCTGGAGCATCCGCAAAAGCTGTTCCCATAACGGCCTATATCCCCGCGGGATCCTGTAAAGCCTCCTAGCTGTACGAAAAGATATAAGTACATTGCGACTAGCAAGGGTGGCATCCGCAACCGAAGACAAGCCCAAACGAGCCATCCGGTTGAATTGTGGTCTAAGCTCATTTTTGCCTTCCCATACAAGTAAACGCGAGACTGCCAATAATTCCAATTGAAAAGAATTCATAGCCACGCGATCCTCCGCTGGATGCCATTGAGCCTTTATAAGGACCCGTTTCCAGGAACATACCAAATGATTAAGCAGCGACGAAGAAGAACTGGAGAACCTCGAATCAGCATTAAGAACATGCCACCAAGAAGTCTGGATTTGGGTATTGCCATGTAGAAGCCCATGGCTCTCAAGAAAATAACGGGCTATATCGACCCATGGATGATGATCCAAACACATGGCGCGGAAGAGAGACCAGCGAAGTGCCTGCATGTGAGTTTGGGCGTCTAAGATAGCTCCGCCACCCATGCGTTTGGGGGTGCAGGCATGCGACCAAGAAATCCAGGAAATACCTGCATGCAATGAGTCCTTCTTCCATAGCATGAAGCGAATAGACTGAGTAAGCGCATTGAGAGTCATAGTAGTCCAGGGCAATAGTGGCAGAAAATATGTCAACATTGGCAACATAATTGTCTGGGCCACTTTGAGACGAATATGGAAGGGCCAGGCTTGAGATTTCCAATACATAAACTTAGCCTCCATTTTCTGAGAGATCCACTGCAGAAGCTGCTTTGGTGGAACGTCAACACCCAAAGGGTACCCAAGGTGCCTGACAATGGAGCCACGAGGAATAACCCGACCCTGCCAGTCCAAGGACTGCAAATCCGACTCCGTGCAGCTAAGAATGGCTGATTTGAGCGCATTGATGCGAAGGCCGGAGGCTTGACCAAAGATGCCCCAAACATCCAATGCGCGCTTGAGGTTGTCCTTGTCCGCACGCAAAATCATAAAAGTATCATCCGCCAGGGATTGGCTAATGAAGTGCTGTCCTGAAGGAAGCGACAGACCGGCCAACTGAGAAGAGGCTACCATATGGGATAACATGGAAAGAACTGGATGTGTCGCGAGGGCAAAGAATAGCGGGCTCAAAGGGCATCCTTGTCTGACAGAACGGGCAAGTACAAATGGCTCGGTAACACCTCCGTTCAGCATGACTCGCGAAGACGCTGCCGCGCTAATGGTGTAGATAAGACGAGACATCCGGGGACCAAAGCCCATAGCCGACATAAGTTCAGCAACGAAAGACCAATCCAGATAGTCAAAAGCCTTTTCCAGGTCCAGTTGAATCAGTACTACCTCCTGGTTCGAATGCCGTGCATAATCAATAGCTAGTTGAGCATTCAATACATTGTGCAGAATATTTCGGCCCTTAATGAAACCATACTGTAAAGGATGCACAATGGCCGGGAGATGCTTGTGAAGTCGATTCGCCATTATTTTGGAAAAGATTTTGTACATTGAGCCCATCAAGGAAATGGGCCGCCACTGTGTCAACCTAGATGGCGAGGGGACTTTTGGAAGTAGTTTAATAAGGCCTTCTTTCCATGAGGCAGGCATGATCCCGGTTTGCCACACCTGCTGAAACAAAGCCTGCAATGGTTTCGCCAGTTGGGTAGCAAAAGCTTCAAAGAACTCATTGGTGAGGCCATCCCAACCCGGGCTTTTATCCTTGGGCAAATGTAACAAGACATCCATACCTCTGCCTCACAAATATCGGACTCCATAATAGCTTGCACGTCCTGCGGTAGCTGATTGCGGACCAGGTCATAAAAACCCGAACGGGCCTGGGCGATTTGATCTGAAGGTGGCGAAGTGGTGCCGAGAAGGTCACGGAAATAATTCCTGCACATATGCACAATAGTCTGCGGGTCCATGATAAGGTGACCTTCTGCATCCTCGAGTCTGGTCATATTCTCCCTAGCAGGAGAGGCGTGAAGAGCTCGGAAGAACTTATGGGTTTGACATGCATTATCGTGCAACGTATCTGTCAGATGTCGCAGTTTGGCCTGCTGATATGATTGCAATTGAAATTCTTTAAGAAGATCCGCCACCCGCATGGCCAGCGCTAGCAGAAACGCATCATCCGGAGAGTCCACCAGCAGGGAACGAACCAAAGCCAGCATGTCCTCGGCTGCCTTGCGACGCTGCCGACAAAGAGAGGCATGGTGGATCCCATACTGCCGAGCAACCCGCTGCACATTAGAAAGCAATCGTTTAAATGCCGCAGTGCCCTGAGAAGCGAAGTCGAAGAGAAATCTGTCAATCAATTGCTGCATATAGCCCTGAAAGATTGCATGCTTCAGGTAAGACGAATTGAAACGCAAAGGGGGTCTCCCCAGAAATTGCTTGAACGGGGCAATGGGTTGTGCAAGCAGCTCCAGCTGCAGCGGGAAATGGTCGGACAAGGCATATTGCTGCAACACCTTGATTTCGAGCATCTCAGGAAGAAAATCATCATTCTGCATGATATATATACGATCCAATCTCGACCATGTTGTTGCATACTGGGCAGAATGGAAAGTAAACCCTGTAGCAGACGGGTGTAGCCAGGACCAAAGGTCTTGCTTAAGAACGTGAAGAGCCAACGCCTGCCACATACGACTTTCCGGCGTATCCATCACCGAATGTTGCGACGTGGACTGGGAAGAATCCACACACATATTGAAATCCCCCATGAAGAAGCCCCGTCTGCCAAGTGACAAGGAGGTCTGCAAAGTCTGCCAAAGCGCCCGACGAGAGACGGAATCATTCGGAGCATAGAGGCCAAGTAGCCATAAGATTTCCCCTTCGAATATAATTTCAATCACCAAAAAACGGCCATGAACATCATTTTTAATTAGAACAGGCTGATATTTGTCATGGACAATCATGAGCACGCCCGAATAATGCATGGGCTGTGACCCAGCATAAAACAATCTAAAACCATGGCAATCTACCACTTTTCCGGCTTCATCGTGACTCTTGTGCTCAACAGCGCACAGGACATCCCACTGATTTTCATGCAATACAGTCCACATAGCATGTTGCTTGTGCCGAGAACAAATTCCCCGCACATTCCACGTGGCGATTTTCATGTATACTCAAAACAAAATCAGGTACGAGGCACTGCTTGCCTCGCTTTGACCTTGTCAGCGAGAATGTCCAGAACTCCCTCGTCCAAGAAGTCCGCCAACACTGCAAAAGAGTTCTACGGACCAGATTTGGAAGTAGACGGCATATCTGCTGGCTTTGAGATGGAACGGGGATAGCGACGGTCCCAGGGGGTAATGACATTACCTCTGGTATCAAATGCCAGCTTAGCAGAGGGCCCCTTTGAACGATCCGAATACATTTTCCTGGCGGGCTGATGAAGGGGGGCAGAGGAAATCATAGCAGGGGCCGAGCGCTCAGAAGACTGCATTTCCTTCCTGCGCATGTATGTACGCATGGAATCTTGTGATGTAGTAGACGCATTGTTCTCCATGGCCGCAGCAACCCTGTTGCCTTTTTTTGCACGTACTTCCACCCAATTAGTGGCGCTGGAATCCAGACCCGCAACTTGTTGTTTACCTTTGGCCAAAGCTTGGGGCTGATGGGTAGCATTCAGCGATGGGGCATCACACACCATATCTTCCATGGGCGGCACAGCATGGCCATCCTGGGAAGTGTGTTGCTGTTCCGGGCATTCGGCCATAAAGTGCCCCAACTGTCCACAGGAGAAGCAGTGCCCTGCAAAATTGCCCCATTTCAAGCGAAAGTGTAATGGGTGCATGCCAGAGCAATTGAGGCGTAACCAAGCAGGCCTTTTTCGTGCAGTGTCCCAGAGCATACACAAGCGGTTGCGATTGACAGCCCGGAGACTGGGAGGGACCAGAACAGTGCCCACAGCGGCCATAGCATCCTTCAATAATGGCCAATAAACAGCCGGACAGTTTTCCACCTCGACCCAGACCGGGCATTCACGTTGCAGCAGATGCTGGAAATCTGCCATTGGACGCCATGGAACCACATGAACCAACCGGCGATCAAAAAACAAAGGCAGTTTAGACAGAAGAGCAGCACGGTGCGTTTCTGATTTCAGCAGGACCTCAAAAAAACCCCGGGAGCCAACAAAAATCTCTTCAACACATTCCCCTTGTAACAGATGTTGCAACCACTGGCGGATACGGGAAATCAACGGGATTCGCCCAGTGAAGAAGAGTATGACAGCGCGATCATAGAAGACCGAAAAGGAGCGTAAGACAGTTTTTGGGTCCACTGTGGCATCCAGCACATCATCAGGTGCAGAGTCAGCGAAGGCTTCCTGATTATGTTGAACATAATCGCCAAGCAAGGTGTTTGCAAATTCCAGCAAATGTTCCCAGTCCACTTCCTGAGAGTCCACCGAATCCGAGGCAACCTGAGCATAGGACCGATTCTGAGGAATTCTCTCTCTCTCTCTCTCTCTCTCTCTCTCTCTCTCTCTCTCTCTCTCACTCATAAATTTGAACTAATGAATTGAAATATTTACAAGTCACCTATTGGCCAACCAAGCTGACTCAAAGGCCATTAGAAAACAACACATGGAGCCAAAAGACTACAAAAAACACAAGGCTACAAGAATGGAAGAGGGGGATCAAGAAGGAAGCGTAATAGCAGTGGTGTAGATCATATTCATCCATGCAACAGCCACCTCTTTGAGAATCACACCAGCTACTAAAACCATGGAGCTAATTTGCCATAATTATAATCCTCAAAAAGAGGCCACATGACCAGGGATACCTCAAGCCAAATCAAAAACAAATACATTATGTGTCCGCCAGATGTGTCAAAGACCAATCCAATGCAAAATGAAAAAGATAAAGATGCTCCTGTTGTAAAGTGGCCGTCCACAGGTGACCTTAGCAAAGCTCTAGAACTCCATCGTCCACTCCCTCCGCGGACGATGGGACCAGGTGCAAGGCGAGTCTCGAGCTCGTCAGGAGCTCCGTTTTCATTTCATGTGCACTTGGGGCAGCCAGGACATGTTTTTTGTGATGCAGGCAGGCAGCCCCAAATGGCGATACACCCCCCCTCCATAGCTTCTTGCCCCATCCCCCCTAGACTGCCTTGAGAGGCTTGTACACTTGATATATCTGTGACTCTGCATCAGCTCTAGTCTGTTGAGCATGAGCACTTCCTTGTATTCGGGGTTTTTTTCTGAAGTAATGTAACTCGCCACACTTTATTTGCAACCAAAAAAAAAAAAAAAATCCTAATGAAGGAATGATGACTGCAATGAAGAACATACAGCAAACATAACCCCAGATCTACAAGGAGTATGACCACTGAAGAAAACAATACAACTCTTATATACATAGACAACAGCAAACATTGAGTGTTTTTTGTGTTTCGCTGCAAAGAATACATCACAATTACCAACAAAAGTAATTCAACACATCCTATATTATTTACTACTAGACAAGACACCCTTTACATTTCATAATGCTAGCTTCATAATATGCAGGCGAGTTAAGACTATTACTGTAGTGCTTTTCCCTTTTGCATCTGCTGACTTGCCTGCCTAGAACCTCCATCTCACTTTGAATGACATCCACAAGATTGGTGCTCTACAAACCAACAATTGTTGTCCGAGAATGATTCTACTACTGTTGATTACAAAGAGCATCCCTTGAAGCAAGCAATCTTCCTCAAGTGTCTGGCTGCAAAGCAAAATCTTGAGAATTTTTATTGCCACGCCCACCAACAGCGTATGAGATGCTTGATGCTTAGAATAAAATCCTTTGCCTCATCATTAAAAACTTTGAGTATATTGATATGGGGTGGATGCAATGGACTCAAATAGGATTCTTGATGTCCATGGAACTTCACCACAGACACCCAAGGAGCTTCCATTGGAGCTTGTTCCTGAGAGGCAAGACAAGGCTCACCCTCAGGTCTAACACTATGCAAATCTATTTACCTATTTTTCCCAAGAGGCCCAACTGGAGACACATACTATTGCTGAGACAAAACCTAAGGCTCATGCACTTGCATAGGCACCACTACCTCACAATCCACTTGATGTTGCAGCACCTCAAGATCACGGTTGCATTCTCAGATAAAGTGACCCGACTCACCACACCTAAACCAGTGCCCAGCAAATGTTCCTCATTTCAACTCATAAACCAAGGCTTGCAAGTTACCAAGAGCCCCAAAAAATATTTTGGTGGAACGAGGTTAACCTGTATCCCACAGCAAGCAAGATCTATTTCTATTTTGAAATGCCATGCGAGGCTCCACCAAAACCTGTCCCAACAAGCACACGACTAGAGGAAGAGCCGCCATAGATGTGAAGAGAAGTTCACCACTTCCCCCAAAATACGACAAGCCTACCTAAGAACATCTTGGAATTCCTGCATGAGCCAGCACGAAACAACATGAACCACTTGTCCATTCAAAAACAAAGAAATGTGTCACATGATCTGAGCATGAGCATCCAAGGTGCAAAAGAGGACCTCGAAGCACACCTTGGGCCCATCATGACTCCTCACAAGAGCAGCCTGCACCTGTTCATTATCGACATCCTTATGCAAAGCATGACACAGATGTAGTGCCTCTATCCACGCCTGGATATGGGCAATGAGGGGAGTCTGACCTATGAAATAGAAGATGGCAGCCCTCTTATGAAAGGTTGCAATTTGCTGCAACACAATGTTGATCCCCAAAACTGCTACTGCATGTTCTCATTCAACTAAACTCGTTGCTTTCCCTTCATTTGCATGAACATATTCACTCATCAAACTATTAGCTTGAACAAGAATATATTGAAATGTGTCATACCCCTCCCATTGAGGTGAACAAGAGCCCAGATCAGGGATCTCTGGAATGCCTGAGAACAAAGGATTGACCAGTAGTTTGCAGCACTTGCCTACTTCATCTCCTCCTCCATCATAAAAGTCCTCAGCCCGGTATTTCCACATCCAAATCCACAATTTCATACCATCACCAATGCATTGGTCGAGGAACTCCATATCAATACTACAAGAAGAATGTATCGCATGTAGACTACAAGAGCCAACTTGAAACCCTCTGTGAAGCAGAAAATCAACTGTACATGCTGCCATGTACAGTGAACAGAAAATAGGCCACAGAACCCACTCAAAAGAGGCTGCTTCAAATCATCCTTAAATTATAACTCAGATGGCAATTCTAACACCAACAGCTCCAAAAGGGAGATAAAACCCTAGTGCAAGTGACGAGCCCTCCTCTCATGCCACCACCTCTCATTGAGGCAGAAAAGATAACTGTTGTTCCTGTCATGTCATAAATGTGTGTCACATGATCACATTCAGCTGTGCGTGAAGGCCATGAGATCAGTATATACACAAAGTCCAGTACATGTTCCTTTCGCAATTCAATGATAGAAAGTGAGCCTTTCAACTGTATCTTATCTTCAGCACAAAAGGAACTACTTAAGAAGCTAAATTAATCAGATATCAAATCATACTTCTGTAAGTCTCTTCTCAGTCTCTGCATCTGCCATTCCATTTGGGAAATGTTTACCTCCATTGGCAAGCTCATCTGTAGGGTTTGATTCTTCCTGCAAGATAAGAAGTAGCCATGATAAGTAACATAATGTAGAATGCAGCCACACCACTGTATGCTGCAAAGTTATGACATGATAATCACGAATCTTGAACAACCAGACAGAGTAATAATCACAAATTCAGTTTAACAATGTTTGCATACCTCTACCATCAAGTAGTTACTGACTACTGGTGGATCAGGAAGAGTCGATACATCCGTATCAAAATCCACCTCTGTCAGCTTCTTAGAAAGGCCTTCATCAAAATCCCTAAAGTCAAGAAAAAAACTTGATCAAAAAAGGTGATGTATACCAAGAACTGAAGCACATACACACTTAAAAGTGCTCGCATCTACAAAAGAGCTGAAAAGCAGAACCTCATATATAGTTGAGATGTAATATCTTCCATTGCATTACTGATAATTATGGCTTCTATTTTCAGTTTGACTATATATATATATCAGGCCTATGCATGATTTTGGGATTTGGTATGTGTGTCTGATTTAGATTGCAGGGCAAAAAGGAGAAAGAGTTATATGTGTCTGATTTAGATAGCAGGGTAAAAAAGCATAAAGTTATTCTTATTCTCTCAGGTTACTGCTGTTTAAGTAAATTCTATATGTTTTGTAACATCAGAGTTGCTTGTGTGTTCCTCCTCCAGTGACAATGTACAAGGGATGACATTGAGCAATATCTCTTCCTCAATCATTTGTTTCTTGAAATGTGTAGCTGTGCAGTCCTCATACAGGATGCTGTAAATTATTGTGCTTAAAGATGTGTGATCAGGACACTAAGTCCTTGGTGTTGGCAGCACAAGTACTGTCCAGAGTAAGTTAGCTTTTCTATTACAACCGTGTTAGCTTTTCTATTACAACACCCCAGTCTTAACATTTTGCGAGGAGAATTTTATAGAAGTCTCAACTTCCTTTGAAGATTGACAGAAGAGATGGCGAACCAATCCTTTCACACTGGAGCTCCTTCAAACATTTCTGCAATCAACTGGCAGAGTTAATTGATGCCAACTACAAAGAAGATTGGCTCCTACAAGCAGTGCCTTGAAGCATGTCATGTCACCCTAGGAAGCCCATGTCTTTGCCCTCACATACAAGACAAAATGTTAAGATGGACATGGTCAAACACACACAATCAACACCAAGCCTCTTTTCAGTCTTAAAGAAGCCTATTGAGCCCTCCATCTTGCCCATCACTCTGCTAGTGTTGCCTCTTTAAATTCGTTCTTCAAGTCCACCCACCTATACTAATTGTAAGAAAGATGATCTGACTTTAGTACAAATAAAAGCACAAAGGTGCTACTCTACACCCATCTTGCCTATGTACAATAACATTCAAACAATGGCCCCTAGTCTCAGAGCACTAGACCTACTGCAATGTGGAGTGTATGAGGCTCTTATGACAGTATGCACGGTGACCTTGCTTATACATCAACAATCTCCTGAACCACTTCCCACCCTTCCCCCCTCCAGACCACTGAATTGAGCTCATCCTAGTTACAAGGTGGAAAGTACCACCATATGAGGCTCCATATGTAGCCTCCACAGTAGTCTGTGGCCATCTCATTAGACTCCAAGTCCTGTAGAAAAGTTTTGCAATGGAGAAAGTGTGCCTGCATGTCTGTATAAGTCAGCTAACAGCTCCAAAGCTGACCTTTGAAGATCTCCAAAGTGCCATGCATGAAGACACCCAGCATGCTGAAACAAAAGAAAGCTCAAAATATGACCAATGAATAAGATGAAACTAGAATAACCTTGGGTACTCCCCTCAAAAATTCTTGGGGCCAAACTCTCTAGCAAAGCTTAGCTAATGGTCAGGATCCCAATATGTAGAAGTTGTTGGGCAAGTAAAATTAAAGGGCTTGATTAAGAAAAAATTATCATGCATTTCATCCTAATTTAACTCCAAAAAAACAGCCCCAAAAAGAATTACTTATGGAAAAAGGCATCTTGCTGTGACTATATAACCAATGCCCAAAAATCTCCCATAAAAGGCCATGTTGTGGGCATCCCCCATAGTTGTTTTCATACGTAGTACAGACGGGCCTGTACCATACAGTACATATCCATACAATTCTGTATGACAAAACTCACCCTTCTCTGCTGCCATGTCTAGGCAATCTCTCTCTCTCTCTCTCTTTTTTTTTCCTAAAAGGTCTCTCTCTCTCTCTCTCTCTCTCTCTCTCTCTCTCTCTCTCTCTCTTTTTCGTAAAAGGTAATTGTATTAATTACGAAAAAAATACAAGATTACTTGATTACAAGATACATGATGACACAAAGCCATCATGTGAAGAGGTTCTCTCTTTCTTTCTCTCTCTCTTTTTTCTGATTACAAGAGACACGAGGGCCCTAGGCCAACGTGTGGGGAATCCCCGTACTAATGCACTAAAAAGGTTACACCAATCATGGCAACGACCCAGAGGCAATTGCCATATGCCACGGATGCAAATCCTCCCGAGGGAGCAAGTCGGAGTGTCGGATGAGATCTAGCTGCCAATGCAAGAGCCCTTTAAGCCTGGCAATATGTCGCGGTACATTAGAGGCCGAATCAAAGAGAAAAGCATTGAGCGTGGTCCAAATGTGCCAGCATCCCCAATATCTGAAAAAGTGAAATAAGATCTTCACATGCAACTGTGGCGGTGTGGGATACTTCGGGCGCACAAAAACCCAGTCGAAAGGAGTTAGCGAGGACCCCACCACCGCGCGCCAAATGTGCGGCAAGAGTGACCAGATATTCTTGGCGAGCGGGCAAGAGAGAAAACGATGTCGGGCCGATTCCGCCGGTGTGGTACAGAAGAAACAATTGCCATTCGAGATGCGACGCTTGGCAAGGGCCGAGGCAAGAGGAAGACCACCAATCATCACCCGCCAAAGAAAGACCTTGCATTTGAAAGGTGTCTTATTTAGCCAGCCCTCCATCAGCGTTTTCTGCCACCATGACAGCGATTTCCCCAGTCCCCAAACAGTATTAGCTTTCTCACCCAGCCATTGGTGATCTTGAATGAGAAGATGATACACCTGATTAGTAGAGGCCTTTTCCAGACCCAGCCGGCCTGCAAGGTCCCAGTCCTGCCAAGGGCGATCCACAGCCAGGGCAGGAAAGGGTTGCCTACCCTGAAGCTCCGACGAAAGCTGTTCCCATAAATCACGGTATCCACGCGGGATCTTGAAGAGTCGCCTAGCAGTCCGAAACGATACGAGGACATTGCGAGTGGCAAGGGTAGCATCCGCAACCGACGTCACACCTAAACGGGCCATGCGATAAAATCTTGGTCTGAGCTGATGTTTATCTTCCCATGAAAGCAGTCTCGATACTGCCAACAATTCCAGCTGAAAGGAGTTAGTCTGCAAGCGGTCCCCTACTGGGTGCCAACGGGCCTTTTGGAGCACCACTTTCCAAGAGCCGACCAAGTGCAGTAACAAAGAGGAAGAGGGACTGGAAAAAAGAGAGTCAGCATTAAGGACATGCCACCAGGAGGCCAGAAGCCGTGTGTTACCATGGCGGAGCCCGCTGTCCTCAAGAAAATAACGGGCTATAATGGTCCACGGGTGATGATCCACACACATGGCACGAAAAAGGGACCAACGGAGAGCTAACATATGAGTGTGTGCATCCAAAATAGCTCCACCACCCATACGCTTAGGGGTACATGCATGTGACCATGAAATCCACGAAATGCCTGCCTGCAGTGAATCCTTCTTCCAAAGCATGAAACGGATGGGATGAGTGAGAGGCTTCAAAGTAGTAGGCGTCCATGGCAACAAAGGCAGGAAATACGTTACCATTGGTAGCATGATTGTCTGGGCCACTTTGAGGCGGACATGGAATGGCCACGCTTGCGACTTCCAATACATAAACTTCGCCGCCAGTTTTTGTGAAATCCACTCCAGCAGGTCTTTTGGCCGTACATCCACCCCCAATGGGTATCCAAGATGCCTGACAATGGAGCCACGGGAAACCACCTGGCCTTGCCACCCTAAGGACTGTAAATCAAGCTCCGTACAACTGAGAATGGCTGACTTAAAGGCATTGATGCGAAGCCCAGAGGCCTGACCAAAGAGTGTCCAAACATCTAATGCCCTTCGAATGTTGTCCCTGTCCGCCTGCAAAATCATAAAGGTGTCATCAGCCAAAGATTGGCTAACGAAGTGCTGACCCAACGGAAGAGACAGCCCGGCCAGCTGAGCAGAGGCTGCCATGGAGGATAACATTGAAAGGACCGGGTGAGTCGCCAGGGCAAAGAAGAGAGGGCTCAAAGGACAACCCTGTCTGACCGAGCGTGCAAGGACAAATGGCTCTGTAACCCCACCATTAAGCATAACTCTGGAGGAAGCCGCAGCACTAATGGTGTAGATCAATCGGGACATCCGAGTACCAAAGCCCATAGCAGACATGAGATCTGCAATGAAAGACCAGTCCACATAATCAAATGCCTTTTCCAAGTCCACTTGAATCAATACCACTTCCTAACGGGAGTGCCGCGCATAGTCAATAGCCATTTGCACATTTAAGATATTATGCAGAATGTTGCGGCCCTTAATGAAACCATATTGGAGAGGATGCACAATAGCTGGAAGGTGCTTGTGAAGCCGATTCGCCAGCACTTTGGAGTAGATTTTATACATGGAGCCCATCAAAGAGATTGGTCGCCAGTGTTGCAGCTTTGACGGCGAAGGGACCTTTGGACTTAGTTTGATAAGGCCTTCTTTCCATGAGGAGGGCATGACCCCTGTTTCCCAAACCTGCTGAAACATGACCACCAATGGCTTCACCAACTGCGTGGCCGAGGTCTGAAAGAATTCATTAGTGAGACCATCCCAGCCAGGACTTTTATCCTTCGGCAGGTGCAACAAAACATCCATAACCTCTTCCTCGCAAATATCCGCCTCCAAAGTGGCTTGCATATCAACTGGAACCTGCTGGCGGACCAGATGATAGAAGACCGAGCGGGCATGCGTAACCTGGCTAGAAGGCGAGGAAGAAGAACCAAGAAGTTCCATAAAATAGTTTCTGCACATAGTGACAATGGTCTACGGATCAGTGACCATGCGACCTTCCGAATCCTGGAGTCTGGTCATATTTTCGCGAGCCGGAGACGCATGCAAGGCGCGAAAGAACTTATGAGACTGGCAGGCACTATCTTGCAATGTGTCAGTCAAGTTGTGCAGCTTGGCCTGTTGATAAGATTTCAACTGAAACACTTGAATAAGATGGGCCAACCGCCTCTCCAGTGACAGCAGAAAATCATCATCTGGGGAATCCAGAAGCAAGGAACGGACCAAAGCCAGTAAGTCTTCTGCTGCATGTCGACGTCGGCGGCAAAGCGAGACATGATGGATCCCATACTGTCGAGCAACCCGCTGCACATTAGAGAGCAGCCGTGCAAATGAAGGCAAGCCCTCAGAGGCGAAGTCCAATAAGAACCTCTCAATCAACTGCTGCATATAGCCCTGGAAAATTGAATGCTTCAAATAAGAGGAGTTGAAACGTAAAGGGAGCCTATCCAGCAATTGCACAAAAGGTGCAATAGATTGTGCCCGCATCTCAAGCTGGAGGGGGAAATGGTCCGACAACGCATATTGCTGCAAGACCTTCATTTCCAGCATCTCGGGAAGAAAATCATCCCCCTGCATGATATACATTCTGTCCAGTCGCGACCAGGTAGTTGCATATTGTGCGGAATGAAAAGTAAACCCTGAAAAAGAAGGGTGAAGCCACGACCAAAGATCTTGCTTGAGTACGTGCAAAGCAAAGGAACTCCACACCCGGCTTTCCGGCGTATCCATTACCGAATGCCCTGAAGTGGACTGAGAAGAGTCAACACACATATTGAAATCTCCCATCAAAAACCCCCTTCGGCCGAGTGACATGGAGCCCTGCAAAGTGGACCAAAGATCCCGTCGGGATGCGGGATCATTCGGAGCATAGAGGCCCAACAGCCATAAAATCTCTCCTTCAAATAAGACTTCGATCACCAGAAAGCGGCCCTACACATCATTTTTAACAGGGACAGGCTGATATTTCTCATGGACAATCATCAGCACGCCCGAATAGTGCGTAGCATGGGTCCCTGCATAAAACAGACGGAATCCATGACAATCCATCACTTTTCCTGCTTCACCATGACTTTTGTGCTCAACTGCACACAATACATCCCACTGGTTCTCATGCAAGACGGTCCACATGGCATGTTGCTTATGGCGAGAGCAAATGCCTCGCACATTCCACGTTGCTATCTTCATGTATCCTCAAAGAAGGAAGTCAAGAACGAGGCGCCTGCTGCCTCGATTTCACCTTTTCCGCGAGAGCATCCAGGACATCCTCATCCAGAAAATCAGCCAATACTGCAAAAGAATTCTGGCGACCTGCTTTAGAGGTAGAAGGGAAATCCACTGCCTTGGGAGAGGGGCGGGGATAACGCCGATCCCAGGGTGTAATAACATTACCTTTGGCATCAAACGCCAGCTTGGCAGGTGGGCCTTTGGGGCCGTCGGTATAGGCTCTCCTTGGAGACTGATTACGGGGGGCAGACGGGGCCGTAGGACGCGCAGCCTGCTGTGAAGTGGCCATTTCTTTCCGGCGCGTATACGTGCGCACGGAATCCTGGGAAGCAGTAGGCCCAGGATCCGCCAGGCCTGCATCCAACTTTTTACCTTTTTTGGGACGTGCCTCAATCCAGTCAGTGCGACGGGAATCCACACTCAGGACCTGTTGTTTGCCTTTATCCATGACATGAGGAGACTGAAGGGCTTCCTGGGGCGTGGCATCAAGCACCATGTCATCCTTGGGCAGCACAACCTGCGCATCCTCCGAAGACGATTGCTTTTCAGGGCATTCGGCCATGAAATGCCCCAATTTACCACATGAAAAGCAGTGTCCCGCAAAGTTGCCCCATTTTAAGCGAAAATACAAAGGATGCATGCCCGAACAATTGAGGCGAAGCCACGCAGGCCTTTTCCTGGCCGTGTCCCATAGCATGCATAAACGGTTGCGGTTCATCGCCCTGAGGCTTGGGAGAACCAGCACTGTTCCCACAACCGCCATCGCATCCTTCAACATGGGCCAATAGACCGCCGGACAATTTTCCACCTCCACCCACACCGGGCATTCGCGTTGAAGCAGACGCTGGAAGTCGGCCATGGGGCGCCATGGCACAACATGGACCAAGCGGCGATCAAAGAATAGTGGCAACTTGGACAGGAGCTCAGCGCGATGCGTTTCCGATTTCACCAGCACCTCATAAAAGCCGCGAGGTCCAAGGAAGATCTCCTCAACAGACTCCCCTTGCAATAGATGGTGCAACCACTGGTGAATATGCGAAAGCACTGGGATCCTGCCAGTGAAGAAAAGTATAACTGCACGGTCATAAAACACCGAGAAGGATCGCAAGACTGATTTGGGGTCCACCGTGGCTTCTAGCACATCATCCGTTCCCGCAACAGAAAAAGATTCGGTATTATGCTGGACATAATCGCCGAGCAGAGTATTGGCGAAGTCCAGCGAATGCTCCCAGTCAATTTCCTGCGAATCCACAGGATCAGAGGCCACTTGCGCATAGGAGCGTTCCGGAGGACTCATTGGCTCATCAGAAGTATGCTTGGAGTGCCGGCAGGCGGCAGTTCAGAACTCGACGGCAACTCCTCCGTGCATGGCACCATATCTTCCGGCTCCTCTGCATCGAAATCAGGGCCAAGGGCTGCCACCGTCCGGTCAAGAAAATCCATATCCAGGCCAGCCATACTGCTGTCTTCACACTCGTCCTGGCAGAGGGCGACCTAGGATAGGTGAGGTCGATCCTACGCAGGGTCGGATTGCAGGTCCCCAGCTTCACGCAGGATCCAGTCAAGCCTGCGCTGCCCTGGGGGAAGGGGCCAGGCGGCACGCAGGGCAGGACGGCGAAGAAATCACAGGGCAGGGCGGCGCAGCACACAGGCAGGTCAAAGACGTCACGCAGGGGGTGAGGAAGGGCGACAGGGCAGGGGGCGACGAAGGGCGCGCAGGGGGTAGCGACAGGCGACAGGTCAGGTCGGCGCGCAGGGCGGCGCCAAGGGCGACCGACGCAGGCACACGTGCGCTCGCTCTCGCACTCTCTCAGGCGACTCTCTCTCTCTCTCTCTCTCTCTCTCTCTCTCTCTCTCTCTCTCTCTCTCTCTCTCTCTCTCGCGTTTCGTCTGCACGCTCGGCCAAATAGAACTTGCGCAGCCCTGAGGGAAGATCTCAGGTTGCTGCGCACAGGGCAAGGAAGCGTGCCCGCTGTACGGGGCAAGTCGCCAGGGCCAGACCGCAATGTTCAGCCGTCGGTCATCAGTCCTCGATGGTCCGCCATCGCGTTCGTCGTTCTCTCTCTCTCTCTCTCTCTCTCTCTCTCTCTCTCTCTCTCTCTCTCTCTCTCTCTCTCTCTCTCCCAAGCTCTCCTCTCTCTCAAGCCTCTTCCCCCCCCCCTCTCTCTCTCTCTCTTTTTTTTTTCGTAAAAGGTAATTGTATTAATTACGGAAAAAAGGTACAAGATTACATGATTACATGATTACAAGAGACACGAGGGCCCTAGGCCAACGTGTGGGAAATCCCCGTACTCATGCACTAAAAAGGTTACACCAATCATGGCAACGACCCAGAGGCAATTGCCATATGCCAGGGATGCAAATCCTCCCGAGGGAGCAAGTCGGAATGCCGGATGAGATCTAGCTGCCAATGCAAGAGCCCTTTAAGCCTCGCAATATGTCTCGGTACATTAGAGGCCAAATCAAAGAAAAAAGCATTGCGCGTGGTCCAAATGTGCCAGCATCCCCAGTATCTGAAAAAGTGAAATAAGATCTTCATATGTAACTGTGGCGGTGTGGGGTACGTTGGGCGCACAAAAACCCAATCGAAAGGAGTTAGTGAGGACCCCACCACTGCGCGCCAGATTCGCGACAAGAGTGACCAGATATCTTGGCGAGTGGGCAAGACAGAAAACGATGTCGGGCCGATTCCGCAATAGTGGTACAGAAGAAACAATTGCCATTGGAGATTCGACGCTTGGAAAGGGCCGAGGCAAGAGGAAGACCACCAATCATTACCCGCCAAAGAAAGACCTTGCATTTGAAAGGTGCCTTATTCAGCCAGCCCTCCATCAGCGTTGCCTGCCACCATGACAGCGATTTCCGCAGTCCCCAAACAGTATTAGCTTTCACACCCAGCCATTGGTGATCTTGAATGAGAAGATGATACACCTGATTAGTAGAGGCCTTTTCCAGACTCAACCGGCCTGCAAGGTCCCAGTCCTGCCAAGGACGATCCACAGCCACGGCAGGAAAGGGTTGCCTACCCTGAAGCTCCGACAAAAGCTTTCCCCATAAACCACAGTATCCGCACGGGATCCTGAAAAGTCTCCTAGTAGTCCGAAACGATGCGAGGACATTGCGAGTGGCAAGGGTAGCATCCGCAATCGAAGTCACACCTAAACGGGCCATGCGGTTAAATCTCGGTCTGAGCTTATGTTTGTCTTCCCATGAAAGTAATCTCGATACTGCCAACAATTCCAGCTGAAAGGAGTTAGTCTGCAAGCGGTCCCACTGGATGCCAACGGGCCTTTTGGAGCGCCACTTTCCAAGAGCCGACCAAGTGCAGTAACAAAGAGGAAGAGGGACTGGAAAATCGAGAGTCAGCATTAAGGACATGCCACCAGGAGGCCCGAAGTCGTGTGTTACCATGGCGTAGCCCGCTGTCCTCAAGAAAATAACGGGCTATGATGGTCCACGGGTGATGATCCACACACATGGCACGAAAAAGAGACCAACGAAGAGCCAGCATATGAGTTTCTGCATCCAAAATAGCTCCACCACCCATGCGTTTAGGGGTACATGTATGTGACCATGAAATCCACGAAATGACTGCCTGCAGTGAATCCTTCTTCCATAGCATAAAACGAATGGGATGAGTGTGAGCCTTCAAAGTAGTAGGCGTCCACGGCAGCAATGGCAGGAAATACGTTAGCATTGGTAGCATAATTGTCTGAGCCACTTTGAGACGCACATGGAATGGCCACGCTTGCGACTTCCAATACATGAACTTCGCCACCAGTTTTTGTGAAATCCACTCCAGTAGGTCCTTTGGCCGTACATCCACCCCCAATGGGTATCCAAGATGCCTGACAATGGAGCCACGGGAAACCACCTGGCCCTGCTAGCCTAATGACTGTAAATCAGGCTCCGTGTAACTGAGAATGGCTGACTTAAAGGCATTGATGCGAAGACCAGAGGCCTGACCAAAGAGCGTCCAAACATCTAATGCCTTTCGAATGTTGTCCCTGTCCGCCCCCAAAATCATAAAGGTGTTATCAGCCAAAGATTGGCTAATGAAGTGCTGCCCCAAAGGAAGAGACAATCCTGCCAACTGAGCAGAAGCCGCCATTGAGGATAACATTGAAAGGACCGGGTGAGTCGCCAGGGCAAAGAAGAGACGACTCAAAGGGCAACCCTGTCTGACCGAGCGTCCAAGGACAAATGGCTCTGTAACCCCACCACTGAGCATAACTCTTGAAGAAGCCGCAGCACTAATGGTGTGGATCAATCGGGACATCCGAGTACCAAAGCCCATAGCAGACATGAGATCTGCAATGAAAGACCAGTCCACATAGTCGAACGCCTTTTCCAAGTCCAATTGAATCAATACCGCTTCCTGACTGGAGTGCCGCGCATAGTCAATAACCATTTGCACATTTAAGATATTATGCAGAATGTTGCGGCCCTTCATGAAACCATATTGGAGAGGATGCACAATAGCTGGAAGGTGCTTGTGAAGCCGATTCGCCAGCACTTTGGAGAAGATTTTATACATCGAGCCCATCAAAGAAATTGGTCTCCAATGTTGCAGCATTGACGGCGAAGGGACCTTTGGAATCAGTTTGATAAGGCCTTCTTTCCATGAGGAAGGCATGACCCCTGTTTCCCAAACCTGCTGAAACATGACCGCCAATGGCTTCACCAACTATGTGGCCGAGTTCTCAAAGAATTCATTAGTGAGACCATCCCAACCAGGACTTTTATCCTTAGGCAGCTGCAACAAAACATCCATACCCTCCTCCTCGCAAATATCCGCCTCCAAAGTGGCTTGCATATCAAGTGGAACCTGCTGGCGAACCAGATGATAGAAGACCGAGCGGGCATGCGTAACCTGGCTAGAAGGCGAGGGAGAAGAACCAAGAAGTTCCATAAAATAATTTCTGCACATATTGACAATGGTCTGCGGATCAGTGACCATGTGACCTTCCGAATCCTGTAGTCTAGTCATATTTTCGCGAGCCGGAGAAGCATGCAAGGCGCGAAAGAACTTATGAGACTGGCAGGCACTATCTTGCAATGTGTCAGTCAAGTTATGCAGCTTGGCCTGCTGATAAGTTTTCAAGTGAAACACTTGAATAAGATGGGGCAAACGCCTCTCCAGTGACAGCAGAAAATCATCATCTGGGGAATCCACGAGCAAGGAACGGACCAAAGCCAGTAAGTCCTCTGCTGCATGTCGACGTCGCCGACAAAGAGAGGCATGATGGATCCCATACTGCCGAGCAACCCGCTGCACATTAGAGAGCACCCGTGCAAATGAAGCCAAGCCCTCAGAGGCGAAGTCCAGTAAGAACCTCTCAATCAATTGCTGCATATAGCCCTGAAAAATTGGATGCTTCAAATAAGAGGAGTTGAAACGTAAAGGGAGCCTATCCAGCAACTGCATAAAAGGAGCAATAGTTTGTGCCCGCATCTCAAGCTGGAGAGGGAAATGGTCCGACAACGCATATTGCTGCAAGACCTTCATTTCCAGCATCTTGGGAAGAAAATCATCCCCCTGCATGATATACATTCGGTCCAACCGCGACCAAGTAGTTGCATATTGTGCGGAATGAAAAGTAAACCCTGAAAGAGAAGGGTGAAGCCACGACCAAAGATCTTGCTTAAGTACGCGCAAAGCAAAGGAATTCCACACCCGGCTTTCCGGCGTATCCATTACCGAATGCCCTGAAGTGGACTGAGAAGAGTCAACACACATATTGAAATCTCCCATCAAAAACCCCCTTCGGCCAAGTGACATGGAGCCCTGCAAAGTCGACCAAAGATCCCGTCGGGATGCAGGATCATTCGGAGCATAGAGGCCCAGCAACCATTAAATCTCTCCTTCAAATAAGACTTCGATTACCAGAAAGCGGCCCTGCACATCATTTTTAACAAGAACAGGCTGGTATTTCTCATGGACAATCATCAGCACGCCCGAATAGTGCGTAGCATGTGTCCCTGCATAAAACAGACGGAATCCATGACAATCCACAACTTTTCCTGCTTCACCGTGACCTTTGTGCTCAACTGCACACAATACATCCCACTGGTTCTCATGCAAGACAGTCCACATGGAATGATGCTTATGGCGAGAGCAAATGCCTCGCACATTGCACGTGGCTATCTTCATATATCTTCAAAAAAAAGGAAGTCAGGAACGAGGCGCCTGTTGCCTCGATTTCACCTTTTCCGCGAGAGCATCCAAGACACCCTCATCCAGAAAATCAGCCAATACTGCAAACGAATTCTGGCGACCTGCTTTAGAGGTAGAAGGAAAATCCACTGCCTTGGGAGTGGGGCGGGGATAACGCCGATCCCAAGGTGTAATCACATTGCCTTTTGCATCAAACGCCAGCTTAGCAGGTGGGCCCTTGGGGCCATCTGAATAGACTTTCCTTGTAGACTGATTACGGGGGGCAGACGGGGCCATAGTACGCGTAGCCTGCTGTGAAGTGAACATTTCTTTCCTGTGCATATACGTGTGCACGGAATCCTGTGAAGCATTAGGCCCAGGATCCGCCAGGCCTGCATCGAACTTTTTACCTTTTTTTTGACGTGCCTCAATCCAATCAGTGCTACGAGAATCCAAACCCAGGACCTGTTGTTTGCCTTTATCCACGACATTAGGTGGCTGAAGGGCCTCCTGTGTCGGGGCATCAAGCACCATGTCATCCTTAGGCAGGACAACCTGCGCATCCTCGGAAGACGGTTGCCTTTCAGGGCATTCGGCCATAAAATGCCCCAATTTACCACATGAAAAGCAGTGTCCTGCAAAGTTGCCCCATTTCAAGCGAAAATGCAAAGGATGCATGCCAGAACAATTGAGGCGAAGCCACGCAGGCCTTTTCCTGGCCGTGTCCCATAACATGCATAAACGGTTTCGATTCATAGCCCTGAGGCTTGGGGGAACCAGCACTGTTCCCACAACTGCCATCGCATCCTTCAACAATGGCCAATAGACCGCCGGACAATTTTCCACTTCCACCCACACCGGGCATTCTCGTTGAAGCAGACGCTGGAAGTCGCCCATAGGGCGCCATGGTACAACATGGACCAAGCGGCGATCAAAGAATAATGGCAACTTGGACAGGAGCTCAGCTCGATGTGTTTCCGATTTCAACAGCACCTCATAAAAGCCGCGATGTCCAAGGAAGATCTCCTCAACACACTCCCCTTGCAATAAATGGTGCATCCACTGGCGAATATGTGAAAGCACTGGGATCCTGCCAGTGAAGAAAAGTATAACTGCACGGTCATAAAACACCGAGAAGGACCGCAAGACTGATTTCGGGTCCACCATGGCTTCCAGCACATCATCAGTTCCTGCGTCAGAAAAAGTTTCATTATTATGCTGGACATAATCGCCAAGCAGAGTATTGGCAAAGTCCAGCAAATGCTCCCAATCAATCTCCTGCGAATCCACAGGATCAGAGGCAACCTGCGTATAGGAACGTTCCTGAGGACCCATTGGCTCGTCAGAAGTATGCTTGGAGCGTTTGCCCGCAGGCGGCAGTTCAGAACCCGGAGGCATCTCCTCCGTGCACGGCACCATATCCTCCGGCTCCTCTGTATCGGAATCAGGGCCAAGGGCTGCCACCGTCCGGTCTAGAAAATCCATATCCAGGCCAGCCATACTGCTGTCTTCTCTCTGAAGAAGTCGTCAGGCGGCAGTCGTGAGATGGGTCTCCAGGCGGCGCGCAAGTCTAGGTGATCCTCTCTCTCTCGCTCTCGGCTGCCTTAGCTCTGCACGCGGACGTAAAGCAGGGGACCACAGGCGAACAGGCGTGCACTCGTTCAGGCGTCTCTCTCCCCCTCTGTCTCTCTCTCTTGCTCGCTCTGCAGGTCCCGCAGGCCTGCAAAATCAGGAGACCGCCCGACTGCAGCAATAGGACTGCAATGGGGCTACTGTGCTGAACCGGCCGGACGCAAGCAAGTGAACCCCTGACCAACAGGGCGTGTGAACACAGGCGAGTAGCTGAGGGCACAGATCCAGGCGACTGTGCAGCGTCCGAGGGGAGACGTCAGGCAAGACTCCGCGCAGTAGGGCAGAGTCACACCGCAGAGGGAGACCAGGTCGCGACCTGATGGCCACGGCAGACGACGCGACGGCAGCAAAGAAAAGAGGGACGACGCAGACCTGGCAGGCACGGACGTCGACGGCGAATTCTGAGCCTCCACAGGTAGGTGCCCGCGTGCAGGATGACGGTCGCAGGCAGAAAACGACGGCGCAGGCGATTTAGGGCATCCTCTGACGGCGCAAGGACAGGACACCATCGTCGATCTTCACGCTCGCCATCGCAACCTCTCTCTCTCTCTCTCTCTCTCTCTCTCTCTCTCTCTCTCAAAGCTTAGCACATAAGCAGAGACACGAGTATAAAGCACGGGGGCAAGCAAGCTTCAAGAGATGGTTCATGACACTTGATCATATATTGACCCTCTGAGCTATTATAGAGGAAGGTAGGGCACATGGGAAGAGGGTTTATTGCTCCTTTGTGGATTTTCGCAAAGCACTCAACATTGAACCCCAAGCCACGCTCATGTAGCGACTATAGGATATTGGTGCTCCACAATATCTACAGTGTGGGATTTATGCCTTGTACAAGTCAATGACAAGGAGGGTGTGAGCTCCAAGAGGGCTCTTAGAATTTTCCAATTCTATGGGCAATGCCCAATGTTTTAGTCATTAGTTCTTTTTCAATTCTTTGTGTGAACACAACTAAAGTTATAAGTTGTCACCACTCGTAGAGTTAGAGTTAGAGTCAATTAACTCTACTTGAGTTAGAGCTAGGTCTATGTTAGACCTATCTTGTACCTTTTATTCTCATTCTTTCAATTCAGCAAGTACACTCTACTCTTTTGCTTCAACACACTCTGCAAAAAATAAGTGATACAACAGCATTTAATTGCTGTTACAATCAGATTGAGCTAAAACTTTGGGAAAATTCAGCAAATTTTGATAAGAATTGGCATTAAGTTGCTATAATTTGTACTTTTGAGGCCATGCATTACGAGGCAGCGGTGGTACAACAGTGCATTGCTGTTATTTCTTGGCTAAGTGCTGATTTGGGTCAAATTGGGCACACTTTGGTGTTTATGTGACAATTTGGTACTTGTTGCCTAATCCCGAGGGGAGTATTGGTACTCCGAGTACAATCTATACTTCAACAGAGAAATATTTGGCTGTAGATTTTTGTCCATTACTAACAGCATGGCACGTCAGGGGACTAATGATCAGAGCAACATCCTTGGTGTCCTTACTCAGGAGAACAAACTTGATGGATCAAACTACCCATTGTGGAGTTTTATGATCCACAACCTTCTTGCAGCAAAGGACTTGTGGGACTATGTTAAACGTGATTTGCAGCAACTAGGAGGTCTTGCACCTCAAACACCTTAGAGTAACGCTAGAGGACAAGCTGCTAGTGTTGCTGCCCCTCCTTCCCCTCCTATCGAGGATCAAAGGAGATGGGACTCAAAAGATGTACAAGCACTTTCTTTGATTGCCTTGTCAGTAAAAAGATCGATCATTCCATATATCCGGTCTTGTAAGATCTCAAAATCAGCATGGAATGTACTTGAGCATATGTTTGCAACACGTAACAAGGCTAGATTATCTTATCTCCGTAGAGAGTTGACCAATGTGAAAATGAATGAGGGTGATAGCATGGCAAATCACCTTACTCACATAGAGTTGCTCAATGTGGATGAAATCATTCAAGATGCTGAATTGGTAAATATCACACTAAACTCTCTTCCAAAGTTGTATCTTGGTTTCCACACCTCTTTGATGTTGTCTTTGGGGGGGGGAGGGAGCAACAGCCCCTTACATTTGTGGAGTAGGAAGGCCTCTTGTTGCAAGAGGAACAGACTCAAAAGAATGTTGCATTGCATTCAAGAGATGCGGCTTTACTTTCCAAGGTCAAAGACTAAGGAAAAGTCAAGCAAATTGCAAAAAATCAGCAAAAGGATGATGTTGGACAGCCATCAAATAAGGCTGTACAAGACATAGAAAAGTCTCAAAAGAAAGTGAAATGTCATTAATGCAAAAAAAGGTCACTATATTGATGAATGTCGTAAAAGATTAGCCAAAGAGAAGAAAAAGAACTCTGATTTGGCTGTCAAAGAGACATCGGCCAGCAAATCTACTGATGGTGATGCTTCAACCAACTTTGTGGAGAAGAACTATGCATTTCTAACTTGCAGTTATGATTCTTCAATGGCTGATTCAGCATTTAATGCTGCTGAAATGCAACAAACATGGTATTTTGATAGCGGAGCTTCAAAGCACATCACTTCTAGAAAGTGTTTGTTTTCCTCTTTGCATTCAACCCTTACTGGGAAGTGTGTTACATGTTCGAACACCAGTAGTTATGGTATTTGTGGCATTGGAATAGTCACTATTACTACTTCAGATGGTTCTGACTTCATGCTTCTAGATGTCTGTTTTTTCCTTGCGTTACAAAGAACTTGTTGTCTATCTTTGCTTTTAACAAGCATGGCTTTCAGGTCATCTTTGAGGATGACAAATGCATTGTCAGAGACACAGAGAAGGATTATGCACTCAGGCTGTCTGGGATCTTGTATAAGGGTTTGTTTTTGTTGGATACCTATAATGCACAATCTCATGATACTTTGGCAATCACTACTCTATCACCCGCTGTGCAAAATGAGGAGCTATGGCCTGCCCACTATGGACATATGAGTTTTGGGAGTTTAATGACCCTTCAAAGGTATTATATGGTAGATGCATTGCCTCCAGTGGAGACTCCACCTCCTCATGCATGTGAGGGATGTATTTTGGGCAAGATGCACAAATTTGTCTTCAAAAAGGATGGTGTAGTGCATGTTGTTCGAAAATTGCAGCTTATTCACTCTAATGTTTGCGGTCCCATGAGGACACGTGAACTTGGAGATCGTCTTTACTTTGTTACATTTATTGATGACTACTCTCCGTATACATGGGTGTATGGGCTGAAAGTAAAATCTGATGTGTTTATGCTTTTTAAGCATCTTGTTGCAAAGCTTGAGGCTGAAACTAGCTTGAAAGTGCAGACACTTCGCACGGATAGAGAGGGAAGTACATGTCTCATGCTTTTGAGACATTTGCTTGATCATGGCATTACACATCAAGCCACTATTAGAATGATTCCTCAGCAGAATGGTGTTGCTGTGAAAGGAAGAATTGCACTCTTATGGAGATGACTCATTGTACGCTCAAAAGCAAGGGACTGCCTTATAAATTTTGGTTAGAAGGTCTTCAGTATGCAAATCATGTGTTGAATCGTACACCCACTAAGGCACTAGTCAAAGTATGTGGATAAGCTCTTACATAGGTTTAATATGCAAGGTTGCAAACCTATGTACACTCCTATGGAGCCAGGCTTAAAGCTGTCTATGCATGATGGTGAAGAGATGTCTCGTGTTGCAAATTACAACCAAGCTGTTGACTGTCTTATTTATCTTTGCAACACACGCCCTGACATTTAGTATGCAATATCTCAAGTAAGCAAGTATGTGCATAGCCCACAAACTATACATTGGCAAGCTATTAAGCAAATCTCATATACTTGTAATGTACTCAATCACATACATTATTATTTCTCGGGGGGAGACTTGCAATTACAGGCTTATAAAGATTCAGATTGGGCTGGTGATGCAGACACTAGATAGTCTACTAGTGAGCCTTGTTTCTTTCTAGGCCGTTCATGCATTTCATGGCTAAGCAAGAAACAGCCTACAGCGGCTACCTCATCCTATGAGGCTGAGTACAAGGCAACCTTCATGGCAACAGTGAAATGTGTATGGCTGCGCATATTGTTGGCTGATCTACATTTACCATTGAAGAGTCCTACACCCATTCTTTTTGACACTCAGAGTGCTATTGCACTAGCACAAAATCCTGTGTTTCATGCTCGCATGAAACATATTGAGGTGCATTACCATTATGTCAAAGAGAGATGCTATGTAGGAGAGATCAACTTGATGTACGTTCCTACTACACAGGAAAATGTTGCAAACATTTTCACCGAGGCACTACCTCATGAGAAGTTTGAAGCTTTTCGCAAGTCCTTAAACTTGCTACCCTTTGATGATTGATCATTCATGTACTTTACCACATTCACACTACAGAGGGGTGTTAGAATTTGCCAATTCTATGGGCAATGCCCAATGTTTTAGCCTTTAGTTATTTTTCAGTTCTTAGTGTGAACACAACTAAAGTTATAAGTTATGTCACTACTCTTAAGAGTTAAGAGTCGGTTAACTCTAGTTGAGTTAGAGCTAGGTCTATCTTAAACCTATCTTATACCTTTCATTCTTACTCTTTCAATTCAGGAAGTACATTCTCATCTTTTGGTTCAGCACACTCCCATTGTCTTTCTTTTCCCTCCTCCATAGCTAGTTGTCATTTTATAACATTTTTTATATAATGGACACTACTATTGGGTGAAGTAGGGACGCCCACTTTCACCTACTCTCTTCAGTGTTTATATTAATGGGCTCTCAAATTATATGGATAGATTAGGAGGACCATGTGCGAGCTTGGCTCGCATAATGATACCCATCTTGTTGTATGCAGATGACATGGTACTAATCATGAATTCACAAAGGGCTTGTAGAGACACATGCATTCACTGCAAGCATTTTGCATAGATAGAGGATTGATAGTGAACCTTCAGAAAACCAAGGCGATGGAATCCAATACTACACAATCTTGGGTAACCCAAGTTGGACATCAATTTACCCTTGGCAAGGGTATGTACTATGATTGAGTACACTAGATCCTATGTATACCTAGGAGTCATATTTACATTACCTACATTTTCATTGCGAGATGGAACAATTGCTAGGTTGGATAGAGATTAAGTAACACTTGGAGCACTTCAAGGAAAATGTGCACATGCTCGACTCCAAGAACCCCAAACTAAGTTATGGCTATTTGATACATTGGTTACCCCAGCCTTGCTATACAAATCCCCAATATGGGGACCAAATCTTTGCGAAAAGACTTGGAAGAGTATTGAGAAGCCACTAGTAATACGAGTGGTTCATGTTGCCATGTGAGCATTATTGCTGCCACTTTGGAGTTTCAACATGACTAGTTGCTGCAGTTGGCCCGATTTTTTGGCAGACTGATGCTGGTCGGCCTAATTTGGGGGTTTATACTATTTATATGGTCAGGCCAATTTTTTGGCAAACTATGATGCTGGTAGAGCTGATTTCGGGGTTTATGCTTTTTATATAGACCCCAAAAAAAAAACACCCCAACTTTGGCAAATCATTTTTCTCTTTTCCTTGGCAAGTGCTCCATTGGTTGTTGTAGTCTCCTTTGACTCCAGCATGGACAGCAAGCTGGATATTCTCCATCTCCGCCGTCGTCTTCGTCTCTGTCGTTGTTGGTGATGTTGTCATCATTTCAGCTTGATTCGCTACCCTCACTGACGCCCCAGGCTGTGTGCAGGGATTGATCAGTCCACTCCTTTGTATATTCTCTCTCTCTCTCTCTCTCTCTCTCTCTCTCTCTCTCTCTCTCTCTCTCTTTTGTAAAAGGTAATTGTATTAATTACGAAAAAAAGGAACAAGTTTACATGATTACAAGATACACGAGGGCTCTAAGCCAATCGTGTGTAAGATCCCAGGACTAAACCAGCAAAAAGGTACACAAGTCATGACAAAGACCCAGAGGAAATTGCCATATGCCAGGGAAGCAAGTCCTCCCGGGGGAGCAAGTCGGAGAGCCGAATGAGATCTATCTGCCAATGCAAGAGGCCTTTGAGCCGGGCAATGTGTGCTGGTACATTAGAGGCCGAATCAAACACGAAGGCATTCCGAGTGGTCCAATTGTGCCAACATCCCCAGTATCTGAAAAAGTGGAATAAGATCTTCATATGCAACTATGGCGGTGTGGGGTATTTTGGCCTCACAAAAACCCAATCGAAAGGGGTTAGAGAGGACCCCACCACTGTACGCCAAACCTGTGACAAGAGCGACCAGATCTTCTTGGCGAGCGGGCAAGAAATAAATCGATGTCGGGCCGATTCCACAGTAGTGATACAAAAGAAAATATTGCCATTCGAAATTCGACGCTTGGAAAGGGCCGAGGCAAGAGGAAGACCACCAATCATCATCCGCCAAAGAAAGACCTTACATTTGAAGGGAGTCTTATTCAACCAGCCCTCCATCACAGTTGCCTTCCACCATGACAGAGATTTCCGCAATCCCCATACAGTATTAGCTTTAACACCCAGCCATTGATGGTCTTTGATCAGAAGATGATACACCTGATTAGCAGAGGCCTTTTCCAGACGCAACCGGCCTGCAAGGTCCCAATCCTGCCAAGGACGATCCACAGCAAGGGCAGGAAAGGGTTGCCTGCCCTGAAGCACCAACAAAAGCTGCTCCCATAAGTCATGGTATCCACGCGGGATTCTGAAAAGTCTCTTGGCCGTACGAAACGATGCGAAGACATTACGACTGGCAAGGGTGGCATCCGCAACTGAAGTCACACCCAGACGGGCCATGCGGTTAAATTTTGGTCTGAGCTCATGTTTGTCTTCCCATGAAAGTAATCTCGAGACTGCCAACAATTCCAGTTGAAAGGAGTTAGTATGCACGCGGTCCTCCGCTGGATGCCAACGCACCTTTTGGAGCACCACTTTCCAGGAGCCGACCAAATGCAGTAACAGAGAAGAGGAGGGGCTGGAAAACGGAGAGTCTGCATTAAGGACATGCCACCACGAGCCCCGAATTTGTGTATTACCATGCCGAAGCGCGTTGTCCTCAAGAAAATAACGGGCTATAATGGTCCACGGGTGATGATCCACGCACATAGCGCGAAAAAGAGACCAACGAAGTGCCAGCAAATAAGTTTCAGCATCCAAAATAGCTCCACCACCCAGGCGTTTGGGGGTACATGCATGGGACCACGAAATCCACAAAATACCTGAGTGCAATGCATCCTTCTTCCATAACATAAAACGAACGGGGCGAGTGAGAGCCTTCAAAGTAGTAGGAGTCCACGGCAGCAATGGCAAGAAATATGTGAGCATTGGGAGCATAATTGTCTGAGCCACTTTGAGGCGGACATGGAAGGGCCACGCTTGCGACTTCCAATACATAAGCTTAACTGCCAGTTTCTGTGAAATCCACTCCAGTAGTTGCTTTGGTCGAACATCAACACCCAACGGGTACCCAAGATGCCTGACAATAGAACCACGGGGAACAACCTGTCCCTGCCAGCCCAATGACTGTAAATCCGACTCTGTGCAACTGAGAATGGCTGATTTGAAGGCATTGATGCGAAGACCCGAAGCATGACCAAAGAGTGTCCAAACATCTAATGCCTTGCGAATGTTGTCCTTGTTTGCACCCAAAATCATAAAGGTATCATCAGCCAAAGATTGGCTAATGAAGTGCTGTCCCAAAGGAAGAGACAATCCAGCCAGCTGATCAGAAGCTGCCATTGAAGATAACATTGAAAGAACCGGGTGGGTCGCCAAGGCAAAGAAGAGAGGACTCAAAGGGCAACCCTATCTCACCGAGCGTGCAAGGACAAATGGCTCTGTAACCCCACCATTGAGCATAACACGCGAAGAAGCCGCAACACTAATGGTGTTGATCAATCGGGACATCCGAGTACCAAAACCCATAGCAGACATAAGTTCAACAATGAAAGACCAATCTAAATAGTCAAAGGCCTTTTCTAGATCCAATTGAATCAATACCACTTGCTGACTAGAGTGCCTTGCATAGTCAATGGCCATTTGCACATTTACGATATTATGCAGAATCTTGCGGCCCTTAATGAAACCATATTGAAGCGGATGCACAATAGCTGGAAGGTGCTTGTGGAGCCGATTCGCCAGGACTTTGGAAAAGATTTTATACATCGAGCCCATCAATGAAATTGGTCTCCACTGTTGCAACATTGACGCCGAAGGAACCTTTGGAAGCAGTTTGATAAGGCCTTTCCATGAGGAAGGCATGACCCCTGTTTCCCAGACCTGCTGAAACATAGCCGCCAATGGCTTCACCAGTTGGGTAGCCGAGCTCTCAAAGAATTCATTGGTGAGACCATCCCAGCCAGGGCTTTTATCCTTAGGTAGATGTAACAAAACATCCATAACCTCCTCCTCACAAATATCTGCCTCCAAGGTAGCTTGCATATCAAGTGGAACCTGCTGGCGGACCAGATCATAGAAGGCTGAACGTGCATACGTAACCTGGTCCGAAGGCGACGGAGAGGAGTCAAGAAGATCCCGAAAATAATTCCTGCACATATTGACAATGGTAAGCGGATCAGTGACCATGCGACCTGCTGAATCCTGGAGTCCGGTCATATTTTCTCGAGCAGGAGAAGCATGCAAGGCACGAAAGAACTTATGAGTCTGACAAGCACTATCTTGCAAATTGTCAGTCAAAGTGTGCAATTTGGCCTGCTGATAGGATTTCAACTGAAATTCTTTAATAAGCTCAGCCAGACGCTACGCCAGTGACAACAGAAATTCATCCTCTGGGATATCTACCAGTAACGAACGAATCAAAGCCAGTAAGCCTTCCGCTGCATGTCGACGCCGCCGACAAAGAGAGGCATGATGTATCCCATACTGGCGAGCAACCCGTTGCTAGAGCGCAGTCGTTCAAAAGGAACTGTGCCCTCAGAGGCAAAGTCCAATAAGAATCTCTCAATCAATTGCTGCATATAGCCTTGAAAGATTGGATGCTTCAAATAAGAGGAGTTGAAACGTAAAGGGAGTCTATCCAGCAACTGCATAAAAGGTGCAATGGGTTGAGCCAGTATCTCAAGCTGGAGAGGGAAATGGTCCGACAAGGCATATTGCTGCAAGACTTTCATTTCCAGCATCTCTGGAAGAAAGTCATCATCCTGCATGATGTACATTCGGTCCAACCGCGACCATGTAGATGCATACTGTGCGGAATGGAAAGTAAACCCTGGAGATGAAGGTTGCAACCAAGACCATAGATCTTGCTTAAGTGCCGCAAGAGCAAAGGCATTCCACGCCCACCTTTCCGGAGCATCCATCACCGAATGCCCTGAAGTGGACTGTGAAGAGTCAACACACATATTGAAATCTCCCATCAAGAAACCCCTTCTGCCAAGTGACATGTAGCTCTGCAAAGTCTTCCAAAGATCCCGGCGAGATAAAGGGTCATTCGAAGCATAGAGGCCCAGCAACCATAAGATCTCTCCCTCAAATAAAATTTCAATTACCACAAAGCAGCCCTGCACATCATTTTTAATAAGAACAGGCTGATATTTCTCATGGACAATCATAAGCACACCAGAATAATGCACAGCATGTGTCCCTGCATAAAACAAGCGGAAACCATGGCAGTCCACAACTTTTCTAGCTTCACTGTGACTCTTGTGCTCCACCGCACACAAGGCATCCCACTGATTCTCATGCAAGACAGTCCACATGGCATGTTGCTTATGGCGAGAACAAATGCCTCGCACATTCCACGTGGCTATCTTCATATATCCATAAAAAGGAAATCAGGAAGGAGGCACCGCTTGCCTCGCTTTAACCTTGTCTGCTAGAATGTCAAGGACCCCGTCATCCAGAAAATCAGCTAACACTGCAAAAGAATTCTGCCGGCCAGCTTTAGAGGTAGATGGAATATCCACTGTCTTGGGGATGGAATGGGGATAACAATGATCCCAGGGTGTAATCACATTACCTCTAGAATCAAATGCCAACTTAGCAAGCGGGCCCTTGGGACCGTCTGTATAAACTTTTCTCGTAGACTGATTACGAGGAGCAGAAGGAACCATAGTACGCGCAGCAAGCTGTGAAGAGAACATTTCTTTCCTGCGCATATACGTGCGCATGGGATCCTGTGACACAGTAGGCCCAGAATCCGGCAGACCAGCATCCAACTTTTACCTTTTTTGGGACGTGCCTCTATCCAGTCATTGGTACGGGAATCCAAACCCAGAACCTGTTGTTTACCTTTATCCAAAACACTGGATGGCTGGGTTTCCTCCTGTGACGGAACATCAAGCACCATGTCATCCCTTGGCGGCACAACATGCACATTATCTGAAGACGGTTGCCTCTCTGGGCATTCGGCCATAAAGTGCCCCAATTAACCACACGAAAAGCAGTGTCCCGCAAAGTTGCCCCATTTCAAGCGAAAATGCAAAGGATGCATGCCAGAGCAATTAAGGCGCAGCCACGCAGGCCTCTTCTTGGCAGTGTCCCATAACATACACAAACGGTTTCTATTCATTGCCCTTAGGCTTGGGGAGACCAGCACCGTTCCCACAACGGCCATGGCATCCTTTAACAATGGCCAATAGACAGCCGGGCAATTTTCCACCTCAACCCACACCGGGCATTCACGTTGAAGCAGGCGCTGAAAGTCTGCCATAGGGCGCCATGGCACCACATGGACCAAACGGGAACAATGGTAGTTTGGACAGGAGCTCAGCCCGATGCTTCTCCGAGTTCAGCAGCACCTCATAGAAGCCTCAAGGCCCAACAAAAATCTCCTCCACACACTCCCCTTGCAGTAAATGGTGCAGCCATTGACGAATCTGGGAAATCACTGGCATCCTGCCAGTGAAGAAGAGTATAACTGCACGGTCATAAAACACTGAAAAAGAGCGCAGGACAGTTTTCGGATCCACGGTGGCCTCCAGAACCTCTTCAGTTCCCGCATCAAAAAAAGCTTCATGATTATGCTGGACATAGTCGCCAAGCAACGTATTGGCAACCTCCAACAGATGCTCCCAGTCAATCTCCTGCGAATCCACAGAATCAAAGGCCACCTGAGCATAAGAACGATCCTGATGACCGATTGGCTCTTCGGGCGTATGCTTGGAGCGTTTACCCGCAGGCTGAAAGTCAGGAGCAGGAGGCATCTCCTTTGTACAAGGCACCATATCCTCCGGTTCCTCTGCATCAGAATCCGGACCAAGGGCGGCCACTGTTTGTTCAATAAAAGCCATATCCAGGCCAACCATGCTTCTCTCTAAGCTGAGGCGGGACTACGACAAAGGCGAAGGGGCAGGTCTGGGACTGGGCGTGTCTCTCTCTCTCTCTCTCTCTCTCTCTCTCTCTCTCTCTCTCTCTCTCTCTCTCTCACTGGCTCTCTCTCTTGCTCGCTCTGCAGGTCCCGCAGACCTACAAAATCAGTGCACCACCCGGCTGCACCAACAGGACTGCAACAGAAAACCGGGCAGACATGCGCAGATGACCCTGGGCGCCGGGTAACGGGTGAAACACAGGGGAGGCGTAAACGTGGCTGCGTCAACCCCGCACGCTGACACAGAGGAGTCTACCACAGGCGGAGCAGACGTCAGGTAGAGCGGACGTCAAGCGGGACAGACGTCAGTCGAGGCAGACGTCAGGCAGGGTGGACGTCAAGCGGGGCAGTCGTCAGGCAGGGCGGCCGTCAAGCAGGGCAAACGTCAGGCGGGGCAGCATTTTACAAGCGGGACAGACGCCAGACGTCGACGAAGGCGGGCAAACGAAGTCGCAGCAGCCGTCCAACGAGCGAGCACAAGCCGTGGACGAAGGCGAGCGCAGGGACAGACAACGGGGAAAGATTGACGGGCGCAGGTACAGAAGAGCGCCGGTACCTGCGACAGGCGTGGCAACGAGAGGTACTGACGGGCGCAGCAATGGCACGTCCCGACAGGGTCCGCGGCTGCACAAGGTCGACGACGTGGTCGCTAGGTCACGTGGGATGAAGGTCCGCCATCGCTCTCTCTCTCTCTCTCTCTCTCTCTCTCTCTCTCTCTCTCTCTCTCTCTCTCTCCCCTCCCTCTCTCTCTTTTTCGTAAAAGGTAATTGTATTAATTACGGAAAAAAGTACAAGATTACATGATTACATGAGTACAAGAGACACGAGGGCCCTAGGCCAACGTGTGGGAAATCCCCGTACTAATGCACTAAAAAGGTTACACCAATCATGGCAAGGACCCAGAGGCAATTGCCAAATGCCAGGAATGCAAATCCTCCCGAGGGAGCAAGTCCGAGTGCCTGATGAGATCTAGCTGCCAATGCAAGAGCCCTTTAAGCCTTGCAATATGTCTCGGTACATTAGAGGCCGAATCAAAGAGAAAAGCATTGCGGGTGGTCCAGATGTGCCAGCATCCCCAGTATCTGAAAAAGTGAAATAAGATCTTCATATGTAACGGTGGCGGTGTGGGATACTTTGGACGCACAAAAACCCAATCAAAAGGAGTCAGTGAGGACCCCACCACTGCGTGCCAGATTTGCGACAAGAGTGACCAGATATTCTTGGCGAGCGGGCAAGAAAGAAAACGATGTCGGGCCGATTCCGCCGTAGTGGTACAGAAGAAACAATTGCCATTCGAGATTCGACGCTTGGAAAGGGCCGAGGCAAGAGGAAGACCACCAATCATTACCCGCCAAAGAAAGACCTTGCATTTGAAAGGTGCCTTATTCCGCCAGCCCTCCATCAGTGTTGCCTGCCACCATGACAGTGATTTCCGCAGGCCCCAAACAGTATTAGCTTTCACACCCAGCCATTGGTGATCTTTAATGAGAAGATGATACACCTGATTAGTAGAGGCCTTTTCCAGACTCAACCGGCCTGCAAGGTCCCAGTCCTGCCAAGGGCGATCCACAGCCAGGGCAGGAAAGGGTCGCCTACCCTGAAAATCCGACGAAAGCTTCCCCCATAAATCACGGTATCCGCGCGGGATCCTGAAAAGTCTCCTAGCAGTCCAAAACGATGCGAGGACATTGCGAGTAGCAAGGGTAGCATCCGCAATCGAAGTCACACCCAAACGGGCCATGCGGTTAAATCTTGGTCTGAGCTGATGTTTATCTTCCCATGAAAGTAATCTGGATATTGCCAACAATTCCAGCTAAAAGGAGTTAGTCTGCAAGCGGTCCCCTACAGGATGCCAACGGGCCTTTTGGAGCGCCACTTTCCAAGAGCCGACCAAGTGCAGTAACAAAGAGGAAAAGGGACTGGAAAATCGAGAGTCAGCATTAAGGACATGCCACCACGAGGCCCGAAGCCGTGTGTTACCCTGGCGGAGCCCGCTGTCCTCAAGAAAATAACGGGCTATGATGGTCCACGGGTGATGATCCACACACATGGCACGAAAAAGAGACCAACGAAGAGCCAGCATATGAGTTTCCGCATCCAAAATAGCTCCACCACCCATGCGCTTAGGGGTACATGCATGTGACCATGAAATCCACGAAATGCCTGCCTGCATTGAATCTTTCTTCCATAGCATGAAACGAATGGGATGAGTGAGAGCCTTCAAAGTAGTAGGCGTCCATGGCAGTAATGGCAGATACGTTAGCATTGGTAGCATAATTGTCTGAGCCACTTTGAGGCGGACATGGAATGGCCAGGCTTGCGACTTCCAATACATAAACTTCGCGACCAGTTTTTGTGAAATCCACTCCAGCAGGTCCTTTGGCCGTACATCCACCCCCAATGGGTATCCAAGATGCCTGACAATGGAGCCACGGGAAACCACCTGGCCCTGCCAGCCTAATGACTGTAAATCAGGCTCCGTGCAACTGAGAATGGCTGACTTAAAGGCATTGATGCGAAGACCAGAGGCTTGACCAAAGAGCGTCCAAACATCTAATGCCTTTCGAATGTTGTCCCTGTCTGCCTGCAAAATCATAAAGGAGTCATCAGCCAAAGATTGGCTAATGAGGTGCTGCCCCAAAGGAAGAGACAACCCTGCCATCTGAGCAGAAGCCGCCATGGAGGATAACATAGAAAGGACCGGGTGAGTCGCCAGGGCAAAGAAGAGAGGACTCAAAGGGCAACCCTGTCGGACCGAGCGTGCAAGGACAAATGGCTCTGTAACCCCACCATTGAGCATAACTCTTGAAGAAGCCGCAGTACTAATGGTGTAGATCAATCGGGACATCCGGATACCAAAGCCCATAGCAGACATGAGATCTGCAATGAAAGACCAGTCCACACAATCAAACACCTTTTCAAGGTCCAATTGAATCAAGACCACTTGCTGACTGGAGTGCCGCGCATAGTCAATAGCCATTTGCACATTTAAGATATTATGCAGAATGTTGCGGCCCTTAATGAAACAATATTGGAGAGGATGCACAATAGCTGGAAGGTGCTTGTGAAGCCGATTTGCCAGCACTTTGGAGAAGATTTTATACATCGCGCCCATCAAAGAAATTGGTCTCCAGTGTTGCAGCTTTGACGGCGAAGGGACCTTTGGAATCAGTTTGATAAGGCCTTCTTTCCATGAAGAAGGCATGACCCCTGTTTCCCAAACCTGCTGAAACATGACCACCAATGGCTTTACCAACTGCGTGGCCGAGTGCTCAAAAAATTCATTAGTGAGACCATCCCAACCAAGACTTTTATCCTTAGGCAGGTGCGACAAAACATCCATAACCTCCTCTTCGCAAATATCCGCCTCCAAAGTGGCTTGCATATCAAATGGAACCTGCTGGCGGACCAGATGATAGAAGACCGAGCGGGCATGCGTAACCTGGCTAGAAGGCAAGGGAGAAGAACCAAAAAGATCCATAAAATAATTTCTGCACATATTGATAATGGTCTGCGGATCAGTGACCATGCGACCTTCCGAATCCTGGAGTCGAGTCATATTTTCGCGAGCCGGAGAAGCATGCAAGGCGCGAAAGAACTTATGAGACTGGCAGGCACTATCTTGCAATGTGTCAGTCAAGTTATGCAGCTTGGCCTGTTGATAAGATTTCAAGCTAAACACTTAAATAAGATGGGCCAAACGCCTCTCCAGTGACAGCAGAAAATCATCATCTGGGGAGTCCAGGAGCAAGGAACGGACCAAGGCCAATAAGTCCTCTGCTGCATGTCGACGTCGGCGACAAAGAGAGGCATAATGAATCCCATACTGCCGAGCAACCCGCTGCACATTAGAGAGCAGGCGTGCAAATGAAGCCAAGCCCTCAGAGGCGAAGTCCAATAAGAACCTCTCAATCAATTGCTCCATATAGCCCTGAAAAATTGGATGCTTCAAATAAGAGGAGTTGAAGCGTAAAGGGAGCCTATCCAGCAACTGCATAAAAGGTGCAATAGATTGTGCCCGCATCTCAAGCTGGAGGGGGAAATGGTCCGACAACGCATATTGCTGCAAGACCTTCATCTCCAGCATCTCGGGAAGAAAATCATCCCCCTGCATGATATACATTCTGTCCAACTGCGACCAAGTGGTTGCATATTGTGCGGAATGAAAAGTAAACCCTGAAACAGAAGGGTGAAGCCACGACCAAAGATCTTGCTTAAGTACGTGCAAAGCAAAGGAGTTCCACACCCGGCTTTCCGGCGTATCCATTACCGAATGCCCTGAAGTGGACTGAGAAGAGTCAACACACATATTGAAATCTCCCATCAAAAACCCCCTTCGGCCAAGTGACATGGAGCCCTGCAAAGTCGACCATAGATCCCGTCGGGATGCGGGATCATTCGGAGCATAGAGGCCCAGCAACCATAAAATCTCTCCTTCAAATAAGACTTCGATTACCAGAAAGCGGCCCTGCACATCATTTTTAACAAGAACAGGCTGGTATTTCTCATGGACAATCATCAGCACGCCCGAATAGTGCGTAGCATGTGTCCCTGCATAAAACAGACGGAATCCATGACAATCCACAACTTTTCCTGCTTCACCGTGACTTTTGTGCTCAACTGCACACAATACATCCCACTGGTTCTCATGCAAGACAGTCCACATGGTATGTTGCTTATGGCGAGAGCAAATGCCTCGCACATTCCACGTGGCTATCTTCATATATCTTCAAAAAAGGAAGTCAGGAACGAGGCGCCTGTTGCCTCGATTTCACCTTTTCCGCGAGAGCATCCAGGACACCCTCATCCAGAAAATCAGCCAATACTGCAAACGAATTCGGGCGACCTGCTTTAGAGGTAGAAGGAAAATCCACTGCCTTGGGAGTGGGGCGGGGATAACGCCGATCCCAAGGTGTAATCACATTGCCTTTTGCATCAAACGCCAGCTTAGCAGGTGGGCCCTTGGGGCCATCTGAATAGACTTTCCTTGAAGACGGATTACGGGGGGCAGACGGGGCCATAGTACGCGCAGCCTGCTGTGAAGTAACCATGTCTTTCCTGCGCGTATACGTGCGCACGGAATCCTGGGAAGCATTAGGCCCAGGATCCGCCAGGCCTGCATCCAACTTTTTACCTTTTTTTTGTCGTGCCTTAATCCAATCAGTGCTAGGGGAATCCAAACCCCGGACATGTTGTTTGCCTTTATCCATGACAGTAGGTGGCTGAAGGGTCTCCTGTGGCGGGGCATCAAGCACCATGTCATCCTTGGGCAGCACAACCTGCGCCTCCTCAGAAGACGGTTGCCGTTCCGGGCATTCGGCCATAAAATGCCCTAATTTACCACATGAAAAGCAGTGTCCGACAAAGTTGCCCCATTTCAGGCGAAAATGCAAAGGATGCATGCCAGAACAATTGAGGCGAAGCCACGCAGGCCTTTTCCTGGCCGTGTCCCATAACATGCATAAACGGTTTCGGTTCATAGCCCTGAGGCTTGGGGGAACCAGCACTGTTCCCACAACTGCCATCGTATCCTTCAACAATGGCCAATAGACCGCTGGACAATTTTCCACTTCCACCTACACCGGGCATTCTCGTTGAAGCAGACGCTGGAAGTCAGCCATAGGACGCCATGGTACAACATGGACCAAGCGGCGATCAAAGAATAGTGGCAACCTGGACAGGAGCTCAGCTCGATGCGTTTCCGATTTCAACAGCACCTCATAAAAGCCGCGACGTCCAAGGAAGATCTCCTCAACACACTCCCCTTGCAATAAATGGTGCATCCACTGGCGAATATGTGAGAGCATTGGGATCCTGCCAGTGAAGAAAAGTATAACTGCACGGTCATAAAACACCGAGAAGGACCGCAAGACTGATTTTGGGTCCACCGTGGCTTCTAGCACATCATCCGTACCCGCATCAGAGAAAGTTTCATTATTATGCTGGACATAATCGCCAAGCAGAGTATTGGCAAAGTCCAGCAAATGCTCCTAGTCAATTTCCTGCGAATCCACAGGTTCAGAGGCAACCTGCGCATAGGAACGTTCCTGAGGACCCATTGGCTCGTCAGAAGTATGCTTGGAGCGTTTGCCTGCAGGCAGCAGTTCAGAACCCGGAGGCGGCTCCTCCGTGCATGGCACCATATCCTCCGGCTCCTCTGTATCGGAATCAGGGCCAAGGGCTGCCACCGTCCGGTCTAGAAAATCCATATCCAGGAGAGCCATACTGCTGTCTTCTCGCTTTCGCTCGCTCCCTCACTCTCTCTCTTTCTCTCTCTGTGCAAGTCCCGCAGACCTGCAAAATCAGGGAACCACCCGGCTGCAGCAACAGGACTGCAACGGGGCTCCTGTGGAGAGCAGGACAGACACACGAAGATGAACCTGGGCGCACGGGAACGGGGCAGACACCAGTGAGGCTTCAACGCGGCTGCAACAGTCTTCCACGTTGACACAGAGCAGCCGACCACAAACGGAGTGCTCTGCACCGGGCAAACGTCGACGGGGCAGGCGTCAAAGGGTCAGGCACAGGCCAGGCGTCGAGGGGGCAGCTTGGAAGGGGTCAAACCAAGAGGAACAACCAGACCCTGCCAGTCCAAGGACTGCAAGTCCGACTCCGTGCAGCTGAGAATGGCTGATTTGAGCGCATTGATGCGAAGGCCGGACGCCTGACCAAAGATGCCCCAAACATCCAATGCTCGTCGAAGGTTGTCCTTGTCCGCACGCAAAATCATAAAAGTATCATCCGCCAGGGATTGGCTAATGAAGTGCTGTCCTGTAGGAAGCGACAGACCGGCCAACTGAGAAGAGGTTGCCATATGGGATAACATGGAAATAACTGGATGTGTCGCAAGGGCAAAGAATAGAGGGCTCAAAGGGCATCCTTGTCTGACAGAGCGGGCAAGTACAAATGGCTCAGTAACACCTCCGTTCAGCATGACTCGCGAAGACGCTGCAGCGCTAATGGTGTAGATTAGACGAGACATCCGGGGACCAAAGCCCATAGCAGACATAAGTTCAGCAACGAAAGACCAATCCAGATAGTCAAAAGCCTTTTCCAGGTCCAGTTGAATCAGTACTACCTCCTGATTAGAATGCCTTGCATAATCAATAGCCAGTTGAGCATTCAATACATTGTGCAGAATATTTCGGCCCTTAATGAAACCATACTGTAGAGGGTGCACAATGGCCGGGAGATGCTTATGAAGCCGATTCGCCATTACTTTGGAAAAGATTTTGTACATTGAACCCATCAAAGAAATGGGACGCCACTGTGTCAACTTAGATGGCGAAGGAACTTTTGGAAGCAGTTTAATAAGGCCTTCTTTCCATGAGGAAGGCATGATCCCCGTTTGCCACACCTGCTGAAACAAAGCCTGCAATGGTTTCGCCAGTTGGGTAGCAAAAGCTTCAAAGAACTCATTGGTGAGACCATCCCAACCCGGACTTTTATCCTTGGGCAAGTGTAACAAGACTTCCATAACCTCTGCCTCACAAATATTAGACTCCACAGTAGCTTGCATGTCCTGCGGAAGCTGATTGCGGACCAGGTCATAAAAACCCGAACGGGCCTGAGTGATTTGGTCTGAAGGTGGAGAAGTGGAGCCGAGAAGGTCACGGAAATAATTCCTGCACATATGCACAATAGTCTGCGGATCCATGATAAGGTGGCCTTCTGCATCCTCGAGTCTGGTCATATTCTCCCGAGCAGGAGAGGCATGGAGAGCTCGAAAGAACTTATGGGTTTGACATGCACTATCTTGCAAAGTCTCTGTCAGATGTTGCAGTTTGGCCTGCTGATATGATTTCAAGTGGAATTCTTTAATAAGATCAGCCACTCGCATGGCCAGTGCGAGCAGAAATGCATCATCCGGAGTGTCCACCAGCAAAGAACGAACCAAAGCCAGCATGTCCTCGGCTGCCTTGCGACGCTGCCGACAAAGAGAGGCATGATAGATCCCATACTGCCGAGCAACCCGCTGCACATTAGAGAGCAATCTTTCAAATGACGCAGTGCCTTGAGAAGAGAAGTCCAAGAGGAATCTGTCAATCAATTGCTGCATATAGCCCTGAAAGATTGCATGCTTCAGGTAAGACGAATTAAAACGCAAAGGGAGTCTCTCCAGAAATTGCTTGAAAGGTGCAATGGGTTGTGCAAGCAGCTCAAGCTGCAGAGGGAAATGGTCCGATAAGGCATATTGCTGCAGCACTTTTATTTCGAGCAGCTCGGGAAGAAAATCATCATTCTGCATGATATATATACGGTCCAATCGCGACCATGTTGTTGCATACTGGGCAGAATGGAAAGTAAACCCTGTAGAAGACGGGTGTAGCCAGGACCAGAGATCTTGCTTAAGAACAGCAAGAGCCAACGCATGCCACATACGACTTTCCGGCGCATCTATCACCGAATGCTCCGATGTGGACTGGGAGGAATCAACACACATATTGAAATCCCCCATGAAGAAGCCCCGTCTGCCAAGTGACAAGGAGGTCTGCAAAGTCTGCCAAAGCGCCCGACGAGATAAGGAATCATTCGGAGCATAGAGGCCAAGTAGCCATAAGATTTCCCCTTCGAATAAAATTTCAATCACCAAAAAACGGCCATGAACATCATTTTTAATAAGAACAGGCTGATATTTGTCATGGACAATCATGAGCACACCCGAATAATGCATGGCCTGTGTCCCTGCATAAAACAATCGAAAGCCATGGCAATCTACCACTTTTCCGGCTTCACCGTGACTCTTGTGCTCAACAGCGCACAGGACATCCCACTGATTTTCATGCAATACAGTCCACATGGCATGTTGCTTGTGTCGAGAACAAATTCCTCGCACATTCCACGTGGCTATTTTCATGTGTAGTCAAAACAAAATCAGGTACGAGGCACAGCTTGCCTCGATTTGACTTTGTCAGCGAGAATGTCCAGGACTCCCTCGTCCAAGAAATCCGCCAACACCGCAAAAGAGTTCTGAGGACCAGATTTGGAAGTAGATGGCATATCTGCTGGCTTGGGGGTGGAACGGGGATAACGACGGTCCCACGGGGTAATGACATTACCTCTGGTATCAAATGCCAGCTTAGCAGGGGGACCCTTTGGAGGATCCGAATACATTTTCCTGGCGGGCTGATGAAGGGGGGCAGAGGAAACCATAGCAGGAGCAGAGCGCTCGGAAGACAACATTTCCTTCCTGCGCATATATGTACGCATGGAATCTTGTGAGGTAGTAGGCACAGTGTTCTCCATGCCAGCAACAACCCTGTTGCCTTTTTTTGTACGTACTTCAACCCAATTAGTGGCGCTGGAATCCAGACCCGAAACCTGTTGTTTACCTTTGGCCAGAGCTTGGGGCTGATGGGTAGCATCCAGCGACGGGGCATCACACACCATATCTTCCATGGGCGGCGCAGCATGGCCAACATCGGAAGTGTATTGCTGTTCGGAAGTGTGTTGCTGTTCCGGGCATTCGGCCATAAAATGCCCCAACTGTCTACAGGAAAAGCAATGCCCTGCAAAATTGCCCCATTTCAAACGAAAGTGTAACGGGTGCATGCCAGAGCAATTGAGGCGTAACCAGGCAGGCCTTTTTCTTGCAGTGTCCCATAGCATACACAAGCGGTTGCGATTCACAGCCCTTAGACTGGGAGGGACCAGAACAGTGCCCACAGCGGCCATAGCATCCTTCAATAGTGGCCAATAAACAGCCGGACAATTTTCCACCTCTACCCACACAGGGCATTCACGTTGCAGCAGACGCTGAAAATCTGCCATTGGACGCCATGGAACCACATGAACCAACCGGCGTTCAAAAAACAAAGGCAGTTTAGACAGGAGAGCAGCACGGTGCGTCTCCGATTTCAACAGGACCTCAAAAAAGCCCTGGGAGCCAACAAAAATCTCTTCAACACATTCCCCTTGTAGCAGACTGTGCAAGCACTGGCGAATACGGGAAAGCAACGGGATTCGACCAGTGAAGAAGAGTATCACAGCGCGATCATAAAATACCGAAAAGGAGCGTAGGACAGTTTTTGGGTCCACGGTGGCGTCCAGAACATCGTCAGGTGCAGCGTCAGAAAAGACTTCCTGATTATGTTGAACATAATCCGGGCCAAGTGCTGCCACTGTTTGATCTATGAAATCCAGATCCAAACCAGCCATTGTATATGATGATTTGATCTCGAAGGAGGACTGGTCCTCTCTCTTGCCGGCTCTCTCGCTTTCCCTCTTTTCTGTACAGAGGCGCTGTCCAGGGGTGTACTCTGCAAGGAGAGCTAATGAAAATGGAGCTTTACCTGTCACCGTGCAGGGGCAGAAGGGCGAAACAAAGGCCTGGCGGTCTCCACGGCAGGACGGGACAGGCTGGGGTGCCGGGCAGGGATCCGTCAGCAGCGTCCGGGGACAGGGTGTCAGGGGTAGGCGACCGTAGACAGGGCGTCTGGCCGTGGACGGGGCGCCAGGAGCAGGACGCGCTGGTGGCTCCAGGAGCAGGGCGTCTGCTCCTGACGGCTCCAGGAGCAGGGCGTCAGAAAGAGGGCGCTAGGGATTCCGCTGGCGGTGCAGGGAGCAAACGCGACTGGCAGGAACAGGCGGAGATGCAGGCGTCGACGATGTTGACAAAACGCGAACGACAGACGAGCAGAGGCGACGACGGGGCTGACGCGAACGGGGGGTGACGACAGGCAGGTCTTCAGGCTGCGACAACGCAGATCGAGGCGACAGTAGGGCACGCTAGACCAGGCGATGGTAGGGCGGCGCGAAGCAGGAGCACCATCGCGACTCTCTCTCTCTCTCTCTCTCTCTCTCTCTCTCTCTCTCTCTCTCTCTCTCTCTCTGTGTGTGTTTGTGGTTCTCTTCCATTGCTTACTCTCACACAATCTGTGGCAAGGGCAGTAGAATGATTGGAGACTAAATGACAAACACTTCTAAACCAACTGATGGAAGAAATGTAAACTCTAGAACAAGCTGCCTCCTCCGTTAAAGCACATGAGAGACATGTCAGAGCTCCTATGTCCCCATCTAACTCAAACTGAGGCTCACAAACAAGAGATGACAATGAATGGCAAACATGACAACTAACACCCCCCTCTCAGATCCTCAATGTGGCTAAAGGCCAATGCCGATCTGAGGATGATAGGACCCGATGAAATCCATCGATGTAGACCTATAATGAAGAAGCTCCTCACGATCCTAGGAATCCCCCTCTAAAACACTAGGGGCCAGGGAATCCACAGTCGCATCACCGAGATCATCCCCCTCTGAAAGGGATGGGGGGTACAAGGGAACCATCGAAGGAGAGGGTGGGGAATGGGAAAGAACCTATGGAATAGATGGTGCACAAATGGAAACGGGTGTAGCAATAGACAACTGCCTTGGAGGACCTTGCATAAGAAAAGAGCAATGGAGCCTATAGAGCCTCCTACCAACCTGTTGCTAAAAAATCTTTGGAAGAAGAATGCTTAATAAACCTTGCCTACTAGATGAAGACAACTCAAGTACCAAGTCTAGTAAGGCCATAAATTGAGAGGAATGGAAAGCCTAAGTCAGGAACATGTAGAACTTTCAAAATGGAGCGCGAGGAACAGTTTGGCAATAATGGCAAAGTGACAACACCACTAATAGGCACCGAACAAATATCACCAACAATGACTAAACCCTCAAATGAATGAAGATCCTATAGCAAATGCACCCTTTTTGCGGCAGCCAGTGTATGACAACTTGACACCCAAAGGGGCAGCAAAAGACCATGATGAGCGTGGTAAAGCAGTCAAGTTTGAATCCTTCAGAGTTGCACAAGATAGGTTGAACACAATCACGGGGGCCAAATGCTTCTTGAATTTCACCCAGGACTTTCTCAAAATTAGACCCCAACTGGCCAAATCCTACCCCAAATTACAATGGATAGCTAGGTATTCGAACTCCCTGACAATTCACAAATTCCAGGTGCTGGTTTCGTTATACGATGCCTTCTCCTATTGGCACAGAACCTGAAGCGGCTGGTAAACCCTAATTTCTGCATAAATTTAGGGTTTACGGCAAAATTCCCTCTATTCTCCACCAAATATGCTTGAGATCTCCTCCAAATGGCTGAGAAATGCTGAGATCTCTTGAGAATAGGCTGGACTAGGTGAAAGAATGCCCGACAAAGAGAAATTTCAGAATTTCACGCAGGAAAGCCCCAAAATCAGCCTGCAACCTGCACCAATCAGCATTTATGCTGTTGCCTGCTGCATGGAGAACTCCAATCTGTTGTCTCCTGCATTTAATGCTGTTGCCAACTCCTCGTGCTAGAATTGCTGTCACCTGCTGCTGCTCTTGACCTCCTGGCTGCTGTCTACTGCCTCCAATGCCTGAGAACAGGTCTGAATTCTGACCAGCAGCACCCTCTCTCTCTCCCCCAGGCTGAAAACTCTCTGAAGGCTGAGACCCAGCCCGTAAAAACGTTTTCTCAGTTTGCATGGGCATTAGCCAACTGGCAGCCTTCTAAACCCATTTTCCAGCATTATCCAGCCATTGAATTAATTTCAAAATTAAATAATCCTGAAATTTAATTTCAGCCTTTTTGACCCTGCCTGAAATTAAAAACGCCCATCCATACTTAAATTGGCTGGGCCATTTGCAGCCTAAAGTGGTCCCCAACCTCTGTTAAACCTTAGATCACTAGTGTCACCACTCGCGCTTATTGGCCAAACAATTGTCCTTGGGTCAAAACTGCCACCAACTGACCACCAAAACCCAATTGGCATAACTTATCACAACTTTTGCCTTTGATACCCATTGCATCCTCAAGGTTCTTGGCTTGTTACCATGAAATAACTCCATGTACATCACATGTGCTAAACAACCTTACACATTTGATTAATAACTTAATCAAATGTTATCAGCAAGATTAAAGAATCTCAAAATATCACGTCCCCGTGTGATAGTTCCTGCTCCCTCATGCATTCTCTCTTTGTCTCCTTCTCTCCATGTTCACTTTCCTCTTTCCGTTGCGCACTCTCACATGATATTAGCGCCACAAGTGGGAGGTGGAGATCTTGAAGAGGAGCATGCTATCCGCGACGAAAACGACTAAGCATCATCCCTATGTGCTGCAAACTTTGCATTTGGAGTCAAACTGTGCAGGGCGGCCTGTTTCCAACCCACAATAGGCTATGTTTGACAAGGGCGGACCTTCAACACCTTGTGTTCTGCACTTGGGTGGCTTCTACCAAGCTAGGCATTTTGTTTTCTACCCATACAGGCTGCATCCAACAAGCTGGATGGGACAAACTACCCTCTATGGTCATGCCGCATAAAGTGTCTCTTCGACAATCGTGCCCTTTGTGATTTTGTTACTATCCCTATATCCTAACCTACCATGGATCCTCATGATCATGTGACCATGGATTCGACAACTTTATGGGATCAATTGAATGCTAGAGTCCGCTCTTTTCTTCTTTTGATTTGTACAGATTCTGTGCTCGTGCATGTTAGGTGCTTTGGAGGAGATTGGCATCTCTCTTCCAAATCCAAACATTTGGGCATCGCTTATCTCAAGTTGAAGCCACGATAGTTTTGTATCGCAAATTCCCCTACAATGAGAGATCACATCCTCAAGATGAAGGAGCTTCGAGATAAGCTTGCATCCCTTGGTACGGACATGTCTTTGAAGGACCTAGTTGTGACACTTCTCTCACATCTTCTATCGCCGACATAAGATGTGTTTTACACCTATCTTCTCACTTCTCGTAGTCGAGAGACTCTCACTTGAAAGGAGCCAGTCCCATTGGTGCTTGAGCAAGATGCGCGCCACAATGAGACAGATTCTTGCAGAGCCCATGCACATGGTTGTGTTTATACAGCTTTATCTACAAGTACAAGACGAGCCAAGCAAAAGCAAGAAAAGAGAAAGAAGTGGGAGTCATCTTCCAATTCTGATACAACTTTTGTGAAAAAGCATAGAGGATATCCCACGTGTCCTCATTGTGAGAAAACCTCACACCCTGAGGAGAAGTGTTGGAGGATATACCCTCACCTTCATCCGAAAGCAAAGGGTATATCTATAATGGAGCCTTTGTCTACCTCTACTTTGTCACCCGCTATTACCACCGAGTCCATGTTTCTACACAATTATCACGTGGAGGAGCCTTCTTTAATTATCTCGTCTTTTGAGCAGCTTTTGCTCCTTGACAGTGGTGCACCGAGTCCTATGACTCTTCGAGGTGATTTGTTGCACGATCTCCATCCGTCAGAGGGTATCGTCATTACTGGTGACATTTCTTTAGTGCCTATAGTAGTGTTACCAACTTGTCTCTATTGTCTGACCGTCCATTGAGCTTTGTTTGTGAGACCCTACATGTTTTTGACTTGAGATTCCCTCTCCTCTCAGATTCTGGTCTTTCTAGACTCAAGATGCACATTGTCTTCACCGAGCTGGCCATCTTTGTTGAGGATTCTTCTCCAAGAGCTACTTTAGTGATAAGTTGGTAGGAGAGAGTGTTGTCTCTACTCCATTCCCCTTCCCTTGTGCAAGGCCCTCCAAGGCAGCTTTCTATTGTTCCACCCATTCCCAATTGTGTATCGTCTTTTCCACAGGTTTTATCCCATCTCCCACCATCTCCTCTTGTGGTTCCCTCGTACCTCCCATCCCTTTCAACGGGGGACGATATTGGTAATACCGTTTTCGATTTCTTGGCCCTTTGTATTTTAAAGGGGGCTTCCTAGGATCGTGAGAAGATTCTTCAAGGTTTCCGCTCTACTTTGGGCCTTTCTTTTATGTAGCTACTCCTTTTCTTCGTCATCAAGACACCATCCCTTGCCGCTTGGCCCTTGGTCCCTGTTGTTTCTATGTAGCTTACGGTGCCTTCGACAGTTCCTCACTATCATCTCATAGTTGTGTTAAAGGCTTGGCTCACTCGTTCCTGACTAGAGCTTTCAAAAGTGATCTGCTCGAGGCCTCTCTGTTTCCATTGCCCTTTGGTGGCCTTCCGTTTGATCATATTTTCATATGGAGAGGGAGTCTTGCTCCTTGGCTGGCTTTCTTCATCGACGGACTTCATCGACATTGGCACACTCTTCTTGCCACCCCCAAATTTGCATCTCCTTTAGCCTTCTGCCACATCCAAGATCTAAGAGGGGGTATTAGCAGTCATGTGTGTCTTATGTGGTCATCTCCTACCTATGAGCCTCAATCTGAATCAGATGAGGACATTAGGAGCTATGACATTGTATATGTCTGTCATTTTATGTTTTTTAGGTACTTGATGTGGAGAGCACATTAGTGTTTTTTTTTTTTGGCACTTTTGACTGTTTTTAGGGATTTGACCATATTTAGGATTTTGTCACTTTTTACCTATATATAGGCAGCCTATTCTCCCGGTTTCATTACCATCAGTGATCCTTCATAATCAGCCAGCCCTCCTCATTCTCTCATGCCCCTACTATCCATAGTATGGGAGAGTTTCAGAAATTGACAAACCAAAAATAGAAAAAACCGAAGTTTCAGAGTTTCGGTTAAAGTTTGAAAACTGAAAAACTATGTTTCAGAGTGTACACTAAAATAGATATGGTATTACGTGGGTATGTAAATATATCAATGCCTACAATAACATGTATCCAAATTTCGTACAAAACTTTGAGTCTTCATGCCATATGATCAAAATCATGATTCATTATACGTGTCACAAGTAAAGACTCAATGGTTATGACAACTTAACACAGTTAAGACTCAGCTTTTAAAACTTTAAACAACAAAATAAATTATAATTTATGACTCATGAATCATGTAAAGACTAATATCAAGAACAATGAAACAAAGATACATAATAAGTAAAATCAAGATACAAGGATACATGTAATTGTGTCATTTGAATAATCTGTCCAAAGTCCAATGAGCACTGAGCATTGAGTACTAGTAACTACTGAGAAATAAGTATCAACATCAATGAGCAACTGGCAATTGCATTGCTAAACTAACTCCTCGAGTATTATGACTCCAATCTCCAAAGTCCATTTCACATGAGTCATGACTCATCCAAATTCTAAGGATCCGTGCACCATCTCCTCGACCAACTCCGAGGATCCTAATTGAGAAAATAATAAAGTAGCCTCCATCTCAGCCTTAGCCTCAGACTCTAGCTCTGACTCTGCCTGTGATGCACGACCACATGTGGCCCTCGCTCTAGTGGCTCTAGCTCTGCTCTGTGCACAAGTCTTGTACACTAGTAACAATAGCTCCTCAAAGAGCATGGAATAGATATCCAGCTCCTCTTATAGTATCTCCACGATATCATACACCTTCTCTATATCAATCTTATCAACATTCACTTGTAAAGGTGAACGAAACAAATATACGAGAGAAGATTCAACATGTTCAATATTCATACGTATACAATTTACAATCCAGCTTCCAAGTAGTGACAAGTGTCAATGTTAAAAAGCTAAATTATACCACTAGAAGATAGTAATGGGATCTTTTTTGCACTTGGATCTTATATAGATATGGATACACTTCTTTTTTATGGATCATTGGCACCTTCAATTTGGCTAGCGCCACTAGGCCCACTAGCCTCTTCTTGCTCCACTTGTGCTTCATTACCCCCGTATGGTGTTGGATGAGAGAATTCATCCTCGTATAGCTCAATCCCTATATGTTTTTTATATAAAAGATGGAGACTTACCGTTACTTCCACTAACACATTTGCGCAAGGCCCATTAGCCTTGTTAGGGACGCATGCCAAGTAGTCTTTCACGCAGGTTACGCTCCCCGATTTCACCAATCCACAATAGTTACACTGCCACTTCTTCGATCCACTGGAGCCCTCATATCCCTTGATTGGAGTGGTATGACTCCAAAATGGATCCAATGCCATGATTAGGTAATAGAAATTTGCAAAGAAGTTGAGAACTTGGAAGAAGATTGAAGAAAAAGGAGAAGAAGGAGAATGGAAGAAGAATAAAGAAGAAGGAGGATGGAAGGAGGAGGAGGAGGAGGAGGAGGAGGAGGAGACAATCGCGCAAAAGACGAATGTGAAAATGTAAAAAACGAAGTGTTTTTACTCTCGATAAAAAAACCGGTTTGCCAATCCACCCGCAAGGTATTGAAATGGCATTTTCTCATCCCCATTTCGGTCCAAAACGACCATTCCATTTCAAGGATACCGAAACGCCGATTCAAGGTACTATGCATAGAGCTACTACTGTCTGGTGCCCACATTGACACGTAGAGGAGGGAGGGAGGGACAAAGAGATAGAGCTTGGAGAGTAGAAGACAATCGCACAAAAGACGAAGGTGAAAATGTAAAAAACGAAGTGTTTTTGCTCTCGATAAAAAAACCGGTTTGCCGATCTGCCCACAAGGTACTGAAATGGCATTTTCTCATTCCCATTTCGGTCCAAAACAACCATTCCATTTCAAGGATACCGAAATGTCAATTCAAGGTACTATGCATAGAGCTACTACCATCTGTTGCCCACACTAACACGTAGAGCTGCATGTTGAGACTGACTATTATAGCCTTGTATCTTCAACCATTGCAATCACATTGTTCCTTCTCTCTCCTGGATTCTCTCTTTGTCTCCTCTCTATGTTCACTTTTCTCTTTTCATTGTGTACCCTCACAGAGTCAACAACCAAAGAAGGCTCCTCCAATGCATGGATATGAAGAAACATAGACTCATGGGTAACAGCTAGTGTAGAGATAGAGGAAGGCTCCAATGTTTTAGTTCCAACCTTCACTCCCAAACAAAGGTGAGGATACTTCTTCCAACACTTCTTCTAGAGATGTGTCCCCTTCCCACGATGTGCGCATCAAGGCTTCTCTCAAACTGCATCACAACCTACAAAATGCTCCTACATATCCTTATTGGGTTTGGCCTTTGGTTTCTCCTTCTTTTCCTTCCCCCCTCCCATACTTGCAATAAAAGGTTTCATGAAGTAGGATCCACCGGCTACCTCTTTTAAACACTCGTCATCCTCCAAGACAAGCAGGGCAAGCTCCTCCCATGGAAGTCTCACAGGTCCTCGATATAAGAAGGTTGATATAGAAGACATCAAATTTCATAGAGGGCAACTGAGTCAAAAAAATCATGGCCATATCCTTCAAACAGATGATCCTGCCGAGGGAAGAAGGCTCATCCCTCATATCCTCCAACCTATTGATCCGATCCTTCATGGAAGGGAATCATCAATAGCAAGCATTCGTAATTTCTTCTCAAGAGTAATCCGGTGAGCAAATATCTTCTAATGGTACAAAGAAGCAAGCTTTGTCCACACTTCCACTACCTATCACAACCTGCGCACATGCACTAGGACAAAATCTTGTAAGCTCATAAAGAGGAAAGGTCGAGCATTAGAATTGTGCCGATCCCATAGGACCATACATTCAATCATTGATCCCACTCTCGGATCCTCTATAGGACAAGGAATAGGGTGAGTAACAAACTCCCAAAGGTTCAAGGTATCCAAGAAAAAGTTCCTATTCAGAATGGGGCTAGGACCTCCAATCTTCGCGATGATCACGCCACCTGTTAGAGGAGTGATGAGAGATCTCCTTGTCAAAATATTATGAGGTCCGTGGCCGTTTCCACTGTCTCTTTAGAGACGGATTTGGACCACTATCCAGAGTCATGGATTTTACCGATCAGCGATGCCTTGGCCTATTTCTTCTCGAGATACGATGGCTTCATGACATGCGCCTCAGGAGTATAGCTGCTCCAGGACACCAGGCCCTTCACAGAGGCAGCTCACAGACTTCTTTGCAAAGGAGACTCAGAAGACTTCAATACAATTATAGCCACAGTCCACACAAGAGCCTCTCTCACCGCCATAGTCCACACACAAACAAGGAGTACTGAGTGATCGAGCCGTTCAGCTTAGCCGATCTAGACGTCCTAGGCCTCGACACAGACAACGACGACACCTTCATAGGCGGATACAGGGGATTATTGCTTGGGCTAGAGCTAGGCCCTCCATACCCACATGAGATTGTACCATTTTGGAGCTCATTGTTACTAGAGAGAGCTCTATGTTTTACACATAGCCATAGTTAGTTTCCTTTCTTATTTTGCTTGTCCTACATATTTTGCCCTGACAGTTGTACCACCATACACATGATTGTAACTCATGGTCTCGTAGGTCATTTTGGCCTTTTGTAGACGTTAATATATCATTTCATTTCTCTCTCATCATGACCCATGAGAAGCACAAGGAGTTCACCTTGCTTACCATCCATGTGGCGGATGCAAAGGAGTCCAACTCACATCATTAGACTTGCAAGTAATGTGGGAAGTATTGTATAAGTGGGGGAACTCAACTACTCCAACACCCTTCGAAGATGGGGAGGCAAGTCATTCCATGCAAAGATAACCTCCAAAACATCATGAATGAGATTCTCGCCAAGATGAGAGAGGGATCTAACAATAGAGGAGGTGGCACATTGGCACCAATACTCACTCATGATGAAGCCTTCAACATAGCCTTATCTTTGATCGACACCTCCATTGTTAATGGTGCCAACTCAACATCCATGTCTACTCTAGTGAAAGACAAAGAATGGAGCCTCATGCGCAACCAAAGAGGCAATCCACTCTCTCACAAGCCCCAATAATCTACAAGGGTCGATTGCCTTTCTTAGAGAATGGCTAGGACTTGCACACATTGAGATGCACGCACTTCTATTAAGTGAGATCTAACATTTAATGTCCTCGAGAAAGTGCAATGGAAGAAGATGATAAAAGCAATTGCCAAAGTGGATCCATAAGATGGATGGATCGTTGTCACCTACATTGACGTGTAGACAACAAAGATTGATGAAGAGAAGGAGAGGATCAACCCACATGGACAAAGTATGGTTGCTCCATCCTCACAGATGGATGAAGTGACCAAAGGAAACAAGGTAATATCCTCGTGCATTGTCCACTTGCCACATACTTTTTGCAAGCCATAGACACTAGCAAGAGGGAGAGAAAAATGACGGACGCATTAATCTACCACCACATTCAATAAGCCATCTGCCTCCTCGGCAGAGCACTCCGCAGCCTGCCCCACCTAGCAGGACCGCAGTCCCCCACATCCACCACCTGCACCACAGACTACCTCACCTGAGATCCCATAGCCCCCGCACCCACCCCCGCCCACCTCCCATGCCCCCCTGACCCTAGCCCACAACCCCCCCCTTCCAAGACCACCAGTCCCCCGCCACACCCGCCACATACCTCTGACAATCCCACCATCCCCCGACCCTCTTCTCCCCCACCACCTCCCCTGCTGAGTACCCCCCTGATCCGCACCTGGTTCAGGTGATCCCCCCCAGACCCACCCCCCTCCCCTCCTCCCACAGGAGGTGATGAGCCACACACGCCTACATCCTCCTCGCGCCAACAATGGTCCCCCTCCCACACAGCCACCAGCTCATCTGCCCGTGCCACCCGTCACACTTTCCCGAGACACGCACAACTGTTGCCACAAGAGTTCTTCCGCAGTGGCCCATGGTCCTACTTGAGAGTTACGGAGCGCAGAGAGTTCCCACTACCTCTCGAGGTGGGGATTTTCGTGGTTCGCAAGTCAAGGAGGGGCAAGGTCCATCTACTAGCACCACCGGATGGACCAAACTACGCTTTTTTGCCTTCAGTCATCTCACTCAGAGGATTGGAAGACGACACAGATAGAGGAGGAGCTGAAGAGTCAGGTGGCGGACCACACCTCTCAGTGGATGGGAGAGGAAGGACTAGCACTATTTGCATAGCAATGGCCTGGTTGCATGATGGACATTAACTGGTGAGGTGGTGCCGAGGTCCCACACTTGAGCATTATCTTTCAAGCCCCTCCATAGTGGAGAGCTCCGCAGGATGTGATCGAGTGGCCCCTAGCACAGGCGGCCCGTTTCTGCCAGTGTACAAAGTCACAACTCTCAGCATGGCTAATAGATGCATTGATAGTACCACCTGGAGCATCTATCGCCCCTATGGTCCGACCGAGGGCCACCATGGGGGACTGGAGTTCGCCGTCCAAAACGGCGGCAAAGCGTACTTGTATGCCCCATAGTTTTTCCTCCTCATTAGCAGCCTCCACACCGAACAGATGCCTGTTCAGTCAATCACAGGCTTCCCCATGAGCTTATACCTTGCATCCTGGAATGTGAATAGTCTCCACTACAGTGGGGCACGTGGTTTCCAGGAAATTGATTGTTCAGCAAGAGCTGCAGCCCGCCCTTGCCGAACGGATCGACATCTTACTTCTACAAGAGCACAAGCTCACTCCCACCCATGCCCAGCGGGTTGGAAAGGTACTCCCGGGCAACTCGCGCACTTACTGGGAGCACGCTATAGGTACCCACGGCAGGAGTGGAGGCGTATGCACCTCTATTGGCCCGAGTCTTACCACTTATGTACAAGATTACGGGATGATAGTGGCAGGGAGGGTTCTATGGATCAGATTGGATATTGGGAACTCATGCCTTGGAGTCCTCAATGTCTATGCCCCTACAGAGGTTAGGGCATGCAGCAAGTTCTAGGTGGAGATTGCAGATGGACTCCCAGAGGTAGACTCTTGGATCGTTGGAGGAGACTTCAACAACCTGGAGGCTTTGAAGGACCAACAAGGCAAAGGCAAAAACTACCAGGGCATGGCAGGGGAGGAGCAAGAGGCATGGGAGGTCTTTCTACTGGCAGTCGGAGCACGCGATGCCTGGAGAGACCCTGCCTTCCACAGGAGGGAGAGGTCGTTGGACTTCTCTTGGGGATACAGGCAGCTAGGTGGAGTCCTGCTGGAACGGTTGGACAAGTTTTATGTGGGAGAGTGGGGAGGCTCTTGTGGCGGCCAGATTGAGCAGTTGGTAGGCACCACGTTGTCCGATCATTGCCGGTTCTCCTGACACTTGATCCCCCAGCATCTACCCTAGACACACGATCCTATCAAATCCCTGACTTGATCTATAGGAGGGAGGAGGTGATAAGACAAATAGAGCAAATTCGGACTAGGGCAGGAGGGACCAGATCGCAAAGGAGGTTGCAGAGGTCTTAGCCGAGTCGAGCAAAATCTGCCAAGCGCCAGCCATACGGGCCGGCAGCAATGCTGGGAGGAGAGAGCACTCCAGTGGGACCTTGCAGCCATGCAGAGACTATTACAAGAGGCACCATGGGATCCCACCCTCCATGCACAGGAGGTGCATGCGCGAGCAGCCATCGCTGCCCTAGAGGACAAGCGTTCGGAGTTCTCTTTCCGCACCTCAGCAGCCTTCTGGGCGGGGAAGGGGGACATGATGTGCAGGGAGTTCTTCCGGGTGCACTAGCCTCGCACTGCAGGAAAGCAAATACATAGCCTTAGGGATCACTATGGGAGGACTCGTTCTAGCCCAGACAAGGTGATGGAGATTGCCACTGACTACTACAGGCACCTTTTCCAGCAAGAGACAGTCTCAGCTAGAGGACAACGATGTAGACAGCAGGTCTAGGACCACATCCCGTCCCTCATCACAAAGGAGATGGGATGCTCCCTCCTAGCCCCCTTCAGAGAGAAGAAACTAGAGAAGGTTTTCCGTACACAGGATGGGTAGAAATGCTCGGGAGAGGATGGCCTCTCTAAGGCTTTCTTCACTACCTATTGGGAAGAAGTGAAGGATCCCCTACTGATGACCTTCCAGGAAATTTTCACTTCAGGACAGATGCCAGGGAGTCTTTTGGCAGGCCTTATCAGTCTTCTCCCCAAAGGGGGAGATCGGTTGGAGCTTTCCCAGTGGAGACCAATCACCTTATTGTCAGTGGCCTATAAGACACTGGCAAAGATGATTGGTAGACGACTAGGCCCCGTGCTTCCAGACATCATCCATGACACACAGACAGGCTTTGTCCAGGATAGGAGCATCCTAGACAATGTATTTACCTTCTTTGAGGCGACAGAGTGGACTCAGCCCAGTGGGCAAAGACTGGTCGTACTACTCTTGGATTTCAAGAAAGCTTATGACACGGTGGACCGGGATTTCCTAGAGGGCACCATGGTGAGGTTGGGTTTCCCCCAAGTTTGGATCCGCAGGGTCTCTCCACTTTACAGATCGGCCACTAGCAAGGTCCTCATAGGTGGAAGGCGAGGGGAGGAGTTTCAGCTGGAGAGATCAGTCCGACAAGGTTGCTCTTTGGCCCCATACCTATTCCTACTCTTTGCAAAGGCGATGTCTCACTTCCTCAGGTCACGTGTAAGCGGATTACGCGACCTCCGACCTCCAGTGAGAGAGGAGACTGAGTTGTTAGACTCAGAGTATGCAGATGACACAACACTCTACACAAAGAACGATGAGTTGATGTTGGAGAGAGTGATGCTAGCTCTTGAGGTGTTCTGTTCTGCAGCGGGAGCAAAAATCAACTGGCAAAAGTCAGTTGGTTTCCTCACAGACCCGGACTCTAGCACAGAGTGGGGCGTCCACCTGGGATTTAGATGGGTGAGCAGAGGGCCAACCGTCCGGTACCTAGGGTTCCAGGTGGGACTCGACATCACTCCTGCCCAGCAGTTTCTTCCTGTCCTTGATTCTATTCGGAGAAAGCTAACCTACTGGAGCACGGCTCGCCTCTCACTAGCCGGCCGAGCCCTGGTGATCAACCAGGTCCTCCTAGCGACGCCCTGGTACATCGCCTCGTGTTGGTGCTTCTCCTCATCCTGCATAGTGCAGCTTCGCCGCCTAGTGTGGAATTTCCTTTGGTCAAGATCAGATGGCTCCAGGGATTCCAAGGCCAAAGTGGCGTGGGCGACCATCATACGGCATCGGTCAGAGGGAGGGCTTGGGATCATAGACCCAAAGTATCAGAGTATGGCCCTCTTGGGCAAGCTAGTTATCCGCAGCCTCACACCAGGCGGGCAAACCTAGAAAGCCTTATCGCAAGAGGGTCTTCATGATTGTAGACCGAGACTTGGCGAGGAGTGGAGGCCGTCCCTGAGATGGATCTTCACGTCAGCCCAGATCCCCCCCCCCCCAGATCACCTTTTCTACGCAACTTACTCCGCGTGTGGCAAGGCCTCCATAAGGCCCTAATCCAAAGCCCCCCACGCTGCCAGGAGGAGATAGACCATCAGCCGGTGATCTGGAACCCCCAAGTCAAAGATCCGAAAGGGGCACAAATTGGCGAGCGCCCCCACATCCAATGGGCATTGGGAGGTCGGCTCGGCTCATACCATCAGGACATGGCGGGAGGTGTACAGGATGGCGGACGAGGAGGTGATGCAGCGTATATCAGGCTACTAGAGAGAGGAGTGGAGCTGAGGAGAAGGGAGATAGACGTAGTGATACCTCTGGAGTGGCTTGCTCCCCCGATACGAGAGCCGATAGAGCCCAGGGAGGTATGGGCCGCTAGGTTTTCACCAACATGCAGCCCCCTATAGGTGGCAAATAGAGTGGGTAGCGTCCCGCAGGGGAATTTCTTCACCGTTCACGAGGGGGGGCATCTGGCCCTTGACAAAGGGCAGCAGGATGAGGGGATAGCTGCCCTTTCGTGGAGGAGGATTCAGGTCATGGGCCTTCAGGGGAAGACATGGCGACTGGACCCCTATGTTTTCTGGAGGGAGCTCAAGGAGTGGCGCCTTTGGATCTGGAAGAGCAGACCACTTGATGAGCTGGAGTGGAATCCAGGAGAGTGGCTATGGCCGGCCACTGCAGTCGCCAAGAAGCCACCGAGGTTCCTCGAGTACACTGCCAGGATTGGCAGACACGTACTAATGCACGAGAATATGGATTGGGCGCCGTCATGTAGCAGGCATTGGGCGGAGCACAGCATCACGGAGCCTTTTTGACAGACTTTCTGGCGCCGCCTATGGGACAGCTAGAGGCCGAGGAGGGTATCGTATTTTTTATGGCTGGTGGCACATGAAGGCTTGGAGGTGGGAAGTTGGCTTGCCCAGATGCAGGAGGAAGGTTGTAAGCGCTGCACACAGCAACCTCTCGAAACCCGAAAGCACTGCCTTTGATCATGTGAGGAGGCACAACTTATGTGAAGAGGAGCATGCCGCATCCTTCGCCGTATAGCACCTAGCCTTGGATGTATCTCATGGGAAGCTTTCTGCTGGCAGATAGTCAGCCAGGGTCGTCACCTTTTGTATGAGGCCAAGATGCAAGACACAATATTCATTATCGAGGCAGGGTCGTGCGCAGTGGTCGGTTTGGAGGCTCTACCCATCCGCCAGGCACTAGAGCCCACAGCAAACCGCTCTGAGGTATGGGAGATCATAGGGAGTCTTACTGGATGGCATATCTGGAAGGCACGGTGTCAAAAGGCTTTTGGCGGAGAGAGACTTTCAATATAGGCGACCTTAACAGAGCTCTCAACCTCCATCATCCGCTCCCTCCGCGGCCGATGGGATCAGATGCAGGGCGAGTCCAAGGCTCGTCAGGAGCTCCGTTGTCATTTCCTGCACACTTAGGGAAGCCAAGATCTGTTTTTCGTGATGCAGGCAAGCAGCCCCATATGGCGATACAACCCCCCCTCCATGGCTTCTTGCCCCTATCCCCCCAAGACCGCCTTGAGAGGCTTGTAATGATGATGTATTGGTGACTTTGCATCAGCTCCAGCTAGTCTGTTGAGCATGAGCACTCTATTGTAATCAAGTTTTTTGAGTAATATAATCAGCCACATTTTACTTGCAAAAAAAAAAAAGCTTTCTTTGAATCTATGTCAAAGCCCGAGGAAGACTCCGAATGATGAACCTACTTCTACTTCGTGTTCTTGGCCCTCTTGTCCTTGTTCCACTCTCCTGAACCTAAAGTAAGAGCGTTCGTGGAGCTGGATCCACTAGCTCCAACCTGTTTGAGACGCCCATTGTGCTCCAAGACAAGCGGGGATAATTGCTCCCATAAAAGAGTGTCTCAAGTCCTCAATGTAAAAAGGCTAGTTTAGAACGAATTGAGCTTTGGAGATGGTAGATAGGTCAGGAGAATCATTACCATATCCTATGAAAATATAGTCCTTCCGAGGGACACAAGCTCATCCCTCATGTCCTTCAGTTTGTTGCTATGATCCTTCGTGAAAGGAGAATCATCAACAAGGAACATCTGTAGTTTCTTCCGAAGAGTGATCCAATGGACAAATGTCTTCTAGTGCTACAAAGAAGCAAGCTTTTTCCACACTTCTGCTGCTTGTGGCAACCTGTGCACATGCACTAGGACAAAAGCCTATAAGCTCATAAAATGGAAAGATTGGGCTCTCAAGTTGAGCCGATCCCATAGAGCAGCTTGGTCCATAGGCGAACCAATGAGGGGATCCTCCACTGGACAGGGAACCAGAGTGGTAACAAAGTCCCAAAGATCAAAGGTGTCCAATATACACTCCACCTTCCAAGACCAAAGGGAGTAATTAGACCCATCAAGGATGTCTTCTTTGAGTAAGGAAGGTAACACAAGCACTTGAACAGGGGGTGTCATCATGACAATATGTGGGCCAATAGGACAGGCCCCACGAGACATATGGAGAGAAGCAGGAGAGGGAGAAGGGGGCTCCAATATTCTCAATCTAACAAAGGGAGAGCAAGGCCCTGAAGGTCAATCTTCATGCTAATCTTCACGATGATCCAACTGGTAAGACTGCTGATCAAGAGAAGGAAGAAGCTCCTCTTTAGAATCGTCAAAAGCATTGAATTGATAATAATCCATCTCGGTAAACCTACAAAAGACACTAGGAAAATTTGTGTTTTGGTGTTGGGGAGCCCAAAAGGAAAATCAGCTACACCTTGCAAGATGGAGTTGTAGATGTCCCTCACACTTCGTAGAGGGCAACTTATAAGTTTGGGTTAAATACAGGATTTCATAGATGAGGACATGCCACCTAGGAAGGAGTAAAGTATCCAGTTTTTTGAGGTACTCCCAGGCAACTAGTCAGTCCATGTTATGTTATGCACACTCTCATAGGCATTAAAACACAGGTTATAGATTAGAAATGCCCTATTCACTAGCAAAGATGCTACATTTAAGAATGTGGATACATAAGAGTCCCCTACAGACTGTTGTACAAGAGGGTGAGCAGTACAAGCTGGCCTTCTTCACTGGCAGAAACGATATATTTCAGGAAGAGGATTCACAAGGGTCTGCATAGATTGGTGTGCATGAGGGTGAGTAGTACAAGCTCATAGCCCTAGGAATGACACCATCTCTTACCATAGTGCACTTGAGCTTGACCATACACATTTGTGCAGTTTCATGTGCACCCTGTCATTGGACAAAACTTCCTACCTCACATTAGCTTCCTATCCTTCGATTCTGACCATTCAACTTTCTTGGGTCAACATGATCTTGTGCTTGTGCAAGCAATGGTGTACACATCATCCTGCACTCAGCTTGCCGGATGGTGGTGCATCCAAGAATTTGATATAAGACCAGTTTGTTGAGGAACCTTATCTCTAAGCCATCTGATCAGTGTAGGATAGCCAAAGGAGCAGGCCTTTTGACCTGCAAGAAAGACCAAAAAAGAGATAGCATAGCCAAAGGAGCAGGCTTTTCGACCTGTAAGAAATACCAAAAAAGAAAACTACCACTTGAGGAAGCAAGTGGAGAATGGAATCATTCAGATGTTTGTTTATTTTGAAATCCCTCAACAGCTTGTTTTTTTCAGAAAGAGAAGTCTTCAAAACCACTAGATATGATGCAAACACAGACAGTGCGTGCACCTCAGGTTGCTGATTTGTTTATATCTTCAGACTTGATATATTACTTTAACTCATCTACAAGTTTTGCTATATTTCTTCAGTAGCATATCCATTAAATAGTTGAAGAGAGAATCATAATCCAACCAAAACAAGTCCAGCCTAATAGTTCTTATATGCTACTTTTCTCTTCAGTAGCATATCCTCAACTTATACAAAATACCACAGGGTACATGTATGAACTTGTGAAGCAAGAATACACTCTTAATATAAAGCCAAATGTCACCATTCACATGCTCTTGTCAAATATACAAATTGCTACATCCAATATTTATGAAACCACTCACCTGAAATAGCTTCCCCGCACAGTACAGGCTACATTTCTGGCAACACACAGTATTGGCAAAGGGCTGTTTGTCTGTAAAGTTGTGAGAATATTAGCAGCTAAGACATTCAGCAATCACAAGTGTGTTCAAGTGTGTGCACCCAATGGCTTAGATATTCAGCAATTCTGTGCACCTGCATGCACAATGTGTGCTGGTGCACAATGTGTGTCATGCTTTATAAAAAACGTCAGTGCACAAGTGTGTTGTGTGTTGTCTGTCCAGCATAGGCAGCTACATGGTACCTCTGCCTGTGGTGCATAATAAGGAGCAAAAGCCGGCACTACATGCACATTTGACTGATCCCCATCTTCCCAAACTTTGAGACGATCATCAATGACCATTGCCATCTTTGGGTGACAGTTACCATTAGCAAATACAGTCATTAGAGATTTCTTTGAGCCTGTTTCCAATACAGATAAAAGAATAAGATGACCAGTAGCTCACCCACTTCTGTAAAGCATAATTCAGTGAAAAGATTCCTCCTTAGGATACATATTAAGAATAACATTATATTACCCAAGTACATCGCAGGACAAATAACACAGCATCTTAGGACACTCGTCTGAAGACATGAAACTGAACAGATAAGTAATTTACTATTTTATTTCGTTTCATTTAAAACCACTATAGAAAACTTGAACTACAGTCTATATCAGACTTTGATGGATACCAGAGTTAACACAGACAACATAATACGTTATTTTCTCTTTTATTTCCTTTGATTTAAAATCACTACAGAAAACTCAAATTACAGTCTATATAAGAATTTGCTGAATACCAGACTTGACACAGACAACCCGCTCTAACATTTCCCTTGTCTGAATCAATTGTGCTTCAGGATCAAGAAGCCTCCACATTTCATATGCATATTCTTTCTCAGCCATTGTGCAAACAAAGACCTCAAACCGTTTCCGTCCTTTGGCAGTCAAGTAGCTCCGAAGTTCTTCCCATGCTGGGCGTAACCTTACCAAAACACTGGTATCCCGAACCTACAAATTGAAGAGTCGGTTTGCCAAATGCTTGTCAGTGATTCTAATTCCGCTGATATTTAAGCAAGTCATTAACACGGTAGCATATCTTTCTGAGTCACGATGCATTCCAAAGATCCTGGTTCAAGCTTGAAAAGAAAGCCAGTGACGTCCAATAGGTGTGTGAAGAACTCACATTTGGATTTATACGAGTAAAAATCATGTTGCGATCCTGCAGTCTAACAACTGGGCGCATGAGGGGAAGACCACCTTCAGAAAGGGGAGGTACAACTTCAGCTTGTGCATTCACATATTTTTCCACAGTATTGTCCCACACATGATCCTCTTCAATAAACTGCTTCAGCAAGACTCTATCTTGCATGTAACGCTTTAATTCTGAGGACATGCCTGAAAGTTTCTGTGAGTCTGTCTCAACTTTGATTTTGGATCCAAGCGCATCAATGCGATCTTCAAATGAGCGCAGCGTATTTGCAACAACCAAAGTTTCATCAAGATCAAAAACAAGAGCCAGACACCTCAGATTGAGCATGGTCAAGCACGAGCTATACAATCTTGGCATTATTGCAAATCCCCAGAAGCATGGACACTGCTTTTTGCTCCCATTCATTGGCACCAAGTGAAGTTCAGTCTTTTCAGACATGGGAATCACAGCTGTCTGCAGTTACAACCATAAAGAATCTATATCAATCCATTCAGGTATGCAAATGAGATTCATGTGGGATAATAAGTGAAGCTCAATCTTTTCAGAAATAGGAAGCATAGCTATTTGCACTTATAACAATGACAATTTTATACATCAGCACAATAGCATGCCACATACAAGATGTACCAAAGATGATCAATAATCAAACTTATGGCTCTCTACATGGTAATCTTCTGCAGCAGGGAATCAGAGAAGTAGCTTCATCTTTGTTAGCTATAACTCAGAACAGTCTACACACTACACTCACAGGTCAACTTCGTAGAAACCTATCCTTAGCTCTACATCCCTGGTGTGTGTAAATTTGAATACCAATATGCATGTCATCACCCCATGAGACTACTTAAGAGGTTATGTGTTAAGCAGTACATCATCAAGATGCAATGTAGAGCAATAGAGCATCATGCCATAGACTACTGACCATTAAGAGGTAATGTATTATGCAATACAACATAAGAATACCAACGTATAAATCCTTGTTAGCTGAGATTATGTGTGTCAATGTCAATACCACTCCACAACTGGGGATATTCTCCCCTCCCTCAAAAGTTTTAGCTTTTCCTCTAAAATGCATATAATATTTGACGCCATAGCTCATTATGAAAGTGGTGTTCATCTTGCTCTTTATCAATCTGCATATACCACACAGACTTGACACTACCAATTTGATACAAGCCAAAAGATCTTTCAAGTCAACCGCATGATAATCAGCATCACCTGCATCAGCTTTCAATGACTCAATCGTGAGACTCAACATGTCAATAAATGGGCTCACCCCATGACTGCATCATGTATCTCAACTATGAAGTTTGATAGTGAATGATCGAAGATGCCTAGTATGTGCCAATTGGAGGTGGCGGCTGATTGTGCTTTGATCCTGCTCATTTGAATCCTCCTCCCCAGCTTGATCATGTAGCCAAAGAAGGCCACATTGCATGGCCTATCAAGGAATGAATCCCTCCACATCCACTCTCTTGGATCCAATTGTAATCTTTGAAGGGACCTCCTCAAATAAGTGCAATGTCTCCATCCATTAGGCAATCTTGCATTGTAAAATGCTCAAGAAGTTGTCCAACATGTTAAGCATGCATTACATATTAAATCTTCATTAGCTCTTTAAAACAGCCCCAAAACCCATGACTTACCAAAGTTTCTATGTCAAATAAGCCAAAACCCTAATTTTGGGAGGATCCACATCTATAAATAGGAGGCTGCCTAGTCACTCTGCTCATCCTCCTTTTGTAAGTTCCAACCATCAGCCCACGCCATCCAATGGCTGTCCAGCCCTCGTGACTGCAAAGAGCATTTGGCGACCTCTTTGCTGCTGTATTTTCCGTCTTGCTGCTGACATCAGCAGTTGCATTGTCTCCAGCTCTGTTGCTGCCTATGTTTTCAGCATCTGCTGCAGGGCAACAGGCTGCACATACTCTTCCTTGCACTAGACAAATTCCACCACAGTCTACAATACCGGAACTGCCTATTCCTACTGCCACCCTGATCAGCCAAGTGCTGATACAGCTGTGTTTTTGTACAAGCCTGGTCATAGAACTGCTACCCTGATTTTGGAGGTCTCCGTCTGCTCATCTCATCTCTGATAGATGGTTAACGCCCTTAGGATCTATCTCCATGGACGTTATTCTCCGACTACTCCCTCAGCTCGCCCCCATGCGAGTCATCAGTTGATGGACAACTCTGCCTTTGAGCATCTTGAACACTCTTTCATTCATTTACAACATTCATTCATTACTTCAGAGTTATCTTTCTTCTCTATTTGTGTTTTTGCATTAGTGTTGCTGTGTTTTTGTATGAGTTATTGTATTTTAGTCATGTTTATACATTATGTGTTTTCTTTGTGCAAACCTGAGCATGTCTTCACATAGTATCAAAGCCGGTGCTCTTCTAAAGAGTAGCCCTCCTAACTATCATGGAGGCTTTGTTTGTGCAAGATACATGGGTGACACATAACCAATTCACAATGTTTCAGACTCCTAGTTGTGACGCTACAATGCCCTTGCTGGTTTCTCCACTGCAAGAGACCCTATAACCAATTCACAATGTCTCAGACTCCCTCCTCCTAGGAAGCATATAAATGTGGGGAAGAACATGAGAATGACAATACTTTGAACTTAACCAAATCGATCAATTATCACCATGAAAATTAGGGGAGAGAGAGAGAGAGAGAGAGAGAGAGAGAGAGAGAGGTCGACACCACGTAGAGAAGGGAACTAGTCCCTTTCCCTTTACAAAAATTTATTGCAACAAACCACGAGTACGGAGTGGGATCCCCTTTGCAAGAATTTATTGAAACAAACCGCGAGCACAGAGTATCTAAACCATATTCAAAAATGTTAATTTGCTGCAATTCTGAAAATTAGGGTTTTGAAACCATAATTTTTGCAAACTCCAAGCAACAAGCTGATTTTCTTCTTTGGGGCTTTGATTAGATCAAGCTAAGTAGAAAGTACTTCTTGGATGATAGACAAATAGGAAAGTACAAAGCATGTGGCTGAAAGCTTATTCGAAGTGAAGTTATTCCAAATAAAAAGAGAGATCTCCAATAGATAGGTGTGGGGCTTAGGTGCTCAAAAGTGAAAAATAGAGGTAGCAAATAAAAAGTGTTTGCTGAAAATGACAAATGTAGGGACACTTGTCTCTTCAAAATGACATATATCCTATTCTAGATACCACATGTCACTTTTCTAGATAAAGAAGCTTCCAAACCTTCTACTCTAAAAATCTCTCAAACAATTAAGAATTTGAGATAGCTACTAAAGACATAATTATTCCTTGTGAAATTCCAAAGCCTTTGATCCAAATAGAATTTCCATTTGAGCAACTTTCAAAAATAGTAACCTTCTAAATTTTAAGAGTTGCAAAATTTAGCTTCTATAGAAGCTTCATTATATAGGTTCACCGGTTCATGGTTTGTTTCTTTGATCATAAGCATCTAGTTTCACTTTTTGAAACCGCTCATTATATGGGCTTCTTGTCAATGTGACTATTTGAGTGTAAAAGTCTTAGTCATCTGAGAGCTTTCTAGTAAATCTGACTGCCCAACTAAATTTTAATTTCTCTTGGGCATCTCATCAATCACGACCCAAGTATAATTATAGAGCATTCTGACCATTGGCCACCCCTAAATAGAAAAATGAACATTTAATCATATTTTGAAACACTACACACCAAAAGTTATCTTGAATGTTGTTTTATGAATATATTGAGGAGCAATCCTTCTCTTGGGGTAGCCACTCTTCAAGTCAATCCGGATCCATCCAATCTATCCAAGATATCATCAATTCTTGGAATGAAAAATCTATTCTAAATTGTAATTTTGTTAAGGGCCCTATAGTCCACACGCATACGCCAAGATTCATCTTTCTTTTGTACTAAGAGAATTGGAGAGCAAAAAGCTGAGGAACTAGGTCTGATTAGACCCTTCTCCGAGAGCTCATTCACTTGCTTCATAATCTCCTATTGTTGTGTTGGACTCACATGATAGGGTGGCCTATTTGGAAGTGAGCTATCAAGAATGAGATTAATGTGATCTTCTAGCCTCTCTGGTGGTAACTCGTCAAGTAAAGTATCTGCAAAAAAAATCTTCATACTCCTTTAAGAAACTTACTTTATCATTATTTATATCTAAGATAAACTCTTTAATTCTAGACTCTTTGTTAGAATCTTTGACAAAAACAAGTACGAGAAAATAGACTTTTTCATTGCTTCACAAATTTGTACATGGGATAAAATAGAAATAGAGTTTTCTTTCACTCCCATATCATAAGATACATTTTTATCCTTGAAAGGGAATCTAAACTTATTTCAATTTCAATCAATGGCTGGATCTATTCTCCTATGCCAAGATATTCCTAATACAACATAACAATGGTCACGATCTTCCATGACAAAACTCTCATAATCTACATAGTCTCCTATCTCAATTCGTAGTTTCCCAAGAATGAGAGTAACTTCAAACTCCATTCCTTGAAAAGTAACACCTAACATTTTTGGTATTCCAAACCTCTCCTTTAGTAGATATAGAGCTTCAACAATCTATGGATGGATATAATGATATGTAGCCCTTGTATCAAAATGAACGAGAACATGTGGATTAGCAATCTTACCCCAAGCCATAAAAAGCTTTATTTTCTCTGACAGAGTTTCATCATGTTGCAAGGATTCCTTATGTGCAACATTTGCTTAAGATGTCTTTTGGGGCTGGTTTTCCTTCTTTGCCTTATTAAAACATTGACCAGCCATGTGTCCTTTTTCTCCACAAGAGAAACATCATCCTTCTCTTATATATTCAGCTAACTATTGATATATTAGCTTCTTTTTTTATAGCAAAGATAATGTACCTCCATCCTTATGCTTTGGTTCTTGTTTATCTAACTTCTTTTGGTCAAACATCTTGGTCTTCTTCCTTTGCGGTTCTTATTTTGAGGCTTTACCAAGCATCCATGGCATATGCAACCCTTCAGCTTCTAAGGCCACATCTTGGGTTGCTTCCAAAGTATCACGGATTGTCATCTTGACAACTCATCGTACCGTCAGATGTAATCCATGGATAAACTTTCTCATCTCCAAATTGAAAGAAACTTCGTTGAGAGATGTAAATTTAAGAGAAACAATTACAAACTTGTTGACATATGTTTCAACATTGTCTCCATGGCTTTGCTTCAACTCATTCCATTCTTGTTGCACATTGGCTTTCAATGGATGAAAGCAGAAACTTCTTGTTGAGCATCTCCTTAAACTCTTTCCAAGACTTAGGTTCCTTTCCCTCTTGAACAACTTTGAGCCACCAATTAAAGTAGTATCCTTCAGATGTATTTTAACCATCCTAATTCCTATTTTTTTAATGTATAACCTTCACCACCAAAAGCAACATCAAATTATTTAGTAAAAGACACGGCTTTCTCAAAATCTCTCTTACCATAGAAAACATCAAACTTGACGCTCTTCTCTCCAAGCTTGAAATCTCTTTTAGCATCATTATCCTTTGCTAAAAGCATCTGCGGAGATTCAGCTACCATGGAAATAGTTGGTTCTTTGGCTTTCTCCTTGCTCTTCTCCATGGAGGAATTCTTGGGACAAGAGAAGGCAAGTTATGTATGACGAGACTTTGAAGTCACTACTTACGTGGATCCTCAAATGATAGGTGATGTGTTACCTTTCATAAACTTAGTTGCATCAATAACTTTGATACCTTCAATGCTGAGATAGACCTTCACAACCATAATACCATCCATCTCAAGAGCCTTCTCGGTAAGAAAAACTTCAAAGACCTTTGCTTCAGCTCGTGCTTTAGCCCTTCTCTCCATCAAAGCTTGAATTTTTGGATCAGCTTCCAGCTCCTCGTATCTTTGTATCTTCTCATAATCAAAGAAGCATACAAATACAGAGTGTTGATAGCCTTCCCATTATTCACCAAAATTCTCCTCTTTGCCTCTTGACATGGTGAGAAAGTTGGACCCAAAGATCTTGTCACCTAGAAAAGTTCCTACAAAGAAAAAGTCCTTGCTCTAATACCAATGTAAGCACAAGGAACAACATGAAAAGTGACAATACTTTGAACTTAACTAGCAAGATCAATTATTACCATGAAAATTAGAAGAGAGAGAAAGAGAGAGAGAGAGAGAGAGAGAGAGAAGAGTTTAGGCCTAGTTGAGAGGAAAACCGACCTCTCTCCCTTCACAAGAGTTTATTGAAACAAACCATGGGCACAATGCCTGAACCATATATAAAATGACTAATTTGCTGCAATCCTGAAAATTAGAGTTTTGAAACCCTAATTTCTGCAAACTCCGAGCAGCAAGCTGATTTTCTTCTTTAGTGCATGGATTAGATCAAGCTAAGTAGAAAGTGCTTCTTGGATGAGCGAGAGATAGGAGAGCACAAAGGATGTGGCTGAAATTTCAAAAAAGAGAGACCTCCAATATATAGGTGTGGGGCTTGATGATCAAAAGTGGAAAGTAGAGACTACAAATGACAAGTATTTGCTGAAAATGACCAGTGTAGGGACACTTATCTCTTCAAAATGGCACATGTCACTTTTCTAGAGAAAAAAGCTTCCAAACCTTCTGCTCTTGTAAAATTCCAAAACCTTTGATCCAAACGGAACTTGCATTTGAGCAATCTCCAAAAATAGTAACATCCTAAATTTTAGGAGTCACCAAATTTAGCTTTTGAAGAGTTTTATTACATAAGTTCACCGGTTCATGGTTTGTTTCTTTGATCATAAGCATCTGGTTTCACTTTCTAAAACCACTCATTATATGGGCTTCTAGTCAATGTGACTACCTCAGTGTAAAAGTCCTGGTCATCTGAGCTTTCTGGTCAATCTGACCGCCCGACTAAACTTTTAATTTCTCTTGGGCATCTCATCAATGATGACCCAAGTATAACTTGAAAGGTGAGAAGGATCGAAGCTTGCATGGGAGAGCTATGGTGAGAGAGCAAAAGAGAGAAAGACTCATAATGTGAAAACTTCAACAATCACAATGTGTGACCAACCTTCCCTTTATTCATCTGTCACTAAAAGAATAAAAAATAAAGTGACGGTGACAGGCGCCCCCACCTGCAATATGTAGGCGCGGGTACTGTCAGTGTAGTAATGCACGAGCGGCTAGGCGGAGGCGCCTTTACCCCCAATAACCTCCCACTTAAAGGCGAATCTACCCCAATGAGAAGTAAAAAAGAAAAAGAAATGATAGTACAACACGTACACATGTACAACAAGATGAGGAAAGACGTCATCTCATCCTACGCCCACCAATCTCCTAAGAAAGACAAAGCGCTCCATAGAGAGACTTTTGGTGAGCAGATCTGCAGGATTCTGGTCAGTCGAGATCTTGACAAGGTCAACAGACTTGTCCGCAACAACCCCATGTATGAAGTGATACCTCACCTCAATGTATTTCATCTTCGCATGGAAGACCGGATTCTTAGCTAACTGAATAGCACTCATAGAATCTGAATGCAGTGTAGGGATAGCATCAATACCAAGGTCATGAACCAAACGGCCTAACCATATGGTCTCCTTACAAGCCTCACTGGCTGCAACATACTCCGCCTCAGTGGTGGAAAGAGCCGTACACTTCTGCAGCCTGGACATCCAAGAGACAGCACCTCCGGCATAGATGAACACATAGCCAAAAGTGGACTTCCTACTATCTGCATGTCCTGCATAATCAGAGTCAGTGTACCCCACGACTCATGTATCCTGGTTGCCGTAGCATATGCACATATTTGCAGTGCCCTTCAAGTACCTCATGATACCCTTCACGGCATCCCAATGCTTCTTACCAAGTGTAGCCGTATAGCGTGCCACAACAACTGCAAAGGCAATATTTGGATGAGTGGCTATCATGGCATGCATAAGACTGCCCACTATGGATGCATAGGGAATCTTGGCCATCTCGGTTCTCTGCTCATCTGTTTGTGGACAATTGGCCTATGATATCTTCACATAAGAAGGCAATGGATAGCCAATAAGCTTCACATCCTACATGCGGAGATGCTCAAGGACTTTATAAATGTACTCTCTCTGTGACAAGTAGAGAAGTCCCTAATGCATGTCGCGTCTAATGCGCATACCAAGTATGTGAGAGGCATATCCCAAATCCTTCATCTCAAAGCTCTTCTTGAGCTGAGCCTTAAGAGCATCTAGCTTATCATGAGCTTTCCCTGCCAATAGCATTTATCCACATAGAGTACCAAAATAAGCAAAGATCCATCACAGGCTTTCTTCCTGTACAAACACGAATCCATAGTACTAAGGCTGTAGCCCTATGAATGCATAAAAGCATTGAACTTATGGTATCATTCCCTAGGTGTCTGCTTCAAGACATAAAAACTTTTCTTCAACCTGCACACTAGGTGCTCCCTGCCAGGCCCTGAAAGCCCTTAGGCTGCTCCATGTAAATCTCATCATGCAAATCCCTATGTAAAAATGCCGTCTTGACATCCATCTGATACAAGTCCAAGTCAAGCTGCACGACTAAGGCCAAAACCAAGTGGAGGGAGGTCATCTTAACCACAGGAGAAAAGACTTTATCAAAGTCAACTCCATGCTCTTGTTTAAAACCCTCAGCAACAAGTCTTGCCTTATAAGCAGGCTTGGGGTGTCCAGGGGTACTCTTCAACTTGTACACCCATTTGAATGGCAGAGCCTTCTTGCCATTAGGTAAGGAAACCAAATCCCAAGTCTCATTCTTATACAAGGAGTCTATCTCAAACTGCATATCCCTCTCCCAAGAGTGACTGTCACCCTTACACATAGCCTCATCATAAGTGAAAGACTCTTCTGCATCTATAACCAAGACATAATACACCGAAGGCTGAAATCTATCACGGGAGCGTCTATCTCTAGTAGAACATCGCACTGCAAGCTTTGATGCCTGCCCAACATTCTGTTCAACACCCTAGCCATGAGTACTTGCTACTGTTGCAGGCTGTCTAGCTGGCTATATGGGAGCTCCTGGCTCCTCTTGAAATATAACCCTACGTATCTTCACTATCTTCTCAGGCTGCCTATGCATCTTATCTTCATGGAAGACTACATCATGGCTGCGGATGACTTTCCGCACCTGCGGATCCCATAGATGGTAACCCATCTCTCTTACATCTCCATAGCCAAGGAATATGCATTTAACATTCTTAGAATCCAGCTTGTTACGCTTGTCCTTGGGCACATGGCAAAATGCCTCACATCCAAAGACACATAAATGTGCATAAGAGGGAGGCTTTCCTATCCATACCTGCTCTGCAACCTGAAAATCAATGGCACTACAGGGCGATCTATTAATGATATGCACGGCAGTCGTAACTGCCTCAACCCAAAAGTGCTAGGATAGGCCTGCATGGCTAAGCATACTGCAAACCCTCTCTTGGATGGTCCTATTCATCTGCTCAACCCTACCATTCTGGGGAGGGGTATAGGGGGCGGTCAACTGACACTTGATACCCCTCATCACATAACTGTTCAAAAACACGTGAGACATACTCACCCCCATTATATGTCCTTAGGCATTTCAGCCTATGCCCAGACTGGTTTTCTGCCAAAGCAAGCCATCTCTGAAAAACTGCCAATACATTGAACTTCTACTTTATGGAATAAGCCCATACTTTACGTAAAAAATCATCTATGAAAATAACAAAATACTTCGTACCACCCATAGACTGACAAGGCATAGGCCCACAGACATCAAAATGAACCAAAGCCAAGGGCTCACTCATGCGTGACATACCAGACTTCTTATGCATAGACCTCATCTGCCTACCATAAAGACAATGATCACAAGAATCAAAATAAGAATAGTCAAGGGGCACTAAGTACTGCAAACCAGAAAGCATTTTCATTCCCTTAACAGACATGTGCCCCAAACGGGCATGCCAAAGAGATACATGAGGTAAAGACCCTGCAAACAAAGCATGATTAACTGTAGATCCAGAAACAACTAAAGGGTAGAGGTTGCCAGTCTTGGCACCTCTCGCAAGCACAAGCCTGCCACGAGTAATCTTCCATGCAGAGTCTCCAAAAGATATATGATATCCTACATCATCAAGTATCCAGCAGACATGAGACTGCGTGCCAATGCGGGTACATGGAGTACATTGTGCATAACAAAACTGCTGCCAGAAGGAAACTACAGCCTAATATCTCCAATGCCGACAATCTCAAGAGACCTGTCATCACTCGAGCGCACAAAACCCGAAATAGAACGGTATGAATGGAACCACTCTCGGCAAGGTGTCACATGAAAGGACGCACCTAAGTCCAAGAGCCAACACTGTGCATACATAGAGTGTATCTCTGTCATCTGCGAAGCACTAGATAAAGCTGCTACAAGGATATAATCCCCATCACTATCCTCGAGCTACATAACATTAATCTCTTCAATTTTAACACTTGACATAGCAGGTACTATGCTGCGATCAAAAGACTTTTCCTACACTTTCTTTTTTCCCATGTCTTTACGTAATTCATGACACTATTCGCTTGTGTGGCCTTTCTTCCCACAATGATGACAAGTCAAATTGGCATTTCTCCCACGAGATAGCTTCAAAGTAGTGGCAGACATAGTTGCCTCCGTACATGGTACGGAATAGTCCGTACAGTACGATTTCGTACTTTAAAACTGGCCTCTTTCAGTCACTTGGCCTGCGCGTCCTTATTCCACATTTCCTATGCCCCCGCGTCTCGTGTTTCGCACTTTTCCTGCACTGTTGCGCTTTTTGGGGGGGTGGGAAACCTTGGATACCTCACCCCACCCCCCTTTTCCAAATTCCAACCATGCAAAACTTAAAAGGTGCTCCTCTTTGGATTCCTTCCAAACTCCAGCTTGCAGCCCTCTCTTTGGATTTCTTCTCTCTTTAGACTTTGGCTATTTGAACTTTGAACTTTGATCCTTCTCTCATCTACAAAAGGTGCTCCTCTCCTCCATGCTTCCATACCAATTCAGCAAGCACTTACAAGTTACCATTCTCATCTTCCTCTTTCCCGCACCCTATCGAAGCATTTGCCATTCTCAAATCTCATCTCCCATCCCCTCGGGCCTCTATCCCGCACCCTATTAAAGCATTTGCCATTCTCATCTCCCATTCCCTCTCTCTCACTCTTGCTCTTTCAACTTTACCCCACAACTTTACCCCAACCCTCGGGCCTCTCGAGTCTCCCTCCCTTTCAACTTTCAAGACTTAAGTTTCAAAAGTCGAGACTCAAGCATCTCTCTCTCTCTCTCTCTCTCTCTTTCTCTCTCTCTCTCTCTCTCTCTCTGTGGCCTCTTTATTCATCATCGGCACCATGACTCGTGAGAAGCACAAGGCCTTCAATTTGCATGTGATCCATGTGGAGAGGGACACAAAGAAGTCCAACTCCCACCATTGGACATGCAAGTATTATGGGAAGCGCTATACAAGTGGTGCAACTCAGCTTCTCCAACATCTTTCCAAGACGGAGGGCCAAGTTGCTCCATGCAAGGAGATCCCTCAAAACATTGAGGAGGAGATTCTCGCCAAGATGAGAGGGGGATCCACAAGAAGAGAAGGAAGTGGCTTATCGGCACCAACTCCTATGCCTACTAACGAGGAAGCATCCAATGTGGGTGTATCTTCAACCGATGCGAGAGAGGCCTCTACCATTGGTGGTGGGGGCTCCACATCTGCATCCGGCTCCAGTAAAAGACAGAGTGGAGGCTCATGCGGTGCCGAAGAGACAATCGTCTCTCTCAAGCTCTCGGTCATATGCGTGGATCGGTTGCCTTTCTTAGAGAAAGGCAACAACTTGCGGACATTGAAATTGCACGCACGGTGATTGAGTGCAATCTTGCATTCAATGTCCTAAAGCAAGAGCAATGGAAGAAGATGATAAAAGCCATTGCCAATGTGGGTCCATGTGAAGGATGGACCGGTGTCACATACAACGACATGAGGACAAGAAAGACTGATGAAGAGAAGGAGAGGATTGATAGAGCCCTTGATCCTATTCGGGCCGCATGGATAAAATATGGTTGCTCCATTCTCACCGACAGATGGAGTGATCATAAGAAACGGGGCATCATCAACATACTCATCTCATGTCCACTCGGCACTTACTTTTTGCAGGCCGTAGATACCAGCAAGAGTAGGAGAAAAATGACGGGCGCATTCATCTACCACCACATTCGACAAGCTATCATTGAGATATACATTGCAATTTGCATTTTAAATTTGTTTCACTTTCTTTCATTATGATAATATCATGATTCATAATTGAAATTTGATTTATACATAACTTGTAATTTGTAAATTGTGGTTGTAGGTGGGCCCCTCAAATGTGGTGCAAGTTGTTACCGACAATGCATCGAATTGTCGGCGCGTGGGCCATTTGCTTGAGACCAAGTTCCCTACCATTGTGTGGACTCCATGTGCAAGTCATTGTTTGGACTTGCTCATGGAGGACATTGGGAAACTCAAGTGGGTAAAGAGGGTGGTCCGCAAAGCTACATCAATTGTCACATTCTTCACGGTAAAGGTAAAGGTGCTTGCGATGTATCGTGAGCATAGCACACTGGAGTTGAAGAAGCCTTCTTCAACTCGTTTTGCTTACATGTGGTTATTGCTGAAGCGCCTTTATGAGGTGCGGTCCTTGCGCCATACAGTGGTGTCCACTCTATGGAATGAGTGAGATGAGTATGAAACAGAGGAGGCCAAAGCCATGCAGCGCTTGTGCCTTAATGAGCAGTTTTGGCAAAAAGTCCGCGCCATTGTCATTGTCGTGACTCCCTTTTATAGGGTGTTACGAATGAGTGATTGCGAGGGGTCCACCATGGGCCTTCTCGTTTACTTTTTTAGAGCGCCATCCATGGTTTTTCCGCATTGGTACATCCAGCCTACAAGTCACCAGCGGTCATGGATGATAGAGAGTTCCGTTCAGACCAGCTTGCTTATTTGACTCGTATGGTCCTTGTTGATAACCCCAATGCAGTGCTAGAGGAGCTAGAATGCTATGCAGGTGAAGCCTTTATTTTGGTGGCAAAACTTTGGATACGCACTGGAGACCCTTCAGCCCTTAGCCATGAGGGTCCTTGCCCAGGATTGCTCTTCGGGTGCATGTGAAAGAAACTGGAGTGTCTATTTTCTCATTCACACAAAGATTCGCAATCGGCTTAGCACACGACAGTTAGAGCGGCTAGTCTATTGCCGCACTAACTTACGCATGATGAGGGCTATGATGAGCATGGGTAGTCCGAAGCAGGTAAAGTTTAAACACTTAATCATAACATTTAAAATTTGTTGTTTTAACTTTTAAACTTTGAACTTTGAAGTTTAAACTTTATACTTTATAATTTAGACTTTAGCATTTAGTATTTACAATGAATCATGATCAATCTTACGTGCATCACTGCATTGTGGAGGTGAATGTTTATACATTCAAGTTGACGGGCGACACTCTTCCGAGTGTACATAAGAAGGTGGACGAGGAGGAGGAGATGATTTTTGTAGAGCTCTATAGAGAGCTTATAGCAGCATATACTCATGATACTCGCAATCAGTGTGCTCGTAGGCAAGGAGTTCAAGTAGGTGGTAGCAGGGGCATGGTCATTCGACGCCCTCCATCATCGAGGAGGGGTGGTTCGAGTGGCTTGCAAACATATGTGAGGCGGGGCTCTAGTAGCTCACATCCTGTGCCTCATGATGACATCCCCCCCTTGCCTACAAAGCCGCTACCTAGGGAGCCATCATTTAATGATGATGGTAACCTCATCAGTGAGGATGAGTATGAGTCTGTCTCATCATCGGATGCCGAGGAGTCATCTTCAAACTCTCTTGATGAGCACTCAAATGGTTCAGATGATGATGATAATGATGATGATGATGATGATGATGATGATGATAGTGATGCCTCATCATAGATTCATCATTCATATGATATAAATCTCTCTTTTTTTTGTATCAGATATACTAGACTATAGTTGTATGATGTATCGCATGTTTTGCGTAGCCCATACGACCGCGATGGTCACCCTCATATATTCATCTTATTCTGTAATGAAATGGCTATTTCCACTTTAAACATGTATTCTATGATCTATCATTTAATGATTTATGGTTTTTGTTATTTAAAAAATCATCTTAATTTTTTTTCGTACTAATACCATACCGTACCTTATAAAATCATAAGGTACCAATTAGTACTGTATTTTATCGTACCTTTCGTACTTGACAACTATGGTAGCAGAAGCACATAAGGCACTGTGGAATACATCCCAAGACTCATTAAGAGTTCCAAGCAAGAACAACGGAATGACATCCTCTTTGAAATCAATGCCCTGAGAAACCAAGTTCTTAAGAATAGCATGAAACTGGCTCAAATGAGCTGACATGGTCACATTCTCTTTCATGCGGAGATCCATAAGCTGTTTCAGCCAATACATTTGACTTACAGGACTTTGCTTGTCATAGAGGTTCTTAATCTTATCCCAAAGCTGCCAAGCACTCTGTGCTTCCTCAACCACATTGTAATGCACCTGTTCAATGAGAGACAAGATGAGGGTGGACTTGCATAACTCATCAAGCTCCATCCATTCGTCATTAGTCATAGTTTTAGGTTGCTCTCCACTCAACCTTAGTGGCTTTATCTACGATTTCTGCACCAATACCTGCCAAACTTGGCTCTTCCAATAGGCATAATTCGTACCATCAAACTTAGTGATGTTGAAGATACTGCAAGCTGAAACAGTGCAGACAGTTCAAAACTGCTTGCTGTAAACTGCAGAAAATGACCCAAAAACCACCAAAACCAAGGCAAAATGGCGAGAAACGAGTAATTAATGATACTGCCCACCAAGTACCATCAAAAGTATATCAAACCAGGATGATTCAGCATGAAAAATACATGACAATCCGGAGATATATACTTGCTGTAATTTATGACAACAGTGTACAATGAGAGCTGACAATAGGCAAAACCCAATATTCAAAGTCAATCACTGATTGTCAATGCAAAACCAGCATCAAGTGAGCATAAACAAGCATGTAACAATCAAACTGGCATGAGCCAACACCCAGGCATGTTAGACAAAGTCCATTAGTAAAGTCGGTACACCCCCCAATCAACAGGGCAAAATGTACATACCACTACCAAGACCTGACACAAGTTAGTGTCTGCTCAATGAATACAAAGCCGAATCAGCCCAAGCACATCTACACAAACCAAGGTATATCAACCATACATCATCCATGAGGAGATCCCGGTCTCAAAGATCCAAAAGCTCTATATGCATAACGCGTATTGCTCAATGTCTGATAAGCGTACAAAGACGCTCCCACTGGTACAAAAGCCGTAAGTGTCAAGAGAATAAGCTCAAACAAAGCATGTAAGAGCATCAGTGACGGAGTATCCAAGATCGTACATTAGTAAGATATCCAGAGCATATGAGCGGTCAAGTATCCAATGATAGCATCCAATGTCATGAAGACAATCCCAATCAATCTCTGACGAGCCAAAGCAAGACCAAAATAAGCTCCAAAATATCCAAAATCAAGCCCAAATGAAGCTCCAATAGCATTCAAGTCCAAAAAATATAACTAGTATGTATAGGTAACATAAGTATCAAGCATGTACCAACGAGTCATACATAGACCATAGGTATAACCTCTATCACAAAGCATGCCAATGTAGATCAATGTCAAGTAAATGTCAACCAATACGGAGCTCAAACAAGGCTCAAAATACATTCTAGAACCATCCAAAGCATTTGTCAACCTTCATTTGCATCCCAATAGTCATATGAAACACCCGGGAAGCACCCATAACCAATAGGCAAAGCATAAAGTGACTAAATAAGCTTCAGCCTGGAGTATACAGCACTGATTTACCATGTAAAACTGAGTATTTCAAGCCACTAAATCAACTCCAAATGAAGGCCAATCAATAGGAATACATTCCCCTAACATTCAGGGACCATTCGGGACCAACCGGGCATCAAATCTCAATGCTATCCAAGCATAAACATAAAGTGCTGATGTAACACTATTTGTGGCTGCATGTGGACTGTGGAAAACAGTCTTGAACTGAGGTAAATCAGTCCACAAATCAATGCCAATGATAAACCACCAATGCCAAGCAACAAGGGGGTGTTCCCAAGTGCCAAATGAAGTGTTTTCAAGCTACCAATGAGTGCCAAGGGGAGGCTGAAGTAAAAAACGAATTTTTGCAGGTCTTCAAGCTGGCGCAAACAGGGCCGATGTTGTTAATATGCTTCACAAACTTTTTGCATATTACCCATTTAAACTTAGGCAAGTATATCACAGTTTCATGTGATTGTATATTCTTTAACTAGTACACATTTACATGAGAAATATGCTTATCTAAAATATTAATATCTACCAAAAATCTTACCTCTTGTTCAAATGTACTAGTCTTAACATTGGTGTATTTACATCCAGGTTAAATAAATAACATCTCATTTACTACTACTAGATACATAATTGTCTTTCTATCTTCTCTTATTTTTGTTATTTCCACTATTATCTTTTCTAGAAACATGCCTCAAGATTGACCTCTACTACATACATGTGAGTATCATGTGATTCATAGGACTAATCCTTATTTTTCACATTAAGGTTAGTATATCCTTCAGGCCTAATCAGGCAGGAACCAAGATATGAAATGGGGGAGCTCCAATGGTTGGGAGCTATGGCTGCCCCTTCCTGCTGTACCCTGCAAACTAAAATAAACACTCAAAAGAATGCTTCAATACCTCTGAAGGAATGCCCTGAGGGTGCCCAAATGGGCCAGGTAGATGCTCGGGAAGCTAAGGAGTGATCGGAGCTCGAAAGAGTCGGATATGGCTGCCAGGAGTGAGAACCAATGGTGTAGGGATTCGAATGAATGCTGAAGGAGTCACAGGCCAAGCTCAAATGCTCTAGTAACCATGCTCTAATACCAGTTGAAATGTGAGAAGGATCGAAGCTTGCACGGGAGAGCTATGGCGAGAGAGCAAAAGCAAGAGAGAGAGAGACTCACAATGTGGGAACTCCAAAAGTCACAATGTGTGACCGGCCTTCCCTTTATTCATCTATCACTACAAGAATAAAGAATAAAGTGATGCTGACGGGCACCCACCGCATGCAGTGTGTAGGCGCCGGCACTGTCAGTGTAGTAATGTACGAGCGGCTAGGCGGAGGCGCCTTTACCCCCAACATAAATTTAGGATGTTACGACCATTGGCCACCCTAAATAGAAAGATGAACATTTAATCATATTTTAAAACACTTAGATGATACAAATTGCCTTTCAAAGTACATAAGCATCAAATTAATTTGAAATCACTAAGCAAATATATCTTGGTAACAATTAATATACAAAAGGTTTGTTACAAGCTACAATGCCCTTGCCACTTTCTCCATCACAAGAGGCCCTGAGGATACATTATGGCCTCAAGAAGAAGGACAACGCATTATCTCTCTCTTCTTCTTAGCTAGATATAGGCCTCATGATGAAAGTGAAGTTCAATGAATTCATGCATATCAAATATTCCCGCTACTCTTGAGACACTCTTGGAAGCCTTACATATCAATCAGTGATCTTCACTGATAAAGGTTGATTTCTTGTAACTGATAGAGAATCTCGGCTAGAAGGCTAAAGCAACTCCAAGGCTTTGTCTATATTTTCCTTCCATGCCTTTAGAGACATATCCCTAACCTATAAACTGTTTGCCTCTGTAGTGAATATCATGGAGATCCTCCTTCACTACAAGTCTCATCATATAGAGAAGAGGAGAGACATTATAGCAAAAGCAATGGACTAAGAGGACAACCTTGCCTTACCCCTAAGAGATGATAAAGGGCTTAAGTAGAGAATCATTTAGAAACATATGAGCTTGCCGTTCATTAGCTTCTACAAATGGAATGTTTACTATCTTTTGATGAAAACCATATTGTGAAGTACCCTTTGGATGCAATGGCAAGTCACTCACAACAACTCCCTAATAAAAATAGACTTTGATCATACTAAAGCCCATAATCTTCCGACTAAGAAACTACACTAGGCCACGACCAAATCCACCGATAGTACTTTCCCTAGCCAATCAAGCAAGGCTACACCTCTAGCAGTTGCATTGCCTACTACTCCTAGTACATAGCCATCTAAGTGACCTGTCGCTGGACATGTAGCATATGGACGACACCCTCTTCCCCAACCCTATAGGTCTCCTAAAAGTATGAGTGAGTAATTTGCTAACCTCACTTCATTAGATTTTTCACCACATGCACTTCTAGCTACTACTTTGAGGTCTCCTCATGTACCGCTCCATAGAACCACTTTCCCACCTCACCATGAGTTTCATTGGCAACAAGTCACAACCCACTGATGGATGTGCGCAATGGTGGCCACACCCTTAGGCTAGCATCTCTCTACATTCCTTAAGGTACTCTAGGCTAGTCTAGCATTACTTGGCACACTTAGTTCCTTTGGTTGAGTCAAGCCCATTGGCTAATTTATCCTTATTCTACTTAAGCCTTAGGATTCTCCTTCCTTTCTCTTTCGTTGCATTCACACATTCAGATATTTATTTACTTGTGTTCTTCATTCAAGCTTTACTTTTGTTTTATTTAGCACTAGAGCATCTCACTATGAACCTCTATTTGGTAGATTTTGATCTCTGTTGTAGAATTTTGTATTTCAATCTAGGACTAGCATGCAAGTTTACATTGGTCATTCCTAAGACCAACATCCAGTTCCTCTTTCTCCTTCAGCATTGATATCCATGGTTGAGAGAGGATTCCTATCCTTCACTTGGTACCTACAAGATTTGACATTTATCTTCACCATCGGCCTCCCTTCCCTGTGTATTCAACCTTGCCATTGCATAATCCTATCATCTTTGTAAAAGAGCACTTGGGCAAGTGAACAATTCCCCCCCCAGGAGGAACACTGTTCAAGTAGCATCCTGCTACATTCGCATTCTCATCATGTAGCATTCCTTTATGCATCTCATTGCGCAAAGCACCAATGAGAATATCCTAAGCTATTTCCATGGATGGTTTTATTACCACCATTCATCCATACCTCTTCACTACTTCTCTCATCATCAATATCTTAGACAAGTGGTTGGGATAGTCTTCTATTTTGTAATGTTGGATCTAACCATCCGTTTTATTCTCCCCATTGGTACAATTACTCCCAAAAAACAAAGTTCAAAACGGTTTAACATCACCTTTGCGAGTGTTGGTAGGCTACTAGATAGTTGACAAGCACCAAACAAAGTTCAAAACGGTTTAACATCACCTTTGCAAGTGTTGGTAGGCTACTAGATAGTTGACAAGCACCCTTTGTCTAATGCCTTTGCCTCTCTAGGGTGGCCCTTTGGAATCCTGAGGTAAGATAACTATATGAAGATATGCTAGGGTTTGCACTAAGGAAACACAGCATGTATGGCCCAGACTGGAACACAATGACTCGGACAAAGACAAGCAAAACTCAAACCCTAAATGCAAAACGCAAGCAAAAACTCAAACTCAAACAAAAAGGCAAACACTAAGAGAAGAAACTCTAAAGTGAATGAATGTTGTAAATGAATGTAAGAGTGTACAAAATGCCCAAGGGCAGAGCAATACAATATCGAAGAGTGACGTGCACCCAGAGACGGACCACACCTGGCACTAGATGCTGAAAATGCAAGCTGATTAGGTGCTATAATGATGCAGCAGATGGAGACCTCCAAACAGCAAGGCGATGGCTGAAAGCAGGCCGCCTAGGGTTGAATAGTGATGGGCTGCAATAAATGATAACTAGACAGTAAATGATAGGTGGCTAATGACTGAAATCTACACAGTAGAGTGAGAAACCTGCACAAAAGGATAAGGCTGAATAGTAGACAACCTATCTATTTATAGATGTTGAAGGGTGCTCTAAAAAATTAGGGTTTTGAGAGACCACTGAAAATCTCTTAAACTGCACACCAAATTTGTGTTTTCATTAACTAAGAGTATTTTGCAACTATTTAAAAATGCTAATCAGCTGTAAAGCGTGATTTAGTTCAACATCCCCTCTCAGGCCCCAAACTGAGCCTAAAAGAGAAGGCTTGTAATGTTTACCCCAAAGGAGCCAAGGCATCGAACAAAGGATGCACAATCAGTTGCCTAATGGCCTACCAAGACTATAGAGGCGATGGTTATCTTACCAAGGGAGTCCAAGTAGTCACCCCTGAGGAGACAAGACATCGGACAGAGAGTGCTCATTGGTTGCCCAATGACCTACCAAGCCCTACAAAGGCGGATCAACCACATTGGACTTTGTTTTTTTCTTTTTTATGGTGAAAAGTTAATTTTAGGAGTAATAGTGACCCAGAAGATAAAAGTGGGGATGGTACACCCTACACATCACAAAACAGTACAAGCTTACCCAATCACTCAAGGATATTGATGACGAGGGAAAGGTGATGAAGTACCATGCGAAGAATGGTGGTGTAATCCGCCGGTGAAAACAGCTTAGGATATGTTTAGCGTTGCTCTGCACAATGGGATCCATAGTATGGTACATGCTAAAGAATGCTCATGCAGCAAGCGCCACTTGGACAGTGTCCCTCATGGGAAAATTGTTCACTTGCCCAAGCACCCTAGTACAAAGATGATGAAATCATGCAATGCATAGGTGAAGGTACAACGGGGGGAAGGGGATGATGATACCAAGTGAGGAGAGTTAGCTATAAATAGTTGAATGTCTCCAAATCTAGCCAACCTGTCAAAATGGCCTCTAAATCTAGCGACTTGCTGAATAATACCCTAGGGCTGCAATAAATGCAGTTCGACTACACAAAAAAATCTGGTAAATAGTGATGTGGCATCTTGGGCAGGTCCACAGGCAAGCATGCACTGGCAAGGCTGAAAATTGACTGGAAATGCAAGAAATGCACACAAAACTTGACTGGAAGAAGAAATGCATGCTCTAAAATGAGCTGCCTCCTCCATCAAAGCATATAATAGAAATATCAGCACTCCTAATGTCCCCCTCTAACTCAGACTGAGGCTCATAGGCAGGAGATGACCAAGCATGTTAAACATGACTGCTAACATCCCCTCTCAGATCCTCGATGTGGCTGAAGGACAAAGAAGATGCGGATCAGAGGGTAACAAAAAGAGTGCCAATGTCGATGAAATCCATTGATATAGACCGTCGATAAAGTAGCTCCTCAAAATCTTGGAAATCCCCCTCTGAAACACTCAGGACCAAGGAATCCAAAACTGCATCATCGAGATCGTCCTCCTCTAAAAGGGACGAGGAGTATAAGGGAACCACCAGAGGAGAGGGCGGAGGATGGGAAAGAACCTATGGAATAGATGGTGCACAAGTAAGAACGGATGTAGCAATAGGTAACTCCCTCGAAGAACCCTGCATAAGAGAAGGGAAATGGAGCCTGTAGAGCCTTCTCTCTTGCCAACCTATCGATAAAACAACTCCTAAGGAAGAATCCTCAATAAACACGGCTTGCTCAACGTAGACAACCCAAGTACCAAGTCTAGTAAGGCCATAAACTGAGAGGAGTGAAAAGCCCAAGTTTGAAACATATAGGACTTCCAAAACGGAGTGAGAGGAACAATCTAGAAATAATGGCAAAGTGCCAATACCACTAATAGGCACCGAACAAATGTCACCAATAATGACTAAACCCTCAGATGGACAAAGTTCCTACAGCATATCACCTCACATAGTCATATGGCTCAAAGCACCACTGTCAATGACCAAGGGCTCTCTAAAGACGAGTCAGCCACTGAAGAAGGCTCCTCCAACACATTGATATGAAGGAACGTGGACACATGGATAATAGTTGGTGTAAAGGTAGAGAAAGACCTAGATGAGATAGTTCCATACTTCTCTCCTGGATGAAGGTGAAGGTACTTCATTCAACACTTCTTCTCAGGATGTGTCCCCTTCCCACAATGTGGCATTGAGGCTTCTCTAAAACTGTCAAAGCTTGAAGAATGCTCCTATGTCTCCTTCTTGGACTTAGCCTTTGTTTTTTCTCCTTCTTCTTCCCCCCTCCTATACCTGTAGTAAAAACTTTCATAGAGCTAGATCCACTGGCTACCTCCTTCAAACACTCCTCATGATCCAAGACAAGCGGAACAAGCTTCTCCCAGAGGAGTCTCACAGGTCCTCAATGTAAGAAGGCTATTGTAGAAGACATCGTATGAGGGCAACTGAGTCAAAAGAATCAAGGCCATGTCCTCCGAAGAGATGATCTTGCCAAGGGAAGAAAGCTCATCCCTCATGTCCTCCAATCTGTTGATGTAATCCTTCATGGAAGGAGAGTCATCAATAGCAAGTATCTGTAATTTCTTCTCAAGAGTAATCCGTGGGCAAATGTCTTCTAATAGTACAAAGAAACAAGCTTTGTCCACACTTCTACTGCCTTCCGCAACCTGTGCACATGCACTAGGACAAAATCCTATAAGCTCACACCAGATTGGGCTGAAATGATGACAGCAGCACCAATGGTGATGGTGACAGTGACAGAGACTGTGAATATCCAGCCTGCTGTCCACACCAGAGACGGCGACGACTGCAGCCACTTGATGGAGCACCTACCAACAAGGAACAGAAGAAGATGATGGTACCAAGTGAGGAGGGTCAGCTATAAATAGCTGAATGTCTCCAAATCTGGCTGACCTATCAAAATGGCCTCTAAATCTGGCTGACCTGCTGAATAATACCCTGGAGCTGCAATAAATGCAATCCAACTTCAGAGAAAAATCCAGTAAATAGTGATGTGGCATCCTAGGCAGTCCCGAGGCAAGCACCTTGACCAGAAATGCAAGAAATGCACACAAAACTCGACTAGAAGAAGAAATGGATGCTCTAGAATGAGCTGCCTCCTCTGTCAAAGCACATGATAGACATGTCATAGCTCCTAATGTCCCTATCTGACTCGGCAAGAGATGACCAAGCATGACAAACATGACTGCTGACAATTCCTACCCTTTCTTGATATTCTATAGGTTCAGCATTTGTCCTTGACACCAGCCTCCCTTCCATGTGGTATCTACCCTTTGCATTGCATCATCATCATCATCATCATCATCATCATTATCTTTGTAAAAGGGCGCTCGAGCAAGTGAACAATTTTCCCACAAGGGACATAGGCCACCGGGCAGCCAACATGCACCCTTTGTTCAATGCCCTAGTGTAGCTAACTCACATTCGGCCCAACACTTTTTCCTTCTTTTGTTCATCATCAATTTTCAAACATTTTTTCTCTTTATTTTAATGCAACCAACCTTAATGTTCATATAATGTGTCATGTCATTAACTTAAATGACTTGCACAAAAAAAAAAAATTGTTTTAGTCATTGATTTTTAAGTCACCTTGCTCCATGATCAACAAGATGATATGCGGCTCGATGACCTATCTCGCCTAGCATGCATGTCTCGCCTCTCATGTGATCCTTCTCTCATGCGCTCAAAGCAATCCCTCTCTCATGTGCTCCTGTGACCATGTCATCCACCATTGCCTATCCTATTGCCCGACCAACAAATGAGCACGTGTATGTGGACAGTGCCCAAGTGCATTGGAACCCAAGTGGACCACAAGGTCATCAGCCATACCTCTCATTGTCATCAAAGACACTGACTAAAGGGATGTCCAAAAGCCACAATACAAACAAGTCAACATTGAGTCATATGGGCACCAGGAGAAGTAGGAGCAATGGGGGCATGTGCTAGTGCAAAGCACCTCTCTCGGCTCCCCATGGCTGTGATCAAGGTCTAATAGGCATGGGGATTTGGGAAAAGGTTTAAGAGGATTTCCCTAGGCCTTGAAACAACTCTCCTCATCCACATAAACCAGGTGTTGGCAATGAGTACAATATCTACTCTTTTAAGGATTATTCTATCGCACAAATCTAGTGTCTTTAATTGCATCTGAAAAAGGGGTGCCAAACATTTTTAGGACTTGCCTTTCATACATTAGAGTTCTTCCCGCCTTTGGGTTTCTCCTTCATAGAAGTGGAAACCAAAGCCCCCTCAAAAATTGGCGATGATGGAAGTCTTCATGTGGACTTTGTCATGCAATCAAACGTGACATAGCTGACATTCAAAACCATAGAAGATCAGCAATCAAATGCTAGGGAAAATGTTGCAATTGTGAGACCCATTTGCATCTCCCTTGCATTTGCATTGTTAGGCCAAGATTACAACATCTTCCCATGAAGGATCTACACAGCCTGGACCTGCAAACTACCTGTCAAAAATACCTTCTACCAAATCGTGATGTGTGCATTCAAAGATCAATTTTCAAAAGCCCCAGGAATCAGCTTCCATGTACTACGATCTTAAACTAAACATCTAACACACTAGACTGGACCCGCAATAAAGCCACAAAATTATGGCAATTTGTTGGAGAGATAGATTACCCTGTGCATAACAGCACCAATGTCATTACATGCCCCTAAACAACTAGGATAATAAATGACTAGCAATTGAGCTCAGATACCTTAAGTTCTTTCAAACAAGCAGAGTGAAGTATCTCCAGATCCCTTGGATATGGATTCGTGCAAACATCCAGCGGCTCCAGCTTAAACAATACACGCTCGGTTGCTACAGTGTGGAGGACAACCAGAGGAAGGCAGCGATCACTGGCAGTTGAAAATGAAGAGACTCGCAGCTCTTCACCAGGCTTAAATGGCAGCTCTTTTGTTTGAGGGAAAAGGGCAACATTAGCAATAAATTTATCTCCATGATAGAGTGGGGAAACTAATCTGCCTTGATCGCCCATTTGTTGATTGATTTTTCAAATCCCCAGGCATCAATGTCCCAGACACATCTTTCTACATCCAGATAGTTCAGGATCATAGCCAGGTACTACAAATTATATCAGCTTGAGGTACATGATTTCAACAGACCAAGATGCTGTATACAGGTCCTCCATGTTTGTGATGTGTCCTTTTGCATTGCAATGGTGATCTCCATTAATCAAATCAGTCCAAGAGCTGCCCAGGGATTCAAACCAGCCCATCTAGCCTCCACCATCAAGAGCATTACTGCTGTGTACGAGTTTTCATGGCTATAGTGACAGCAGATGCACCTGGAAGGCTTGCAGTTGTAAACTTAGAAATGGATGCTGCCATTTCCAGGTTTCGGTGCCCAAGTGTCAGCAGCATGAAGAGAGATAATGCTTTGCTCCATAAGCTGCAAAACCTTGTCCTAGGGGAGCATTCAGGTGCGACAACCATATCCCTTTCTCGAGACTTTTAGTAGGTTGAGTCAAGTAAGGGATTAATGAATGGAGGTGTGCCGATCAATATAGATGCTTCGTCTTCGTCTTCTTCTTCTTCTTCTTCTTCTTCTTCTTCTTCTGCGTTACGTAGGCATGTCTTGATGCAGGTCTTTTGTTTTGGTTTTGTTTAGTTATGGAGGGGGATTAACGCGAGTTCCTTAAAGCCCTTTTCGAACTGTCATTGCCACGGTAGGCGGATCTTTAGGGTTTGGAGGGTGTGCCGCATCAGTGATGGGAACGAGCGAGTCCTTGAACGACGTAAACAGGAACAGCAAACCCTAAGCATAGGCACAGGCAGCGAGCTCGAAGAAGGGGAAGGGATAAGGTCGAGCTAAGCTTCAAGCAGGACAGGACTTGAAGGAAGGAAAGGAGGCGACAATAACACCTCCTGCACCAACAGAAGAAGAGACTGCCATGGCAGCTCCACAGCATCCAAGCCCTTTTATAGTTCCATGCCTTTCTCCCTCCCTTGGGAGTCCCTTGGGGCTTGAAATCCTGGAGAGGAGAAAAAGCATAATAATTAATTAATTAATAGCAATTGATCCCTCCTCTATCTCTCTCTCTCTCAAATTTGTAAGTTTCCCTTGAATTTCATCCTCCACGTGGATACCCAATCATCTCTCTACTTCCTCATCCCTATAGAGTGACTCCACATACAACCAAAAACTCTCTCTTTCGCCACAAAAAGTTTTCATTTGCTTGAGAAACAAAGCCTCAATTTTGCAAACTTTTGCGCTACGAGGTAAGTTTGGAAAGAGGATCTCACAAAAAATTTAGTTTGCCTAACAAAGGAAGTCTCGATTTTTCAAACTTTTGCTCGATGAGGTGAGTTTCAACTTTAGAAAGAGTATACCACAAAATTTTTTCGTTTACCTTGATTTTGCAAGCTTTTGCTCTATGAGGTATAGTTTAGAAAGAGGAAACTACACTACATGATTCTAGGCAAATGGTTAACTAAGCCCTGTGCGAAGCCCCTCTTAAGAGGGGTCATGCAAATGAGAATCACTAGCCGCATTGGTGAGACTAGAGGGGAGATACTAGAAGAGGACCAATTGTGGTGTCATGATCCCCATGGGGTGAAAGGAAACACAATGATGCACCAATAGAAATGTAATTAAGGTGGTGATCAAGTTAGAGAGACTGTTACCATATGGCTTTTTTTATGAGTTTTACTAGGTTAATTTTTGGCTTACAATATCAAAAAATGCCCGATACATAAAATAATAAATATCCTAGCCATAAATGAACCATAAACATTTAAGATTAAGGTCTTTAAATATAATTTTGTCCCGTTTTCTAAACTCTCGTTTGATCAACAATTGTACATGAGGTCTCCAGCACACTAAACCATTACTTGTTGAGAGAGAGAGAGAGAGAGATCATGCATTCTCAATTATCATTTCATGCAAATAAAGTAAATGTAAAATATTACCAGCAACAAGTGGTAGCCCAATTTGATGGGAGGGTGTGTGAGTTGTTGAAGGTATCTAGTTCAAAACCACAATAAGGCAACTCTGTGACATTTTATCATTCTCAATTATATACCTTTGGATAAATACTATTGGATCTCCAACCATCCAATCTCAAATTTGATACATTTTTTAAAAATCTAGAATATTTCTTGTGTCACATGTCCTCCTCACTGTAGTTAACTTGGGTTAACTTTTAAAAAGTTGGAACAACCAAGGCAAACCATTATCTAAGCATACCGTTACCAATAATCCTAACAAGGGCGCACTATTGTGCACATGGGCATCTCCCTTCTTCTTTTTTTCTAAAAGAATGTCTAAAGCATTGATTGCTTGCTTGCATGTTTTGTCTAGTTGCAAATGCATGTTCTACATCTCAAGATACTAACAATAATGAGGACCATGAGCTAAGTGGTGGAATAAAACAAGTTGCTCGCCATCTTAGGCAATGAGGAGCTTTGAGGAGCTTATGGGCCTATAAATGCATTAAATAGTTGAGGATAGGGATGTGACCATTTCATGATCCCCACTGCTTAATTCTAGATGGACCACCTCAGGTTCTACATGAGAGGTGGTGTGACTTGGTGGGAGTTAGAAACCAAGGCAAATGATTGTCATATATGGATTAAAGCCAATTAGAAAATACTTTTTAAAAAAAAGAAGTCAAAGAGTTTGAATTATCTAGTATAACATTTATGGGATCATTGTTGCATAAATGTATTCTTTGCTCAAAATGTTATTCTAACACAACTATGTATACTTGCTATTTGCACCTAAAGCTCATTTCAACACAATCCAATTTGAACCAGTGCCCACGGCAATTACCACCACGCTTGACAAATAACCTCATATGCCGCTCCAGATCCACATCAAACCCATCATAAAGTCCCCATTGCTCTATGAGATCCTGGGATTTGTGGTGCTACCTAGACTAGATAAATAGGCCATCATGTGCCCAATGGGAGGATGCCAAAATTGTAGTTACATAGTTGAATGGCCCCTAATAACATTAATATAAATGTTAAGAAAGAAGCATATTACATAATTGAAGAAGTCACAAAGGCAACACAAGTGACCACATAAACCTTTGATTAAATACAAATTAATAATATTGAAAGGCTTGTTTTCAAAAGCTTAGTATTTTTTTGTATTGAACAAGAATTACTCTATACTGACTTGCCTTCATAATGTCTAGATATAGAGCTACCATAGAGGCCCTTCTCACATCATAAATCTACTTTATACTTTAGGTCCTAAAAGAAAGTACAATATGTTGCGTGTTATGTATAAAGAGGGACAAAGATTATGGCAACACAATCATAAGTCTCAGCATGCTCTACTGACATGCAATTTATAACTTAGATCACAAGGAACACGACTTTCTTTGTTAGTCAATTGATAGATTCAGCTTGCCAATTTGAATGTTCATCCAAGATTGTGAACCAAAACTATTGAAACTTTTCATGTCAAGTCCGCTATACTATATCCAAGACAACTCTCAAATATTAAGGCTTTGGCATACATAAAAGATCTGTTCATTGCAAAGCGAAGGAAGCGGAAAACGATGCATCAAGAGGAAAAGCGCAATGCGGAAAAAAGGAAAAGGCATCCTACAAGAGAGTGGGCCCGGAAGAAATCTAAAAGCATGGGAGGAACCACCAGGAGTACAAGACACAACCATGGAAGCCGCAAGAAGCCAAAAGCAAGAAGGTGCACCTTTAAATATAAAGGCGCAGCCAAAACCTCTATGAAAGAGCGACGGGCTCTCACCTGTGCAAATTGTAAAGGTAGATGGGCGGTAGGAAGGAAGATAGGAAGATAGGAGAACGATGGAAAAAAGGGCCTAGGCCGGCCATGTAAAAAGGGAATGATTGCCCAAGGGAAAGAGGGTTTTGTATATAAAGTTCAAAAAGTGAATGAGAGCTCATTCTTTGGTGTGTGGCAATGTGGACTCTTCTTTTTCTCTTCTTCTTTTCTCTTCTCTTACTTGCTTGTGAGTGCTTGAGGGAGGGAGTGCGAGTGAGTGAGGGAGAGTGTGTGTGAGGATGAGAGATCTTGGAGGTGGAGCCCTCCACCATCTCCTCTCTTCTTCTTATTCTCTTCTCTTCTCTTGTCTCATGCGTGGCTATGGAGGATGAAGCTTGAAGGAAGAGACTTGAGGATGCTTGAGCGTGCATCACGAATCGTGGAGCTATCGGGTAGAGCTATCGGAGTGCTTGAGAGAGGAAGCAACTCAATCAGGCATTAAGGTAAGCTCACTACACTCGTAGAGAGGGATAGCGCGTCGGCTATGTGAGAGGTAGCCATTAGTGCTCACTTGAAACGCTTGAACAATAAGCAGTCCGTGGGTCTTGGCGGTTGAGTGTGAGCTCGCCTCTATATTTTGGTTCCATTGCCGAGACCAACGGATTCAAGCTTGAGCGCTTGCGCGCTTCAAATAGAGCATCGAAGTAAGGGTTTCATCCTCAAACCGGAGCTTGAGATAGATAGGAGGTTTTGGGTCTTTAATCTGTGCTACAAGTAAGTATTTTTGGTTTTTGATAGTTAGTTGGGTAGGAGAAATCAATTCAGTACTTTGCTTTCAATTCTTATTGCATTTAGAGTAGGTTGAGGTTAAGAGATCGGTTGGAAAAGCTTAGGGTTTACTATTGTAAAACAAGACAAGTAGGGCACAGATCTGGGAAAAATGGGAAGAAGGAAGGGGGTTGAGGTCGACAAGCAAGGGGGCATTAGTGGCAAGAACCTTGAAAAGGAGGGGCTTAATAGCCAGGAGACCAAGGGGGAGCTCATTTGAAACCCTAGTTCTAAGAGAGAGAGAGTGTGTGTGTGTGAGTGAGCTCCATTGCGTGGATTTGTTTCAATCGAGTCGTCGACAAGTTTGTTGCCCACTGCAGGTATACCCACACCTTCTCCTTCATGCAAAGGTAGGATCTGGAGGTGCTCAGCTAGTGGGAAGCCCACAATCGCTCAGTGTGACGAATTTTTCATCGCTTCGAGAAAAACGCACCGTGTTCGACGTCCAAGTTACGCCAACTCTGGGCCGAGTCCAAGAATCTGCCCTCGGCCTTCTTGTATTTGGTCATTCGGCCACTCAGCTCGAACTTGTGGAAATTCAACCCTCGACCCACTTGACTTGGACGCCCACTACTCGGCCCATCCGAATCAATCACTCGACCCTTGCAATTTGGACCTATTGGGCCAAGTCTGATTTTCCCCAGAATGTTTGAAACTTAGACAAGACCACCTAGACACTGGCCGTACGAACATCTGAAGAACATACAGATGCTTGAGACGCCTTTCTAGCACAAGGAACAAAGGAATCAGCGAGACACATGCATAGAGGCGACACTAGTCGACCATTTAGCGATCTAGCCCGGTAGCAACTTCAAGCGGAGTCATAGAGTGCTAATAAATCATGACTGAGTGGAGGGAATAGCAGAGAACCCTATAAACCAGCGGGGACGGGCCAAAAACGGGCCAAAAACCGAGCATACAAGCCTATAGGCTAAACCCACGACAAGAGTTCTAGAGTTGTCTAGACACTTGTTTTCTCACTCACTCTGATTTCCAGTACTCAAAACACACTTGGGAAGAGTTAAAAGCTTGATTTCGCACAGTGCACAGGAAAGAACACACACATGTACACACGCACAGAGTGAGGGTAAGTTGAGGGGACTGGTTGTAATTAACAAGGAATTCACCTAGACTTAAGAATTTGAAAGAACCCACCAGTAAGAGTAGACCCAAGGACATAGAAAGGTGATCGAATCCCCAAAGGTAGAGCCAAGCGAATAACACAGCTAAAAAGCCAAATGCAACAAGGACAAACGCTATCGTGGAAGTGGATCTACCTGGCCTCATCAACTTGATTGACAACTTGGCAGAATATGAAGCTTTCAACATGGAAGAGGGCAGCTCTGGCCGTAGAAGTAATGAAGAATTGGACCTAGGTGATTTTCCTGAGGCTATCCAACAGTTAGTGAACAAATACAATGCTCAAACTCGGCTGGAACACCGAGGTAGACCTATAGAGGACATCAAATCTTGAGGAGGAGAGGAAGCTGGCATTTAGGGCTCTCCAAGGGCTAGTCACATACAACCACAATCAGCATACTAGGAGCTTGCACCAGAGCATAGAAATGCAAGAGATCCAGAGAGTGCTAGCCCTAACAAGGAAGAAATCGATCGAAGAGTGAGAGAGCGCTAGAGGGAGACCTCACATTGAACAAGCTTCTGACGAAGTGACTACTAGATAACACGGTAGTAGAGCAAAGTGCTGCAGCATTAGCAACATCACTACTAGCAGGGTTAGGGGTTATTTAACCAAGGCTCTAAGAGCCAATCGAAAATGTGGTGGCAAAGTAGCTGCAGACAAATACCAAGCAAACGATGACCCGTACAGCTTTGTGGAACAGTTCGAGTAGGCTTGCGAGGCCAACGGCCTTACCAATCATACTCAATGCTCCCAAGATTTTGGACTGTGCTTAGGTGACAAGGGTCAGACTTGGTACACGAGTTTGGATGTTGCAGAGCGTGCCAATTTCAATAGCTTGAAAAATCTCTTCATTAATAGATTTTTTGAACCTGGGTACTCTGATAACCTACTAGTGTGGCTCATGAACGTCAAGCAGAGAGAGAAAGAGGATATTCGAGATTATGTGACCCATGCGAGAAGCCTCTTCAAGAGAATCCCAATGGGTGGGAGACCAATCAAAAGAGCGATATCCAGGGTCATCAGCGGAATACAAAGTGAAGAGCTCTATAAAGCCTTGGCTGGCAACTCGAGCTTACAATGAGATGCACTGGCAAGGGTCTTTAAGGAAGCTATTAGAGTGGATAACCAGCTCAAGGAAAGAAGCTCCAGAGGCTCAAATCGAGAAGAGTCCAGTACCAAGAGTTCTGAAAGGGCCTCAACACTGAATGAGAGAGCAGGCACAAGCGCACAGGACAAAGGGAAGGATACTAATTCGAGACAAGAGCTAGCAGAGATTAGGATGGACATAACCAAACTGCAGGAGATAATGAGACGACCAACGCGCCCACATGTCCAATGCATGCATTGTGGCAGAAACCACTTGCCAACCGAGTGCCAAGACCCTAGGTCACAACCTTATGCTAATTGTGGTAGGTTTGGACATGATGCCATGCATTGTAGACTACCTCGGAGACTCCCATACCCGCAACCTTACGGTCAACCCTGCCTTGCGAATAGGCCACCGAACTTCTTTGGAAGGGGAGCCCCATTGGCTCTCTCAGCACCTAATGATGCTAAGTATCCCATCCTTAGGATAATAATAAATCCTACATGTAACTCTAGACCACTTGGACTCTACATGACCCACCCACCGAGTGATACTCCAGTCCACTATGTGGATGAGCCTAGCGGCGACAAGCCTTATGTAAACCCATACGTGTCATACGATGAGGAAGGCAACACAATCCTTATAGACTACGACCAATACCTGTGATGGCATTAGGTAGGGGGAGAGGTAGAGGCCTAGGAGCACAGACCCAAGAGCCAATCGTGTGTTGGACTTGCAGTCACCCAGGACACACTTCTTCGCGCTGCCCCGAGAGGAAGCAAGCAAATAGAGATAAGGTTGACCTGAGATGCGCTGAGTATGGAATCACTCATCTCTTTATCGATTGCCTTAGGTGGAGGCCATCCTCTAGTTCGAAAAACGAGCTATCGGTTCCATTAGGGTTATTTGGTGTCAAGACACTTGATGGGGAGGCCATGCCTATCCCGTTGTATGTCATGATCCGCGTGCAGATGAAGCAGGTCGACATATCATTGCAAGGGCCTAGCAACCTTGATGCAACCTCAATTGGAAAGAAGAGTCGGAGACGAATGAAGAAAAGACTAGATGCTAAGGTCACCCTCAAAACTGAAAGTGCCACAACACTGCCAGTTGGAAGGAAAGTCATTGATGCAAAGGAAGAAATGTCGGCCCCATGGATGGCTAAAAAGGGAAGTGCTAAGGTCGGGGAGTACCCCAATCTAAAGTGCCAACTCGAAGCCATCAAGAAGGTGAAAGAGTGGGTGAAGGAGGCCCAGGAGCACCTAAAGGACGCTGAGCCCATACTAGAAGACGAGATCGATGATCTCTCAAGCATAAGCACGCCAATCTCTCTCCCACGACCAAGATCAAGGGAGGCAATGTCACCACAAGCTGGGCTGCCTAGACAAAGTCTAAATGCTCTGGGCTAGCAAACCAGTCAAGGCCATTGGCCAATTACCGTAGACTTATGAGAGAGGCAAGTGACTAGCAACCTCCTCAATACACTGGTGACCACTCCTATAACTCTATGCTTAGGCAACCTGCTTAGGTAGCATCTAACACTATGGCTAGAGTTGAAACAATGAGCTGAAGAACCAAATGAGCCAATTACCATAGACTTGCCTGAGCACGATGCAGAAACTCAAATACCGAGTTTGATGCCGCACTCTATATCTAAATTCTTGCACGTTAATACCTTTTGGGAAGGCACGAAAATGCATACAGTCTTGCCAGTCTTAGCACTGGGGAATGTCACCAGAAAGGGGATCATGTACACAGGGGCAGGAGTGAGTGTGCTAAGCCATGCGGTACTCCAAACTTAGGGTAACCCACCGGTCGAGACTGCTAGGTTCAACGTCACACTGACTAATGGAATGAAGGTGAAACCATTTGGAGTGTTAAAAAATTGGCCAGTGAAGATTGCGGGAATCCAATTTTTTGTTGACTTCATAGTCATGAAGAGAGTGGATTAGGACATCCTGCTAGGTCAACCCTGGATGCACAATGCGAGAGTCATAGAGGACTGGGGCAACGGTCTTATCTTCCTGGGCAATTGAACAAAGGCCCTAAGAGTGGAGATGAACACATGGAAGACTACGACTGTTGACCTGGATGCCATCTCCACCATGATGAAGGGCAATGGACAACAGACTAGGGGATCCTATGGGGGCCCTTACCAAGTTTATCCCGTGCCTTGAGGACAAGCAAGACTAGATGCATGTTCTTACTACCATTGACCTACCGTTCTCAGACACTGAGGAGTACAAGCAAGGCATCAAGGCAACTGGCAAACCCAAGGACATACCCTTAGTGCCAGTCTGCATGATGACTGGAAGCCTACATGGAAGAATCAACCCTGTTGTGTTACAAGTCTCGAACAATAGACGAGAGCTCCTGGAGGTCTTGGGATACTTGACTGACAAGTTGATTGGCAATCTAGTAATGAATCTTAAGCCACTCTGAGATCTCTTAGACGAGCTTGAATGGCAATGGTCCAAAGTGCATGATTTAAACTTGAGATACAATTGGGCCTTAATCCTTCACCAGCAAGAAGAGATATGTCATAACTTGGAGAATGATGAGCAATCGGACAAAGATAGATCTGACGATAAATATGAGGATGTTAACCCTCAAACGAACGAAGGTGGAAAATCTGGAAAAGCTAAAGCAGAAGACAAAGACAAAGGCCAAGGCAAAGAGAAACGGAAGACAAAGACGCACAAGGAGAAGAGTCCTAAATAAGGGAGAAAGGCGCACAAGGAAAAGCGCAAGTCAAAACTTTTGTAAAAGAGCGCAAGCGCATCATGGTTTAATTCAAGGAGCGCCGGGCTCTCACCCGTGCAATTTGTAAATGTAGACGGGCGGTGGAAAGGAAGCTAGGAAGATAGAAGGACAATGGGAAAAAGGGCCTAGGCTATGGCCGGCCATGTAAAAAAGGGGAAAAGGGGATGACCGCCCAAAAAGGGATTTAGGGTTTTGTATATAAAGTTGAAAAGTGAATGAGAAGCTCATTCTTGTGTGTGGCCAAAAGTAGCTCTCCTCTTCTTCTTCTTCTTCTTGTTCTTGCTTGCTTGAGCTTGTGCTTGAGAGAGGGAGTGTGAGAGTGTGAGGGAGTGAGTGTGTGAGGGCGAGGGACTGAGGAGGAGAAGCTCTCCATCTTCTCCTCTCTTCTTCTCATCTCTTCTCTTATCTTGTCTTGCTCACGGCAATGGAGCTTGGAGCGTGGAGCTTGAGGATGGAGCTTGCTTGAAGCTTGCACTTGGATCGTGGAGCTATCGGAGTGCGCGGGAGAGGAGGTAACTCGAACGACATGGAGGTAAGCTCACTACACCCGTAGATATGGATGGCACGTCGGTTATATGAGAGGTAGCCATTAGTGCTCGGCTTGGAACGCTTGAAACAATAGGCGGTCCGTGGGTCTTGGCGGTTGAATGAAAGCTCCCACATTTTGGTTCCGTTGCCGGGACCAACGGATTCAAGCCTTGAGCGCTTGCGCGCTTCAAATCGAGCATCAAAGTAAGGGGTTTTCCCCGAACCGGTGCTTGAGATAGGTAGGAAGGGAGGGGGTTGAAGATGGTATTCGATCTCCTTGGCAAGTAGGTTTTTTGCTTTCTTGAGATTTATGTTGTCGAATGAAGTAGTGTAGGTATTTACTTTGTGATTTGGATGCATAAGGTTTGAAAAAAACAAAGAAAAAGAAGAAAAATAAGCATCAGGGTTTCTGCTGTCATAACAAGGCATGAGGGTTTGATTCGTTTGCTGATTTGGATTTTGTAGTTTATTGGCTATCCTAGGTATATAGATCTCTTCCCCATCACTCCAGCATCATTCCTGTGGAATCTTGTAGCTTACAATAAGCAATACCTTAAGATTCTGGACGATTTCATGGTCGAAAGTGCGTTCGGGTCGGTGGAATCAGACACTCGATTCAGTGTCCGAGTCTCAGAATCGGACGTTCGATTTTGAGAATCGGACCACTCGGACAACCGTCCGATCGGACCAACCTGTCCGATTTTGGGACTCGGACCACTCGGACACTCGGACTCGGACCACTCGGACCAATCCATCCGATTTTGGAAATCGAACCAGTCCAAAATCGGATCACCCTGTTCGATCCGATTCCCAGAATCGGACCACTTTTTCGATCCGACTCCCAGAATCGGACGTGACCAAATCGGACCACTGGTCCGATCGGACCAACCCAAAATCGGACATTCGATTCTGATAATCGGATTCCTAAAAATCGGACAGGTATCTAGAATGCAAATTTTGACGCATCTAAACCTCGAGATTGACCCCAAAGGCTACGTAGAGCTAATGGCACATCACAGATCCATCACTGGGCTAAAATTTAGAGCACGTAGTTCAAAATTTGGCTATAAACGGTCCTCCAAATTGCGTATGGTGTTTACCCTAACAGCCCTGCGGGCCGGGGGGGACTGCCCCCCTTTCCCCCCCCCCCCCCCCCCCGGACCCCCGCAGAGGGGGCTTTGCCTCCTCCGCACCTCCCCCAAGTAGGTTGGAGAGAAAACGCGCGCTGTGACAGGTCCTCCAAATTGGACCCTAGTGTAGCAATGGCTCTACACAAGCATGGATTCTCACTTGCAAAAGAGCAACCAAAAGGCCATACTCGAACAGAGAGAAACAGAGACCCCAGAACATCAATGGGCCAATCTAGCCATCAAGGGCAAAAAGGCCACACCACGAGAACACAAAGACATTGTGTTCATACCATGTCTAGTCAGAGCGAAATGCAACATCAGCAAGCTACAAATGCCAAGATGACTAGACATGACACTCTTGACGAGAGATGTACCTTGAGCAACACTACACAGACAACCCAAGACATTGGTGGAGAATCCACATCTGGTCATGCAAGTGGGGACTCAAGGGCATCTGTCAGAAGGCTTAAATTTACAAGCCAGGACCCGGGAGAGGAAGACATAGTACCACAGGCTTATCTTAGGGTCAAACTCACCGCGAAAAGAGAGTATACTATTGATGCTCTGATTGATGAAGGAGCAGATTTTAATATCTTGACCTATGAATCATGGACCCTACTAGGCCAACCAGAGCTCACACCGACTAGTGCAACTGTTAGCCCTTATGGGGGACACCCACAAGCACTCATAGGGAAGTGCAAAATCCTTGAGACAATTGAAACGTAAAGCTTGCCTATCATATTTCATATTCCTCCAAATAGTGCTAAATATGGTAAGGAAACCCTCCTGGGAAGACCCTTCAAAAGGGCGACCAAATGTGAGGCTGACTATGTAGCACAGAGGATACACCTGACACTACCGGGTGTGAGGATAGTCACGACCTTTAGCAAGGGTGACCTCATCGAACCTCGAGGGAAAGGCAAGCAAGGTGCTGACATAACAATCAAGCCTGCGGACGAGAGCAAGGACTTATTGGAAGAGTTAATACAAGCACATGTCGAACAACGAGAACAAGTGAGTGAGGCCATGCCGGAAACAATAAGGTCAAGAGACAATGCCAAGGACAGGCTGTGGATTTACAAATATCGTAGAAGACCCCAAAAGAAACCCAAGCCTTATAGATGAAGGCATCGATGGAGGTTCAGCACAACGCCGTGATGGATATCCAAAGCGTTGCTATGTGCTCAAGGGTATTACGCAGGAAACCGATGGATTTGGGTGCCAAAATCCCCTGCTACACCACCTCTATCAGCTGAAGGCCAGAGTGCATCAAAAGCAACGAAGCACAGGAGGAAATCTAAGAGAAATTCTAGGTCTCGAGGCAAGAAACCAGACATGAGTGTTCGAAAGAAAGAGCCTCAACCTAGCATGCTTAAGAAGCAGATGTCATATGTAACCATTGAGCGTGCATAAAAGCCATTAGTGCCCAATGAGCTTGTGATTTCCCAAGGGGAGAACAAGCATCATAGGCATAACATTGCTCAAGGCAAGGTTGATCGCTCAACAAAGCAAATGGCACAATCGTCTAATAGCCTCGAGCAAATCATTCAGCCAGTGCCAGGTCCACCTAAGAGTCCTAGATCTCCTACATCCTCTTTTTCCAAACGGACACAAGAAGCACGACAGCGGTTGTCAAGGGAAACTGCTCAATTCCAATCTCTATCTCCATCTAAGCTTCCAAATGTCCAAGAGGTGGGACGTGATGCCATTTGTAGCTCTCAACCCAAGGATATGCATGAGCAACCTAATGTGACTAGATCAACTCATGCTTGATCTACACAGATGAGTGCTCAAAGGGCAACAAAAAACACGGCCACTTCCAATCACCCTAGGGACTTGGCACGCAATCCACCAAGGGTAGCCAGCCCACTAAACTAGCTGCTACTACTTCCAATCAGGGATCACAGCAGTCGCAGCCCTTAACTGTGACAATGCCCCTTGTGGAACGTGTCCTTAGTAGTTTACTGGTGGAGGAGGTGTCGCAACCAAATCCCTCGATAACTCCAGCACTTTCAAAGTGCCTAAAGCCTACGCTGGAGGAGTTAAACACAAGGGAGTTGGCTGAAGAGCTAGACTCTCCGAGAAGGGAGGTAGTTGTACTCTCACAACCTAACAAGGCTATTCAACAGGCCACGGTCATGTCCCATAAGGACACACTAGAGAAAGAGAATGCTGAGGCCCAACCAAGCACATCAACGGTTGACCTAGTCCAGGGTCCTGAGACGTTAGATGCACCTGCGCTCACCAAGAAAAAGAGGAGGAAACAACGAAAACAACAACAGTTGCAGGTGGTTGTGGACCCCAAGAGCATTGAGACCAAGAGCGATGGAGAGCTGGGGAATAAAGTATCAAGTCCACCTACCAGTGAATCCATTGATGTCTCTCCTAATAGCGGTGAAACCTCAGACACATCCGTGTGCTCTGAAAAATCAAAGCAGTTGTTGCCATCAACAGTTGCTTTCAACACTCAATCCACTGACAATAGAATTCGCATTGACAAGTCAAGGGTGGATACAACACTGTCATGACGGGATGACGAATTCACACTAGTCACACCCAAGGAGAACCATGACGCAATAACGAAGCCTCAAGAGAAACATGGAAATCCCAAGAGCATGAGCAATCCTAGCGTTGACCAATCTTGCTCATATAGGCCTGAACCCCCAGCTATGCTAAAGCCTAGACAAACTCCTAGAACCTCGCATGAGATGGCAACCGAGCAAGCCCTCGTTGAACATAGAAGTATCACAGAATGCTTAGCTGAGTTGGATGCTAAGCTCAAGGCGTTCGCACGAGTTTACATCCTTGCGGATGTGGGCACAATCCCCAAGGAACAGCTTGGAGATTACTTGCCTTTTCCTCTATCCTGGGAAGAGCAAGAACATCTTAACGAGCACTATGACAGGCTCTTGCATGAACGCATGCGACTCATCTCTGACGAGGAAGCCGACGAACTGCGCTTAACCGTCACGTTCAATGAAGTGCTCTGTCGACCGAATCTCGTAGACATTGAGCAACTAAAGCGACTATCAGCAGGCCAAAGTCAATTTGAGCAGCGTTGGTGTGAAAACCGCGTTGCAATGGCCGAACTAGGAGCTCAGATCATGACAGTATCTGAGGAGTGATTGCCAAATGGTGGTCTCAAAGAGACCCAACCTATGTGGCACCAACTTCCCTTCGAGTGTGCTAACTGCCATTCGGGGTACGGACTTGGCTGACCTAGCCAAGAAAACTCTCTGTTTGATAAGGTTCTCATTGAGGAGGAGTTATATATTGCCAGTAGACTCGCACAAGGGTCCATGCTGCTCGATGTCACAAAATATCTATCAGTACTAAGTAAGCTGCCACGAGTGCTGGATGCGTGTGCCACGCTTCAGTACAACCCTGAGTTCTACAATTGGTTCTTATCCTCATGAACTGACATGGATTCATAAATATGTATATAAATAAACACTGGTTTTTGTGTCAGCATGTATAAACAATATCAACACACACAAGCAGTGATAGTCAAGCGCAGGGAGAAGAGTTGGGTCTGACAGGCTAAGCTTCTCAAGTCCTCCTCTCATCACACATTTAAAAGCTATGTGACCATCCCCACCTCCAAGTGAAGGGCATGCAACCCACATTACCGCCATAGGAAGCCTTGACCAACAACTCTGATGGTGTAGACAGGGTGCAGCTCCTTTTCTATACACCTTCTTCCCTGTCTGATATATCCTTCCAAGGTTGAGCCCTGCCTAAATTCATGACCACCAGCCGATGTAACTCAGCATGAGCCAAGATTTGCTAATGGCAGGAGGCTAAATATACATCATGGGGGCCACCCCTCTACAACAAGCACTGCATGCCCCACCCCTCCCCTTCTCATCCTATGCGCTTGATAACCTGCATTATAATCCCTTACATATGAATGGTCTTATCATATAACAAATCCTAATCCTTGATTCGCATCTTACAGGCCCCCTGCGAGGAAAACATGGAGAATCAAGGGTAGCTAGCTTGCAAGGACGCTCTCTGAGGTGACCAACAGGAACATGCAGCACACGCCCCTCCGCCGGTGCGCTACGTGCCCACTCTTAAAAGGTACGCCAAGAAACGCGGCCCCAAGCGACACCGCCCCGGACGAAGGCCGAAGAATCCGCTGGCCAGGGGAGCGGACGCTCGAGGAGGCGCACACAATGTGGCAACACCAGTGGTACAAACCCCCAACATATGCTCGGACACTAGATGCTCAAGGGCAGAAAGGGCAGCTCGGGACAGGGAAGAATTCAATGAACTATTTAAAGGCATTTTGGAAACGGTGGCGGCCCGAGAATACACCATTCATGTCCCAACCGACATGTTCCATGCCCAACCCCACGGGAGCCCCGCACCAGCAGAGCCCCAGTCACCCGACCACCCAGACTCGCCCCGCCTCGTACAAATGGAGTAGCCCCATGTTGAATAAAGGCTTATCAAATGCTACCTGGCCAAGACTTTTTGCCTTAAAATGGTTCAGTGTTGACATGTTCCCAAATTGTGCGAACTTTTCATATCTACGTTTAATATATTTCACGTCTTTAGCAAAAGAAAAAGCTAATCAAGCGTAGGTGATAAATATCTAAGTCAACACCATAGAATTTAGATAAGTGATGTCTCCTTGCGTTGCACTAGTTTATTATAGTGGCGGCATATACCATGCATGTACTCTCATGAAGTGACAAGTGGATGCAGGATGATACAGGTCTTTGTGCGAAAGTGTTCAATGCCCAATCAGTGCAAGACCATCGACCCCACAAAGAGCCGCGACAAAGCCACACTGCCGAAAGCAAAAATCACCCTTGCCGACCGCCCACATCGCATAGCCCAAAGCATATTCATGGGCTACGTTCTCTTTCTGGGTCAAGCTCTATAGTTGGCTCACGACAGTCGTTACCTCAATTGTACCAACATCGTGTGTGTCGCAAGGAGGTTTGCAATATCTCAAGTGTATCTCCCCATCTCAACAACTGCTTCTCTAACATCAAGGCTGGTGACACAATCATCTCTATAATATCCATTCTTCATAGCCTTTGGATCCCAACATTTCTCAATCCAAATGAAAGGCTAACAGCCTCAATGTATGGCATTGATTGTATTCATTTTTTCCACCACAAAAGAGAGAGAAAGAAAGAAAGAAAAGAAAAGAAAAGCAAAGAAAAGAAAAGAAAGAAAGAAAGAAAGAAAGAAAGAAAGAAAGAAAAAGAAAAAGAAAAAGAAAAAGAAAAGAAAATGCACACGATCATAGCACCATACCTAAGGGTCCTCAAATTAGGTACGCCTAATGACCTTGGTCGGCTGGCTCCGTCCCTAATTCCCTAGCCCTTTGTACATCCCCCACGATTGTTCAGGGCACATCAAGAGCAGGACATACCTAGGGAGTGTTAGAATATCAAGCTCGTACATGTGTGTTTGACCGACATGAGCTGGACACAGCTAGTCTGGCTAGATCAGTTAGGTATATTAAATAAGTCGGTGTTACTTCTAGTGTGAATGGTCTTTATGACCTTAGGTTGTATATGCACTATGGGTGTGCTAAATGAATAAGAAGAAGAATAGAGAGAGGAAGCAGGTTGCTTCACTCCATGTTGCTCTCCTTCCTGCTTCCATGAAATCTAACATGGTATCAGAGCCATGAATGGGCTCACTGGTGGAATGCACTCAAGAAGAAGACTTGAAGAGTGACCTAAAGAGATGGAAAAGGAAGAGGACTGACTGTCATTTCCATCAATGGTCACACAGAGGTATGTACTGTGAAGCATTGGATTCCTATTGCTTGAAGGAGGAGTTGTAGCTTGCTGAGGAGTCTTCAAAGGCTTGATTGAGTATTAGTGTGGGCCCTATCATGATTATTATCATCAAATGGTGCTGCGGTACACTCTTGGCAGACCTGCGTGTTTGCGCCTGATGAAGGCATGGCTTTTGCTGAAGCAAAATTGACATGAGCACTGTACAAGAAGTCATCAAATGCTAGTGAGTATATATTGGAAGGTAGTTCAGGGTTACAAGAAGCCATTGCTTGTGTTGGAGCTCTGTTATGAGCTAAAATCAGAGTACAGAGACCTGGGACAGAAGGCTGAACTGCTGTATACAGTGTATATACAGCATATGCAATACTTTGGAAGAGCCTTGAAGCTCTCTGACATGCTTTATGGACCTCATTGGAGCCTAGGAGCACTCTGGAAGACATATGTATCAGTCCTCATGCCTTTGAGCTGAAGTTCCTTGAAGAAAATACTCAGATCTGGAAGTGTAAACACGCTGGAAACCTGTCTCAAAACAGTGGGCATCAAGCATTAGCTTTCATTGAAGCATTATTTGACACTTGGCTGGGATCTATCATATGTATGGCATGGGATATGTATGTTGGAGGTTTATGGATTGGGTTGAGCATCAAGGGATCATGGAAGTTGAAGTCTAAGGCTGGTGATTACTGCAGTGACATTGTCTCAGTGGTTGCAAGCAGTAAATGTAATATATGAATTGGATTCATGAAGACAGGATGCCTACAGTTACCCGAATGCTCATGTATTGAACCTAACACTTCAAAGTGAATGTCTGACATGATTTGAGGATGTTTTGGAGCTGGACTGACTGTGGTTTACTGAGAAGTTGCTAATTGCAATTTGTAAGCAGAAGGCTTGATACTTATACCTGCTATCTATGGACTGATTTGTGCCTCATTGGTTATGCTCAGATTGCTACATGTACTAGCAGATGTCTATGAAGGTTTGGGACATGTATGCCATGTATACTACTCAGTTTTGGACTTGAAATCACTGCTGGTCACTCACAGAATTACAGTTTTCAGACTGCATATATGTATCCTGGCAGTGAGGTTGCAGGAGTTCAAACAGAAGTGAATACATAGTATTTGCATTGACTGCTTTACTCACAGGTTAAGCCACTTGGTGGAGCTATTTTGGACTATCAGTGGGCTGAAATACCCTGGTTTTTTACTGCAATTAATTGCAGAAAACTGTCATAAACAGTTCCGGGCTGAAGTTGAACTGTTAAGAAGATCTTGGTTTGCAGGTAGTCAGGCAAGGTCTACAACATGGCAAATGCTGATAGAACTGATAATGTAACCCAGATTGTGGGAGAAAAGCTTGATAGCAACAATTATGCAATAGGAAAGTTCCGCATGGAGAACTTTCTGATAGGCAAAGGATACTGAGACTTAGTGCAAGGTGTTGAGGCTGAACCTGAAGTTCCAGATAGGAATCCTACAGCTGATCAAAGATGAGCGCATCGAGCTTGGACGGAAAGAGCTCGCAGAGTTTTACATTGGTTGTCATTATGTATCTCGGATGCTATGGTGATGCAGATCATGAACTGTAAATCCCCAGCAGATGCATGGAATATATTGGTCAAATACTATGGCACAACTACAAGTGCAAGGAAGATACAACTGAAGTAGAAATTCAATAACATGGAGAGGAAGAACAGATCCATACAAGATTATGTCACAGAGGTTAAGACCATAGCAGATCAGCTGGCATCTGTTGGCTCACAGGTAGAAGATGAGGATATGGTTGCAGTGACCTTAAATGGCTTGGGTCCGGAGTACAAGTCTTTTGACACTTCAGTATCTGTGCGGGCTGAGATGCCTGACTTTAATGAGCTGGTTGCATTATTGATTCATAAAGAGGTGAAGCTTGGCTTAGCTATAGGGTCAAGCAGCTCAAAGAATAAGGATGCAGTTTTTTACTCGAATCAGCGTGGTCGTGGTAGCCGTGGTAGAGGCTATGGATCTGGCAGAGGAGGCCAGCAGAATGCATCCTATAGTAATAGCAATCAGCAGTCATCAAATGCAAGAGGTGGTGGAAACTTTCGAGGCAGGGGGAGATCTAACTCCTGTGGCAGAGGCTCATGGCAGCAGCAGCGTCAGTCAGACAATCCAAATAAAGATAAGGATTGTCACTACTGCGAAAAGTATGGGCATATTGCAAAGGACTGCTGGAAGAAGCAGGGAAACCAGAAGGGCAAGCAGCATGGACATTATGCTACGTCCAGTTAGGCAGATGACTCTGGTGATAGACTGTTTGCCATGCAGTATGTCAAAGATAAGGCTGCTGAAAAATCATCTGATGATGCAGTGTGGTACATTGACTTGGGGGCGTCGAATCACATGACCCCTCACGGTGATTGGTTCACGGATATGGTGGCTGAAAAGCATGGCTATGTATGCACAGGTGATGACACGCAGCATAGCATTGAGCATAAAGGCAAAGTGCCTCTTGTGGTCCATAATGGCAGAAAGAAAAATTTGCATGACGTATTGCATGTCCCTTCAATTACAAAGAACTTGTTATCTGTTGGAGCAGAACTTGCAAGTTAGATTCAATAAGCATGGCTGCTTTATTGAAGAATTTGGCAATGGCTGCAAGTTGATAGCTCGTGGTCACAAGAAATGCAGAATGTTTACTCTTGATGCTTCTTTGCCAGAGCTGAATTCAGCTATGTTTGCCCATGGTTCTGGCACTGTTAGGGATTTGGAAATATGGCATAAGAGAGTGGGGCATGTCAATTTGCAAAGGCTGCAAATTATGCAAAAGAAACAGCTGGTTACAGGGTTACCAAAGTTCCAATATTCAGATATTGGTCATGTATGCGAGGCTTGCCAGTTCGGTAAGCAGTCACGAATGCCATTTGTCAGGCATGTACGACAGAGTACACGTCCATTGCAGCTAGTGCATTCTGATGTTTGGGGGCCAGCTCATAATGTATCTATGGGAGGTTCCAGATATTATGTATCCTTCATTGACGACTACAGTCGATATACCTGGCTTTACATATTGAAAACAAAAGATGAGATCTTTGCTGTTTTTTAGCAATTTAAAGCACAGGTTGACAAGGAGTTTGAATGCTACATCTCTTGCTTGAGATCTGATAGTGGTGGGGAGTATGTATCAAATGAATTTGATGATTTCTTGGCTGAAAATGGCATTCGTAGGCAGCTCACCTGCAGCTACACTCCGCAGCAAAACGGAGTAGCTGAAAGGAAGAATAGAATTCTGATGGAAGCTGCTAGGGCTATGATGAATGAAAAGCATATGCCACTTTACTATTGGGCAGAGGCTGTTATGACAGCCGTATACATTTTGAACAGGACTCCCACTGCAGGTATTCATGAGATGACACCGTTTGAGAAGTTGTATGGCTATAAGCCGGATGTAAGTCACATGAAAGTCTTTGACTGTCTTGCTTATGTGCATATTCTAGATGAGAAAAGGAAGAAGTTGGATCCCAAAGCACATAAGTGTGTTTTCATTGGATATTCGCAGGAGAAGAAGGCATACAAATGTTATGATCCCTCTACCAGGGAGACTTTGGTAAGCAGGGATGTTATCTTTGATGAGATGGGTTCTTGGTATGTATCACCAGTTGCAGTGCCAGCGGATACTCCTTCCACTCATGCCTCTACAATTGATTTACAGCAGAGTACTGTTATGACAGGACCTCGTAGTCAGACATATCCCCATGGACAGGGAGATTGAGGAGCTCGCCATCCACTGACACCGGTATGTCAGTGAGGGGGAGACATGATGTCCTGGACAGCAAAGGAAAAGAGAAAGTTATTGAGGATGCATCTGGTATGATGACACCTGGCAGAATGACTTCTGGCTATGAGTCTGGTGATACTTTAGACAACGAACTTGGTATTCCGATTGTCTATACGCCTGGCACAAGGCAGAGCAGGTATATTCCGCCTCATGAGAGAGGGGAATCGAGTAGTGCACCACAGCTTAGACGCTCGCAGAGGGTCAGATACCCTGTTGACAGGTTGACATACAATGGCTACTCTGCAAAGCATTATGCGTACATGACAAAAGTGATGGAGGTCAAAGAACCAAGTACATATGCTGAAGTAGTGAAAGATGAGAATTGGTGTGTAGCCATGGATGAAGAAATGAATGCCTTGGCTGAAAATAAAACATGGGATTTAGTACCACTACCTGAAGGGAAAAAGACCATTGGCTGCAAATGGGTCTACAAAATCAAATGCAAGCAGTGTGGAGAGATACAAAGCCAGGCTGGTTGCAAAGGGGTATGCCCAACAGTATGGACTTGATTATGAGGAAACATTCAATCCTGTTGCCAAGATGGCAACCATACGCACTGTGATTGCCTTGGCTGCTGTTAAAGGCTAGAAATTGCAGCAGATGGATGTTAAGAATGCATTTCTTAACGGTGACCTAGCAGAGGATGTCTATATGGTTCAGCCGAAAGGGTATGTTCACCCTGATTTTCAGCATTATGTATGCAGGTTGAAAAAGGCATTGTACGGGCTGAAACAGGCTCCGAGAGCTTGGCATGCTAGGATCAGTAACTACTTGCAGAGATTGGGTTTTGCTGTTGGGCAGGGCTGATCATAGCCTATTTACAAAGAAGACTGACAGTGGTTTAGTAGTGCTGGTCATATACGTTGATGATTTGATAATCACTGGTGATGATGACTTGGGCATACAGCATGTAATGAAGATGCTGAAATCTGAATTTGACATGAAAGACCTGGGAGAACTGAAATATTTCTTAGGCATTGAGGTAATTCCAGCTGACAATGGGTTATGGCTGATGCAGAAGCACTATGCCATAGAGATGCTGAAGAAGTATGGTATGGCTGAATGCAAATCGCTGGATACACCTCTTGATCAAAATGTCAAGCTAGACATGAACACTGGGACTGAAGTAGAGGATGTGACTATGTATAGGTGGATGGTTGGCAGTTTGATTTACTTGACCATAACTAGGCCTGACTTGAGCTATGCTGTAGGGCTCATAAGCCAGTTTATGCAGAAGCCTAGAAAGCCGCACTTGGATGCAGTTAGATGCATTATGAGATATGTTAAGTCCACTGTAGAGTATGGGCTGTTCTATGTCAGAGATAAGCCCTTGATATTGACTAGATACACGGATGCAGATTGGGCAAGTTGCTCATATGATCGTAGATCTACCAATGGATATGCATTTGGATTTGGTAGCAGCATGATTAGCTGGAGCAGCAAGAAGCAGCCTACGGTTGCTTTGTCGAGTACTGAGGCAGAGTACAGGGGTGCTGCATTGGCAACATGCGAGATTTCATGGCTGCTCAAGCTTATGGCTGATTTGGACATACAGGTAGATGCTCCAGTGAAGTTACTATGTGACAATCTGAGTAGTGTACTCCTGGCTATGAATCCAGTCTATCATGCCAGGACGAAACACATAGAGGTACACTACCATTTCATCAGAGAGATGGTTCTTGCAGGACGAGTTGATCTTATGCATGTGAAGACTGATGAACATGTAGCGGATATCTTTACCAAGTCCTTGGGTAAAGATAAGTTTTGTGGTTTTAGACAGCTGCTTGGAGTACATATGCTGTCTTGAGCTTGAGGGGGAGTGTTAGAATATCAAGCTCGTATATGTGTGTTTGATCGACATGAGCTGGACACAACTAGTCTGGCTAGATCAGTTAGGTATATTAAATAAGTCGGTGTTACTTCTAGTGTGAATGGTCTTTATGACCTTAGGTTGTATATGCACTATGGGTGTGCTAAATGAATAAGAAGAAGAATAGAGAGAGGAAGCAGGTTGCTTCACTCCGTGTTGCTCTCCTTCCTGCTTCCATGAAATCTAACAGGGAGCTCGCCTCGCCTATGGTTAGACCTGTCACCCTGAACCACTTGCCATTTCTTTTGCACTCCATCTCAATGCCATTACAATCAACAGTTGTAAGCAAGGCATGAAAGACAATGGAATAGTACACCATACTTTTCAAGCACTACAAGTAGTCACTAACTACCAAGAGCTAGACATCAAGGAGCTCAATTATGCTACATGGCCTTGACAAGACTATAATGATGTCTCAAGCAATATTCAAGTGTACTCCCCGTCTTCATCGACAAAATTTTCCATCAACTTAGCCCCTTGCTTCACTGACCCATTGCTATACAAGGAACCATGTTGACAGTCTTCTAACTAAGTAATATCTAAGTATGCACAGGCACTCACATAATATCTGTACCAAAGTATATACACAGTTTGGGTCCTCAAGTGCAGGACAATACTCTCAGCTTGCTTAGAGTTTGACCTGTCTCCCAAACTAATTGCACTATGTCTTGTGCACAATAGTGAAGACTAGCACTACCCCTTAGGGAGAGACCACATGAGAGGTTTTCCAACTGCAGGTATTGAAGACTCCAATGAAGGTGTCATTCGCTCTTCATCAACACTCAACTCTAAATGCTTACCCCTTACCATCCGACAAGCCCGCAAAGAATCGTCATGAGCAGAATTCCCAACAAACCAACACTTGTGATGGCCACCATCAATGCAATCCCCAACATAGAATAGCCCTACCACCAACTCCAACAACTTTCCATCAGCCACCTTGGCCACCAACAAGCCCCTAGGACCTTCTGCCACACCACCACCAATACTCCACAAAAACCACAGGCGTCCTTGTCACCCACATCTTCGATGCATGCTACAGCCTGCTACCTACGACAGTGAGTGCCATGGGACTGGCACTCGTCTAGGATAGGGGTAATGTTAACCCTCAAATGAACGAAGGTGAAAAATCCGAAAAAGCTAAAGCAAAAGACAAAGACAAAGGCCAAGGCAAAGAGAAATGGAAGACAAAGACGCACAAGGAGAAGAGTCCTAAATAAGGGAGAAAGGTCCACAAGGAAAAGCGGAAGTCAAAACTTTTGTAAAAGAGCGCAAGCGCATCATGGTTTAATTCAAGGAGCACCGGGCTCTCACCGTGCAATTTGTAAATGTAGACGGGCGGTGGAAAGGAAGCTAGGAAGATAGAAGGAGGACAATGGGAAAATGGGCCTAGGCTACGGCCGGCCATGTAAAAAAGGGAAAAAGGGGATGACCGCCCAAAAAGGGATTTAGGGTTTTGTATATAAAGTTGAAAAGTGAATGAGAAGCTCATTCTTGTGTGTGGCCAAAAGTAGCTCTCCTCTTCTTCTTCTTCTTCTTGTTCTTGCTTGCTTGAGCTTGTGCTTGAGAGAGGGAGTGTGAGAGTGTGAGGGAGTGAGTGTGTGAGGGCGAGGGACCGAGGAGGAGAAGCTCTCCATCTTCTCCTCTCTTCTTCTCATCTCTTCTCTTCTCTTATCTTGCTCGCGGAAATGGAGCTTGGAGCGTGGAGCTTGAGGATGGAGCTTGCTTGAAGCTTGCACTTGGATCGTGGAGCTATCGGAGTGTGCAGGAGAGGAGGTAACTCGAACGGCATGGAGGTAAGCTCACTACACCCGTAGATATGGATGGCGCGTCAGTTATGTGAGAGGTAGCCATTAGTGCTCGGCTTGGAACGCTTGAAACAATAGGCGGTCCGTGGGTCTTGGCGGTTGAGTGAAAGCTCCCATAGAGGACTATTCTTCCTTCAATGATGAGAGCAAAAGGAAAATCGATACCCTAGAATATGACACTGGGGAATGTATGATCAAACAGATACGAGTAGATCCCAAACCATGCAAGCAAAGTGCCCTTAGAGTAGCGAAAGGAATCCAATACAAGGACTACGATCAAACTTGGTTGGAGCACACAGGTTCAATCGACTACGAGCAGGAAAGCCTAGCCCCGCCAAGTGACGCACCACTGCTACGAACGGACTCACCTTCTAAGCTACGACCACCAGGAGAGAGCCACTCTTCTAAACTACGACCACCAGGAGAGAGCCACTCTTCTAGCGAAGGCGGAGAGTTCGATTCTGAATCGAAAGTCAGTTCAAATAGTGATCCTAAAATACCTCAACCTCCCAAGACTAGATACACCAAGGGGGACCTACCTGTCCACCTAAGATGCCGATGGTTAAGGGAGGAACGACGAAAGCTACCTATAGAAACATAGACAAATGAACATTGAAAATCACAAGACCTGCCAAAACGATTCACAAAGTTCAAAAAGGGAGATAGGGTGGTGATCTTGCTGGGAGCCAAATGACAAGGGCAAGCAAGCGAACCAATCAAGGGACCCGCCAAGGTCAAGGAGGTCAATTTAGCCAGGGAAGGGGAGACCCCACGACCTGTCTTTATAGCCAATGACTTGACTAAGAAAGAGGAAACATGTCTCATTGCTCTCTTGCGAGAGTATATAAACATCTTTGCTTGGTCCCTAGAAGAGCTCAAAGGGGTAGACCCGAGTGTGGTGACACAACATATCCATGACACTTGACACAACACCGGTCAAGTAGTGACCATATCCCATGAATCCAAAGCACGCCCATGTTATCAAAGAAGAAATCGACAAGCTAATGAGAGCAGGGTTCATCTACAAAATTGAACACGTGGACTGGGTTTTCCCTAGAGTTATCGTATTAAAGAAGAATGTAAAGATTAGAGTGTGTGTCAATTACAAGAAGGTAAACGCTACTACAAAGAGAGATAACTATCCACTATCGTACACCAAGCACTTGCTCGAGAGAGTGGTTGGTAAAGAGGCCTATAGTTTCCTAGACGGCTTCTCTGGATACAATCAGGTGCAAGTACATCCTAACGATAGGCATAAAACCGCATTCGCTACGGAACGGGGCATCTTTGCCTACATAGTCATGCCTTTTGGGTTGACTAACGCATCAGCCACCTTCCAACGACTGATGTGTACAATATTCAAAGAAATGCTGAGGAAGGAGTTAGAGGTCTTCGTAGACAGCTTGGGTGTTCACTCTACTTGGCAAGAATACTTAGTGAGCGGTCTTTGAACGATGTCAACTATACCGTCTCTCCTTGAACCCCTTGAAGTGCCAGTTTTGGGTGAAGCATGGATGTATCCTAGGACACATGGTGTCAAAGAATGGCATTGCCACAGATTTCTTGAAGATCAAGGTCATTATCAATCTTCCACTCCCAACTGATTTCAAGGGTGTTCAGTACTTCTTAGGACACACAGGGTATTATTGACAGTTTGTGTTGAACTATGCATTGATTGCTAGACCTCTATACAAGTTGTTGATCATATTCGAATGGATCGAGTAATGCCAATGTGCGTATGAGGAACTGAAAAAGTCTCTGACCACCACACCAATTCTACAAGCCCCAGATTGGACACTCACATTTCATGTGCACATCGACGCTTTGAAATTCGCCGTAAGAGCTGTGTTGTGCCAACCTTGTGAACACAACCTGAATTACCCAGTGAGCTTTGCTAGCAGACAACTCACTGAGAACGAAATAAATTACTCGATAACGGAGAGAGAGGGCTTGGCCATGGTGTTTGCCGTAAAGAAATTTCGGCATTATCTTTTGGTTATGCCTTTTAATTTCTTTGTTGAGCATCAAGCCTTGTTGTATCTTGTTAACAAACCATGCACTACAGGACACATTGCTAGATGGATTCTTCTACTTTTGGAGTTTGACTTCTTCGTGGTGATGCGTAAAGGGAAGCAACATTACATGGCTGACCATCTGTCTTGTATCTCCACGGAAGAAGCGGCTGGACACAGCATTCTGGATGAACTGCCAGACGCACATCTATTTAGTTTGTCTAGCGAAAGGGATTTGTTTAGAGTTGACATGACGCCGAATTGGGCAGAGGACATAGTTCGCGCTTGAGCACAGACTACTAGAACGACCAATAGAAAAGGCCTGACTTAGGTGGCTCATTTTGAAGATCCAACCCTATTAGTTATGATAGCAAGCCAACTTTATAGGCTAGGGCAAGATGGGTTACTGTGCAGATGCATGACGTACTGATATAGGAACATGATGGAATCATAGGAGGATATTTCAGCGGAGACACGACAGCCCACAAGGTACTATAGTCCCAGCTATGGTTGCCTACCCTCTTTCGAGATGCGGCACGATTTGTGAAGCATTGTGATGAGTGCAAATAGACTAAAGTTTCAATTCTAAGGATCACATGGAGCTAATCCCAATTATCACATGACAACCCTTCGAGAAATGGGGGATTGACTTTATCGGACCCATTAGTCCTACAATAGTATTCACAAGCCAAATACATCATTGTGGCCACAAAATGGGCAAAAGCACGAGCTATGAGAAAAAATGACGCTAGGACCACCACTAAGTTCCTATGGGAGCAAGTGATCTCACCATTCGGTTGGCCCATCGAACTAGTTAGCGACCAAGGCACGCATTTCATCAATAAAGTGATAGCTCACCTCCTGTCCTCCTTTCTAATCATCCATAAAAAATCCTCACCTTATTATCCTCAAGCAAACGGTCAAGTCGAATCCACAAATAAAATCTTAATAAATATCCTCTGACCAAAGTAATCTTTGCTTTCATGCAGTGATTGGGATAACAAGCTGATGGTGGCCTTGTAGGCCTATCGCACAGCTTACAAGATGGCAGACCCCCTTTAGATTGACATATGGTATAAAGGCGATCCTTCCCTTGGAATTCTCCGTACCAAGCCTCAAGATAGTCCTTCAAGAGAGATGGGATGGGAAGAAGGAAGCATGGACAGAATGCTTGATTCAACTCGAACGGAAACCCCGAACGGAAACCCAGCTTCTAGCCACCCATGCACTAATATGCGAAAAGGCAAGATGTAGACACTGGTTTGACAAGCGTGTCAAGCATTGCAACTTTGAACAAGGAGACTTAGTGCTGCTATACTCGGTCAAAGGACATAAGCATAAACTGAAGTTTTGAGGGCTAGGCCCCTTTAGGATTCGAACCATTAGCTGAACTGGCAACATAGAGCTTGAAACCTTGGAAGGTGAGGGCATAGGCTTTTTCAATGGTAGCCGCATAAAAAAGTACTTCCCTCCCATGCACCCATTGTATGAGCCCCCAATGCTAGCGCCTCTCATCCACGTACGAGTAGCCACTATCACTGAGATGGACGATGAGGATGAGGAACCAATAGAACCAGCTTACCTTTGCATGACGGTCACTGTTAAGCACACATGCATCATCAACGCTTTGATCGATGAGGGAGCTGATTTTAATGTCTTAACCCATGACCATTGGACCCAAATTAACAAACCGCAATTGCATCCCACTAATGCTAAGCTCGGCCCTTATGGAAGCCAACCCTACACACTTTTGGAAAAGTGCAAGGTTGCTATTTCTATCGAATCTAAAAGCATGCCGGTAATCTTCTATGTGTTTCCCAACACTAAAGATGTAGGCACGAAGTCGTTGTTAGAACGAACCTTTAAGAAGCAAGCTCATTGCAATGTCGACTATGAGTCACAGTGTATCCACCTAGTTGTGGGCAATGCTCGCGTAGTGACAGCTTTCAACAAGGGCGGCATGACTCCTTCCAAGTCCACAAAGCCACCGGTAGAGAAACCCACCATCAAGTCGAAGGAGGGCAGTCGTGACTCATCACAACCTACCAAGCCTCAATGCCAGCAACCCACTGAACCCAATGTTGAGGCCCATGAACCCCAGCTCAAATGGGTGCCTAAACATCAAGGACTGCCACCTAGAACCACAAACCCACGGCTGCCCAAGGCTAATGGCCCACACTCGAAACCTAGAAGGCTAAGAAGAAACTATAAAAAAGACGCATAGTCAAGTCGTGATGGGTCCCCAGGACCTTATTACAAGCGCAAGGCTACTATATGGATTTGGCTACCTAAAGCCAAAACAACCAAAGGCCCTACTCAAATGCCACCCTCAAGCTTGACCACATGAAACATCATGCCAGAGACACTCAAACCACAAGAGAATTAGGCCGTTAAGTCCATAAAACCTCCAAAGCCTAGCTCAGCAGGGCATAAACCAATCTATCACTCAGAACCACAGCCTGCTGCTAACAAACCACCCAAATCTAATCTTGGTGGTGCCCCTTAGATCTCAAAAGTGCCTAGTGGCGTGTCAACCACAGCTACAACCAAGCCCATCAAACATAAGGCCAAGCTACAACATCAGGAGCAAACCAAGCAACAAACATTAGCTGCTGCTGCTGAACTCTTTAGTGCTGTCAAACCTCAACCACCTGCCGGGCTTAGACCCTCTTATGAGCGACGATCAATTCTAACCTTGGCCACAGACTTAGTTGAAAATACTAGGGGATGACATGGTTGCTTGCCTCAAACACTTGGACGCTACTTTCATGACATTGGCTAAAAGCTATGATCAACTAGACTTAGGCCTCTTGGAAGAACCTATAGCAACGTAAGTACAAACACTCCCTTGCTCTTGGGAGGAGTCGGAATTTGTATTGGTTAAGGCTTCCAAAGCAACTGAGGAGTTAATTGCAACTGAGATATCCAAGGAACAAGCAATCAAATGGCGTCTCATTACGTCGTATAGCAAGAACACGATCATGGCCACAAACCGGGAAATCGAGAAGTTGAAACAGCTTGCTGACAACAACTTCTCCTTTTTGTGGAAACGATATGCTCTATGATTGCAGTGGGAGCTAGAGGGATGCCAAATAATGACCAACGCTGAAAAGTGACATGCAATCAAGGCATTGGAATACGACCCAACCTATGTAGCTCCAACTTCCTATAGGGTGTTGGCTACCATTCGCAACCGACCCCTAGAAGAACACATTAAGGGACATCCTTATTTAGATCGCATCCTCACCGAGGAAGAGTTGCACATCGCTAGCCGCTTGGGCTCCAGCAACTTATTGCTTGATGTCCTCACTTATATTATGCATGCCGGTATACACCCTTTAGACATGGATAGCTGTGCTACTTTAGAATAGAACCCTAATTTCTATGCTTGGCTCATGAGACAGTAAAACACTAAGATCATGTGATGCAAGCCCTTCATCCACTAAACATATAATCCTAGGAAGGATTCTTCTCAATTCAAAAAAGGGGATACGGTGAATCAAACCAAACTCATAATGAGAACAGTAAAGGAAAAGCACACATGGGGAACCTCAATGGTAGGATGAAGCAACTTGTGATTGAGAAATTGACAATAAAATTTGAAATCAATAGACTTAGACTGCTTGGAGGAAAAAGTCTAATTCTGTACTAAAACAATTTAATTTGCCAGGCATGAAGCCTTTTCTTTCAGCAAGTGACTATTTGGAAAAGCACTAATGGCAAACCATGGCTTATGAGACACGAGTTGAAGATGTTGCAGCAAGACCGAGCCCATCGCCTATCCTTCATGGAAGAGGAAAGAGCAAAGTACGGCCTCTCCCTTGAGAACTAGGCATACAACCAACCAGGTTTTGAAAAGTTCGACCACACTAAGTGTGTGGAATTCCTAAGGACATATGACCCCAATAAGGAGAGTGGGACAGTATCCTTGGCAACAAGTAGAGAAGGAATCAAGCAAGTGTAGGTCCCACTTAGCAAGGCCTTAGTGGAAAAGGCACTGGGATTGGAACCAAAGGTGGAGAAGAGGCATAAAAGAGATGTCTATGCTATGCTGGGCATAAAAGAACAATCAAGTGAGAGGACGGTTAGTGAAGAAGAGGGAGAGCAAGAAGCTCAATCTAGCAAGAAGAAGGCGAAGACGCCTAAAAAGAAGACGATAGAGAAGAAGTAAGAGGAAGAAAGGAAGAGAAAGGAGGAATCAGACCTACTAAAAGCCAAGGCTAAGTCAAAAAGAACCGAGAAAGAGAGGAGGAGAAAAGCCGTTGAACAGGAGGAGGAGTTGAGAAGAAAGGAAGAGGAGGACTTGGCGCAAGCTGTGCACATATCCATAGAGCAGCAGTGCATGTAGGAGGAACTAGTAGCAATGAGCCCACCAAGGTAGGATAGGCCGAGAACCAACGGCCAAGAATCAGAAGACTTATATCCACTCGCCCCAGAAGAAAAGGGCAAGGCCGCACTCCACTTGACCCCGCCTACCCTCTTGCCAAATAACCCGACCATTGTAGCAACTCCAGGCACCCCAACCACAGTGGACGCCAGCAACCTCATGGCATCTTCCAAACCTAGCAATGTGCCTTTGGGGAGCCGAAAGAGATTTTGGCTGAAGGAAGTGATATTGAAGAAATGTTTAAAATTGATACAGCTTCTATTCCATCTTGGTATGCTGCTATTACGCATTATCTATCAATAGGAGAGACTGGAGCTGGTCTATCAAAGTCAGAAAAGAGGAAAATCAAACAACAGGCTTTGAAGTTTTCCTTGATCGCAGGGACACTATATCGGCAGGGTGTTGATGATATCTATTGCCGATACGTGATGCCTGACGAGGTTCCTTTCATCTTGGAAGAGTGCCATGACTCTGCATGTGGAGGGCACTTCGCTGGACGGTTGACGGCGCAGAAAGCTTTACGAGCTGGATATTGGTGGCCGTCCATCTTCCAAGATTCCTTTGAGTATGTGAAGAGATGTGATACTTGTCAAAGGCATGACAGTAGAGAGAATAGGAAACGCCCACTTACGCCTATCATGGCTGTCCTTCCATTTGAGAAGTGGGGCATTGACTTTGTGGGTCCTATTACCCCGTCGTCTACTACCTAGAAGAGATACATTATAGTAGCAATTGATTATTTTACAAAATGGTCAGAAGCGCAGGCGACGAGGCAGGACAATGCAAAAGAGATTGCAAGTTTTCTTTTAGAGCAGATTATCTGCTGTTTTGGTCCACCGAAAGAATTAGTGTCAGACCGTGGAACCCATTTTTTGAACAAAGTGATCAAGAGCTTAACTGAAGCTTGGCAAATCAAGCACAATAAAACGACCCCTTATAATCCGCAAGCAAATGGGCAAGTTGAAAGTACTAATAAGCAACTTGTGGGGATCTTGTCTAAAATAGTCTCTGAGAAGAAACGAGACAGGGATAGGAAGTTGTATGTGGCAGTATGGGCGTACAATACAACATTCAAGCGAGCTACCGACCATACTCCATTTAAATTAGTTTATGGAGAAGAGTGTGTGTTACCCCTTGAAATCGAGTCGCCAACCATACGGTTTGCAATTAACCACTCTTTGGGAGATGAGGATTCCCTTTTTGAACGTCTCACGACCATAGCCCACCTGGATGAGCTGAAGTTGCAGAGCTTATTACACCAGGAGGTAGCTAAACATCGGATGAAGCAGTTGCATGACCTTAGAGCGAAGAAGTATACTTTTAAAAAAGGGCAATTAGTTCTATATTATGATGCGCGTAGGGAGCTGTTTCCAGGGAAGCTAGAACCTAAATGGGATGGCCCCTACAAGATTGTTAGGTTGGGGAAAAATAGGTCCACAGCTCTATTAGCTGATCTGTAAGAAGTAGAGTTTAAAAATAAGGTTAATCTTAATAAGATTAAACCTTATTATTTCTAAGTATGCTAATACAAAGAAAATGCATTGCAGGTCCATGCTGGGGATGATTTGAGACATGCAAAAGAGCTTAAAAGCTGGTTGATGGGTCGGTTAATCCCTTATTTGGAGCACCCATATCTGGAGCAGAGATACCATCAGGGGAAACTCATCTGGTGGAGCAAAGGATATAAAGTGATTGAGCAAGAAGACGGAACCTTTGTGTGGGAGATCAAAGTCTTCTGCCATCACTGCTTACGACTGTTGACGAGTATCCCTGTGGAGCTCAATGAAGAAGGTGGGATGGAGCCGTCAGTTCACCCTCTAAATATGCTAAACTTTAATTATCATAATTACGAATAGAGGAGTTCGTGATGACGGGCTGTGTAAACCCATTGTGGACGTACACATTATATTTTGACGGAGCATCCAGGGGCCCTAATAAAAAAGAGAGTGTTGGAGTAGTAATTCGAGACCCTCGACATAGAGTTACGATGAAGTTAGCTGTTTATCTCAGGGTTGGATTCACTAACAGTATGGCGGAGTGTAAAGCCTTGATTATGGGATTGCATATTGCCAAGCAAGGTGGTATTCAATGGTTGTTAGTAAAAGGGGATTCCCAGTTGATCCTGAATCAGCTAGATGGGACATACACAGTGCGGAATCCCATTCTTTGTATGTATCATCGTACTGCCATGACCCTACTTGAGGAGTTTGAGAGAGTGTCTTTTCAGCTGATTCCACGTTATTGGAATCAGTTTGCGGATTCACTGGCAAATCTTGCTTATGAAGAAGACCTCTTCTTCAACTGTGGTCCAAGTTTGGATATTGTGATCAATAATGAGACAGGACTCGGTTGCTTGTGGGAAATGTTATCAAAGCATGCTATATATGGCAGATGATGGTTGATATGGGTGATGCAAAGAGTAGCCGAGACTAATCTACCGTTATTATCCTGGACCCATAGGTTGATTAGACAACATGTTATGCGTACGCCTCTTGCTATATATGCAGGAGGGATGGGTCATAACATTATGCATTTAGTTTAGGGTTACGAGCCTTGTGTTTTCCTCCTCGGAAGGAGCTTATTATTGTATATCTGTACTCTTTCGGGGAGGGATGTGTAGGTACTATTCTGTTTGATCTCGTTAGGCCAAGAGGCCCAGTTTTGCGAGGTTTTGAATGTTTTATTTCATTAGGCCAAGAGGGCCGGTCAAGTTTTGTAGTGAAGTGCTTTATTTCATTAGGCCAAGAGGGCCAGTTGTCTGTTTAGTGCAGGTGCGGTTAATGGTTTCTTGTTTTAGTTTTGTGCTAGACAGGTTCAAAGAAGAGCTTGGAAGGAGCCTTTGTTGCGTGGGAGCTTCTCGTGGCCCTATCCAGGTGATATCTCTCCTTTATGAGTACCGTGTTTTATGCGATATGTGTCTGTGTGCTTGTAGGGGATTTTCTTTTCTTGTTGGGGACCAGTGTCCAAGGCATGAAGTCCCAGGTTTAGGTTAAGTATGTCTAAAGGGAGGTCTGAGTAGTCGTTGCCTCCTGTAATGACATTGCCAAGCATCAAAAGACCTGTTTTAGAAGGCAGTCCTAGTGACCCTGTTCTGCTAGCTTGCTAGGCAGCCGTTCTACGAGTTCTTGTTAGTTGTGAGGCAGTTAGAGAAGCCTACCAGAAGACCAAAGATGCTGATGATACAAGAGGGAAAATTCCCTGAATATCTTAAAGAAAATAAATATATACAAAGGTGTGTAAAAAATGGTTCTAACCCCCTCTAAAAATCGAAAAGAAAAGAAAGGAAAATTTCTAAGCAGTTGATCATCGCCTTGTGAAGGCTTGGTAGGTTCCTGGGGACAAATCAGACCCAGGGCCGATGCCTTGTCTTCCTAGGGGTGGCTTCTTGCTAGAAAAGAAGAAAGAAAGGAAGGTTGGAGCGAAAATAAAAGTGAGCGTCAGAAAAGGATTAAGTGTTGCCTTGCGAGGGCTTGGTAGGTTCTTGGGTACCGAGACAGGACCTGAGGCCGATGCCTTGTTCTCCTTGGGTCACTACGCTCAGCTCCCTCCTTTTTACATGCCCGAGTATGGGGACAATAAAAACCCTAAAAGAAGAAATGTGCTAAACGAAAATACTTCTTGATCAGGCTTTAGGAGTCCTCGTCTAGTAGGAGTTCCTGGTTGTGTTGTCCTTAGTTAGGTAGGTAGTTCAAACTACCACTTAGGGCAATCTCTTTGATAGTTCTTTTTAGTCTGGCCGTGTTGGAGCAGTTGGTTAGTGACTAGCTTCGGGACCTTTTTTCAGATTATGCTAGGCCTACTCCTTGTGGATGTCATGCCTTGGTTTTGTCAGGGGGTAGGGTGAGCATTGTGCTGTAGTATATGTCTATTTTGTATCAACTTGATGCTTCCTTTGGTTGTTTTGTGCAGATCTGTTGTGGGATTCGACAGGTTGAGTCGCCCTATCCCGTGGTCGCCAATGAGAGCGGAGTTTTAAGCTCGGGATGTGCCTAAAATTTACTAAAAAACCCAGAATTTAGGGAAAAAATATTCAACATCGAAGGCGGCGGCTCCAGCTAGGACGATTTTAAGCACCAAGTGAAATACAACTTTTAAAAGGTGCCCGAGCGACACTTGTTGATTTTTGATAATTTTTTAGACTACTGTGTGGGTTGTCAGGAGTTGCCAGCCAATGCGGAATGTCAAGCCGGATGCCCAAGATTTTTCAGAGCTCGATTTGGAGCTCGGACGGGGAAATGGCCCAAGAAACCGGTCAAGATGTGAAGGGGTGGATAAAACTTGGGCCAAATGGGCTAGTGACCTTTGGGAGCCCAACATTTTAATGTAGCATGAAACTTTTATGCAAGAGACGGAGAAAAAAGTGGAGAGAGGAGGCGCCAGGATGTGCCGAAAAATACGTCTCGTCCTCTCTCATCATGGCATGGGGTTGCATACAATCCACCCAATTGATCATGGGCCTTGATTCCCTTCTATTTGCTGATCATTTTGCCGCCCTTCGCTCGAGCAATGATGGCCTGGATGAAAAATTCTGATTTTAGTCTTTGTCTCTCCTCCCTCTCTCTCCTCTAAGGGGCTATTCTTGTGTGCAAGAGGAAAATAAAGAATGGTGGAGGAAAGCTTGTCCGGATGAGACCGGATTGCTTCCGGATCAATGAAGACATGAAGATTGCTGATTTTGAAGATGTTGGACATTGAATGTGGGCTGACCCGCAGTCCCGTACCAAACCCGAGATCCCGAGTTACAAAGCCTAAGCAATAATTCAATTTTTATGAAGAAAAAATGAGTTTTTATGCTATTTGGTTGATGAAATATTGTTCCCATGGGCTGATTATGCATCATGATGTTTTTTGCTATGAGTTTGATCAGTTTATGCTCTGAAAATCAGAAAATCATAAGTGATATGGCTGAAATTAATGGTATAAAACCTGTAAAATACGCGTTTAAGGGGTAAAATGGGGTTTTTTACAAAATAAAGGGAAAATATGAGACATAATATCAATAAAACCTGAAATTTTAATGTCAACAAACCTAAGGGCCATAGCCCACAATCAATCTCAATTTTTAGTCATTTTTTATTGAAGAAAATAGAGGAAAAATACCAAAAAATAGTGAAAAATGGATTTTAAATGGGAGAAAATTAGGAAACGATAAAAGGAAAATTCCAAAAAATTATATAAGTGTTTGCGTAATGTATAATGAAGGTAGAGCACGAGGTTGGCCTCGGTTTACCCTCGTTTTTATGTTTTTGTCCGTGTTTATCACTTTCTCTATAAATAAATACACATAAAACGACTCTTTCACATATCAACGAATGCAAAACACTAAACGGTAGGGTGAGAGGGGAGTTTGAGAGTCAAAGTATAATCTTAAATCTTATTTATGTGTTGTATCATGGCTATAGAATGTGGTTTTAAAATAAAGGAAAAGGCAGCATGAGCGTAAGGCTCAGAGTCTCTCCTCGTTTCAATACATAAACACTGGTATGGAAATCATGAAAAGATTGGTTTTGCACGATGCACAATGCTGATTTTCTTTTGTTTGTGCACTAAACCATTCACATTTTGCACTATGCATGGTTCATGGTATCAAAGGAAAATCTCATGGACTGCATAGCAATTGTTTTCTTAGGAATTTGACCCATGATTGAGAGTGTAAGGTTATCCCTTGCCATAGGATAGAGGGTCGGTTTCCTAAGGGACTGTTAAGTGAGGACACATGGTATATCTCCTGGAAATACGAGAAATATAAAAGAGAGGAGTTTGTGTTCGTTTGTGTTATATGTTTAGCAGCGCATCAAGGGGCCAATCCCTGCGATGTAGGAGAGCTGCAGTGGGGCCGCAATGTTTTTACCGAGAGGTTGCCTCCATATGTTTGTGATTGTGGCATTGCCAATGTGTAAGGGCTCTCCCTTTGATGAGTTTAAGGGAAACGTTGGACTATAAACTATAAACGCATAGATTAAGCTTTAGGGCAGTTTGTCTTTTAGCATTAGATTGACGCTCCTGGTCCGCGAGGCCATGAGGGTGCTTGTGTGTCATGAGCATGAGGTCCGGCTAGTGCCATAGCCAGTGCCGGCCCATTTCAGGTCCCATCACCTAACAAATTCTCTTCATGCCCTAACCTCGCCTTTATTACTACTTGTAATTACCTTAGACTGCTTAGGATACTCCTTAGGTAAGACCCCACCCCGCAGGAGTGTGGCCTTCTAGTACTCCATTTTGATCCTAATGCTATAGATAGTTGTGCGATGGCTTGACTAATGATGTGAGCTACTCTATTACCTTCATTTTGCTTAGCCCTTCTAGAGGACATGAATGGTAGCTGCTTCACCCACTGCAATCATCCATTCCTCTCCACCACCACCCTTTAGGTCTGCCTAAACCTCAAGGGATATCTTCAAAGTTGTAGACCCATCTCCTAGCTCCACAAGCACGGGAACCATGCACTCCGCGGTAAGGCAGAAATACCCCCCAGGTATTGCATCTTTCTTTTCTTTTGAGGTACAAACAAAGGCCCCGACCACCAGCTTTAGAGGCCCCATGTAGAGGGATCTCATGCTCAACCGCCAAGATCCACGGACAGCTTATTGTTTCAAGCGTTTCAAGTGAGCTCTAATGGCTATCTCTCACCTAGCTAACGCGCCTTCGAATGTACGAGTGTAGTGAGCTTACCTCGATGCCGAAGTGAGTTGGCTCCTCCCTCGCACACACTGGTAGCTCCATGATCCTAGATGCTAGCTCAAGCATCCTCAAGCCTACTCCTTTGAGCTCCATCCACCATAGCCACACGTGCGCGAGAAAAGAAAAGAGAAGAGAAGAAGAGAAGAGGAGATACTTCACCCTCTTGATCCCTCACTCCCACACACTCACTCCCTCACACTCCCTCACTCCCTCTCTCAAGAGCACACACACAAGCAAGGTGAAGAGAAGAAGAGAGGACTCTTGTTAGCCACATGCCAAAGAATGAGCTTCCATTCACTTTTAAAACTTTATATACAAAACCCTAAAATCCCATGGGCATCCATCCCTTTTTACATGATCGACCGTTGTGGCAAGGTCCTTTTTCCCATTTCCACTTTCTTGCCTCATTCCTTAAGCCTACACCCATATATTCTTCTACAAATGGCACACGAGGGAACCTACGCGCTTTTACAAGAGTTTTTAGAGTTTTTTGAGGTGCCTTCCATTTAAAATTGTGCTTTTTGCCTCTACGCCTTTGCTCTTTTTGTGTCCTTTTTCTACTCTTTGCTTCATATTTCCGCCATTTTGAATTGAGGTTAACATTACCCCCCTTCGATATGGGTGCCAGTTGTATGGCACTTTGAGCTCTTTAGTGTGGAAGGTGGGCTATGGGCAAGTGGCTGGTGGGATGATGAGGGGGCCACATGTGAACTCCGTTGGTTGGGAAGCTTTGGTAATGAATGGATGGAGAATCTAAGGTATGTCGAGTGGATGATGGGGGCCTCCGAAGTTGGTGGTTTGCAACATCTTGTTGTGCTTGAAAGGAGAAAGTGCTCTACTTAAGGGGAGTGTCTACCTCATCGTGCAGTGCTTTGTGCTTGTGCTAGTGGAACGGGGAGCTAGGTCTAACCACATGCAAGCCTAGATGATGTTTCACACTTGAGGTCCCCATTCGTGCAAAGGGAGATGCAAGGTGTGTAGCTTAGGGTGACAGGTCTAACGATAGGCAAGTGTTACCTCCCTAGGTATGTCCTGCCCTTGAGGTACCTTAAGCGTGAAGTGGGGAGGCGAAAAGGGCTAGGGTTGTAGGAATGGAGCTGGCCGACTGAGGCCACCGTGCATGCCTAGCTTGAGGACCCCTAGGTACAATGACTATGAGCTATGTGCCACGACTTGTGCTTGGATGTGTCATGTACTCCTTTCATTGTTATTTGTTTGCTTTTTTTTGTGGCTTGCTGAGTTACATGATTTAGCAATAGCTAATTACTAGTTATCATCATCAGAATGTGGCGGGGAAGGGGATTTAATCTAGTGACTCAAAAATTTCCAGCTCTGCATGTAACCCTTAAGGTTCAAGCGGACATGGAGAGAGGTAGTGGAGAGGAACGGGTGGTTACAATGGGTGAATTGATTGTCACTCATATCCTCGAGAATAGCGAGGCAGAAGGAAGGTAGAAGGTTGGCTCGCATCATTAGGCGGGTCATTGGGCAGCTATCTATGGTGTTAGGATAAAAAAAGAGTGGGGGGAGACCATGTTCTATCGGGGTGGGATCCTGCTTAAGTAAGATTTTTAATAGCCTAAGGTAGTTGCATGTGGTAATGAAGGCGGGATCGAGACATGAGGAGAAGTCAGCAATGAAGCGGGTCATGATAGCATCTATGCTGTCCGAGGTGAAAGTGAGGGCTTGTGCTAAGGTAGTAGTATGGGGGTTATATATGATGGGGAAGTTGTAGCCACCATGGATGTTTGTATCAAAATCTATGCCTACCCTATGAGGATACGCCATGAAGGTGGGGTTGTTTCTATCAGAGGGGAGGGTATTACAAAAAGCCATCCAGGAGAATATATTGTCATCGCAAATGCGTCTCCGCCACAGTGGCTGGCACTCGTATCCAGGCACAGGCCGAGGCACTTCAAAAACCTGATTTTGCCAATACTCTGCATCCTCGGTGCCCCAAAGGGTGGGATTCTTCTCTGTTTCTTCCAGTCATTGTTGGCCTCTAGTCAACTTCCAATGCTGATCACCTCTTCCACTACTTTAAGGGGAAGGACTCTGCTCAAGTCGTTGGGGAGGAGGAAGCTAAATTTAAAGGGCTACTTCTCTTTTTCTTGTCTCTCCCAGATTACGAGTTCTGCATGGAAGCTGGCCAGCAGGTCACCTGGGCATGGTGGAAGAGGTGCGGACGGCTGTGCCATAGGCTTGGCCCTCAATCTCTATCTGGCTTCTTCCACCATTTTCTTTCTCCTTTTCCCTCAGGGTGGTTTTTCTTTGCGAGGATGTGTCTGTTGACTTTGCTGCTATTCTTCAAGGTATGGGGTGAAGGGGGTTTTGGGGTCACTTCTTCTTCGAATTTGCCCACGTCAAATTTCAGTTCAGCTTCACCCCTTTGGCGATCCTCTTATTGTACCTCCTCTACAAACCCAGTGCATCAATCTCCTAGGGTGTTAGGTCGATCAACAACATGTACTTGCATTCATCAAGGCTCAACCCAATTGCAACGGTTTATGGTGGCATGTGTAGCCTTGCTTGCAGAGCTCTGTGTGCTATGCTCAGCCTCTTCTTTACCACCTCAAGGGAATCCCCTTCCTCCGTGTGAGTGGATCTATCAGAGTATTCGGGAAAGCTCATTGTTGAGTGTCGAAGCCCACTTGGGCTGCCTCTGCTTTGCTTTCTGCTAGGACTTTCTCTTTTTCTACGAGAGCCAGGCGACGCGCCAATGTCTTCACTCTTCATTCATTTTGGCCTGCCCACTCTTTGGCTCTCTTTTTCATCTCCTCCATACTTTCTCCTTGTCTTTGTACCATGGCTATGAGTCTCTACTCTTGGTCTTCCAATTCCCTGCTCATTCTCTCCTACTCTTTTCTTTCAAGGCTCAACTTTTTGGTCATGGTTTCCATCTTTCTATGGTGTTGCTCCCCTTCTTGCTTAATTTCTTCTTCCCTTATGGCAAACTCTTCCATGCCTCGTACGATCCAATCTGTTTTTGCTGCCAAATCCTCATATTGCACGATTAAAAGTTTATACTCTCTTTGCATTTTCACTAGCTCTTGATTTTCATCTTCGAGCCATTGGCGCCAGCGTTCCTCCTTGTCATCTTTGGCCTTTAGTTCCTATTTTAGGTCAAATATATCCTTTTGTTGCATAGCTATTTGCCTTGTCTTTTCAATCTGGATGGTTGAAGCTTCCACATTTCGGCGTTTTGGATCTTGCCTAGACTTGGTATTTGTGGTCAGTCTTTTCTGCCCAGCGGCAATAGTCTCCACACTCTTTCCTTGGGCCAGTTCCTTATTAATGAAGTACTGCATCCAGGCCACAAATGGATGGGAGCCTTGTCCTTGCCTTCAATGACCACAGGCGATATGATTTCGGGTACATGCGTGCTTGAGTTAGGTCTCTCGTCCCTGGGTGGACTTAAAGCCCCTAGGTCATTGAGTCGTCTTTGTTGTTCTATGGACCGGCGAATTGCTTCGGCCATGTCTTCCTCCTCCTTTCTCAACTCCGCCTCCTTTTTTGCAGCTCTTCTCTCTCTCTCTCTCTCTCTCTTCCTTTGTTTTCCTTGATTCTTCTGCTAGCTTTTCATCTTCTTCCTTCTCTTTCTTCTTCCTCTCTTCAGCCTCTTTTTTCGACTCCTTCTTGGCTTTTCTGGCTTCCTTTTCCAACTCCTCTGCCTCTTGCTTTTTCTTCTTCTCCCTCTCTTCAGCCTCTCTTAGGGATTTCCTTTTGGTTCTCTCTAGATCTTATTTTTCCTTCTTCCTGCCCTCATCCTATTTCTTCTTCTAAGCTATCTTTTTAGTGGGCTTCTTTGATTTTTTCCTTCTGGATTGAGCCTCCTGATCCTCCTTCTCTGTCTCTCACTTTCTGTCATGTCGCTCGATGGCTCTTTTTCTCCTAGTGGATCGATGATCTATCTGGAGTCTCATCCGCTCCTTTTTCTCCTTGCTAAGCTTGTTTTATAGCCTCCTAGATGATGGCTGTTAGCACACTTCCATATCCGATGAAAGAGGCTTCGAGGAAGGTCTCTTCCTCTCGGTACTTTTAGAGGATGGGGACTCTCTACTTGCATGTCTACTACCTAGGACTAGTGCTTTGGCTGCTTGGTCTATAGTCTTGCACACGTAGTCGTTCCAGTCTACCTCATCCAAGGTGTGGGCTGCCACATTCTCTAGCACATGCATACAAATTCGGTGCATGAGGGAGTTATAACGTTGGCTGGAGAAGAGTGAGTGCACCAATTTTGCCTGCATGTGGGTCTCAGCATCGAGGATATCTTGTATGTTGATGTTGTCATTTATCAAAACATCCTCTCTCTTCATCTTTAGCATAGCATACACATCTCTCTTATGTTTCTTCTCCACCTTAGGTTCTAACCCCAGTGCCTTCTCCACCAAGGCTTGGTTCAATGGCATCTGTCCTTGTTTAGCATTCTCCCCTCTTCCCATAGTCACTATTTCACATTCTTGATTGGGGTTGTATGTTCTCAGAAATTCTACACACTTTGTGTGATTAGGCACCTACACAAACTTCTCTAGGTACTTTGAGAGGCTACACTGTTCCACCACTCTCCTTGCAGCCTCCTCCTTGGCTACCACCTTCTCGAGGTTGTGGATACTGCGGAATTTCTATTGATTATAAGCACGGTTTTCTAAGCTGATGCCGTACTGCATCCTCTCCTCCTCCGTCAAAGGGAGTCAGTGAGCACGATCTTGCTGCGATATCTTTCGTTCCTGTCATGAACCATCATTCCCATTAGTGCTTCCAAAATAGTTATTTGCTGAAAAGAAAGACTTCATGTTTGTTGAATGAAAACATTTAAGGTCCAACATATACTTTTCTTTCAAACTTTTCACCCTTTATTTCAAAAATTTTGTGACATTTTTCCTCAATCACAAGTTAACATGTTTCTTTCCTTTTTGCGTTTAAGTGTAGACTGAGGTTTTCATAGCAGTGTGTTTTTTCTTATGTGTTTATGCGTTTGCTTGATTTTGATTGGTTCTGATTTGACTCACCTTACCCCCTCCCCTTCCAGATTTGAGAAGAATCCTTCCTAGGATTGAAGGCTAGCGGGCCAAGGGCATTCAACATACAGGTTGAGTGTTTACTTTCGCATGAGCCAAGCATAGAAGTCTGGATTGTACTCCAACTGAGCTTCACGGTCTAGATCGAAGGGTCGGCTGCCTACCTGTGTGATGTAAGTAAGGACAACTGTTAGAAAGTCACCGGAATCGATACAACTAGCAATATGTAACTCTTCCTTGGTCAAGAGGCGATCAAGGTAAGGGTGTCCTTTGATGTGCTCTTCCATGGGTCGGCCACAAATAGTTGTTAACACCCTATACAAAGTTGGAGTGACATAAGTTGGGTCATACTCCGATGTCTTGATTGCACGTCGCTGCTCAGCGTTGGTCATTATTTGGCATCCTTTGAGTTCCCATTGCAATCGAAGAGCATACCAGTTCCATAAGAACAAGGATTCGGTTTCAACAAGCTGTTTCAACTCCTCGATTTCTTGGTCAGTGATAACAAAAGTAGCTCGTTGATCATATGACATAATGAGATGCTGTTTGATGGCTTGCTCTCTAGATATCTCAGGGCTGAGCAACTCTACAACTGAGTGGGGTGCTTTGACGAATGCGAATTCGAATGTGTCCCATGAAAAAGGCATCATATGAACTTCGGTTGCTAGGGGCTCTTGCAATAAGTCCAAGTCCAAGCGGTCATAACTAAGAACCAGTGTGGCATTTAAGCGTCTAAGGCAAGCAATACGTCATCGCCTGTGTCTTCGGCTAGAATGCAGCCAGTGTCAAGAATGATTTCCGCTCATAGGAGGGTCTAAGGCCTACGGGTGGTTGGGGTTTGACAGAACTAGAGAGTCTGGCAGCAGATGTTTGTGGTTTCAGTTGTTCTTGAGATTGTGGTTGGGTCCCTTGTACAACGGGCTACTGGGACTGGACCGCTAATGGGGCACTGTTACTTGCGGATGTGGCTTCCTGAGTAGTGGTAGAGTTACGTGGTACCGGTTTGGGAGTAGCAGGTTGAGATTTGGGCCGATAGACTTGGTCGGTCTTCATGGGCATAATTAGTTGTGAGTCTATGGGCTTGGTGTCTTGACGCTTATGGGGCTTTCAGCCTTGATAAATTGTATGGCTGGGTACACTTAAGTGTGAGGGCAACATTTGATCAATCCCTTTTGCTATTTTAGCCTTAGGGATCCATATCCAGGCATTACCCTCATAATAGCCTTGTGCTTGCAATAGGGTCTTAGGAACCCATCGAGGCTTGAACGTACATCACTGTTTGTAGCTTTGTCTTGGCCTCCTACGTTTTGAGGTTGCGTTCTTAGCCTTGCGAGGGTGTGGCCGATTGCTCCTCGGTGGTAGGCTTTGATGTTTAGGTACCCATTTGAACTGGGGTTCATGGGCATTGGCTTTGTCCTTAATGGGTTGTTGGCATAGAGGCTTGGCAGGTTGTAACAAGTCACAACCCCCCTCCTTAGGCTTAGATGCAAGTGTTTCTACCATTGGCTTTATAGATCTCGTTGGAGTTGTGCAACCCTTGCTGAAAGCTGCTACTATGTGGACATTGCCAATGGCTAGGTGGATATGCTGCGACTCATAATCGACATTGCACAGAGCTTGCTTTTTAAAGGTTTGACCTAGCAACGATGCCGTGCCTACATCTTTAGTGTTTGGCAACACGTAAAAGATCATTGATATGCTCTCAGACACTCGATAGAAATTGCAGCCCTGCACTTCCCTAGGAGTGCATTGATCGGCCCCCGTATGGACTTAATTTGGTGGTAGTGGGCTGTAATTGTGGTTTGCAATGTGGGTCCAATGATCGTGGGTTAAGACATTGAAGTCTGCTCCCTCATCGATCAAGGTGTTGAAAGTGCATGTTTACTTGGTAGTGATGATGATGTGGAGGTAAGCAGGTTCTACAGCTTCCTCATCTTCATCGTCAATCTCTGTGATTATGGCTACTCGTGCCTTGACAGGGGGTTCTAACATTGGTGGTTCATGCAGAGGATGTGTGGGAGGGTAGTACTTCTTGATGCAACTGCCATTAAAGAAGCTTATGCCCTCGCCTTCCAGAGTCTCGAGTTCGACATTACCAGTTTGGCTGATGGCACGAAACTTGAAAGGCCCTAGACCTTTAAACTTCATTTTCTATTTATGCCCCTTAACGGAGTACAAGAGCACTAAGTCTCCTTGTCCAAAGTCGCACTGCTCGACATGCTTGTCAAACTAGCCTTTGTGTCGTGCTTTCTCGCATATGAGCGCATTGGTAGCTAGAAGTCGAGTTTTCGAGAGGCATTCGAGTTCAACTAGACATTCGGTCCATGCCTCATTTCCTTCCCATCATTCATGAAGTGCGATCCTCAGGCTAGGAATGAAGAACTCTACAGGTAGAATTGCTTTAGTTCCATAGGTCAACCTAAAAGGTGTCTGGCCTACAATTGTTTTATAGGCTGCGCGGTAAGCCCACAAGGCTGCCATAAACTTGCTATCCCAGTCATGGCGTGAAGTAGAGACTACCTTGGTCAGGACCTTTACTAGAATTTTATTTGCAGATTCTGCCTGGCCATTTTCTTGAGGGTAATATGGCGAGGATTTTCGATGAATAATTAGAAAGGTGGATAAAAGATGCGTAATCACTTCTTTAATGAAGTGTGTGTCTTGGTCGCTAACCAGTTCGATGGGGCAGCCGAATTGTGAGATTACCTACTCCCATAGGAACTTGGTAGTCCTTCTAGAGTCATTCTTTCTCATAGCACTTGCTTCTGCCCATTTCGTTAGATAATTAGTGTACAATGACGTACTTGGCTTGCGAGTATTGTGCCATAGGACTAATGGGTCCTATGAAGTTAATTTCCCATTTTTTGAAGGGTTGTCATGCAATTATTGGGGTTAGCTCCATCTAATCCTTGGGAATCGGAACCTTTGTCCCCACTGACACTCATCATAGTGGTTAATGAATCATTTCACATCACGAAAAAGGGTGGTCCACCATAGTTGAGACTACAACACCTTGCGGGCTGTCGTATCTCCACTAAAGTGTCCTCCAACAATTTTGTTGTGTGCTTCTGAGAGCGCATTGTGCATCTCATGCTCGCATACACATCCACGCAACAATCTGTCTTGCCCTAGCTTATATAGCTGGCTTGCCATCAACTGATAGGGTTGGATCTTGAGGATAAGTAGCCTAAGTTTGGGCTTTCTCTATCGGTCGTTCAGGTAGTCCATGCTCAAGCACTTGGACTATGTCATTTGCCCAATATGGTGTCAAATCGGCTTGAAATAAATCTCTCACTGGATAGGCTAAACATGTGCGCATTTGGCAACTCATCAATGATGTCTTGTCCATCGACCTCTCTCATTGGGATGCGCAACATGTGGTCGGCCATGTAGTGCTGCTTTCCTTTTCGTACAACCACAGAGAAGTCGAATTCTAAAAGCAAAAGGAGCCATTGAGCTATGCATCCTGTAGCACAGGGTTTTCTTACTAAATATAACAAGGCTTGATGGTCCATAAGGAAAGTGAAAGGCGTGGCTAATAAGTAATGTCGAAATTTCTTCACAGCAAATACCATGGCTAGACCTTCTCTTTCTATTATCGAGTAGTTTATCTCGGTCTCAGTGAGTTGTGTGATAGCAAAGCTCACTGGATAGTTGAGATTGTGCTTGGCAGGTTGGCACAACACTATCCCCACAACGAATTTTGAAGCGTCAATATGCATGTGGAAGGTAATGGTCCAATCCGAGGCTCGTAGAATCGATGCTGTGGTCAGAGCCTTTTTCAATTCCTCATATGCACGTTGGCATTCTTCAGTCCATTCAAATATAATCAATAGTTTGTATAGAGGTTTAGCAATTAATGCATAAATCAGCATGAACCGCCGATAATACCTCGTATGACCTAAGAAGCATTGAACTCCCTTATAGTTGGTTGGGGGTGGAAGATCAACAATGACCTTGACTTTCGAAAAGTCTATGGCAATGCCATTCTTCAACACCACATGCCCTAGGATGCATCCGTGCTGCTTTATCCAGAACTGGCACTTTAAGGGATTTAGAGAGAGATGATACAAGCGACACCATTGAAAGACTGCTCGAAGTTTTTCTAAGTGTTCTCTCCAGGTCAAGTGAACACACAAGTTGTCTATAAAGACTTCTAACTCTTTCCTAAGCATGTCTTTAGATATAGTGCACATAAGGCATTGAAAGGTGACTGGAGTGTTAGTCAACTCGAAGGGCATGACTATGTAGGCAAAGACCCCCCCACTTAGTGGCGAATGCAGTCTTTTGCCAATCGTTAGGATGCACCTGCACGTGATTGTATCTAGAGAAGCCGTCTAGAAAACAATAGGCCTCTTTGCTCGCCACTCTCTTGAGCATGTGCTTGGTGTACGGCAATGGGTAGTTGTCCCTCTTAATGGCAGCATTCACCTTCTTGTAATTGACGCACACTCTAATCTTTCCATTTTTCTTCATTACAATGACTATGGGTGACACCCAGTATGTGAGGTACAACAAAGCAAGGGGTGAACGCAACAACCCCCATCAAAAAGTGAATGAAGAAGTTCATTTGGAATAGCATAGGAGAAGGCAACCATGGAGGACCAAATGATAGATATGTCCAACTATTCTTCAATTTCAAATATGGATCCACACACCTGCCTCTCTTGATGCAGGGATTCGCCCAACTTTATCTTCAATTTCAAAGGCATAAATCCCTCTAGCACACTTTTTACCAGGGCTCGTATAAGGGCCTTTCAGTTTCATAAATCCCTCCAACACCAGGGCTCATTCCAAACTCAAAGACCTTCCAGTTCCATAAATCCCTCCAACATTAGGGCTCACGTCCAACTCAAGGGCCTTCCAAGTCCATAAATCCCTCCAACACACCTTCCAATAGGGCTCGTATACACACTCAAAAAGCCACTTGGCAACCCCAACAACACTGTCCGACTCACCACCCAACAGTGCCATGGGATTGGCACTCAACTAGGAGGGGGGTAACGTTTATTGCAAGGAAAAGGAAGTGGAAAATGAGGCATCAAGAGGAAAAGCACAAGGTGGAAAAAAGGAAAAGGCACCCTACAAGAGAGTGGGCTTGGAAGAGATCGAAAAGCATTAGAAAAACCACCAAGAGTACAAGACACAACCATGGAAGCTGCAAGAAGCCAAAAGCAAGAAGGCGCATCTTTAAATATAAAGGTGCAGCCAAAACCTCTGTAAAAGAGCACCAGGCTCTTACCCATGCAAATTGTAAAGGTAGATGGGCGATAGGAAGGAAGCTAGGAAGATAGGAGAACAATGGAAGAAAGGGCCTAGCCGGCCATGTAAAAAGGGGAGGACCGCCCAAGGGAAAGAGGGTTTTGTATATAAAGTTCAAAAAGTGAATGGGAGCTCATTCTTTGGTGTGTGGAAAAGTGGACTCGTCTTCTTCTTCTTCTCTTCTCTTCTCTTGCTTGCTTGTGAGGCTTGAGGGAGGGAGTGTGAGTGAGTAAGGGAGAGAGTGTGTGAGGGTGAGAGATCTTGGAGGTGAAGACCTCCACCATCTCCTCTCTTCTTCTTCTTCTATTCTCTTATCTCGTCTCATGTGTGGCTATGGAGGATGGAGCTTGAAGGAAGAGGCTTGAGGATGCTTGAGTGTGCATCACGAATCGTGGAGCTATCGAAGTGCTTGAGAGAGGAAGAAACTCAATCGAGCATTAAGGTAAGCTCACTACACTCATAGAGAGGAATAGTGCGTCGGCTATGTGAGAGGTAGCCATTAGTGCTCTCTTGAAGCACTTGAACAATAAGCGGTCTGTGGGTCTTGGCGGTTGAGCGGGAGCTCACCTCTACAAGATCCCAAATTACATGTCTCCCATTGCTGCAACAACCATTACCTCTTTTCTTTAAGATCTCCAAACCTCAAATCCATAATTTCCTATGAACCAATGGGCCATACTTGGTGCTAGTCAAGTTCAAGGGCATGAATCCTACTAAGGTTGCCCAAAGACAATGCCCAAAGACAAAGCATACTACTACTCTATAGTCCCATACTTGAGCAAGTGAGCCAATGTGAGCTTCAGTAGGGGTCTAGGAGTACTTAAATCATCTATTTAGAATTATTCACAACATAGATATCTTGGCAACACATGACAAGTGGGAATACAATGAGCTACATATTTTGCCCACTATGGTTACCACATTATTAGCATGTAGCAAATAAATTGTTGTCTTATTGAACACTTGGCATGAAAATTCTTACTTTCAAAACAAGAAACAATAGGATAAATTCCAACAACCAATGTCCTTAAAAATGTTGATCCATGTTGTGTTTGATGAATCAATTGGCATAATCTTCCCAAATTTCTTGACACATATCAAGTGATATAACTAAGCACTAAAATCCTATTAATTACTGAATGTATAGTGCAATATATTCCAAAGTAGGTGGTCCTTTTGATGGGGCACATAAAGTGTTAGCAATGTTTACTCTTTTAATCATTCATTCCTCATGAGTTTGACTAATTTTTTTGCATCAATATATCATCAACCAACAAAATGGCAAGAAGGATGGCCTATTGAAGTTCTAGCATCATCACAGGTTCTCTTAATTGGCATGCTACCTATTAACAGCTGATAGCCCCATACTTCTATTTCCTTATGACAGTAGCTACAGACACATTTTTCTTTGATAGATGACTGCCTTGCACTTATGTTGTCTCATGAATGTGTCGTTTTCCCCATATGAGAAAGAATGTCTAATTTCCTTCACTACAATCCTAGTTTCTTCCACCATGCTTTTCTCATTTTAATAGCTCAATCTTGTCTACAACTTCTTTCCTACCAGCATCTATATAAATGTTACTTATACACAAATAAACTTCTGCATCTTTTTCATCCAATCACACTACATGTTCAAATGTTAGTCTTCCAAGCTTTAGATTGACCTATTTTTAACAAGCACCCAGTATAATGCACCACATCGTAATATTAGCAGGAAATGGCATCTCCTTGATTATTGTTACTACCTTGTCTAAGTGCCCTGCATGTACAAATAGGTTGATCATGCAAGTGTGGTGCTCTAATATTGGACTTACCTCGCAGCAAGTTCTCATGCTCTCAGAATATATCAACCCCTTATCCAAAAAGGCTTGTATGAGCAAATAGGTTGATCATGCAAGTGTGGTGCTCTAATATTGGACTTACCTCACAGCAAGTTCTCATGCTCTCAAAATACATCAACCCCTTATCCAAAAGGCTTGCATGATTGCAAGCATTGAGAATAGTGGTGAACATGATCAAATTTGACTTTATATTGTCCTCTATCATTTTGTCCTCTATCATTTTGTCAAACCGGATTCAACTTTTCCAAGCAGTGCATATCCTACTATTAGGGCAATCCATGAGATCACATCTTGACTTGAAAGCTTATCAACAACTTCTTGAGCTTTTTTTCAATTTGATTTTATATTGTCCTCTATCATTTTGTCAAAGCAAATTCAACTTTTCCAAGCAGTGCATATCCTACTATTAGGGCACTCCATGAGATCACATCTTGACTTGAAAGCTTATCAAAAACTTCTTGAGCTTTTTCAAAAAGGTCACATTTGGCATACATATACACCAATCCATTACCAACAACATAGTCCTTTTATGCAGTCCCTGTTTGAGAATTGCAATGTGTATTGATCACCCCTTGTTTGTAGCTCCTATGCTGCCAGTTGCTTTCAAAACATAAGAAAATGTAGTTGCATCCATAGAAAGACCCTCATATTGCATCTAGTCAAAAGATAAGAAGCTTGCTTGTTTTGACCATGTTGGACATACCCTAAGTTAAGTACATTAAGAGTGACCACATCCTGCACTAGAAGTGTCAAACACTTCCTTTTCTACTACAAGTAGGCCACATCTGAAACACATACTAATCAATGTACTACCAACAATTATGTCCTTCTCTAGTAACCCCTCTCTAACAATCTCAGCACATATTTCTTGTCCTTCTATTAATGCATTCCATAAGACTAGATTTGAAGGTGGCAGCTTATCAAACACTTATTGTGCTTTTGCAAGCAAGCCACACTTAGCATACATATCTAATAATCATAGTGCCAACTACAATATAATGTTGCAACAAATTGTCTCTTAGAACCTTAGCATGTGTTTCTTGGCCCTTGTCTACAACTTGTCTACATCCACATGCTTTCAAGATGCAAAAAAAAGTGGTTGAGTTAAAAGTGTAGTACTACATAGCTTGGATTTAGCACGTTCCATGTGACCACATTGCAAAGCGAGAGCTTGTCAAACACTTCTTATGCTTTTGCAACAAGCAGCCCACATTTGGCATACATATCTACCAATGCATTGCCGACTAGAATATCTTCTTCGAGAAACAATTGTCTAGCAATCTCAACATGTATTTCTTGTCCCTTATCTGGAGCTTTGGTTCTAGGATAGGTGTGTTCTATGTGCAAACAAAGGTAATAGCATTTGGAGAGAGGCCCTCTTGTTGCAATCTTTCATAATACTTAGTACTTGCTTACAATGCCCTTGTTGTGCATATCTTGCTATGGAGCCACAAGCCTTCAATATGTAAACAATTGTAAGAGAATCAAGAGATATGCCTTCCAACTACATTTGTCCAAAGTTGTTCCATGCCTCAAACCTCCTCACCCAACCCATGCTTAGTATATCCTAGAATCATTGTAGCCCAATTTATTAAGTCTCAAGCTAGTAGTCCATAGAAACCATCACAAGCTTCTGTGAGTGAGATGCATTTATTGTACATTTCCACTCATGTACTACCCACATAAAGCTCTATTTCCAATCTCGATTTTGTTACTTAAATATGTAAAATTTGGCATGTTTCTAGAATTCTAAATATGCCACAAGGTTTCAAGCTATAAATAAAGGTGGCATGCATGGGCAAACCTTGCATCTGCATCTAGTTAAAGCAACTTAGTACTTCCTCTTGAAGTCAGTGTTCACTATATCGTACAATCATTGCATTCCATGAGCACACATATCCAATTGATGGTTTATTGAAACACTTGGCATGCTTTTGCAATCAAACATCATTAACATGGAAGAAAATAAAGTTTGATAGTCACTTAATTGAAGTTAAGTGTGGGTACTTTTTTGGAGACATGAACCACCTCGTCACCGCAAAAGGGCAATGCTAACAAAAACATTCATCCACAATCAAGAAATCATGGTGTCCCTTATTTTCTATGTCCTCCAAAGAGGAGAACAAGATTTTTGTGAGACCATATTTAGTTGATTTCCAGTGCTCTAACCTATGATGAGTAAAAGGACATCCTTTTTTACAAACTGTTTATTCTAACTTACATATTACTATGAGTATACATTAGTTCAAGCATAATTATTTGTAAATCAATTGTCAAATTTTGGATACATTAATAATATTTGTGTATGCTACTTTTCTTGTATGCTAGAAGATTGATAGATTTTCACATCTAGGTTAAGTTGGAGTCCCAAGAGGAATACCAACAAAACAAGGAAAATATTGCAAGAAAAACAATATTGTCTCACCAACAAGCATGTTCTTCATACTTTAATCAATCACAAGAAGAAAAAGAACACCAACAATAACCAATCTTCACATAACATCATATAGTGAATCTCTCACAAATTAATCATAACCAAACTACAACATACTCTTCATATAAACCGCCAAAGAATAAAAAAAAACACAAAGGAATGATCAACTTTGAATGGAATTCATGCCATAATGTTAAAATTTCATCATCTTCATAGTCTTCATAGTCTTTCTCTCAATCTCTCTCATGTAGATATAATGTTTCTTCATAAAAATTGGCTGTCTCTCATACACTCTCTCCCTCACATATTCTCTCTCTCTAATAGTACATGAGAATAACAAAGAATAACCCTTAATAATCCTCTCTTGGTCATGGATACCCCTCCCAAGAGGTATGCTTGATATGAAGGGATAGTAGAGCCACTACAGTGACCCTTGGGAGCTCATCGGTGTCACTGTCACTTCAGTCTTTAGTTCAATTCTTCTTGGTCATGGATACCCCTCCCAAGAGGTATGCTTGATATGAAGGGATAATAGAGCCACTACAGTGACCCTTGGGAGCTCATCGGTGTCATTGTCACTTCAATCTTTAATAATCCTCTCTTGATCATGGATACCCCTCCCAAGAGGTATGCTTGATATGAAGGGATAGTAGAGCCACTACAGTGACTCTTGGGAGCTCATCGGTGTCACTGTCACTTCAGTCTTTAGTTCAATTCTTCATTAGCTACTTCTTTGAGCTATTAATAGCTTTCATTATTCTCTTTCCTAATCAATCAAGCAAAAAATAAATAAAAATCAACCAAAAATCAACAAAAAATAGTTAAAAATATAATCATTTCAACACTTAACATATCCCCACTGTGAGGTGTCTCCTCCAACAGACCCGGAGGAGTCCTCTTAATAGTCAATTGAAATTCATATCCATACACATCACCATCCCATCTCCCCATGGGAAACCTTGAACTTAGTTGAACTTGGAAATCTCAATTCTACTTCATAAGGGAAGCATGGACAAGTCACCCTTAGCAGCAATTTAATGCCCACCTAAGAAATACCACTTTGTAATCAATCAAAGGTAGCAGTGATGTTAACACTGCACTTGGTTCAAAGAGAGTGAGAGAGGGAGGAGAGTGTAACTCGATCCCCCTACCCATAAGGTAAAATCTTAGCTTCGGCCCCCTAAAACAATAACTAATCCTACATGTATTAGGAGAGTCATGATTTAATCAGCTGTATCTAGTGTTCCGCCTAGCCATAGGCTTTCAATAGTTAGGATTGAAGCATCCCACTTTCCTCGATTGGGTTTGCTTAGTTTTCTAATTAGCAAAGCATACCACCACATTGTTTGAACATATAAAATCAACTTCTTTTTATTACTCTGTTAAATTGGGTTCGTTAAACTCAATCTTTAGTGCATAACAAACAATTCAAAAATCAGATATTTTCTTTCATAGTAACATCCAGAACCATCACTCCGCAGAGTGGTACAAAACCGTCTTTCCACAGAAAGATACCATCCAGCCCAGGATATGACCTTTCAATCCCTCGGGATTGGGCTATATGTGATCGCACTCCGTCTGTGGTCAACACGAAATTTATTGACTCAGAGCCCCTCTAAGCTTCCCTAAGGCTCAAGAGCCATCCTACATAATAGGGGCACTTATCACTCAGCCCTTTGCCCTCTTAGGTGCTCAAGTGATCAAAAACCAAAAACACTTACCTCCCTCAGGAGCATAGGACCCCCACCCGTGGGTGAGTGTTTTCACACAAAACACCTCCCTTCCTCAGGAGTATAAGACCCCCACCTGTAGGTGAGTTTTTTCACACTTCGCAGAGTGTTAGGGAGCATTAGGTTGGGGATCCCAATGTCCTGAACCACCACAATCCACAACTCATCCATTTGTGTAAGCACGGAATCATAAGAGCCATAATTCATCATTCACAAATCCAAAAGCAGTAATAACCATAAAACATTTTTTAACACACTTGTCAATGTATGCGATGCATAGAATCTATCCCCTTCATCAATTTTCATTTTTTCTCCTAAAAAGCAATTGATAATACTAACATGCTTTTGCAAGTTTAAGTAAGTTCTAATTAATCGTAATCCTTTTCTTATGTACTAACCTGATTATCTCAGTTTGGCCATGCATCGTGATTACGGGGTATGACCACAACCTCGGTTTGTTGTGGAATAACTGGTCCTTCGGGTTGAATGGATTTGGGATTAACTTCCACTTGCACTTTAGTAGCATGGACTACTTCCTCGCGTTAGGAAACTCTCTGAGCATGACCTCGCTCAGCATCTTGACGTCTCTTGGGAGCCATGGAAGAAGCTTGATGGATTCGAGTAGCACTTTCGTGTAGGTGTGGATAGAGAGAGAGAGAGAGAGAGAGAGAGAGAGAGAGAGAGAGAGAGAGAGAGAGAGAGAGAGAGAGAGAGAGAGAGAGAGAGAGAGAGAGAGAGAGAGAGAGAGAGAGAGAGAGAGAGAGAGAGGCTGATTGTAGTAGAGCTTCATCGCGTCAACATCAAAGAGATCTTTGCATGACGGGTCATTGTTATCGTGTTTTTGACGTGACGCTCTACCCCTATTTATATAGTAATTGGGGGGGGGGGATAAAGAGAGGACGCTTGCTTTCTAGCGTTTTCGATGATGTCATTGATGACAAAGAGAGAACACTTTCTTTTATCATTTTTTATGATGTCAGAGAGGGGGCTTTGTTTTTGTAGCGCGAAGATAAAATTTGATGAATATATGGGTGAGCAGTGCACATCGCGCTGCGCCGTCGTGCATGCATCACAACCAAGGTGGCGACCAAGGCATAGACCTTGGCATCTTGGCCTTGGCATACTCGGCAATAGGATATGAAGGCTTTGTTGGCTACGTGTGAGAAGCTCACACTAGCTTGTAGGAAAATCTTACTGGGAGCTCACCCATCCCGCCAGTGTCATCACCCAAGTGCACTTAACTGCCAAGTGACTATCCACTAGGCTAGTTCTTTTTGTTGTTCTATACTACAAACACAGTTTTAATAAGCTAGTCTTGGGAGGGTTTCTCAAGTATTTCTTCCATGAGCTGACATATAATACCTCATTTAATAATAATAATTATCTTCATATTTAGAGCTAGTTTTAAAAAATGTACAATTTTGTTTTCAGCATAAATCAATTTTTGGAATGTATACGCACATTGCCTATTAAAATAAACTAAGTAATGGGGACATTACACCCACATTTAGCCAACGGAGTGTCCTTGTGACCTTAGAAAAAGAGAAAAAAGCTTTAAAATAAACATTATCAATCATCAACTTTGACTTGAATAAATCCGCAACCCTTTCTAAGAACCTGTAGTTGTTAAATAATTTTGATGAATACATTCTATCCATTAACTCATCCTAAAAAGATAAAATTAGGACAAATTTGTAAAGAATATAAGAGGTTTTTTCATTTGTCCCTTATAATTTATAAAAATCCAAGCAATCACCAACGAATCATTATCTCGATTAGCTTCATCAAACCATGATTCCTTCATACACAACTCACACACCACATACACACTAGACATACAAAAGTCACTTGAATGGCACCTCCAAAAAAACATAATATATTATTATGAATTAACAAAGATACATCAAGGATCAATGGTGTATATCACACTTAAAATCTTGATAGTTTCTAAATCTGTCTATGGAGAGGGATTCATTTACAAATATCTTGGGAGGATTTTGAAAGAACTGCAAATATCACATTCTCTCCACAAGTACAAGATAACTACTTGAAAGATATAGAGCATGGAAATAAAATATGTCCAACTGATGGGGATCAATATTCACATTAGCATTAAGGCACAGTTTAGGCACTAGCTTCTAATAAGTATGAGAATGATGATTCATGTATGCTAAGTACCAAGCAAAATGAGTAGCCAATCTCACTAAAGGATTAGTAGATTAATAATATATTTGGGCAAACTACTAATTTCTCTAATAAGCTTGTATAGGAGTCTTCCATTCCCTTGGAATGACAAGCTAATTAATATATGGACCCATCAACGGATCTATTTGGCTCTATCCTCTCCATCTAGATATCTATAATCAAAACTTGAGAGGCTACTAAATAACTAAGGTGGAGTAGAAATGAAAGATGTGGGAGAAGGAAGAGGAACAAACATTAAAGGATGAAGTGACGGATATGCAAAATCATAAAATGAAGAAAGGCATAAAGATGGAGATTCAAGAAATTTTATAGAATCTGATAAGAGAGAAGTTAATAAGTATGTTGGAAAAGTAGAAAGGAGTATAGTAGATGATGGAGGACAAGGAGAAGGAGATGAGAAAACACAATCTACAATGAATGAGAAATAAGTAAAAACATGAATTTGGGGATCCGCTTGAGGTTAAAAAAGAAGAGGAGGAATGATATAGGGAATTGATTGAAATATGGATAAATAAGAATAAAATCTATGGACTATCTGTTGATAATAAATGAGTGAAGGTATTGATGGATCTAAAACGTATTGATGATTGTAAGCTTCGAAGAAGGAATCAAAAGGAGATTGTGTAGAAATATGGGCTAAGAGATCCTTCCTTAGTTGGTTAGCATTTTGTAGATGTGCAGAGGCCTTTACTTATGTCGATGATTCAAGGCAACATAATTTATCATTGGATGCCAATAAGCTTCACGGTAGTCAGCCATTTTGGATGAATAATCTTAGAAAATCTCATCTATCCTTATCTCCAGATGTTGAATTGAAAGGATAGCTTGTAAAATACTATCTCCCACATACCAAGCTAAATCCTCATCCTCCAAAATCATAAGATCACCTCGAATATATGTGTAAGCCATTAGCATGGTGTTAAGGGTAATAGATGCCTCAAATATCATCCTAACCACTTCCACAAGGAGATAAGAGAACCAAGCACCACTCCTCTTTCTTCTACTTATCCTCAATCCATTATTCATTGCTTTTGCAAGATAATGATGATGATCATGATGATGTGTTCTAATAATAATAGCAAAGAAGAGAGAGGAAAAGGCAATAATGATGATGGAAGATTCCTCTATGTGTGTGCGTGCATGTGTGTGAAGCTATGGAGTTAGCAAGAAGATAAGAGAAGAAGAACTCTCCAAAGTTTACATCACCAACAATGAGCTCTATTCATTCCTTCACATTGTATACATGACATTTCATTTTGGGTGGTCACCCTCAATCATTTAGTCCCCTGCTTCTACACTTACAATGGGGCTAATCTTTAGGTTGGACCTTCATGGCTTTCTACAAGATTTTATATCTATACAAAAATTCTTTTGTTTAATCTATGGAATATTGCAATGCACATATATTTGTCAAAAATGTTACTTTTATCCATAGGTTTATAGAAGTTTCATAAGAGTAAATCTAATGCTCAAAGCTCGAAACAAACATTATTTGCATGTTGCAAAGATGTTCCAACACTAACATTAAAATGTTGTAGACTATAGAATTATGAATAGAGATGTATTTTTAAGAGATTTTAGGGCCTTAAATATATTTGAAATTATTTTTTTTTCATCTTGGTTTTTTCTTCCTATTTCCAATTATTGCTCTCACTTACTACCAACTTTTGTTGTTGATAATGCACAAAACAGAGCAATTTGGCGAGACATATTCCATAAATTTCTCATAACAAGTCCACAAAAGTTCCATTCTAGATTGTGGCCTCTCCACCTTAGCTTGAAATAGTGGATATAGCATCGCACTACATTAAATATTTTGACAAAGAAAGCACTGCGGGGATACACTAGGACTTGGTAGAATAGAGTGTAACTAAGTCAATTGTTCGTTCAACTCTTTGATCTGAGTATTTTGACTATCAATTGTAGAGTTTGCCGAGTATAACTCTACTATTTGTGCAACAATTAGAGCAAAACTTGGTTCTTAGTAGAAAGATGATCTCTTTCCTCAATAATAGTAGCTATGTGAGTTTTTTCTTCAACTAATTGGGCTTGCAAAGATGATATCTCTACATTCTAGGCTTCTAACAATTTAGTTTGCTCCTCCATTTGTTTGAATAGATCATATAGGGTTTCTTTAGTAGAGGCAAGCTTTGTAGTGGCCTTGTATAACTCCTCCTTGCATTCCCGCATCTTCTCACAAAAAGAAGAATACAACTACTAAATATAGGTAGTAAAAACTAATATCTCTATGGAACTTTGAATATCCTTACACAAGAAAGAAATGGAATCTCCTGCTACTGTGGTGTGTAGAGAAGGAATTGATATTTCTATATTACCAGCTCTGTGTGTCCTAAACAAATTTGTAGATGTAAGACATGCAAAAAGAGCACTTCTTGATGTAGTAGGGAGGATTGACACTGGAGAAACTAAAATTGGAACAATTTCAACCAGATGCTTTAAGTGCTTTCTTTGGATCACTAGAGGAGAAGGAGAATCATTATCTTCAGGAATGGGTTAGGATCTTCAGTAGGAGGAGGAACCACTACAAGGTTTTCAAAAGGTGGTCTAATTTCTTTGGCAGGGGTAGAGTATGCCAAAAAAGCATACAAATACGACCCATAGGTGATATTAGTCATACTATCCCTAGTGATCTTGACAAAATGTTGATCTATTTTTGCATAAAGCTACAAACTCCAATTAATGACCACTCCTTTAAGGACCATTTTGGAGGTAGTGAACAAGGCCTTGGACAAGTAATTGGATGGAGTCTTGGCAAGCATGAACTTATCATGAAGAAATTGACACAATAGCTTCTAAAATGGATCACAGATCATTGTCATCAAGACACCTAAGATGGTAAGAACTTTCTTAAGATCTAGGATGATATGGGTTTGTTTCTACAACACCTTAATGTTCTTATTAGCTAAGATTTGACCGGACTGTTGGAAAAACCTTTCCACAATAAGGAAGAAACAAAGCCTTCCCTAAGACTCTAGGCGTCATCCTAACAGTGGTATCCTAGACCGAACTAGCTCGCTTACTATAAGAGAATAAGAACTCATCACAAGCAGGATCTTTTGGAATTAGTGGCAATGAAAGAGCCACAAAAGAAAGGTAGACCTTAATAATAAGGTATGATTTCAATAATGGAGAACAATCTTTATAGACCAGGGGAGCATATGGAATGGGTTGAGGTGCCATTCAGATGATAACCAAAAATACACCACACAGACAAAAAGAATGCCTGCAAAATAGTAGAACAAAAATAGATAAGAGATCGACAAAGTATTAGCTCATATACATAACCACTGACCACCCCATAAATCCACCATATAATAATGCATTTAGTAGCTACGAACAAGAAAGATGAGTGACTTACAGGGCCACCGCGTCCATACAATCGATCGATCAATGCAGTGAGATTGTGTCTCTCTACATATCGAGTCTTTAGGCCGGTGGGATCGCGGTTTGTAATGGAGTGCTGCAAAGAAAAAAAAATACAATGGTTAGAAAAACGATTGTCAGTATAAGGGATATTGCAAAAAAATAAGCAAGCAGAACAAAATAAAAACTTACAAAGTCCTCCAGATATGTCATGTGGCTGCCACTCCCAAGATGATGGACCACTTTGGTCTCCAGTCATGCCCTTGCCACCTCACGCTATTGTCTCCAACGTCCTAGAGAATCTATAGCCTCCTCCCTGAGTCGGTGCCAGTCATCACACATAGCCATTTCAATTCACTTCATCTAGGGACTTGCTGCAAGGCTCTCTAGTAAAGGGCACTCCAATCCTGCTCATTAAAGCATTGCACCTCTGACTAGAGAACAGACCATGGATCGTCTTGGCTTGCAACTTGACCTTAGGGTCTGGAAGATCGGCTAGGTTGATGCTGTCGTTGGTGTGGACTAGGGCATTGTCCATTCCCAGCATGCCGTAGACATCCCTTTTAGGCCACCTCTTGACCTTGTTGACCAAGTCCAATGCTCTTTCCATCATTTATGGGCTCAATTCTACCTCGACCCTATGGGGCTCTTCTCCTTATCTCATTGTTACAGTGCTGCTATTCTATTAGCATCGAAGGTCCGTAAGAACTGACGCACTTGTTATAATCAATAGCTTGTCCGACCTTCTCCACTTACTTTCCTAGATTGCATTGGCGACAAGCCACTTGTTGTAGTCAATAGCTTGCCCGACCTTCTTCACTTACTTTCGTAGATTGCATTGGTCGACAAGCCGGTTCTTCCATGACCACATTGTCCAAGTTCATGATGTTCCTAAACTTGAACCAGTTGAAGGCCCTCATTTCAACCGTTAGGCTGTACTTCACCTGTTCTTCTTTTGTGAACAGAAGCTTGCCTTTGTCTTTGCATGAGATCATAGGTTCCTGTCACAATACCATAGCTTACCATTAGTTTTCTTGAGATAACTCTTGTAAGACAATAAGTAGATAATGAATGTAAGCTATGTAAATGCGAAGTGCTTACATATAGAATAAGACTTTTGTTTCAAGCAATCCACACAATACAAAAAAATTATGATAATTTTCCTAAATCATAAGTTGATTTTTATCCATCCTTTAAACATTGGTTGAGGTTTGAGATATGGCTTTTTTCCCACCTTACCTCCTCCCCCTTGAGAATGATGTGAATCCTTTCTAGGATTGGAGAATGAAGGGTTAAGGGAATTAAGCGCAGGCTTGTGGTGCTTTACTTTTGCATTTGATAGGCATAGAAGTGTGGGCTATACTCCAAGTGAGCATGACGGTCCATGTCGTGAGGTCTAATACCTACATGCGTAATGGAGGTTAGGACATCAGCTAGGAAGTCACATGAGTTGATCCTGCTGGCAATGTGTAGCTCTTCCTCCTCTTAGTAAGAACTTGATCTAAATAAGGATGGGACATGTTATGATCTTCCAAGGCTCGATTGCGAGTGATGGCCAATATTCTAAAGGAGGTTGGAGCTACATAAGTAGGGTCATACTCAAAGGCTTTGATGGTGCGTCTTTGCTTAGAATTGGTCATGATTGGGTAGCCCTCTTGTTCTCATTGAAGACGAAGAGCATACCATTTACGTAGAAAGGAGGAGTTAGTAACGACCAACGTTTTCTTGCTGCATGTATCCAATTCATCTTGCTTTGCACATCAACTGCCAAAAATTTTAAAAATCATGTTAGAAAAATAATTAATTGAATAAATGCAACTAGCCATAATAAATAAAATAATCATTCAAATTTTATTAAATAATTAAATCACGTAGACGTTAGCACTTGAGATATAAATATTGTGACATCATCCACATATGACTTTACCCGCATTTACACTTGCAAGTCTCACACCCAAAAGGGAAAGGTGTCCCCAACGACCTTCCGCCAAGACAAAAAGTAATTCGCTCTTAGGAATGTGCCCCATGCTAATGGAAAACTATTTCTATAATGGTAATTATTAAAGATTGGAGGCTCTCGATAGTAGATGGTATGTATATGGAGCCCCAAGAGGAACACCAAGGAAAAGGGGATTCTACTGCAAGAAAATCTATCTTGTAACATCAACAAACTTTTATTTCATTCTTTTGATGACCAAAACAAAGAAAACAACAATTCTTCACACAACATCAGAGGCACAAAACAGTGCATAACCAACAAGTATAAGTGACATAAATTTGCTTACAGATCACCGACAACCAATATTCTGGCAACCAAGATGTATTTCAGCTTCAAAAGTCCTCAAGACATCTCATAAATTTACTTTGTAGTGGCAAGTTCAATACATGAGCATTTGGGTAGGCATAGACAACATGTCCTCATTAATCATTGTCAAGGAATACATGACTGTTCATAACCAGCCCAAGCATTGTCAAAGCAATTATTTCAGGTCCAAATCTAAGTATTCAGCAACATCCAATGCTTTCCACAATCCTCCATACATTCAGTATGCATATGTCAGTTCATATAGGTGATAGAAGCTCCAAGGTGACATGTATTACTTCAGCAAGATACAATGCTTGCTATTCACTGTGTATGACAGTTTTCAGCCTGTCAATGATTTTCAAATCTGAGTATTCTGAGCAAGAAATCTCAGCTCCAAGACATTTGATCCAATGTATACATGCTTTGATACATTCTTTTGCTTCAAAGATGCCTTCTGAGTGTAGTACAAGGCTCGTGTATGTCAATAATGACTGAATGCATGCTGTCCATTCATATTCACAACAGTTCAAAACTGATTACCAATCTGTGTCTGTTACTCCAGCTCGTAACAGATCTCCCATACAAGCATTTACCTCTTGTACTCTTCAGATACCTTTAAGAGTGAGCATACATGCCTTATGAGTCTTGTCCAAGTGCCCCATTGATGTTTGACAGATTGCAGCCCATCCAGCTCAACTTTGGCAAAGGCACTAGCCACATGTACAAGACCAATAGGCAGGGAGTCTCCGGCTTTCACAACGGGGACTGCAAGGAAGAAATCATCATCCAAAGCATCGATTATAAGGTTTGGCAGGGTACTAACCACTATAATCCAAGAGGCTATGGGAGAGGCAGAAGGTGAAGAGGAAGTGGAGGAGACACCTGAAAGAACACCACCCCAGGATTAAGAGGAGTCAAGTGAAAGGACAATGAGTGAGGGTAGAGAACTAGAGACATCATTTGGCCAAGGAGGGCCTAGGAAGCCAAAGAGAAAGACTCCTCAAAAGTAGCAGCAAGAATCCAGGGAGAGAATAGCTAAGGAAGAAAAGGCTGAGTTGCAAAGAGTGCAGGAGGCAAAGTCGAGGAGGTCTAAAGAAGAGACAAGGAGGAAAGCAGAAGTAGATGCAGAAGATCTACACAGGAAGGAAGAGAAAGACTTGGCTCAAGCCATTCATATGTTGATGGGACAGCCTTCCAGGGAGGAGGAGTTAGCCACTATGAGTCCACTAAGGGAAGAAGGTCCAAGCACTAGCACCAAAGTACCAGAGATCAAACCACCACCGATGATAGAAGGCAAAGGCAAGGGCCTATTTTATCGAATCCTACCTGTCCTCATGCCCCAAACCATAACTGCCACAACCACCCAAGGCATCACTAGCACGAAGACTGCAAGCAATCTCATGGCATGGGTGCAATATTTGGTGAAAAAAGTGGAAGAAATAGCCCCAGACTTGAGTGGAGGAGCTCCAACAACTAGAACAAAGAGACCAACAGTTGTGGATGCTAAACCAAGGCAAGACCCTAAGAGGCAGAAGATAGAGGCATTGACAATGTCTATACCTACAATAATGCTGCCATCCATGGGCGAGGACGAATACATCAAGGAGCTTCTCGCGCACAGCTAGACAAAGAAAAGGCAGAAAAGAAGATAGTTGTGGCTGAGTTGGATGCTGAAAAAGAACCATTGGTAGCCTTCCAGTTGGAAAGGACTCGCCAAGTAGCAAGGTACCAAAAGGCAATCTATGAGCTGAAGGAAGAGCTCAAGGCCAAGAAAAAGGAAGAAGACAATTGGCAAGAGAGGCTCGAGGAAGAAAGACAAGAATTGATAGGTTTGAAAAGGGAGTACAAGCTTATTCTCATGCAACATGAAGAAATAAGAGAGCAGTTGAATAGGATAGAAGAGGCAATGGACAAACTTGAAGTAGAGGATGCAGAAGCTCAGAAAGAGGAAGAGCATCGAAGAGACCTGAAGGAAATGGACCATAAGTTGTTAACAAAGCTGGAAGAGCAAGAAAGGCTGGAAAGGAAAATTTAGCACCTAGAAAAAGAAAAAGAAAAAACAATCCAGAGGTGGAAAGAATAAGAGCCAAGGATGGTGGCCTTAGCACAAAGGCAAAATGAAAGCCTAAAGGAAATGAAGCAAAAAGCTAAGGAATGGGTGGCCAAGAGTGAGGGAAGACTGAAAGAATTGGCAAGCCATCTAGCCCATTCTGAAGGCAACAAAGTGCTAGTAGAGAATAGGGCAAAGGCCATACAGACGAGATTGGAAGCCAAGCAAACGTGCCTTCGTTAGCACCATTTTAGATGTCACGCAGCCAGAAGAGGAGGAGGCCATTGAAACCTTAAAGAAGAAGCTAGAGATTACCCGTAGAGCCATAAGGCATGGGCTTGTGTGTCTAGGCGCAAGAAGGAGAAACCAGCCTAAGCCAACAAGAGCAAAGGGAGTACCTATTAAGGGCAAGACTAATAGTTCAAGAGGAAAAATTGCTGGAGTATATGGAGGAACAGGGACCACAAGAGCTAGTAAGAGAACAAAAACAACAGATACCACCTCCTGAAGTAGGGCAGGACTTCAAGGTGGGGCAATAGGACAAACAACAAGTCCCATAACCACCCTCTCCAAGATTAGAAGCTCAGCAAGAAGTGCCACCAGAAGATACAACTATGGAAAGAAAAGCAGAAGTCAGGAAAAAGAGGAAGAAAATGTTGGAACACGCATGAAGGAAGCTAAGGGTGCAACCCCTAGCAATCCTGGAAGCTCCTATCCCACAAAAAGAAGAATTATTTCCTATCAACTCGAACATGGAACTCGCAATGTGGGAACAGTGCAAAAACAAGTGCAAGCCCTTCAAGTTTATTTTCTAATACCCGCCCACACTAAGCTGAGTGCTATCCACTAAAGTGGTGGACGAGGTGATAAGCATGGGCAGAAGGCTTGAAGATACATGGAACACAGAAAGAGAGAAGAATCCAACACTGTGGGGGACAAAGGCACTAGACTATTGAAAAGACAAATTTACGGAGGTGCCCAAGACCGTGAAGGGGTACGAGTGTTGAGAGTGGAAGAAGACTGAATTTTTGACTGATTTTTGTTGTTTTTGAGGTCTGAATGATTGATTTTTGATGGATTTAGAGTGATGTATGGTTGTTAATGGAAGTGTTTGAGAGTGTTTTGGATGATATTGATTATGTTTTGGAAGATCATGATGATTCTCAGTAGAGATATGAAGCTTTATGATGTTCTGATAGGTTCTGATTAGTTCTGTATACCTTCTGTAAAGCTTCTGTTTTGTTCTGATTTTCTTCTGTATGAAGCATGGATTGATGATTGATGAAGATTGAGATCTTTTGAAAGCTTATTGAATAGTTTTTGATAGTTCGGAATGGTTTTAGTATGAGTTATGACGTTTTGATGACCTTCTATAACCCTCTGTAAACCTTTTGTCTCTGCTCTGTAATTGTTCTATATCTGCTCTGGTACTATACTGTACTGTTCTGTAGATCTTCTGTAAGTGTTATGTAGAATGTATGTGTGACTTTGGGAAAATTTTCTAACTTTTGGAAAGGATGAATCTAAGTTTAAAAGAGCTAAAACAAATGGAAGAAGCAGCTGCTGAAGACTGAAGAGAAGACTGGAGTGACAGTGACAATAGTGAGCTATGAAGAGACACTGTAGTGGCTCTGGTGCCTCTTCACATCAGACATACCTCTTGGGAGGTGTATCCATGACCTAAGAAGGATTATTGAGAGTTATTATGAGATTATTTTAGTGAGGAGATGATGTACTATTGATAGAGAGAGAGAGAGAGCCAGAGATAGCCAATTCTATCAAAACAGTGTAACTGTATATGAGAGATTGAGAGAGAAAACTATGAAGACATTGAAGATGGATAATATGTGATTGATTTCCATTCAAAAATGGCGTATTCTTTTGTGTTCATTGTTATATTGAAGGATTCTATGAAGATGTTGCATATTATGGTTGATTCTATCAAATCCGTGGGAGATATCTACTATGATGCTGCGGGAAGATTTGCTATTTTCTTTGTTTTGATCATCAAAAGAATGAAATAAAAGCTTGTTGATGTTACAAGATAGATTTTCTTGCAGTAGAATCCCCTTTTCCTTGGTGTTCCTCTTGGGGCTCCATGTATTTGGTGCGCAGCCGGGGAAACTTGCCATCGACAAGCATCAGAAGAGACTGAAATGAAGGAAATGGCATTGCCAAGAAGAGAAGAATTCAATGGATGCTTGCAAAGTTCCTTCTTCCACTGAAGAGTTGGAGATTCTCATTATCAAAGCCACTTTCCACAAGAAGTCCATTCCACAATGGCAGAAACATATTATCATCATGATGCATGCTCTATGTGGTGGACTGTTTCCTCTTCCTCTTGAAGCAGTAGAAACTTGCATCTTGGTGGCAAACTATATGGGAACAAACTGAAGAGCAGAAACAGAGAGAATGACCATCCATGGAATATTTGGCATTCATTGAAAAGTTTCCATACATCATCAAGTGGGAGATTGTGAATAAACTTCAGGAGTCGTGGTGTGTGGAGGTTCACGAAAACAAGAAGGAAAAGAGTTGGAATTTGTTCGTGGATGCTCAACACCAAGATACATGGGATGCTTGGTGCACTGACAATCTTCTGTTTGTTCAATTAGCAACCCACTGGAAGTTGGTAGATAGAGTGTTTTTCACAACATACACCGTTGAAACCCTCAGAAGCTGGCATTATTATAATGACACAACAATGATCCTAAGAAGATTGAGTTTTGATACTTTCAGAATGGAATATCTCCCCCTCTGTAGTGGTTTGAAAGCCAAATTCAGAGATGTTGAAAAATAGGAGGTAGAAGAGATGTTGGCCAGAGAATCCCCCAGAGATTGAACCCCTTTTTGATTCTATTCTGGTGAGTACTAAACAACTGGTTGGAGCCAAGCCCCTGATGAATGACACAATCAAGAGGCAAGCGTTAGAACGAGTCTAGAGTTACGTAAGAAGAGAGAAGGAAAAAATCAAAGCTGAGAATGAGCTTGCAGCAGAAGCTTCCTTTGATGCCCTAAAAGCACTTTTTACAGAACTCCCCATGGAGACTCAAGGTCCCCTTCCTAGTCAAATTCATCCTGGAAATATTGACAGGCTAGCAAATATAGTCCCATTGCCAGTTTTTAAGGGAGAGTACAATGAAGACCTTGATCTTCATGTAGCAGAGTTTATGGTAGCATGTGTGGCTAACAATGCCCGAACCCCTGAGCATTGGTTAGCAATATTCCCTGCCACTTTCAAGGGCGCGGCGATTCAGTGGTATGAGAAACAAGCAGCAGAAACTTTTGGCACTTGGGACGACCTGAAGTTGGCCTTTCTCACTAAATTCAAGCGTGAAGGTTTTGAAGAGCGGATGTGAGAGGAGTTCATGAGCCTAAGTCTGTCCTCTGGAGAAAGAGTAGAAGCTTATGTCTCGTGAATGGAATCCATCCTGAAGAGATGGACTAACCATCATTTGGACGAAGGAATACAAAAAGGAGTGTTCCTTAGAGGCCTGCAACCAGAAGTTCGCAAGTTCGTGGAATTGAGAAGACCAGTCAATCTGCAAGCTGCAATGGAAGGTGCAAGATTGTATGATGAAGTTGAACCAAGGCTGTCAATGACTCCAGGAAGAGGAGTCTTACCTCCTCCCATGCCAGGAATGGTATATCCAAAAAATACAATTCCAAGGACAGTTCCCTACCCCTATCCCTAGATGCAAACAGTGCCGCAGTATAATGCACCTAATCTACTATGGTCACCACAGATGACAGTGCCTCAAATGATGGTTCAACCACAACAACAGTGGCCTCAAACAGTTCCTCCAATGGCGACTCAACAACAGTGGAATCCTACCAACTGGAATCAACAACCCCAAGTCTCAGCAGGAGCTCTGAATTAGAGCCAGAACAGAGGACCTTCTGGATCGACCCAACCAGTGTATGCAGTAATTATAGAAGCTTCCCAAAACCCTACTACAAGCACTTCAGGAGGTGAAAATATGAAGGACTACTTATCCAAATCAGTTGCAAGCATCAAGAAAGAGCTTCTGGATGTGATTACACAGGAGCTACAGACGCTGAAGGTGAATACCGCCAATATATCCACTCCTGCGGGAGCTGGAAGAGATGTGATGTGCTCTAATACATGGTGCGGAAAGTGTCATCAAGCGGGACATTTAGCCTATGAATGTACCCGATAACCAACCATTCCTGGAGCATTTTGTTCCTACTGTTTGCGGAAGAACCATACAGAGGATATTTACTCTCTAAAAGAGATGCATGAACGAAGATAAAAGGTTGAAAATGTAAGATTCAACTTGCTGGAATCTAAAATGGTAACACAGGATATTGGACCAAAGCCTAGGGAGTTTGGTCCTAATTTTGGTCCAAGGAGGTTTCCCTCTCAAAGTTACAGAGGACGACAATGTGGTGGTGGTCAAAGATCAAAGGTGGAGTGTTACATGTGTGGAGAAAAGGGACATATCTCCCCAAATTGTCCAAACCCTAGATGATCTATGGATTATAAGCCCTTATGCAGCTGATGCAAAGGAGAAGGCCACACTGCAAAGGACTATCCAAGCCCAGCCCTTGTAAAGGCCAATGGCACTGATAGCCAATAGAAGGTACAAGAGCCTACCTCCAATTTGGTAGAGTTGGAAGTTGCCGCTGTCACATACACCAAGAAGAAGGAACCAGTTGTTCAGAATGAAAATAACTCTCTTGCCAAGACTGTGAAGTTCAACCTGCCAACAGAGGGACAGAGCAGTACAAAACAGGACAGTGCACTACAGAGCACTATAGTACTACAAAGAGTCACAGAGACAGTCCCAGAGATAGGACCAGAGGTCCAAGAGATAGATGAGACAGAAGCACCTCCAAAAACATAAGAAGTGTTGATGCAGCAATTATTAGAAGAAAAAGGAAAGATGAAAATGGGTGTAGCCCCATTCCCTAGCCAGCTAGAGAAGCTTGTGGATCCTATCAAAGATTATGACTTGGTCAAAGACCTAGACACTTTTAAACTAAACCTAACATTCCGATAGTTATTGATACTATCTCCCAGCTGTGCCGAAAGAAATTCACTATGTTTTTGGGAAGACCTTGGCTTTTTGAAGCAAGAGCCAAGATGGACTGGTTCAAAGGAACCCTAACCCTAGGCAGAGGACCCAATAAAGTGGTGTTAAAGCTGTATGGATCACAAAAAGGCAATGGATCCACATCTATCGAAATCATAACTAACTCCTCCAACAAGGTAACAGATGGTATATCAAGAGACGAAGAGGCTGTTAAGCAGATCTTTCCTAAGAGAACAGAGGCAAGTCCCTAACAATGGGCACTATAAGCCAACTACCAAGGAAAGCAAAGTCCTTGTCCATGGGAGAATACCTCCTGCCTCAACTAGAATTAACTTCTGAAATCACCTCTGACAGTGAAATACAAGCATGGATGTACTGTTCTCCCTGTTACATGACAGTCGCAGAGACAGAGCAGAGGTAGAATAGATACAGAGCAGAGACAGAGCAAAGGAAAAACAGAGATGGAGCGGATACAGAGACAGTCGTAGAGACAGTAACAGAGACAGTAACAGATGCAGAGACAGAGACAGAGGTAGAAGCATAGTTAGAAGCAGAAGCAGATGTAGAGGTAGAAGATCTATTCTTCTCCTACAGAGCCTCTACAGAAGCAGAGACAGAGCCTCCAGAGGAAGAGGATGAAAATGATGAGGAAGAAAACAAAGCAGGTTATGAAAGTGCACATGAAGAATTTCCTCTGATAGAGGATGATCTTGCTGATGTCCCTACAGAGACCTCAGAGGTCGAAGATCTCAAGGTGTTGGATGGAATGACCATGGTTCCATTTGGGTTGATCAATGGACCACAAAGTATGCAGAATCTGTATAAGCAATGGATTAAAAGCATAAAAATTAAGTTCACTAGTGGCTCCTGTCACCCTGACTGTTCAGTCCAGAGAAAAGATGATGATAATGCCCCTTGTCAAACAGAAGCCAAAGCCCTCAGAGCCACGGCCCCTAGAAGGTCCGTGCTATGTGACATTCTTGGATGCATCCTCTGAAGATGAATCCCTAAGTCCAGAAGAAATCACCACTCACACAGAAGCAAACAAAGCTCTTATTACCTTCCAACAACCTCAACAGGCGAATGAGTCATCTGTTCAGATTGAGGACATTGGTTCTAGTGGAACATCAGACGAAGACACTACTCTCTTGAAAGAGTCAGACCTCTTTCCAGAAGCAATCCGTGGGACATTTATCTGCGAAGTGGAAGGTGAAAGGAAAGTAACGTTCCTGGATACTGATGGTACTGAACGTCACCTGAAAATGGGCCTCAATCTTCCAAAAGAAGAACTAGTAGTCCTGCGAGACCTACTCAAAGAGAACTTAGACGTGTTTTCTTGGTCATATAAAGACCTAAAGGGGATTGATCCTACAGTATGTCAACATCAAACTGACCTAGAGCCTGATGCCAAACCTGTAAGGCAAAGACAAAGGCATATGAATCCTAATTACTCTACTCTTGTGAAGGCTGAATTATTGAAACTTCTTGAAGCAGAGTTTATTTATCTCGTGGCTAATAGTGAATGGGTTTCGCCCATTGTGGTAGTACCCAAGAAGAACGGGAAACTTCAAATATGTGTGGACTTTCAGAAGCTCAATTCAAAGATGAAGAAGGATCATTTCCCTATCCCCTTTACAGACCAACTATTGGACACATTGGTAGGCCATGAGCTTTATTCCCTCTTGGATGGATTCAGTGGATATAACCAAGTCCAAATCGCAGAAGAGGACCAATCCAAAACAACCTTCACCGCAGAGTGGGGAACCTATGCCTATAGAGTGATACCATTCGGGCTCTATAATGCTCCTGCTGCCTTCCAGAATCATTTGCATGATTTCATTGAGGTGTATCTTGATGACTTTTGTGTCTAGAGTTTGATCTGTGAGCATTGGGGACACCTAAAGCAATGTTTTGACAGATGCTACGAGTATGGGATTTCTCTCAACCCCAAGAAATGTGTCTTTGGTGCCTCCTCAGGAGTTCTCTTGGGCCATATTCTCTCGGCACAAGGGATTGCAATAGACCTGGTGAAGATTAAGAAGATTGCCGCTTTAACAGCACCAACAAACCTCAAGCAATTGAGAGGATTTCTTCGCCATGTGGGTTACTACAGAAGATTTATTGCACATTTTGCAACCAAGGCAGCCCCTCTGCACAAGCTCCTAAGGAAAGATGCGGATTTCCTTTGGACTAATGACTGTGAAAAGGCCTTTAATGACCTAAAACAATAGTTTATCCAAGCACCTATTTTACAACCTCCTGATTGGACAAAGGAGTTCCATGTGCACACAGATGCTTCAGTTGAAGGGCTAGGTGTTGTCCTATGTCAAAAGGGCCCCCCTAAATTAGATCAACCCATTTATTATGCAAGCCGGAAGGTCACTGATAGGGAACGGAATTACACAGCGACAGAGCTTGAGTGCTTGGCAATGGTTTTTGCACTAGAGAAGTTTCGACACTATCTATTGTCAACACATTTCAAGTTCTATGTGGATCATGAAGCCTTGTCCTTCCTGATGAACAAAGCAGATGTTAAAGGACGACTGATGAGATGGTTGCTCCTCTTCCGAGAGTTTGATTTTGAAGAAGTCACTAAGCCTGGCCGTTCCCATGTCCTAGCTGATCATCTATCACGGATCCCTCAAACAGAAGAAGAGGGACAAGATGACCCAGACCTTCCTGATGCTTCTTTGTTTCTAGTTGAAATAATTACTCCCTGGTATGCAAACATAGCCAACCTCCCGGCAACTCAACAGTATCCTCCTGGCATCTCAAGCTGTGAGAAGAAAAAGCTTCTGTGTGCACTGTACAAGAGAGGCAAAGATGAAGTACTGCAAAGATGTGTTACAGGGGATGAAATCGGCATAGTATTGAAAGCATGCCATGACGAACTATGTGGTGGACACTTTGCAGGAGAAGCGACAGCCAGAAAGGCTCTGTTAGCAGGATACTGGTGGCCGACCCTCCACAAGGATGCATATGATTACTGTAAGATATGTGATGCTGGTCAGCGAATGGGGAAACCCACCAAAACAAGTGCCATGCCACTGCAACCCATTCTTTCCCTAAAGCCGTTCGAGAAGTGGGGGATTGATTTTGTGGGTCCCATTGATCCACCTACCAAACGGAAGCAGAACAGACACATCCTAGTATGTACGGATTATGTCACAAAGTGGTGTGAAGCTAAAGCTCTAAAATGGGACGATGGTAACAGCGTAGCCCTGTTCATGTACGAGAATATTATCACCTATTTTGATAGTCCCCTTGAGCTGGTAAGTGACAGAGGTACTCATTTCCTTAACAAAATCATGGAGGAGTTGACGGAGCTGTATAAGATCCGCCATCGCAAGTCCACTCCTTACTACCCCAGAGCCAACGGCCAAGTTGAAGTCACCAATTGCATCCTCTAATCGATTCTGACAAGAACGATTGCCACACATCATTGCGACTGGGACGATCGACTTCCAGAGGCCCTCTGGGCATACAGGACCTCCCATAAGGCAGCTACAGGACAGACCCCTTTTCAGCTAGTGTATGGTACAGAAGCCATCTTCCCTGTTAAACTGGAATTGCCCTCTTTGCGAGTGGCAGTTAAAGAATACTTGGGAGATGATGAGTCACTGCAACACTGTCTCCTGCACTTGGAATGCTTGGATGAGATACGGCGGATGGCACTACAGTGCATGGAAACCACTCAAGCGCGACGTAAGGCCTATCATGACAGTTTCATCAAGCACAAGGAGTTTAAAGAAGGTGATCTTGTTCTGGCCTATGATTCGAGATTTGGCAAGCTTCAACAACGGTGGATGGGCCCGTACAAGGTACTTACTATCAATTCTAACGGTTTTGTTCAAGTGCATACCGTTGATGCCTCAGATATTCCCTTCATGATCAATGGCTATCGCGTGAAGATGTACTTCCCTCCCTGGGGATCTTGACAATCATAGTCGACCTACCCTTTCCCTTTTGGGCGTCACACTATCCTTCTCATCGTGCTTTTGGTAGCCCTTATGATTCTCCTCATGAGGCGGTCTTGTTCTGCTAGCCCCTCACAGATACCTCTCAAACCGACCTTGTTTTCTTCTCGTCTGATCCAACAACGGTGGCGAGGTTGGTCCTGACATATGGTATTTCTACCATTCTCTTTCTTAATGAAAAAAAAAAACACAAAAAAACAAAACTGTTATGGTAGAAAAGGAAGAAATTCCCTATCATAACAGGCCTCGTTCCAAGAAAAGGTGGAAACACCCTTGGGCGAGATGCTGACTGTGGAAAAGGTGGTAACACCCCGCAGTTCAGGATAGCTGACTCATCACCAGCAGAATCTTTCTAGCAAGTAATTTGAAGCCACCTCCCTTGGTGCGCTGTCTCTGCAATATCAGTCCGTCTGCTCTTCTTAACAGACGACTTTTTTTTTACAAGTCATTGAAGTATGAGATTTGTTGGCTACCTCCCTGGGTATGCCTCATCTTCAAAATCTTGATGACAACAACAACCGACATGATCTTCATCACCAACCCCTTAAGTGATGCGAGCTTTCATCCTAACAGGATAGAGATGTGAGTATGGGCTGCCCTCTGTATCTATCAGAGCATGAGACAGAGGGTGGGGTGAGTGACCAGTCTTTCTCTTCAAATCAAATGAGAGGTGAGATGTGTGAACGGAGTCTTGCACACACAGGATGGGCCTCTCAATGCACAATGCACGATTTGTTCCTGTGCACTGCACCATAAGGCTCCTTGGCCTTCCTTCTTGCACTGTATGCCGTCACAGGGTGGGATGTACAATTGCACCATCAAATGTGCACAAGGCATACGCCCTTTGCACAAGTGACAGTGAGGATTACATCAATGGGTTTCAGGAATGGGTTGCCCTCTATATCTATCAATAGAGCGTGAGACAGAGGGTGGGCTGAGAGTGACTGGTGTTTCTTCAATCAATTATCGAGAGGTGAGGATTGAGGGACGTTACAACCCTTGGAGTTAGGTATGTTCCCGTTTCCCTCTGCACCCACGGGATGGGTTTCTGCCATCAGCATAGGACACGTCATTCTGTTCTGTACACTGCACTACAAGGCTCCATGGCCTTTCTTCTTGCACCTATGCCAGACGGGGTTGGACCCACTAATGCACCATTAATTGTGCACCCTGGCATACTCTCTCTGTACCATCCCCTTGTCGATTCCTAAACCGGGTGTGCGCTTCGAGTTTTCATCATTATTTCCTCGAGTGATGTTAGTAATGGGGCGAGTGACTGTTCTTTCATTCCATTTGAGTGATTGTGAGTTTAGTGCAATATCCCTCATCATCGACGAATTTCCAGCGATTCCTTCAACCAGCTACCTCCCTGGGTGCTGTTGCGTAGTTCCTACCACGAAGGACGAAGGATGTGTGCTGTAAAGACACCTTGTTACCTCCTCCAGCTGACACAACGATCAAGACGCAACCTTGATTATCAACATTCCTCCTCGGCAATATGGGCCAAGTTTTTGTAACCCTACACCTTCTGTTTCTCAGTGACGGTTATGTCTTAAGTGTGGGGACATTCGTAGTTGGTCTAATGTGTGATACTAGGTCCTTGATGTTCGGGTTACCCTTCGTGCTAAGGTTTTAAGTGTGGGGACGCGTCCCTGCGCGTTTATGTTACATACCCCCATGCATATCCCTTGCTATGATCATGCATCTATGCCATGACTTCATTTTACCTTGATCGGGTCCCTTCCCCACTCTTCCGTTCTATTTCACCCTGTCCCCGGAGCTGTCTCTTGACCGTTTGCATTTATCCTTCCTTTTGCAATTTTTCCATGCGAACACACCCTACATTCACTGAAATTCACATCCAATCTTATAGCCATGTTCCTCCCTTCGAACTGCCCATTTTTCCTTTTTACCAACCCCTGTTTCGACAGTCGATTTTCAAGTTATTAATTTTTTAAGCAATTCCCGTAAATTGGATGATTTTCCATGTGAATGTATCTTTATTGCTTCGAAACTCTGATCTGACGTGCTAGCCCTTCCCTAACCATTCCCCCTAACATTTCTCCTTCTTACTCCATGTCATTCTAATGCACGGTTGATTCGTTATTAATTTTTACGGGTTTTCGGCCCCTTTTCGTGCTTATTTTTCACATTTTTTTCATACGAACCTGCCTGAAATTCCAGTTTAATTTGACAGCCATGTCCTACTAGCCTTTCCCCCACTTTTTCCTTTTTCCTCCCCCCTCTTCCGACTTTTGAATTTTTAGTTATTAATTTATCCGAGTGTCTTCAGGAGTGTTTTTTGTGTTTTTCCCATGTGAACCCTTCCTACTTTCCCCCAAACTGAGTTTTGATGCACCAGCCCTGTGAATCCTTTTCTTCTAGACATTTCTCCTTTTTACTGTCCTCTATTCCAGTGCACGGTTCTTTTTATATTAATTTTCGAGTCCATTTTTGGGTCCGTTTTTGGGGTTTTTCCCATGTGAACGCATCCTATCTCAATCGAAACTGTGTTTGGCCATGATAGACTTGTAGAACACCTTGTTTTGCACAATTTTTCTTCTTTTTGCACTTCGTTCCAACGCGCGAATTTTTCGATATTAATACCCGTATGTGTTTTCGGGCTTGTTTTTTATGTTTTTTCCATGTGAACACCCTGATTTTGCCCCGGAACCCGTGTCTCATTCTTGTCTCATCTTTCCCTCGTCTACCAGTAGATTTTTCCTTTTTTCAGATTTTCAATCCAACATACAGTTTGCATTTTATTAAATTTTCTTCCTTTTTATCGTGTGGTGGCGTTTCTTGTGTCGCGCGTGAACGTGCCTGTTTTTGGTTTTACGAGCCTCAGGACGCCCCGTGGCGTCTGTGGTTCGCGCATCGCCGTCCCTACCCCGTTTGATCCCATCATTGCAAATTTTTTTATCCCCGCCCCACGCATGCGTGCGGGCCAGGGGTGCGTTCCTTTTGCACACCCATACCCATTTTATTTTTATTTTTCTTTTAAAAAAACCCACAATCAAACACACATAACAACCAAACCACTCACATTTTTTTATTTTAAAAAAACAATACTACTAATACTACATACAAACCAAAAACAAACACACACAGAGGAAAAAAAGGGCCAAGAAAAAAGAAAAAAAAACAAACAAATACCCCATTAATAATCCACTAGCTTTTTTAAAGAAAATAAAAAAACATAATTAACCTCCAAAAAAAAACAAAACAAAAAAAAACACACAAATAAAACACACCTAATTATAAAACACACCAACTTTTTGACAACAAACAAATTAAATTTATAAAAAAACCAAAAAAACAAACAAAAAAACAAAAAACTAATTAATTCAAACTTACTTTTAAAAAAATAATTAAAAAAAACATTTAAAAAAACAAAACCGCTTACCTACCTCCTCCTCCTCCTTGCCCCCTGCCTCCTCCTCGTCATCCCCCTCTCCCTCCTATCGCCTGGAGTCGCTGCCTCGCCCGCTGTCACCTGGAGCCGCCCACCTCGCACATTGCCGTCCTCGCCGCCCGTCGCCTGTGTCGCCACTGCGCTTATGTTCGCCACCCGCCCCCGTGTGCCACGTAGTTGCCTCCAACCTCCCCCCTCCCTCCTAGCTTCTCTCCTCCGCGCCACCGCCGCCGTAGCCGTTGCCCCTGTCGCCCACCTCGCTCCTCCTCCTCCTCCTCCGTCGTCGGCCTTCCCCCTCCCCCCCACACACCCCCCCCCCCCCCCCCCCCCCCCCCCCCCCCCCCCCCGCGCCCGCTTAGTACTAACCCCCTCTAACATCACTTAACCACACTAACCCAACTAACATTACTTACACAGACTAACCTAACTTAACAAACTCCACTAACCTAACTAACCTAATTGATTTAACAAACTCAACTAACTTAATTGCTTTAACCGCCTACGTTAACCTAATTAACTTAACCTACTCAATCACCTAAATCACTTAGGCTACTCCCTTACAGCCCCCATTTCTGCCCTTTCTCCTTTATACCTCCGTTGTTCCCACGCCGTGTGGCCGCTCTCGGTGTACGTGTGTACTAGCAGGCGTTCACACGCGAGGACGTGCTTCTGATTTGTTCGTGCAGTGGAGTGTTGCAGTCAGCCGTTCACACGCGTCATCCTCCACTCTGTTCAAACACAGCTCGGGTACCGCCTTTTATTTTCAAACCCGCAAAATACATAAAAACACATAAAAATAAATATAAAACACTTAAAAAATTCTAAATTTTCATTAAAATTCGTTTAAAATTTAGAAAAAATTACAAAAAAAATCTAAAAATTTTTCAACATTGCTGAAATCATTTGCACTATGTTTTAAAGTGGAAATTCAAGAAAATAAATTGCAAAAATTTCAAAATTTGAAAATTCTTTTAAAAATACATGTAAAATGAGTAAAATTCATTAAAAACCAGTAAAAATCCAAAAATATTTCCAAAAAATTTCCAAAATTTTCCACAAACCTCCTTGCTCCTTTTGCCAATAATTTCTCAATTGAAAATGCTTCCATAAATGGACAAAATATTATTTGAAGCCAAAAACTCTAATTTAATACTTTTTCTCATGAAAATTCATTTTAAATTCCAAAAAATCAGCTGGAAAATCATGGATAAATTACAACACATTGTTGACACTTGTTGGATTGCTGAAATTCCACCTTTACACTTCACAATATATTCATGTGTCATATATCCCATTTTAATTGTTTAAAAAAAAAACAAACACGAAAAATAATAATAAAAAAACAAACAAACCAAACTAAACACTATACAAAATACAAAGACACCTAAAATTCCAAGATGGAAAAAAAACCATAAACAAACAAAATAAAAAATAAAAATAAAATCCAAATAAAACAAAAACACTAAGATGCTTTATTTTTTCAGTCAGTGGTGTTTTTTTTTTTTGATTGGATTCCTTGCATTTGGGACTACTCCGTGTGCCTTCAGTCTATTGCATACACACCCCTACCAGGTATTTATTTTTGAGCTTTATTCATTTTCATTATCTCTTAACCACAATTATTTGCTAAAATGAACTATATTCACCCACTTTTTCACGCGCACTCACGCTAAACACACAGTTTCTAACAACTTAAAATCAACCAGCCATTCACTTTGCACGCGCTACGTGCACTTAAGAGGCACCTTAATTTTTAATTTAAAATGAACCAGCCGTCACAGAAAAGCACGCGCTGGCAAAAAAGCGCTCCACATCACTATTAATTTCTAATTAATGAATTTACAGTTAGAGACCCCAGTCTGACAATCCTAGTCCGGGTTTCGTTTAAGCACTGCTTCAACCTAATAAATTGTAATTAAAATTTTAAGAAGGAACCGCCATTTTCTTATTAAGGTTTATAACCTAATAAAAAGTCACCCATTGTTAATAACTTCTTAAAATGAACCCTTCATTAAAACAAATTCCCCTCACTGCATTTTTTTTCCCCTTTTTAATAAACACGCTTCGTGGGATGGACACGTAAAGTCCTCTTAGCTGAAATTGTTGGTCAAGGTTATGGTCAAGTCCTGATTAGATTTTTATGGTATTATGGTTTGTTTATGTGCTACGATTATGGGTATGGTTTGTAGTTTTTTTTCTTTCTTTTTCTTGCCTGATACGGGGTTTTGGGTGCCTGCTTGTTGCATCGCATGAAGTTTTTGATCGCATATGTATAGAGGTCATGCCGAATTTTTTCTAGAATGTGGGTTGTTTGGGGTGGTAAATTGGTTAGTTACATCTATGTGTGTGTCCTTCTTTTACTTGATTTCTTTTTTATAGCTATTTTGGTTGTTTTGCAGGCATTCTTGGTGATTGTCTGTGTTGTGGTGTGTGTGTTTTCTATCTGAATGGCGCCTCACGCTCCTTCCCCTATCCAGTATGTCCCGTTGATCAGTAGAGATTATTCTTCCCTATTGGCTTTTGAGCCTATAGCGAAAGCAAGACTTGCGACTTTCGTGGCTGCTTCATTCCCATTGATTCCAGACGATCCATCCCTGTGTGATGAGTTTCTTACATCATACAGTAAGTAGTCGGGCCTCGTTCATGGTGCTTCCATGGTGTTGACACCCCGAGGGTTAAGAAAGGCTTTGTCTCTTCCCTACAAAGGAGAGCCATTTGTTACAGCTAGATAATTATTCTCCAACGATGAGATTTTGAAGCTGTTACAGAAGCAGACCAAGGAGATTCTGGATGTCAAGAAAGTGATAAACACTTCAGGAGTATCTTTTTCCATGATCACTGATCCTCTTTGGAAGTTAGTCTGCCAGTTCCTCCAAGACAAGTTTATGCCTGCCAAAACACCATCCCATTATTTGTCCAAAGAACTCTTCACAGCTTCCAGGATGGTGTTAAAAGGGGTGGCCATTGATTGGAGTACTTACCTGCTTACAAAGATGGACCAACATTTTGTCAAAGTAACTAGAGGAAATGTCACAAATGTCACTTATGGTTCCTACTTATATGCTTTCTTGACATACTCAGGCCTTAAGAAGGGTGTGCTACCACCTCCTCCATCTAATCCAGTTCCTCCCCCACCACCTTCAGAAGAGTCAGAACCTATTGACATAGAGGATCTTGATTCCCCTCCTCCATTGGTCATTCAGCGGAAGCGCTTGAAGTGTGTGGCAGATAAAACTCCCTCAGTCATTCCTTCAGTCACAATTCTTGCTACTTCTGGCAGTGACCTCCCTGCTTACCTCACATGCAATAATTTATTCAGGGCACATAGAGAGGGTTCTTTGGATATATCAGTCCCTTCACTGAACAGTTTAGTGTCAGGAGATGCTATTCCATTCCTTTGTAATGACATCCAGAATTCGATTGAACTTTCAGTTGACAGCTTGTGTTCAACAGCTGTATGCTTGTTTCTATGAAGAACTGATGCAGTCCAAAGACCAGTTGCATAAGGCAACCTCAGAGTTAGCCTCTACTAAAGACACACTTGCAAATCTGTTTAAGAAGATGGAGCAGCAGACCCAAATGATTGAGACCCAGAGAGAAGAAATATCTTCTTTGAAGATTCAGTTAACAGAAGCTCAATCAGAGGTCACTAGAGTCTCAGAGGAGAAAGAGAGAATGTCCAAAGAAGCCCAAGAGTTTCAGACTCTTTTAGATGCAAAACTGTCAGCTTTACAGACTGCTGCACATGTACATATGCATATGTGCTTAATGTGTTTATTTGTGTGGTCTCATAAATGTGTCTACTCTCCATTATTATTCTCTTTTTTTCTCCTTTTTTTTTTCACCTTGTGTGCTAATATGTACATGTGTTTCTGAGTGTGTGCAATGTGTGGATGCAAAACTAAGGAAATTGAGATGTAGATGCTACAAATAATACATCATGATATTACAATCACAAGAAAGCCTTGAATCAAGGACCATGGAATCGATCCTTTGCAAAATAAATGGACAAGAGTTGAATAGTTTGTTGGTGCATGTAACATGCAAGTGGAAAGGAAAAAGGCTTGGAAATACAGCTGGAAAGTAGAGTGAGATTGCATTGTGATAACCTTAGCAGTGTTATGTTGGCTAGCAATCCTGTCTACCATGCTAGGTCCAAACATATTGAGGTTCACTACCATTTCATCAGAGAAATGGTTCTTACAGGGCAGATTGACTTGATTCATGTGAAGATTGAAGACCAAGTAGCAGATATATTTACCAAGTCTCTTGGTAAAGAAAAGTTCATATACTTCAGACAGCTACTTGGAGTTTATCAGATGGTTTGAGCTTGAGGGGATATGAAGCTCTCGTTACTCTTCAGTCATTCTGTCTTTATGTGTGTGACCTGGATATAGCTCTACACGTGTGTGACATTCAATAAGTCAGTGTAGTTAGTGACTTAACCACAGTTAGTCTTGGTTAGTCATACCTATGTGTGTAAGTCTCTTTCAGTTAGTATGATGGAAGAATAATGGAAGAAGAACAACAATGAGCTGAGGCTCATCTTCCACTCCACTCTGTCTCTCTCCCTCTCTTACAACACCAAGCACTCTGTGCTTCCTCAACCACATTGTAATGCACTTGTTCAGTGAGAGAAATCATCAATCATAGTTTCAGGCTGCTCTCCATGCAACCTTAGTGGTTTTATCTGTAATTTTTGCACCAAGACCTACCAAACTTGGCTCTTCCAGTAGGCATAATTCCTACCATCAAGCTTAGTGATGTTGAAGATAGCAATGTCACTGGAAGAAGATGCCATACTGCAAGCTGAAACAGTGTAGATAGTTTAAAACGACTTGCTGTTTTCTACTGTAAACAACCAAAATACCAAAACCAAGACAGAAGGACCATGAACTGATAGCTAATGATGCTATCCACCAAGTATAATCAATAGAACATAAAATCAGGATGATTTAGCATGAAAAATACATCACAGTCCATACATAACTGCTTTTAATTGGATCCAAAGGGATTTTGAAGGTCTTTTAGATTTATTTTCTTAAATGTAATCTCCCCATTACTTAGTTTATTTTAATAAATAATGTGCATATACATTCCAAAAAATTTTGATTTATGTTGCACATTTTTAAAAACTAGCTCTAATTATGAAACTGGCTCTACTTATGAAGATAATTGTTACTATTAATAAGGTATTATATGCCAGTTCATGGAAGAAAGACTTGGGAAACCCTCCTAAGACTAGCTTATTAAAAGCATGTTTGTAGTATAGAATAACAAAAAGAACTAGCCTAGTGGATAGTCACTTGGCAGTTAAGTACACTTGGGTGACGACAATGTCAGGATGGGTGACCTCCCGGGAAGATTTTCCTACAAGCTAGTGGGAGCTTCTCACGTACCGCCAACGAAGCCTTTGTAGCTCGTTGCCAAGTATGCCAAGGTCTATGCCTTGGTCATCACCTTGGTCATACACCTTGGAATGATGCCCACTCGATGACGCAACACGCACCGCATTACAAAAACGGAGCCCCCTCCTTGACGTCATCAATGATGTCATAAAAAATGCTAAAAGAAATTGTTCTCTTTTTATCATCCATGATGTCATTTATAAAAAAAAAACATTGAAAAAGCAAGTTTCCTCTCTTTACCCCCCAGTTACTATATAAACATGGGTAGAGCATCATGTCAGACACACACACAGACACCACACAATGACCCATGCAAAAGTCTCTCTACTATTGATGCGGTGAAGCTCTATTGTAATCAGTCAAACCTCTCCCTCACTCACTCTCTCCTCCCCTCCGCGGAAGTGCTGCTCGAATCCATCAAGCTTCTTCCATGGCTCCTAAGAGACGTCGAGATGTTGAGCGAGGTCACGCTTAGAGAAATCCCCAACGTGAGGAAGTAGTCGTTGTTGAAACACAAGCGTAAGTTAACCCCAAATCCATTCAACCCAAAGGGCGGATTACTCCACAACAAACCGAGGTTGCGGCTATAAACCGTAATCACGATGGATGGCCAAATGTAAATATTCAGGTTAGTACATAAGAAAAGGATCACGATTAGTTAGAACTTACTTAAACTTGTAAAAGCATGTTAGTATTATCAAATGAATTTTAGGAAGGAAAATAGAAATTGATGAAGGGATAGATTCTATGCATCGCATACATTGTTGCAAAAACTAAAAACCTCTATAGCACTACTCATAAGTGTTAGACTTGTGTGATTGTTTGCATGTATTGTTGTTTTCTTTCTACTTGAATAACCTAGGATTCTAGGTATGTGCTTAGACTAGGATTTCTTGTCTTTTTTTTGGTTTATTTCTACATGATGCATGTAATTTTCTTGGCCAAGGATTATGGGTTCACAAGCATATCACATTGAACTCCTTATTAATGCACTACACTCGAGGGTCATCTCCCATTCTTGAAATTACTTCCATGCTAAGGGAAGGGTTGATGCACTTTGCACCATAGTTGAGCATTACATGGCATGAAGCCTATTGTAGCTATATGTAGCAAACACTTAGCTGCATGAGCACAACTAAGAGTGTACAATTTAATGAGCACACACATTCTTTGCACATGCACAAATAAGAATTCTATCACTTGACTAGAAGCCATGAGTAGAGAGGATAAGGAGGAAAGCTATGTTTGAGTGTCATGAAGAATTCTAGCAATTGTGAGCTAGGTTTGTTATCATATTCTACATTAAAATGACAATTTCTTTCATGTTTGTCTAGGTGGGGAAAGAGGAGCACATTTTTTTTTTCCTGATCAAGATGTGCAGGTGCCATCCCATGTTCACTATGCCAAGCCTTTGCATTATTACTTCTCTTTCCTCTTTAGTAGGCCATTGCCACTACTCATAGGCCTTGGCCTCTGCTTCAAGCCTTTCAAGGATCTCCTTATCGAATGTCCATTTTGGGACTGCATCATCGTCCAGGAGATGTAGATCTACATTGTCCACACTGCCCACCTTGAGTCAACCTTGCCAAACTAGGCAAAGGCAGCAAGACTGTAGTCCTCATAGATGTCTAATGAACTCATAATGTTGGCTAGCAACACATAATCATGGTCATTTGACATCGTTAATGTAGGTAGCAAGCATGCCTCCTTCCTCGACATATGAATCTAGCGGTGGTGCATCCTCTAGGTCAATAGGGAAAGTAACTAGGGCTCTGTCAAACTTTACCTTTTCTACTACTGAGTAGCCTCTGCCGCCTCCTCCTCTACATCAAAGGCTACAATCACCTTTGCCTCATCAATCTCTCTATTAGTAATAGCAAGTTGACTCCTATTGTGCCAGCATGTAGTGCTTGTGAAGTCCCTTGCAAGTTGCTCCCATCTGGTAGGAGATGTAAGTAGCAAAAGAATGCAAAGGAAGAATGCAATAGACAACACCTCTTTGAGTGTAGTGGTGGGTAGTCCTTTGTACCTATGTGTGCACTGGCACATAATTTTTCTAGGGCCTAGCCTAACTTTCTCTTGGTGACTTTTTTGGTCGCGAAGCCATTTGGGTGAACATATTCCTGCGTATCAACGGTCACCATGCCAGATGATGTGATTCTTTAGAATTCCTCCATTTTCTCAACCAGTACGTTCCCAAAGAAACTCAATAGGAAGCAGTGAGGTGAATATGAGCGACAACTCGAGAGCACACAAAGTGAGTGCCAACATTATAGATGAACATATATAGCTTTTCATCCAGGGTCTCCTCCATGTCATCCTCAAATACAAGATTGATATTGCTATTTCCTATGCCCAATAGAAAATCTAAAAGTAGAAAATGTTTCTCCAAGCCAAACAAACCGCTTTAAATCAAGCATCCTTCACTGTTGTGGTGACCCATAGTATATTCAAGTGCATATGAGGGTCAATACCAAGTGATCCCTTTTTCCCGCTATCCAATGAGGGGCCTCCCTTTCTCAATGGTGATCCATATGGCATTCAATGTATACTAGGATTAGCACCGAGCAATAGAGGGGCCCTTGACCCTAGGGAGAAGCATCTCTCACTTTTGATGGTGACCCATATCGTGTTCAAGTGGACACAACATCAGAACCAAGTGATACTGAATCTCTTTAGCCTAGGTAGAAGCTTCTGTTTCTTGGAGTTTTCCGATGTGACATTCAAGAGCACATGAGGGTCAACACCAAGCAATGTAGGGGCCGTTGAGCCTGGAAAGGCACCCCCATCACTTGGTGGTGACCCATACTACATTTTGTACACACAAGGGTCAAAACCAAGTGATGTGGGAGTTCTCAAGCCTAAGGAGAAGCCTTCCTTACTTAGTGGTGTCCCATATTGCATTCAAGTGGACTTGAAGGTCAAACCATGTAGCATTAAGTACATGCATGGGTCAAAAACAAGCAACCTGTGCAACATTAATGCACGGCCTCTCACTTGGTGAGCATAGCATTAGAAGTAGTACAAAGTTAGAAGTAGCCCATAAATTCATGGTGGACATGTTTCTCACTACATCAAAACCATGGAGCCCCAAGAGAGACACCAAGAAAAAGGGGTTTCTACTGCAATAAAATCTATCTTGTAACATCAACAAGCTTTTGTTTCATTCTTTAGAGATCCACAATAAGAAAAAGAACACCACTAGTAAGAAATCTTCACGCAGCTTCATAAAAACAATTTTCCCACGGCTTTAACTTTAAAAAAATTCATCATTCTCTTCATATCCTTCATATGATTCTTTGACCAACAAAGAGAACACAAAAGAAACACCACTTTGAATGGAAAAATATCACATAGTATTCATCTTCATTGTCTTCATAGTTTTCTCTCACAGTCTCTTATAGATAGATACATTGTTTGGCATAGAATTGGCTATCTCTGACTCTCTCTTTCTCTCTCAATCAATAGTACATCATATCCTCACTACAATAATAAATAATCACTCATAATAATCCTTTTTTGTTCATGGATACCTCTTCCAAAAGGTTTGTCTGATATGAAAAGTCACTAGAGCCACTATAGTGACTTCTCACAGGTCATTACTATCACTTTACTCCAGTCTTCTCTTGAGTCTTCAGCAGTTACTTCTTCCACTTTCTTGATCTCTTTTGAACTTACATTCACCTCTTTCCAAGGCCAGAAAAATTCCCTAAATTTACACATACATTCCATAGAACACTTAACAGAGGCATACAGAATAGAACAAAACAGAAACAGAGCAGGAACAAAGGCTCAACAGAAAACATCAAAACCACATAACTCATACTAAAACCATTCCAACCTATCAAAAATCATTCAATGAGCTTCCAAACATTATCAAATTCCATCAATGATTAATCCATGCTTCATACAGAAGAAAAACAAAAGCTAACTAGAAGTTATCAGAACCTATCAGAACATTACATAGCCTACTGAAAATCATCATGAGCTTCCAAAACATAATCAACCTCATCCAAAATATTCTCAAACACTTCCAAAACAACTAATAATCATTCAAAATCCATCAAAAACAACCATTTAGGCCTCAAAAACAACAAAAATCAGTCACAAAATCTAGTCAATTCAGCATTCAACATATCCCCACACTTAATAAGGGAGCATCCTTGCGACCTAAGAAAAAGGGAATACAAGTTCATTAAAGAGCTCAACTTGGTCTTCTTTAGTATCTTCAATAAACTACCCAACTGCAACCCCAACTTATCACATGTATCTAAGAAAGTATATAACAAAAGAAAAACACTTTTATCCATTAATACATTTTATAAACAACAGCAAATTATAACAATTTTGTAAAGGATATAAAAGGTTGCTGCCATCCATCAAGAAGATAGAATCACAAACCACCATCCATCAACATCGCAATCAAGTCCATCTTCATCTTCAAATCCACATAAGAGGATAATACACCACATCACATAGATCATAGAACATACACAAAACTCACACAGACACAATACCAGGTAGTTTGAATGGCACATGCCCCTAAAAATGGAGAGCACAGAAAAGTTTTTCATTAAGAAAAGAGGATACAAAAAGGAAAAGACTTCACTTCAAAGGAGGACAAATATATTTCTTTTTAAACTGCATGCTAAGCTTGAGACACTCAAGAGCTTTACTCTTATCTACAAAATATTGAGGTACATTCTGTAGGAACTGTAAACAACACATCCTTTCCAAAAAAATAAGGAACCTAGTAGGGAAAGCCTGTGCAAAGTGACAGCAACCCTCCCATGGTAGAAAATGAACATGAAACCAAGGTAGAAGCATGCAAAATCTATACACATGGTTGAGCCATTAATCTCAAAACTGAAAAGAAACCATAAATCTTCCACTTAGTAATGAACAAATTCGTTATCTTCATCATCTCCATCCATAGCTTCAACCATTATACAAGAACAAAAGGGAAAAGAGGAATTTCTGCACAAAAGATAGGGGAGAGAGGAGAGAGAACAACTTTTTGCACCACCAAAAAGAAAATATGCAAATTGGAGAAGAGAGAGGAGAGAAAGAGGCACATAACCACTCGTGCACTCCACCCCACCTCTTCCCCAAAAAGCACACCCCTTCGTATTTTAATTATTTCTTTGAAACTTTGATACATTTGATATCATAAGACCTTTGGCCTTTAATTTTGAGTATTCCTTTTTGTGTATACCATTTATTTATGATGGATGTGGATATGGATGTGGCCCCCTCATGTAAGTGTGTATTTTAGTGATTTTGCAACAATGTAAATGCTATCCCCTTTACAAAAGATAAAATTGTGATATATTCATGGACATTTTTGTGCCTTGTTTTTATGCTTCTTTTGGTGTCATCATATTTCTCCCACACTGAAATGTGAAGCGTCCTCGCGAACCTTGTCAAAGAAGAACCACTATCTAACATAAACAACTTCCAAAATGGTTAGTAATACAACTTCGATCATAAGGATGAGGCCTAGCCATGGTAGGGTATGGGACTCCAAACTATGACCACTAGAGTAAGGGAACTCTGTAAGAAGTTGGGAATAACAAATTAGTATAATAACATTGATATTATGCCATGTCACACTGACATTGGTATAAAAGGAGAGGAGATGTAAATTTTCACATCTTTTTGACACAATAATACAATTACAGACTTTCTCTCCCTTCTTGCTCACAGCTTCTATGGCTTCCCCTTCTTTCCTGTCTTTCTCTCTCTAAATCTAGTCTTTCTCTCTCCTCATCACTCTTCTTCTCTCTCTTTCTGCAGTCTATCTCTCTCTTCTACAGTCTTCTCTCTCCTCTTTTTCTCTCCCTAGTTCTCTTTCTGACAAGTGGTATCAGAGCTTGAGTCTTTGATCCATTCTTTTCTTCCATTTTCAGTCCCATTTTCCTATTTCAAAATCAATTTCAGACAAAAATGGTACAAGATAGTGACTAGTGGAGTGCTGCAGATAATCTACAGTTAGTAAGAGACTACATCTGGAGATATCCAAGGTCAGATATGGCGGATAATGGCTTAAATGGCAGGAGGTCATCAAACTTCATGCAAAAATGGAGGTAACTAGGGTAAAGGATGATTAACCGGGCTTAGTTAGAGAATAAACTACAGTTACTTTTCAAAAGAGGTCTTCCTTTCCTCTTTCTCCAAGCTCTGCCCAAGCTTCCATGGAGTTTTCTGGCTGAGATCTCTTCTTTACTCACTGATCCTTGCTCTCCATCAACAATGGCTTGCATAATGGCACTCTAGACATCAAATGCAATAGGTGAAGTACCATTTTATGGCCTGGATGAATAGCCACGTGGACTGGACAGCAGCCCCCAAAAATTGCGCTGATTTTTCTAGCCCTGCTCTCCATCATTTCTCAGTCAATCTTCAGCTATGGTGCTTCTAAATGATCCCTGGCAGTGATTCCTTCAACTTCCTGGTGTGTTTACTCCAAAATAGGGCTATATTCTTCATCTTTTCACTCTCTTGAAACCCTACATGAACAGTCCATGGGCAGCCATGAAAGCTTCAGCCCAAGCTTTCATTTCTTAACAATTTCTTGAAGATTCTTTATCCTTTTAGCTCGCGGATCATCTCAGCAAGGATTTTTCAATAAATTGCAAGGATTAAGCACGAAATGGTTAAAGATTGAAGATCAAGAGCTTCTATGGAGCAGAAATTTGGGGAAAACGGGTCTAATGCTTCAATTTCAAGCATTTGAGGCCCTAAGATTGTTCCTAAGTCCTGGATAAACAAGTATTGGGGATTATTTTACCAACATTGGACAACCGGAGGATTCCTTGGTCTATCTTCATTCTATCGCCGATTTATTAAGCATTATGCAGCAATTGCAGCTCCTTTGACTGACAGGTTGAAGAAGGAGGCTTTCTTTTGGGATGCTCTTGTAGATAGCAGCTTCAACCAGTTAAAGGAACTCCTTACCTCTGCTCCTATCTTAGTATGCCCGGATTTCTCCAAAGAGTTTACTATACAGTGTGATGCTAGTGGCCGTGGCATTGGGGCTGTTTTGCTTCAGGAGCATGGAGTAATTGCATTTGAGAGCCGTAAGCTTACAGATAAGGAAATGGCCATGAATGTTTATGACAAGGAGATGTTGGCTATCTTGCATGCGATCAAGAAGTGGCACCATTACTTATATGGCAGCCAATTCAGAGTACGTAGTGATCACAGGGTACTCAAGTATTTCCTTACTCAGTCAAATCTCACTCCAAAGCAAGGTCGTTGGGTAGGTACATTACAGAATTATGATTTTGACATCACTAATACAAGGGTCAAAGATAACACAGTGGCTGATTCTCTTTCTCGTATGTGGGCCTGCAAAGTTTCAGCTATGACAGAATTACATAATGACTGGATTGAAGAACTACAAGAGGCCTATCTTTTAGATGAGGAATTCAGCCAAATCTTTCAGAAATTACAGCAAGGTCTTATGGAAGAAAACTCGCATTACCAGCTTAAAAATGGTCTTATTTGGTGGAAAGGCAAGATTGTTATTCCCTCTACTTCTTCTTTTAAGCAGAAAATTATGGAGGAGTTACATTCTTCGCCTCTTGCTGGACACTTAGGAGTTTTCAAGACCTATGACAGGATCAACAAAAGCTTTTATTGGAAAGGACTGTGGAAAGATGTCAAGGACTTTGTTATGAAGTGTATGCCTTGTCAGCAAAATAAGGACAACACCCATAAGCCAGGAGGTTTGTTACAGCCATTGCCTATTCCTACGGGTAAATGGACTCATATTACTATGGATTTCATTACTGGCTTACCTACTACCAAGAAGGAATGGAATAGTATTTATGTGGTGGTAGACAGACTCACCAAGGCAGCTCATTTTATTCCAACCAAGATTCAGTTTACTGCTTCTCAAGTGGCCAACCAGTTTATGGAGCATATTTTTAGACTACATGGATTACCGCAGGTGATTGTCCATGATAGAGACTCAAAATTTATGAGTAACTTTTAGCAGGCGGTATTTACATCTATGGGTACTAAATTGGCTCCTCTACGGCTTATCATCCTCAAACTGATGGACAGACAGAGAGAGTTAATAAATGGTTGGAGACTTATCTTCGCCATTTTTGCTATGATGTCCAAACCTCATGGGATTCTTGGTTACACTTGGCTGAGTTTGCTTATAACAATTCCACTCATGCGAGCATAGGAGTTTCACCCTTTGAGGCTTTGTATGGTTACAAGGTGCCCTTACCCACAGTCATCTTTAATGAAAAGATCAATTCTCATGGGAAGGAGGAGTTGGAAAGAATACAGACCCTTCTTCAGCAATGCAAGGTGAATCTAAGGAAGGCTCAAGATCAAATGAAGATGTATGCTGATGAGAAGAGGAGGCCTTTAGAGTTCCAAGAAGGAGAGCTGGTTTTGTTGAAGGTGCCCAAATCCAAGTACTCTACGTTAAAAGATGGATCTAGTAATAAGCTTGCCCACAGGTTTTATGGCCCTTACCAGATCCTCAAGCGAATTGGAGATTTGGCATACAAACTAGAGCTTCCCTCTTCTACAAAGATTCATAACGTCTTCCATGTTAGTCAGCTCAAGCCCTATTATGGTGATCCAGTGGATATAGTTGATGAGCTGCCACCCATTGATGAAGATGGTCTTATTCAGTACATCCCAGAGGCTGTTATAGGTCAGTGTTAAAAGAAGCTTCGATCACGTTCTATTGTGGAATATTTGATCAAATGGAGAGGTTTACCACCTGAAGAGGCTTCTTGGAGACCTGATTCTATATTGCATGAGTATCCATACTTGCGGGAGACATTGGTGGCTGAAGCCTATTGCTTATGGAGCTAGTAATGATGCAGACTGGTTCAGGACAGCACGCTGTTTTAGAACAATTTTTATCATGCCTAATTTTTAGAGTTAAGCTATCTATATGGGCTTAAAGTACTCTTCAAGAGCTTCGTTTTGATATATGGTACGTCCCATTTGGACACTCCTATCAAAAGCTATGGCAGATTTGGTCCAGCAGGGTCTGTTTACTCAACAAGTTGTCTACCTTGTTTCGGGATTATTTGTTGAAGACTTTATGGCTCCATTTGCCTCTGAAGTGTTCCAAATCCTGTATATAGCTGGGGCTTACTTCCGTTCTTCAATTTCAGCTCATGTAATGATTGTATTTCATTCAATTCCCATTTGTAAAGCTGTAAAAACAGAGTAATACTCTGTTCTATCCATCTTTTTCTAGACATTATTAGGTTTGTTTTTTAGGACAAAAACTTTTGGGAAGGGATGGATTGTAAGAAGTTGGGAATAACAAATTAGTGTAATAACATTGATATTATGCCATGTCACACTGACATTGGTATAAAAAGAGACGAGATGTAAATTTTCACATCTTTTTGACACAATACTACAATTACAGACTTTCTCTCCCTTCTTGCTCACAGCTTCTATGGCTTCTCTTTCTTTCCTGTCTTTCTCTCTCTAAATCTAGTCTTTCTCTCTCCTCGTCACTCTTCTTCTCTCTCTTCCTGCAATCTATCTCTCTCTTCTGCAATCTTCTCTCTCCTCTTTCTCTCTCCCTAGTTCTCTCTCTGACAAACTCCTGCCTCGGTTACTCCCACATTGAAAAACTTTACTAGTCTTCAAAGGATAGGGTTCAGTATTCCACATGGATCATGAGCACAATTCCCCCATCCCATGGAAAAAGAAGAATGACTTCCTACATCATGTAGCTCAAAAGACTAAGAGAAGAAAGGGACTAGTGTCTATAAATGGATATTCTTAGAGTTGTGTCTCATCTTTTGAAGACTAAGGGAAGCCATCAAGGAGATAAGGAAGAGCATGGGGAGTGCCCCTTGTTCAAATTTATTTTAATGGTAAATACTATTTTCATTGTAAAAATTTCTTTTTCCAAATAGGTGGGGGAACAAGACCTTGTAAAAAGAAAATGTGAGCACAAAAATTCTTATAATTATGTTTTGTAAGGTTGGATAATATTTTAGTTTTAAGATTGTTAAACCTTATCTTTGTTATTTCCTTTCATTATCATGGATAAGGGAAGATAGGCATATGCATGTGTTGCAAGAACATTTTGGAGAGAGAACTATGTCTCTACAAGAAAGGAATCTAGTTAAGGGTATGAAAAGGGAGTGTATTGTCAAAAGATGGCTTGATAGGGAGGGAATAAAGAGAAGATGGAGGGATGATTGATGTTGATGCTACATGGGAGACAAGGTCGATGATGGGGGCATGTGGAAGGAGGCATCACTGGTGGAATAACAAGATAAAACTACTACTATTATGGAATTGAAATGGGGTAGAAGGATGAAGGGAAATTACATGCTCAAGGGCATTTACTAGAGAAATATGTGGAAGGGGTTAGACCAACCATAGGAAAAGGGTCATAGTAAGTGTGGATTATTACATTTAATGTTTATATTAAAGCACTATTATCATTTTTTTTAAAAATGAAGGTAAAGTTTGGGAATAAGAAAAGAAAGAGGAGTTGATGAAGATGCCCTAGGAAAAGGGGAAGCGGCACCAAGAAAAGGCCAATAAAATAGTATTCCATGATCTATTTCTTCTTCTTCCTCCTCGTTCAATCATCTGGGAACAGACATTGACCATCTCTCCAATATTCATGCAATCCCATAAAGAGAGGAACTTAAGAGCTGACATCCGTTGCTTTCCTCCCTTCCAGACAACGAGAAAGGTCGCCAACAGCCCACTGTGATTGCCACTCAACTCTTTTATCATGATTAAGACATCTGAGATCAGCTGATGATACAGACTAAACTTCCATATCTCCTTCAGTGTGCTCATTAACTGATTGGAGGCACAATGTCTGCCTTTGTTTGCCCTTGAATGTGTTGTCGTATATAACTACCGTGGAAAGTATCAAATATCTCTAAGAGGTTACTTAGACCTATGTTTGACGGGTTTGGCACCACACAGCCTCCCTAAGCAACTGCCCACTGCTTAAGATGCTCAGTAGCTTCTAATGGAAAGCAAGCCCCAAAAACATGCACAGGGATTTGTGGCTTCACACCCGCATGTCCACCACTGACAAGCCGTTTCTTTGCATTCTTTCTAATCATCTTAGATCAGAGCAAGCAAGGGCGTCATGTGGACCCTCTCTCTCTCTCTCTCTCTCTCTCTCTCTCTCTCTCTCAATATCTCTCGTCATTGTCTGTGTTTGTATTCGTGTCAAGAAAAAGTAGAAGACGAAGATGAAGGAAGGGAGGCGAACGAGGGAGGGGCGTCCTGCACAACAGGGGGCATGGCACGAAGGCGCGTGGGAACCTCATTTTCTCTCTATGTCTCTCACAGTCGACCCCTCCCCTGCGTTGGTCTTTTCTTCTTCTTGTCTCGATGGATTTGTGTTCATTAGTTGGATATTTGGCCATATGGGAACCCGAAGAGGGGAAAAATCTTCTTTTTCCTCAATCTGCTTCTTCTCCGGATGATACATCAATGGGTGTAGCGTCTCACAGGCACGGCTTCACAATCCTCTACTCAATCCTCCTTATGATGCGATTGTGCCCATGTTGATTGGGGACCCCTGAAGACTGATGATGTGCTATTTCTTATTTCTTCTCACATCCCTAGATAGACAACCGAGCTCGCAGCAATGTGTAGAAGAGAAACCAGATGTGCAACAGGAGTTCCTTTTCTTCTTCTTCTCATTCCTCTTGGAGACATGGAGACGCTGCGCTACTATTTATGCTACATGTCTTCTTCATCTTTGCATCCTTCTCAAGTAGCAAAAATGTAGTGGGATCCATGTCCCATAGGGTACCTGTTCCTACAGTATCATGGGGCAAAAAGCCTCGGTTTGTCAACACGCCTTGCCACAGGTGTTGATACATCTGTGTCTCCATCTCCAGTCTTACACCCTTGAACAGAAGATTTGCAGAGGGGACAGGAAGCATTTATTTTTAACCACTGATCAACACACTCCACATGAAAATGGTAGGAACATGGTAATCCTTGTAGATGTGCATTGTCCTTGTAGCGGCCCAGGCAGATACAACATGCCACATCATCCCTTGCTATTACCCTCTCATTCTCTGTTCCTACTGCCATCACACCACCTTCACTGGAGCTATCACTATCTGATCCATTGTAGTTGCTTTTCTCTCGCTGAAATAGTATCCTCTTGCTCTTGGACTTGTAAATGGGCAAAGAGGCAATAACATCCACAGAGGCTCCCCTCCCTTCCATGTGATTTTCACGGAAACCGAGGAGGGAAATCACACAAGGAAGGCAACAGCACACAGCAGCACAGAGCATGAATGGCATTGCATAGCTGATGCAGCTTAGGGCCAAGAATGCTACACACAATCTGTAAAGCTTTGGGCTTTCTTCAGCAGAGGAGGGTCTTCCAAACACCCAGACAACGGGCTTCCATCTCATCCTGCACCTTCTTGTACTTTGGGATACACAATTTCTTCACTGCTTTGCATCAGATCTTCAAGTCTCTCTTTTTTTTTCTTCCTTTGGTCTTCTTCCCCGGCTGCGCAGCAAAATGACAGCAACCCTCCCATGGCAGAAAATGAACATGAGACCAAGATAGAAGCATGCAAAATCTATATACATGGCTGAGCCATTAATCTCAAAACTGAAAAAAAACCATAAATCTTCCACTTAGTAATGAACAAATTCGTTATCTTCATCATCTCCATCCATAGCTTCAACCATTATATAAGAACAAAAGGGAAAATAGGAATTTCTGCACAAAAGACAGAGGAGAGAGGAGAGAGAACAACTTCTTGCACCACCAAAAAGAAAATATGCAAATTGGAGAAGAGAGAGGAGGGAAAGAGGCACATAACCACTCGTGCACTCCACCCCACCTCTTCCCAAAGAGCACACCCCTTCGTATTTTTATTATTTCTTTGAAACTTTGATACATTTGATATCATAAGACCTTTGGCCTTTAATTTTGAGTATTCCTATCGTTCACCAATGCATGCATGTAACACTTTTGTGTATACCATTTATTTATGATGGATGTGGATATGGATGTGGCCCCCTCATGTAAGTGTGTATTTTAGTGATTTTGCAACAATGTAAATGCTATCCCCTTTACAAAAGATAAAATTGTGATATATGCATGGACATTTTTGTGCCTTGATTTTATGCTTCGAGAGTGGAAAAAAACTGAAACTTTTACTGATTTTTGTTATTTTTGAGGTCTGAATGATTGATTTTTGAGGGATTTAGAGTGATGTATGGTTGTTAATGGAAGTATTTGAGAGTGTTTTGGATGATATTGATTATGTTTTGGAAGTTCATGATGATTCTCAGTAGAGATATGAAGCTCTATGAGGTTCTGTTGAGGTTCTCGTTGGTTCTGTATACCTTCTGTATAGCTTCCGTTTTGTTCTGATTATCTTCTGTATGAAGCATGGATTGATGATTGATGAAGATTGAGATTTTTTGGAAGCCTATTGAATAGTGTTTGATAGTTTGTAATGGTTTGTGTATGAGTTATGAGGTTCTGTAGACCTTCTGTAGAGCCTCTGTGTCTCTACTCTGTCTCTGTACTGTAACTGTACTGTAGCTGCTCTGGTACTGTACTGTAACTGTTTTGTAGACCTTCTGGTGCACAGATCGGACGCCGTATGCACGCATAGTGAGCGTCATAAGGTCCCCAAGAATAAAAGAACTCTACTTTTTGCACAAAAAACAATGAAGAAAGCTTGCACGACATGAACAAGAGACTAATTGGGTGCAATCTCCCCCCATGCCTTGTGTGAGCGCTCCACAAAGCATGTATTTTATATATTATTCATCTTCAAGCTCAAGAAATAGCCCAATTTACAATTAGCATGCTTTAGCTTTTGTGTTTGCTTTTGTGCCACTAGAGAATTAAAGCTATTGGGCGCCCAAGAAGTCAGGCGGTACCCAAATACAATGTCCAATACAAATATTTAAATCGTGCGCCCATGCGCATACAAAAATAATAAATAAATATCAAGCACTTTGATAAATAAGCGCGTCAAAATATGGACCCCATGCCTAAGATACGCTCCCATAAAAAATTGATGATAATTTGAATACGCGCTATCCTCCAATGCTTCCCAATACCACCATAGCTTGTTCTATATATCAACTGAAGCATTCACAATTGTTAGAAAAATAAGACAATTAAACCGACAAAAGTGAATACCTAGCAGTCTTTAGCTACAAAAATAAATTGGTTAGAACTCAATCCTAACCTTAATTTATTACGAGTGCGCACTCTAAACTCATAAACGTTTATTAATTTAAATATGTATTTTGCGAAATCACCCGCTATGGAATCACCCACTTACACATTAAATTAACAAAACGCCCGAAAAGGATAGGCGTCCCCATCGACTTTTCGCACAAAGAATCCACCTTGTTATGAGCCTCGGTAATAAAATTTTACGGAATCCACCACAAAACCTCACGAAATCCACCGTGGAATATGCCTCCTGGCATCATACCCCCGGGGTGAGATAGCAATTGTCCTCAATTGCTATTAGCTCAATGTGGAGCTAACAGTGTGGGAAAAGCACTTAGGTCTCTAACGTGCATCCATTGGGCCTCTTCAACAGGATGATCTTTAAACTTGACCAAATATCTAGAATATCTACGGCCAGTTCTAGTGGTCATAAAGTCAGTATCTATAATAGTTTCAGGCTCAAGGATTTCAGTTTCATCATCTAGCAAAGGAGAGTTTTCATAGACAGGGTGTACAGGTAGTTGTCCTCTAAAAGGTCGTAATAAACTGATATGGAAAGTGTTGTGGATTTTCCAATGTTGTGGTAATTCTAGTTTAAATGCATTGTCATTGATTTTGTGTATGATCTTGAATGGGCCATAAAATCTAGGTGCTAATTTGACAACGGGGTGTTTATCTACACTCTGTAATCTGCGTTTTTCAATTCGTAACCAAACATAATCATCAACTTTAAAATTCATAGCCTGTCTTTTCTTGTTTGCTTGTTTTGTGTATGATTGCTGGGCTTTAGCAATCATATCTTTAACTTCATAAAAAATAGTAGCATGCATGTTAGCAATATCATCAGCAGTCTGAATTTTGTTTGATAATGATGTAACATGTGTAGGCAATCGATATCCATAGATAATTTCAAATGGTGCTTTCTTTGTAGCTGTATGTGGTGTGTTATTATATGCAAACTGAAGTAAATGTAGATATGTATCCCATGTGTGTGGTTTTGAAATTATGTAAGCACGCAAAAGATCTAAAATAGTACTGTTAGTAGATTCTGTTTGACCATTTGTTTCAGGATAAAATGCAGATGAAAAATCAATCTTTGTTCCTAAGTTAGCAAACAAAGTAATCCAAAAATTATTGCAGAATCTAGAATCACGATCAGAAATAATGACTTTTGGTAAACCATGGTTAGTAAAAACAATTTTCAAAAACAATTGAGTAGCTTGAGATGCAGTTAAGGTTTTCTTGCATGGAATAAAATATGCTTGTTTGCTAAACCTGTCTACAACAGTCCAAATCATATCATGATTAGCTTTAGTGTTAGGTAAACCAGTGATAAAATCCATTGAAATCTGTTCCCATGGTCGTGATGGAATGGATAATGGCATTAGTAAACCATATTGTTTACCATGGTGTCTTTTTACTCGTTGACAAATTAAGCATTTAGATACAAAAGTAGATACATCAGTGTCCATATGTGGCGAATAAAAATCTTCAATCAATGTACGTAAAGTAGAGATAATGCCTCTATGACCTTGATATGGGAGACAATGAATTTCATGCAAAACAAATGATCGAAATGGAACAGTCACACATAATCTTTTTTCATAAAACATAAATCCATTAGTGTAAGACAATGAATCAATAGGAATCCAATTATTTGCAACTAGTTTATTCCAATCAGCTTGAAAAGTAGGATCTTGATGATAAGTATCTTTCATAGGGATAAGGAAATCAAATGATATCACAGAAATATTGTGAATTGTCGGTCTTCTACTTAAAGCATCAGCAACAACATTCTCTTTTCCAAGTTAGTATTGTATAAGGGGATGAAAACTTTGAATAAAAGCGGCCCATTTAATGTGTCGGTCAGATATTTGTGGTTGACTAAGGAGATGTCTAATGCTTTGTTGGTCACTTTTGATCATGAATTCAGATCCCATTAAATAATGTTTCAATTGACGTAAGGCTTGTACTATGGCTAGCAATTCTTTTTCATAGGTAGAATATTTAAGTTCAGATGGTTTGAGTTTGCAACTAGAGTAAGTTATGGGATGAGAATCTTGCATAAGAACTGCTCCTATTCCAGATCCACTAGCGTTAGTAACTACTAAGAAGAATGGTCTATTGAAGTCAGGTAATTGTAATACAGGAGCATGAGTTAAAGCATAATTCAACAAATCAAAGGACCTTTGTTGATTGTCAGACCAATTATACACGATACCCTTCTTTAAGAATTTTGTCAAAGGTAATGCAAGTAATGAGAAATTTCTCACAAATTTTCTGTAAAAGCTAGCAAGACCTAGAAAAGAACGTAATTCATGTATATTTTTGGGTATCGGCCAATTTAAAATTGCTTCTATCTTTTTAGGGTCGACTTTAATACCTTCTGATGAAATAATATGTCCTAGATATTCGATTTCTATTTGGAAGAATTCACTCTTTTCTGGATTAGCATATAATTGATTGTCTTTTAATAACTTAAAAACTAAAGACAAATTTCATAATGCTCATTCTCATTTTTACTGAAAACTAATATGTCATCAAAGAAAACAATGACACAATGCTGATGTTTCAAAAATATGCGATTCATCATACGACTGAATGTAGCTGGTGCATTAGTTAAACCGAAAGGCATAACCAGAAATTCATAGTGTCCAAATTGTGTTCTAAATACAGTTTTGAATATATCAGATTTGTCCAATCTTACTTGATGATATCCAGATTTAAGATCTATCTTATTGAATATGGCAGATCCTTGTAGCTTATCCATAAGATCATCTACCCTAGGAATCGGGTATCTATTCTTAACAGTAATTTTATTTAGGGCACGATAATCAATGCAAATGTGATAGGTATTATTTTTCTTCTTCACTAATAAGACAGGTGCACGAAATGGAGAACTACTAGGTCTAATTAATCCTCTGTTAAGCAATTCTTCTATTTGGTTTTGAATTTCTTTCTGTTCAATTTGGTTATGTCTATATGGTGCTTTACATGGTGGTTGTGTTCCAGGAATTAAATCTGTCTTATGATCTTCAGGACGTGCAGGTGGTAAATCAGCAGCAAAACAATCTTGGAATTGGGAAAGAAATTGTGTATGCCTAGGATGCATCTGGTTTTCTTTAGCTTGAATTTCATTCACCCATATTAAATAGGATTTGCTACTTTTACGTAATGCAAGTTTAGCCTGAGTATGAGTAAGCAATGGAAAATTATTGGAAGCGTGCATACCATGTAGTGTGATTTGTTTTCCTTGAAAATAAATTTTAATTGAATGCATAGAATAATCTATATCAGGATTGTATTGATGACGCCAAGGCATTCCTAAGATAATGTCACTAGACTGCAAAGGTACAACTAAGAAATTTCTTCGTTCAGTATAATCACCAATTTTAATTTCTAAATTATGCACCTCTTGTGTTCCATTATATCTCATACCTAGGAATGCAGCCTTGATGCGATAATGTGTAGAAACAGTATGTAAATTCAATTCTTTGACCAATTTTGCAGAAATAAAGTCATGTGTGCTCCCATCATCATGTCAAATAGTCTTTTCTTTACCATGCACAAAACATTTCATTGTTAATAAGGAATGGGGTGTTGGCATACCTGGCAAAGTATCAGAAGTAGTACCAATGTCGTCATCTTCTTCCATAAAGTCCGGCATTTCCTCACGTTCTTCATCTTCTATTGCTCCCAGATAATTGATATGGACAGATGGCTTTTTGGATTGACAATTGGCTGCTAGATGTCCAGGTTGATGACATTTATAACAAACTATGGGTTTTGCTTTGGATACATTATTGGTAATGGCAGGAAGTTTAGGAATGTTGGGATTTGACTGTGGGGATGGCTTAGGGTTTGGATTTGTGTTTGATGGCAAGGCATGTGGTCGTGTCCAAGATTTATGAAATGAAGATGGAAGAAAACGACTTTGATTGAATCTTCAAAAATTTGAATTGAATTGTTTGGAACCAAAGTTACCATTAGTAGGAAATTGTTGTGGTCGCTTGTCTTGTCCGCGAATTTTGTCTTCAATGTCATGGGCCAAGGAAATTGCATCTTCAAGGGTTGTTGGCTTGAACATATTAACCTCCGCATAGAAATGTCCAAGTAGGCCAGACATAAACTTGCGTTTATGAGTTGCTTCAGGTATATCTTCGAGCATTCGTACTTGCAATAGAGCATTCCAGAAACGTTCGGTATATTGTGAAATAGGTTCGCGATCCCTTTGTTGTAGAAGATCCCATTGCTTGATGGCTTTTTCGTGGAATTGGGGAGGAAGGAAATTCTACAAAAATTTCTTTTGGAAAGTCTCCCAAGTAGTGGGACAATCAACGCTGTTGCGGACCACAGTCCACCATAAAGATGCTCGGTCAACTAAATGGTTAGTGACACATTTAATTTTGTCTTTCTCAGCATATATTTCTGCATGTAAATAATCATCAAATTGACTGATAAAAGCAAGAACAGTCTTTCCATCGCGTGATCCATTGAAAGTACGAAATTTGAAGTTTCTTTTACTTATCTTTGTTTCTTTCCGAATAGATTGGGCTTCAAGTGTTGCATCGATGGTACGTCGTATAAGATCTTCAGGTTGTGATCCATCTTGATCGGTGGTAGATCGTTGCAGATTGGCCAATTGAGCTTGCAAAGCTTGTTGTGCTCTTCGTTCTTCTTGAAGCTGCATCATAATCAAATCCAACTTTTGCTCCATTGTTGGTTCGGGTAGATCACCTTCAGCCATAAAATCGTCCATGTTTTGATCAGTCATCTTGCAAAATTTCAAAAGACCTCACACACTCGAAACCTTGTTAGTGGGATGAGCGTAGCTCAAAGGCGGGTTTACAAAGCTTCTATATATATTTTTTAGTTTGGCTTTTGTAGTATTTCTCCTTTACGATTGCGAAATTCGTTGTCACAACCGTCTTCCAAGAAAATAATTGTGTGTATAGACTACGTATAGTTTGCGTGTTGATGATTGATTGCTGTAATCTGCTTCTGTCAGTTCACAGGTGTAAACAGGGGCTTCCAGAGGGTAGTAGACTGATTCGTGAGTTGCTGAGTATGAACTGCCTTTATGATAGTTATTGAAGATGACTTGTAGAACCTTATTGACTTGGGTAACTTAGAGGACTTGGAGCTTTAAGCTTTTATGACTTAGCTTGGATTTTGAGGACCTAAGTATGTCCTCACCCGATTCGACGACGGGCAGTTCGTGCTGTCGCCGCAGACGGATGAAAACGGATTATGAAGCTTTTAATAAGCTTCTTTTTGAAGCTTTATAACTAATCCTTTAAGTTTGAAAAGCTATGGATGAATTTTTTTATCTGTACTCAACGACTTGATGAGAAATCTTCCCACGTGGTCCTCCGCCTGTAGAGGCCGGTCCCTCGCGATCTGAGTGTACAGCAGGGGGTTCTTGACTGCCAGGAACACGCTGGTATCGATCGTTTGCCACGAGACTGACTGTAGAGCTTGATTGTTTCAGGAGCTCCGCCTTCGCGCAAGATGGTAAGCGATTGGAAGCTCTTGATCTCAGCTTTGCTCTGATACCACTGGTGCACAGATCGGACGCCGTATGCGCGCGTAGTGAGCGTCAGAAGGTCCCCAAGAATAAAAGAACTCTACTTTTTGCACAAAAAACAATGAAAAAAGCTTGCACGACATGAACAAGAGACTAATTGGGTGCAATCTCCCCCCATGCCTTGTGTGAGTGCTCCACAAAGCATGTATTTTATATATTATTCATCTTCAAGCTCAAGAAATAGCCCAATTTACAATTAGCACGCTTTAGCTTTTGTGTTTGCTTTTGTGCCACTAGAGAATTAAAGCTATTGGGCGCCCAAGAAGTCAGGCGGTACCCAAATACAATGTCCAATACAAATATTTAAATCGTGCACCTATGTGCATACAAAAGTAATAAATAAATATCAAGCACTTTGATAAATAAGCACATCAAAATATGGACGCCATGCCTAAGATACGCGCTCATAAAAAATTGATGATAATTTGAATACACGCTATCCTCCAATGCTTCCCAATACCACCGCTGCTTGTTCTACACATCAAAACTGAAGTATTCACAATTGTTAGAAAAATAATACAATTAAACCAACAAAAGTTAATACCTAGGAGTCTTCAGCTACAAAAATAAATTGGTTAGAACTCAATCCTAACCTTAATTTATTACGAGTGCGCACTCTAAACTCATAAACGTTTATTAATTTAAATATGTATTTTGCGGAATCATCCACTATGGAATCACCCACTTACACATTAAATTAACAAAATGCCGAAAAGGATAGGCATCCCTATCGACTTTTCACACAAAGAATCCACCTTGTGTATGAGCCCCGGTAATAAAATTTTACGGAATCCATCGCAAAACCTCACGGAATCCACCGTGGAATATGCCTCCTGGCATCACCTTTTGTAATTGTTCTGTAGAATGTATGTGTGACTTTGGGAAAGTTTTCTAACCTTTGGAAATGATGAACCTAAGTTCAAAAGAGCTAAAACAAATGGAAGAAGCAGCTGCTGAAGAGTGAAGAGAAGATTAGGTGACACTACTGTCACTGCTGAAGACTGAAGGGAAGACTAAGTGACAATGACAGTAGTGTCACCTAGTCTTCTCTTCAGTCTTCAGCAGCTGCTTCTTCCATTTGTTTTAGCTCTTCTGAACTTAGATTCATGCCTTCCAAAGGTTAGAAAACTTTCCCAAAGTCACACATACATTCTACAGAACACTTACAAAAGGTCTACAGAACAGTTACAGTATAGTGCCAGAGCAGCTACAGTATAGTTACAGTACAGAGACAGAGCAGAGACAGAGGCTCTACAGAAGGTCTACAGAACCTCATAACTCATACTCAAACCATTCAAAACTATCAAAAACTATTCAATAGGCTTCCAAAAGATCTCAATCTTTATCAATCATCAATCCATGCTTCATACAGAAGATAATCTCAGAACAAAACAGAAACTATACAGAAGGTATATAGAACCAATCAGAACCTCAATAGAACCTCATAGAGCTTCATATCTCTACTGAGAATCATCATGAACTTCCAAAACATAATCAATATCATCCAAAAAACTCTCAAATACTTCCATTAACAACCATACATCACACTAAATCCCTCAAAAATCAATCATTCAGACCTCAAAAACAACAAAAGTCAGTCAAAAATTCAGTCTTTTTCCACTCTCAACATATCCCCACACTTAGAAAGGAAGCATCCTCGCGACCTAAGGAAAAGAAGAATATAAGTTCATTAAAGAGCTCAATTTGGATCTTCCGTAGGATCTTCAATAATCTCTCCAAACCACGACCCCAACTTATTACCTGTATCTGATAGAAAAATACTACTAAAGGAAAACTTTCATTATTCATTAACTCATCTGATTAATCATTAAAAAAAATCATAACAAATTTGTAAAGGATATGAGAGGTTTTTTGTTAGCTTTCCACCATAGGCTTTCCATCCACCATCACCATCAATACTTTGAAAAGAGCTCTCGAACAAATTATTCTCAATCAGCACAAACTCATCACATACAATTATTACAACACACACAAACAAACACTAACACAACCATCTGAATGACACCTCCAAAAAGAGATATATCATTAAGAATCATCCAAAATACATTGCAAAGGCATCAATGAAGATGATCCCTTTTGAAGGCTTGGTGGTTTCAAAAACGATCCATGGAGAAGGATTCGTCTACAAATGTCTTTGGAGGATTTTGAAAGAACTGCAGGTAGCATATCCTTTCTAGCAAAACAAGGTATCTGCTAGGTAGACATAGGGCATGAAAATACAGGACATCCAATTGGTGGGAGTCAATGTCCACATTGACATTCATACAAAGATTTGGAGTGGCCTTTTGATCATTATGGGAATGCCTATGCATGTATGCTAGATACCAAGCAAAATGAGCTGTCAATCTCACTGAAGGATCTAGAGATTGTGAATATTGGTGAGCAAAATGAAGGTAATTCTGGTATGCTTGATTGGAAATTGTCCAATCCCCTGGAATTATTGGCCAGTTTATCTGAGGTCCTGTAAGAGAATCAGTCGAGCTCCATCCTCGTCTTCTGGGAATCTGCTGATCAAACCCTTTGTATTCACTAATCAACTGAGGGGGTTGAGAAATAGAAGTGGTAGGAGAGGGAAGTGGAATAAGTAAAAGTGGATGAAGAGATGGGTAGGCAAAATCATAAAAGGAGGAATAAGTTAAAGAAGGAGTGGCTGAAAATTTTAGGGAATCAGTTAGGAAAGGCGTTAATTGATAAATAGGAAAAGTAGAAGGTACATGGATAGATGGAGAAGAGCATGGTGGAGAAGGAGAAAATACTCTATCCTCAATAAAAGAGCAATATGTAAATATGGGAATTTGAGGAAAAGATTGAGGTTGGAAAAGAAGGGATAAGATTGCTGTTGAATTGGTTTGATAAAGGGAAAAATAGGTATCATAACGGTGAGCCATTTGTTGGTAGTACAGTAGGCTAGGAACAGAGGGACCTAAGATAGATCTTCTTTGATAGGCATAAAAAAAGGTTGAATCAAATGGATGGTTTTTGGAAAGGTGAGCTAAGAGATCCACCCTCAGTTGGTTAGTGATCTGTACATAGGTAGAAGCTGTGTTTTGACGTTGATTCAGGACCACAGAATCAATCATTGAATGCTAGGAATTATCAGGGCAAGTAGCCACTTTTGAGGAGTAACTCTGGAACATGTCATCTATTCGCAATTCCAAATCATTGACATACAAAACAGCTTGCAAAGCCATGTCTCCCACATACCATGCCATATCTACTTCATCTGGAATCAACAGGTCACCTCGTAGATACATATATGACAGCAACATGGTATCCGTCGTCACAGAATCTTCAAACACCATACAGACCACTTCTGTCAGTAACTTAGGAGACCAAACCCCACTCCAACCATCCTCTGGAAGAGGAAGATCCATCGTTGAAAGCTTCATGTAAAAGGCCAACTTCTGCAAGTGATAGTGGACAAAGAAAGAATGGTTCGGAGGAACATATTCCTGGAAATGCTCAAATGTAGACCATAGCACATCCATCCTGGACTGCAATCTTTTGACTTTATCTTGAAATAATGGACACAAGGTAGCCTGTCTCTGGAGAACTGCCAAGTCCTGCGTAGAGAGAGAAGGGAACATTGGAACATTAGGGCTTGGAGGAACAGATCGTGACTGTGCGAGTTGGTCTTGCAACTGCTTGATTTGGAAAGCTTGTGATTCCACTGTGTCATGAGCAGTCTATAAGGCTGAGAGTTTTGCATCGAAAAGAGTTTGAAACTCTTGCGCTTCTTTAGAAATTTTCTCCTTCTCCTCTGAGATTTTAGTGACCTCTGATTGAGCCTCTGTTACTGAATCTTCAAAGAAGATATCTCTTCTCTTTGGGTCTCAATCAGTTGGGTTTGTTGCTCCACCTGCTTAAATAGATTTGCTAGTGTGTCTTTAGCAGAGGCTAACTCTGATGTTGCTTTATGCAATTGGTCTTTGGACTGCATCAGTTCTTCATAAAAGGAAGCATACAGCTGTTGAACACAGGCTATCCTGAAAGTTCAATCGCACTCTGGATGTCTTTACAGAGGAATGGAATGGCATCTCCCGACACTAGACTATTCAATGAAGGGACTGATATGTCCAAGGAACCCTCTCTATGTGCTTTGAACAAGTTATTATATGTGAGATAAGCAGGGAGGTCACTGCCAGATGTAGCAGGAATTGTAACTGAAGGAAGAACTGAAGGAGCTTTATCTTCCACACGCTTCAAGCACTTTCACTCTGAATGACCAGGGGAGGAGGAGAATCAAGATCCTCTATATCAATAGGTTTTGACTCTTCTGAAGGTGGTGGAGGAGGTACTAGATCAGATGGAGGAGGTGAAAGCACACCCTTCTTTAGGCCTGAGTATGTCAAGAAAGCATGCAGGTAGGATCCATATGTGACGTTTGTGACATTTCCTCTGGTTACTTTGACGAAATGTTGATCCATCTTTGTAAGTAGGTAAGTGCTCTAATCAATAGCCATAACCGTTTTTAAAGATTTAAAGTTGCAATTTTTTAAAAAATCACATAATGGCTATAGCATCACCCGGTGGGGTCTACTAGCAGTCCTCCGACCCCGCCACTGGGGATGTTGCTCCCAGACCCCCACCGAGGGTGCTACCCCTGAACCCCTGCTAGGGGCGTTGCCCCCAGACCCTCGATGGGGGAGATTCCCCTAGACATCCCCTCTCCCTAAGAACCCACAATTGGAATACTACCCCTATTTCCACAATTAGAGATGTTGCTTACACACTCCTTATCCTACCCTGCTAGAGATTCAACTCTTGAACTATCACTAAGGTGGCTTCAAAATACCCAGTGACTTAAGACCATCCTAGAAGCTGTGAAGAGCTCTTTTGACAAGTAATGGGATGGTGTTTTGGCAGGCATAAACCTGTCTTGGAGAAACTGGCAGACCAACTTCCACACAAGATCAGTGATTATGGAAAAAGAGACTCCTGAAGTGTTGATCACTTTCTTGACATCCAGAATTTCCTTAGTCTGCTTCTGTAATAGCTTGTAAATCTCATCGTTGGAGAATAATTGTCTAGCTGTAACAAAGGGATCTCCTTTGTAGGGAAGAGACAAAGCCTTCCCTAACCCTCGGGGTGTCAATGTCATGGAAGCACCATGGACCAGTCCCGACTTCTTGCTGTATGAGTCAAGAAACTCATCACACAAGGATGGATCTTCTGGAATCAGGGGGAATGAAGCAGCCATGAAAGTCGCAATTTCCGTTTTTGCTATAGGCTCAAAAGTTAGTAGGGAAGAGTAATCCCTACTAACCAGCGGGACATATTGGATAGGAGGAGGAGTGTGAGGCGCCATTCAGATGGAAAACACACACACCACAATACATACAATCACAAAGAATGCCTGCAAAACAACCAAAGGGCTATAAAAAAGAAATCAATCAAAATAAGGACACACGTACATAGACGTAACTAATCCATTTACCACCCCAAACAATACACATCCTAGAAAAAATTTGGCATGACCTCTACACATATGTGACTGAAACCTTCATGCGATGCAACAAACAGGCACCCAAATCCCCATATCAGGCAAGAAAGAAACTACAAACCGTACCCGTAATCGTAACACACAGACAAATCATAATACCATAAAAATGTAAATCAAGACCGGATCATAACCTTGACCATCAGTGTCAACTAAAAGACGTTTACGCGCCCATCCCACAAAGCGTGTTTATTAAAAAGGGGAAAAAAAGTGTAGTGAGGGGAAAATTATTTTAATGAAGGGTTCATTTTAAGAAATTATTAATAATGGGTGACATTTTATTAGGTTATAAACCTTAATAAGAAAACAACAGTTCCTTCTTAAAATTTTAATTACAAATTATTAGGGTGAAACGGTGCTTTATCGAAACCCGGACTATGATTCCCAGACTGGATCTCTAAATGCAAATTTTTTAATTAAAAATTAATAGTGATGTGGAGCGCTTTTTTGCCAGCGCGTGCTTTTTTTGTGATGGCTGGTTCATTTTTATTAACAATTAAGGTGCCTCTTAACTGGGTGAATAAATAGTTTATTTAAGCAATTAATTGTGGTTAAGGGGATAATGAAATTAAATAAAACTCACAAAATAAATACCTGGTAGGGGTGTGTATACAATGGATTGAAGGCGCATGGAGTAGTCCCCTAAAAGCAATGAATCCAGTCAAACAAAATCAAAGACCACTTGACTGAACAAAAAATAAAGCACCTTAGTGTTTTTATTGATTTGTATTTTATTTTATTTTTTATTTTGTATTTTGTTTGTTTTGTATTTTAGGTGTGTTTTTTGTGTGTATATTGTATGGTTTGATTAATTTGTTTTATTATTTTTATTTTGCTTTATTTGGTTGTGTGTTTAAAAAAATATTTTTTATTTGAAATAAATAATAAAATCAAGATATATAACACATGGATATGTTATGAAGTGTAAGAGTGAATTTTCAGCCATTTAGCAAGTGTTCACAATGTATGTTAAGTCAGCCATGATTTTCAGCTGATTTCTAGGATTTAAAATGAATTTTTATGATGTGTAATATTAACATTAGGGGTTTTTTTGCTTCAAATAATATTTATGTCTTTTATGAAAATATTTTGTTAATTAAAAATTAGTGACAAAAGGGCAGGGGTTTATGGAAATTTTTGGGATTTTTCTAAATTTATTTCTGTATTTTTACTAATTTTTAATGAAACGTATCCATTTATTATGTAATGTTGAATTAATTTTCAGATTTTGAATTTTTTGAAATTTATTTGTTTTAATTCCTCTTTACCAATATTTCAAATAAGTTCACCAATATTGGTAAATTTTTAGAATTTTTTTGGTAATTTTTTCTGATGTGAAATGAATTTTTGGAATCAACTAAATCAAGTAAATGAGGTAAATCAGGGTAGTTGGTTAAGTGAGGTCAAGTTAGGTCAATTAAGTCACGTTAGTCTAGTTAGGTCAGTTAAGTCAGGATAAGTCAAGTCTGGTCTGGTTAGGTTAGTTAGGGTTGATTAGGTTAGTCTGAATTAGGCTAGTCTAGGGAGTTTAGGTAAGTTAGGTTAGTCTAGTTTAGTTAGTCTAGTCAGGGTAGTCAGTTAAGTCCTAACTAGATGTGGTTAGACGAACTAACCAGGGTTAGTTAGGGGGTAGTCAACTAACCATGGTTTAGTTAGTGGGGTGTAAACTAATTAGGGGTTAAGTTAGTAGGGTGAACTAACTGGGGTAAGGTTAGGGGTCAACTAACCCTAGGGAGTTTAGTGGCTAAGGGACTAGCCTTAGTTAGGTTAGTGGGGTACTAACCCTAGTTAGGTTAGTGATTAAGGAACTAACCTTAGTTAGGTTAGTGGGGTACTAACCTTAGTTAGGTTAGTGGGGTACTAACCCTAGTTAGGTTAGTGATTAAGGAACTAACCTTAGTTAGGTTAGTGGGGTACTAACCCTAGTTAGGTTAGTGATTAAGGAACTAACCTTAGTTAGGTTAGTGGGGTACTAACCTCAGTTAGGTTAGTGGGGTACTAACCCTAGTTAGGTTAGTGGGGTACTAACCCTAGTTAGGTTAGTGATTAAGGAACTAACCTTAGTTAGGTTAGTGGGGTACTAACCCTAGTTAGGTTAGTGATTAAGGAACTAACCTTAGTTAGGTTAGTGGGGACTAAGGTTAGATTAGGTGAGATTAATGTGAAATTAGTGTTAGATTAAGGGTAGATTAATAACTAACCAGGGTTAGAGTAAGGGACTAACCAGGGTGGTGGTGGGGCAGGAGGAGGAGAAAGGGAGGTGGAGGGTGGTGGAGGGGGAGGAGGAGGAGGAGGAGGAGGAAGGAGGGAGGGGTGGAGGCGCAGGCGGCCGAGGGGAGGCACACGACAAAAGGCGGGCAATGCTGGAGGTGCTGGAGCCCATGAAGGCGCTGGAGGTGCTGGAGCCCGTGCGACAGGCAAGGGAGAGAGAGGAGGAGGAGGAAGGAGAGAGGAAGGCGGAAGAAGGAGAGAAGGGGAAGGGGAAGAAGGAGGGAGGAAAGAGGAGAGAGGAAGGAAGGAGGAAGCGGCACGACAAGAACATGGAGGTATGTTTTTTTTTCTTTCTTTTTTTTGTTGTTTTTTTTGTTTGTTAAATAAATAAATTGAAATAAGGTTTTTGTTTTTTTTTTGTTATTTCTGGTGTTATATATATATATATATATATATATACGCTTCTTATAAATACATTCCAATGCATGAAATAGAAATTCAAAGATAGGTCACTAAAATCAAGCAATCAATTCAAACACAAGTCACTATCAAAATCAAACAATCTCAATATAGATTTTTTAAAATAATAATCACGATTTTGGTAATGGAATTTATTGACTTTTAAATAGATTTCTAATCCAATATTTAAAGGTAATTTTACTAACTTGATGCCTAATTGATTCATTTTAAAAATCATCACATCCTAAGATATGCTACTCAAGCCAATATGAAGCATAATGTTATGACATTTTGAAAATTTAGCATGTCTTTGAATTAAAAAGAGATCACTAAAGGCATCCTAATTTATATATATATATATATATATATATTCTCTTTCTTTCTTGGTGCTTCTGCTTTGTCCCCCTTTTTCTTTTCTTTTCTTTTTTTTCGATTGTTGTTTTTTGATTAATTTTTTTCTTTTTCTGTTTGTTATTGTTTTTGTGTTTTTTTTTCTCTGTGTTTTTTTTTTCTCTCTCTCCTTGTGGTGATTTTGTTTTTATTTTCTTTTGATTGATTTTTAAAAATATTGTTATTGTTAATTATTATTATTAGTAGTAGTATATTTGTTTATTTTTTGTGAAAGGGAATCTAGAAAAATAAAATGAAAAAAAAATCGAAAATGGAGGGCCAAAAACACACCCCTGGCCTGTGCGCATGCGCGGGCAAGGATAAATTTTTTTTCAGTGACGGGGTCAAACGGGCAGGGATGGTGACGCGCAAGCCACGAACGCCACGGGGGCATCCCGAGGCGCATAAAACCAAAAACAAGCGCGCGCACGCGCGAGGTGAAAAATGCGGTTAACGGAAAAAATGAAGAAAATTTAATAAAATCCAAACCGTTTGTCGGATCAAAAATCCATAAAAAGGAACAATGTGCCGGGAGACGAGGAGAAAATGATGGAAACAAGCAACACAGGTTCCGGGGCAAAATCAGGGTGTTCACATGGAAAAAACACAATAAAAACCCGAAAACACATGTGTATTAATATCGGAAAATCTGCGCATCAGAACGAAGTGCAAAAAGAAGAAAAAGCGTGCAGAATAATGTGTTCGACAACTTGATCACAAGAAAACACAGTTCCGATCGAGATAGGACGCGTTCACATGGAAAAAACCCCAAAAATGGGCCTGAAAAGGGACTCGAAAATTAATCCGGGAAGAACGGTGCGTCGGAATAGTGGGCAGTAAAAAGAAAAAATGTCCAAAAGAAAGGGATTCATAGTGCTGGTACATCAAAACTCGGTTTGGGGAAAATTAGGATGGATTCACGTGGAAAAAACACGAAAAATGCATCCGAAAACGCTCGAAAAAATTAATAACTAAAAATCCGGCGGTCCGAAAAGGGGGGAAGAAGAAGGAAAAAGTGGGGGAAAGACTGGCAGGACACGACTGTCAAATCAAACTAGAATTTCGGTGAAAATAGGGCATGTTCACATGGAAAAATGTGAAAAATAGGCACGGAAAAGACTCAAAACCCGAAAAAATTAATAACGGAAAAACCGTGCATCAGAATGAAGTGCGAAAAGAAGGAAAAATGAAAGGGACCCCATCAGGATAAAATAAAGTCATGGCATAGATGCATGATCATATCAGCGTATATGCATGGGGTATGCAGCATAGACGCGCAGGGACGCGCCCCCACACTTAAAACCTTAACAAGAAGGGTAACCCAAACATCAAGGACTTGGTACCTCACATCAGACCAACCACGACATCCCCACACTTAAGACAGAACCATCACTGAGAAGCAGAAGGTGTAGGGTTAGAAAAACTTGGCCCATATTGCCGAGGAGGTCGACTATCAAGGTTGCGGCTGGTGTCGTTGTGTCGGCTGGAGGAGGTAACAAGGTGTCTTCACAGCACACGTTCTTCATCCTTCGTGGCAGGAACCATGCGGCAGCACCCAGGGAGGTAGCTGGTTGAAGGAATCACAGGAAATTCGTTGATGGCGAGGGATATTGCACTCAACTCACGATCACTCAAATGGATTGAAAGAGCAGGCACTCGCCCCATGACTAATATTACTCGAAGAAATAAAGATGAAACCCATAGCTCATACCCAGTTTAGGAATCAACAAGGAGAATGGTGCGAAGAGAGTACACCAGGGTGCACAATTGATGGTGCATCAGTGCGTCCAACCCATCTAGTATAGGTGCAAGGAGAAAGGCCGAGGAGCCTTGTAGTACCTGACTCCAAGGGTCGTAATGTCCCTCAATCCTCACCTCTCAATGATTGATTGAAGAACATCAGTCACACTCAACCCACCCTCTATCTCACCTCTGTTGAAAGATATGGAGGGCAACCCATTCCTGAAACCCATTGATGATTTTATTTACCGTCACTTGTGCAAAGGTTGTATGCCTTGTGCGCAATTGATGGTGCAACTGTGCATCCCACCCCGTGTTGGCATACAGTGTAAGAAGGAAGGCTAGGGAGCCTTATAGTGCAGTGCACATGAACAGATCGTGCTTTGTGCATTGAGAGGATATTGTAGAGATAGCACACCAAGGGAGGTGGCTTCAATTTACTTTCTGAAGAGGTTCTGCTGTGATGAGTCAGCTATCTTGAATTGTGGGGTGTTACCACCTTTTCCACAGTCAGCTTCCCACCCAAGGTATTTCCACTTTTTCTTGGAACGAGGCCTGTTATGACAGGGAATTTCTTCCTTTTCTCCCATAACAGTTTTGTTTGTTTTGTTTTTTTTTTCTTTTTCTTTTTCTTTTCCTTGTTTTTATTTGTTTGTTTATTATTTTCTTTCTTTTTCTTTTCTTTTTTTTTTCTTTCGATAAAAAAAGAGAATGGTAGAAATACCATATGTCAGGACCAACCTCGCCACTGTTGTTGGATCAGACGAGAAGAGAACAAGGTCGGGTTGAGATGTTTCTGCGAGGGGGTAGTAGAACGAGACCGCCTCATGAGGAGAATCATAATGACTATCAGAAGCACAACAAGAAAGACAGTGTGATGTCCAAAAGGAAAGGGGTAGGTCGATTGTGATTGTCAAGATCCCTAGGGAGGGATGTTCTTCTTCAAGCGATAGCCATTGATGAGGAAAGGATCATCAGAGGCATCAACGGTCTGCACCTGAACAGAGCCGTTAGGATTGACGGGGCCAGTACCTTGTACGGGCCCATCCACCGTTGTTGAAGCTTGCCAGGAAACTTACTAAATCTCGAATCATAGGCTAGAAAAAGATCACCTTCTTTGAACTCCTTATGCTTGATGAAACTGTCATGATAGGCCTTGCGTCACACTTGAGTAGTTTCCATGCACTGTAAGGCCATCCACCGTATCTCATCTAAGCATTCCAAGTGCAAGAGATGGCGTTGTAGTGACTCATTATCTCCCAAGTGTTCTGTAAATGCCACTCGCAAAGAGGGCAATTCCAGCTCAACAGGGAAGACAGCTTCTGTACCATACACTAGTTGGAAAGGGGTCTGTCCTGTTGCTACCTTATGGGAGGTTCTATACAGCCAGAGAGCCTCTGTAAGTTGATCATCCCAGTCGCAACGATATGCGGCAATCGTTCTTGTCAGAATTGAGCAAAGGATGCGATTGGTGACTTCAACTTGGCCGTTGGCTCTAGGGTAATAGGGAGTGGACTTGCGATGGCGGATCTTATACAGTTACGTCAGCTCTTCCATAATTTTGTTAAGGAAATGAGTACCTCTGTCACTTACTAGCTCAAGGGGACTGCCAAAATGGTTGATAATATTCTCGTATATGAACAGGGCTACGCTATTACCATCATCCCGCTTCAGGGCTTTAGCTTCACACCACTTTGTGACATAATCCGTACATACTAAGATGTATCTGTTCTGCTTCCGTCTGGTAGGTGGATCAATGGGACCCACAAAATCAATCCCCCACTTCTCGAACGGCTTTAGGGGGAAGAATGGATTGGAGTGGCATGGCACTTGTTTTGGTGGGTTTCCCCATTCGTTGACAAGCATCACATCTCTTGCAGTAATTGTATGCATCCTTGTGGAGGGTCGGCCACCACCAGTATCATGCTAGCAGAGCCTTCCTGGCTGTCGCTTCTCTTGAAAAGTGTCCACCACATGGTTCGTCATGGCATGCTTTCAATAATGTTTCGATTTCATCCCCTGCAACACATCTTCGCAATACTTCATCTTTGCCTTTCTTGTATAGTGCACCGCCTAGCAAGGTGTAGGGGGCTGATTCTAACAGAAGCTTCTTCTTCTCACGGCTTGAGATGCTATGAGGATATTGTTGAGTTGCCAGGAGGTTGGCTATGTCTGCATACCAGGGAGTAACTGTTTCAACTAGAAACAAGGAAGCATCATGAAGGTCTGGATCATTCTGATCCTCTTCTTCTGTTTGAGAGATCCATGATAGATGATCAGTTAGGACATGGGAACGGCTAGGCTTAGTTACCACTTTGAAGTCGAACTCCTGGAATAGGAGCAATCATCTCATCAGTCGTCCTTTAACATTTGCTTTGTTCATCAAGAAGGATAGGGCTTCATGATCCACATAGAACTTGAAATGTATTGACAATAAATAGTGTCGAAACTTCTCCAGTGCAAACACCATTGCCAAGCACTCAAGTTCTGTCACTGTATAGTTCCGTTTCCTATTAGTGACCTTTCGGCTTGCATAATATATTGGTTGATCTAATTTAGAGGCACCCTTTTGACATAGGACAACACCTAGCCCTTCAACTGATGCATCAGTGTGCACATGGAACTCCTTCGTCCAATCGGGAGGTTGTAAAATAGGTGCTTGGATAAGGCATTGTTTTAGGGTATTAAAGGCTTCTTCACAGTCATCAGTCCAAAGGAAATTCGCCTCTTTCCTTAGGAGCTTGTGCAGAGGGGCTGCCTTGGTAGTAGCCCACATTGGTGCGCAGATCGGATGCTGTATGCTCGCGTAGTGAATACCAGAAGGTCCCCAAGAACAAAAGAACTCTACTTTTTGCACAAAACTCAAGGTAAAAAGCATGCACGACATGAACAAGAGACCAATTGGGTGCAATCTCCCCCCATGCCTTGTGTGAGCGCTCCACAAAGCATGTATTTTATATATTAATCATCTTCAAGCTCAAATAATAGCCCAAATTACAAAATAGTACGGTTTTGGCTTTTGAGTTTGCTTTAGCACAAAATAGAAATAAAGCTAATGGGCGGGCGCCCAAAGAGTTAGGCGTACCTAATACAATGTCCAAATACAAATATCATAATCGTGCGTCCATGCGCATACAAAATAATAAATAAATATCCAACGCCTCAATAAATAGGTGCGACAAAATATAGGCGCCATGCCTAAGGTATGCGCCCATTAAAATATAAGTGATAACTCGAATACACGCTATCCTCCAATGCTTTCCTCCGCCACTACTGCTATCTCTACACATCAACTGAAGCATTCACAATCGTTAGTAAAATAATACAATTAAACCGACAAAAGTGAATACCTAGCAGTCTTCAGCTACATAAATAAATCAACTGGTTAGAAATCAATCCTAACCTTAATTTATTACGAGTGCGCACTCTAAACTCATAAACCTTTATTAATTTAATATGTATTTTACGGAATCACCCGCTATGGAATCACCCATGTACACACTAAATTAATGAAACACCCGAAAAGGATAGGCAAACCAAACATTCAGAAACAAAGTTAGATACATCAGTGTCCATATGTGGCCAATAAAAATCTTCAGTCAATGTACGCAAAGTAGATATGATACCTCTATGACGTTGATATGGAGGACAATGAATCTCATTCAAAACAAAAGATCTAAATGGAACTGTAACACATAATCTCTTTTCATAAAACATGAATCCATCATTATAAGACAGTGAATCAATAGGAAGCCAGTTATTTCCAACTAATTTATTCCAATCAGCATGAAAAGTAATGTCCTGATGATAAGTATCTTTCATAGGAGTTAGAGAATCAAATGATATAACAGAGATATTATGAATGGTGGGCCTTCTACTTAATGCATCGGCCACTACATTTTCTTTACCTGGTTGATATTGAATAATGGGATGAAAACTTTGAATAAAAGCTGCCCATTTGATATGTCGGTCAGATATTTGAGGTTGACTAAGTAAATGTCTAATACTTTGTTGATTAGTCTTAATCATAAACTCAGAACCCATTAAGTAATGTTTCCATTGTCTTAAAGCTTGTACCACAGCTAATAATTCTTTATCATATGTGGAATATTTAAGTTCGGAGGGTTTCGGTTTACAACTAGAATAGGCTATGGGATGATTATCTTGCATAAGTACGGCTCCTATTCCAGATCCGCTAGCATTAGTAACTACTAAAAAGAATGGTCTATTAAAATCAGGTAGTTGTAATACAGGAGCATGGGCTAATGCATGTTTCAATAAGTCAAAGGATTTCTGTTGATTATCAGACCAATGATAAACAATACCTTTCTTTAGAAGTTTAGTCAAAGGCAAAGCAAGTAATGAAAAATTTCGCACAAATTTCCTGTAAAAACTAGCAAGACCTAGAAAAGAACGTAACTCATGCACATTTTTAGGTATAGGCCAGTTCAATATTGCTTCTATCTTCTTAGGATCAACCTTAATACCATCTGATGATACAATATGACCTAAATATTCAATTTCTATTTGAAAGAACTCACTCTTTTCTGGATTAGCATACAATTGATTATCTTTCAACAACTTAAAAACCAAGGACAGATGTTCATAATGTTCTTTCTCATTTTTACTAAAGACCAAGATATCATCAAAGAATACAATAACACAATGTTGATATTTCAAAAATATACGATTCATCATTCTACTAAATGTAGCAGGTGCATTAGTCAATCCAAAAGGCATCACTAAAAATTCATAATGACCAAATTGTGTTCTAAATGCAGTCTTGAATATGTCAGACTTATCTAATCTCACCTGATGATAACCAGATTTAAGATCTATTTTACTAAATATGGCAGAACCTTGTAGTTTATCCATAAGATCATCAACTCTAGGAATTGGATATCTATTCTTTATTGTAATCTTATTTAGAGCACGATAATCAATGCACATACGATAAGTATTATTATTCTTCTTTACCAACAAAACAGGTGCATCAAATGGAGAACTACTAGGTCTAATCAATCCTCTATTTAGTAATTCCTCAACTTGATTTTGAATTTCTTTTTGCTCTATCTGGTTATGCCTATATGGTGCTTTACAAGGTGGTTGTGTACTAGTAATTAAATCTATTTTGTGGTCTTCAGGACGTGAAGGAGGTAATCTAGGTGGTAGATCTTCTGCAAAACAATCTTTAAATTGTGCAAGGAATTCTTTATGCCTAGGGTGCATATGTTTTTCTTTAGCTTGCAGTTCATTCACCCAAATTAGATAAGATTTACTACTTTTGCGTAATGCACGTTTAGCTTGAGTATGAGAAAGCAGTGGAAAAGCATTAGATGCATGCATACCATACAATGTAATATGTTTTCCTTGAAAATGAATATTAATTGAATGCGTAGAATAATCTATATTAGGATTATGCTGATGACGCCAAGGCATACCTAAAATAATATCACTGGACTGTAATGGTACAACTAGGAAATTCCTTCTTTCAGTATATTCACCAATTTGAATTTCTAAATCATGCACCTCTTGTGTTCCATTATACCTTGTGCCTAAGAATGCTGCTTTAATGCGATAATGCGTAGGAACAGTTTGTAATGTCAATTCTTTCACTAATTTTGCAGAAATAAAGTCATGTGTACTACCATCATCATGCAAAATGATCTTTTCTTTTCCATGCACTAAACATTTCATTGTCAACAAAGAATGTGGAGTTGGCATACGTGGTAAAGTATCTGAAGGAGTGGTAATGTCATCTTCATCTTCCGTAAAGTCAGGCATTTCTTCATGTTCTTCATCTTCCATTGCTCCAAGATAGTTGATATGGACAGGTGGCTTCTTCGATTGGCAATTGGTTGCTAAATGTCCAGGTTGGTGGCATTTGTAACACACTAAAGATTTGGCTTTAGATACATTGTTTGCAATGGCAGGAAGTCTAGGAATATTAGGATTTGGGTGTGAAGTTGGCTTAGGATTTTGATTGGTATTCGATGACAAAGCAGGTGGTTTTGCCCAAGACTTACGGAAAGATGATGAAGGAAATCGACCTTGATTGAATCTTCTAAAATTTGAATTGAATTGCTTAAATCCATAGTTACCATTTGCTTGAAATTGTTGTGGATGCTTGTCTCTTCCACGAAGCTTGTCTTCAGTATCATGAGCTAAAGAAATTGCATCTTCAAGAGTTGCAGGCTTGAACATATTGACTTCAACGTAGTAATGCCCAAGTAATCCAGACATATACTTGCGCTTGTGAGTCGCTTCAGGTACGTCTTCAAGCATGCGTAACTGGAGTAATGCATTCCAAAAGCGTTCTGTGTATTGAGGAATAGGCTCACAATCTCTTTGCTGAAGAAGGTCCCATTGCTTTATGGCTTTTTCATGGAATTGTGGAGGAAGGAAATTCTGCATAAACTTCTTCTTGAAACTCTCCCAGGTAGTGGGACAATCTATGCTCTTACGAACCATGGTCCACCAAAGAGATGCTCTATCCACTAAATGATTAGTGACACACTTGATTTTATCTTTTTCAGCGTATGTTTCCTCATGAAAGTAATCGTCAAACTGACTGATGAATGCAAGAACAGTTTTTCCATCTCGAGTGCCATTGAAAGTACGGAATTTGAAATTTCTTTTACTTATCTTTGTTTCTTTGCGGATAGATTGAGCTTCGAGAGTCGCATCGATGGTACGTCGGATAAGATCTTCAGATTGTGGTTCCTCTTTGTCGGTAGTCGATCTTTGTAAATTGGCCAATTGAACTTGCAATGCTTGCCGGGCTCGTCGTTCTTCGTCCAACTGCATCATAATTAAATCCAACTTTTGCTCCATCGTAGGTTCAAGAAGATCGCCTTCAGCCATTAAATCATCCATATTTTGTTCCGTCATCCTGCAAAACTTCAAAAGACCTCACACTCTCAAAATCCAATTAGCGGGATGAGCGTAGCTCAAGATCGGGTGTACAAGGCTTATATATTTTTTTTGTGTGGCTTTCACAGTCTTCGTCTTTGGTAATTACGGGATTTGAAATATTTGAAAAATCTACGTTTTGACCTTCTGCGTGTGCTGAAACTGGTTCAGCAAGTCTGCGTATGTGAACAGTACCTTCCAAGGAATAACTTTGCAGTCAGTACTTCTACGCAGGAACATTCCTTATAGGAGTTTTGAACACAAGTCAGTTCTGACTTCTGGTTACTTGTCGGACTTGCAGAGTTGCAGACTTACGAAACTTGATCAACTTGGTAGATTTACGTGACTGATGACTTACAGAACTTGCAGGATAGGTGAATTTGAACTTGAGGAGTTGGAGAACCTTAGTAAGCTTAGATTACTAAGAAGCTTTAAGCTTCTCAACCAGTCGTCAATTTTTAGGACATATTCATGTCCTCGGTGGAATTTTCGCTGCCCAGCACGTACTGCCACCATTGATCAACGATTTGATTCTTTGAAGCTTTTTAAAGCTTCAAGCTAAGCTAAGCTTTGTAACTTTTAAACTTAAGCTTGGAAGCTTAATGAAAGATATGTCTTATCTTTGTATGTTGACGACTTGGAGAAGAGGATGTAGGAGTAGTCCTCCGCCATTGCAGGCCGGTCCTTCGCTATCAGAGACTGGAAATAGAGGTTCTTGATCACCAGGAATCCACCCGTATCGACCGTTCGCGATGAGATTGACCGTAGAGCTCGATCGTTCCAGGAGCTCCGCCTTCACACAAGATAGGTAGCGATTGGAAGCTCTCGATCTCAGCTTTGCTCTGATACCACTGGTGCGCAGATCGGATGCTGTACGCTCGCGTAGTGAATGCCGGAAGGTCCCCAAGAACAAAAGAACTCTACTTTTTGCACAAAACTCAAGGTAAAAAGCATGCATGACATGAACAAGAGACCAATTGGGTGCAATCTCCCCCCATGCCTTGTGTGAGCACTCCAGAAAGCATGTATTTTATATATTAATCATCTTCAAGCTCAAATAATAGCCCAAATTACAAAATAGCACACTTTTGGCTTTTGAGTTTGCTTTAGCACAAAATAGAAATAAAGCTAATGGACGGGTGCCCAAAGAGTCAGGGGTACCCAATACAATGTCCAAATACAAATATCATAATCGTGCGTCCATGCGCATACAAAATAATAAATAAATATCCAACGCCTCAATAAATAGGCGCGACAAAATATATGCGCCATGCCTAAGGTATGCGCCTATTAAAATATAAGTGATAACTCGAATACACGCTATCCTCCAATGCTTTCCTCCGCCACTACTGCTATCTCTACACATCAACTGAAGCATTCACAATCGTTAGTAAAATAATACAATTAAACCGACAAAAGTGAATACCTAGCAGTCTTCAGCTACATAAATAAATCAACTGGTTAGAAATCAATCCTAACCTTAATTTATTACGAGTGCACACTCTAAACTCATAAACTTTTATTAATTTAATATGTATTTTACGGAATCACCCGCTATGGAATCACCCATGTACACACTAAATTAATGAAACGTCCGAAAAGGATAGGCGTCCCCATCAACTTCTCGCACAAAGAATCCACTTTGTGTATGAGCCCCGGTCAACAAAGTTTACAGAATCCACCGTAAAACCTCACGGAATCCACCGTGAAATATGCCTCTTGGCATCACACATGGCCAAGAAATCCTCTCAATTGCTTGATGTTTGTTGGTGTTGTTAAGGCAGCAATCTTCTCAATCTTCGCCGGGTCTGTTGCAATCCCTTGTGCAGAGACAATATAGCCCAATAGAACTCCTGAGCAGACGCCAAAGACACATTTGTCGGGGTTGAGAGAGATCCATCCTTCTTCGTCTTCGAATTGAGCTTTCGAAAGTCGACACATATTCGAAGTTTCCCGTTCTTCTTGGGTACTACCACAATGGGAGAAACCCATTCACTATTAGCCACAGGATAAATGAACTCTGCTTCAAGAAGTTTCAATAATTCGGCCTTCACCAAATCAGAATAATTAGGATTCATACGCCTTTGTCTTTGCCTTACAGGTTTGGCATCAGGCTCTAGGTCAATGCGATGTTGGCATACTATGGGATCAATCCCCTTTAGGTCTTTATATGACCAAGCAAACACGTCTAAGTCCTCTTTGAGTAGGTCTCGCAGGACCACTAGTTCTTCTCATGGAAGATTGAGGCACACTTTCAGGTGACGTTCAGTACCGTTAGTATCCAAGAATATTATTTGTCTTTTACCTTCCACTTCGCGGATAAATGTCCTACGGATTGCTTTCGGATAGAGGTCTGACTCTTTCAAGAGAGTAGTATCCTCGTCTGATGTCCCGCTAGAACCAGTGTCCTCCTTCTGAACAGATGATTCATTTGTCTCCTTAGGTTGTTGGAAGGGTATCAGAGCTTTGTTTACTTCTGTGTGAGTGATAATTTCTTCTGGACTTAGGAATGTCACATAGCACGGACCTGCTAGAGACTGGGGCTTTGACGGCTCTAGCTTCTGTTGGCAGGGGACATCATCATCATCTTTTCTTTGGACTGAACGGTCAGGGTGACAGGAGCCACTATGAACTTAATTTTTATGCTTTTAATCCATTGCTTATACAGATTCTGCATACTTTGTGGTCCATTGGCCAACCGAAATGGAACCATGGTCATTCCATCCAACACCGTGAGATCTTCGGCCTCTAAGGTCTCTGTAGGGACATCAACAAGATCATCTGCTATCATAGAAAATTCTTCATCTGCACTTTCATATCTTGTTTCATTTTCTTCCTCTTCATTTTTATCCTCGTCCTCTGGAGGCTCTGTCTCTGCTTCTGTAGAGGCTCTGTAGGAGAAGAACATACATTCTACCTCTGCATCTGCTTCTATCTCACAGCTTCTAACTCTGCCTCTAGCTTTGGCTCTGGCTCTAGCTCTGTATCTGTTACTGTCTCTGTAATTGTCTCTGTATCCGCTCTGTCTCTATTCTGTAGCCGCTCTGTATCTGCTCTGCCTCTATAGTGTCTCTGCTCTGTAACTGTACTGTTTGTGTATTGTCTCTGTTCTGTCTCTGCGACTGTCATGTAACAGGGAGAACAGTACATCCATGCTTCTATTTCACTGTCAGAGGTGATTTCAGAAGTTAATTTTAGTTGAGGCAGGAGGTATTCATCCATGGACAAGGATTTTACTTTCCTTGGCAGTTGGCTTACAGTGCCCACTGTTAGGGACAGTGCCTCTGTTTTCTTAGGAAAGATCTACTTAACAGCCTCTTCATCTCCTGATGTACCATCTGTTACCTCGTTAGAGGATTCAGTTATGACTTCAATGGATGTGGATCCATTGCCTTTTTGCAATCCATACAGCTTTAACACTGCTTTGTTGGGTCCTCTGGCTAGGGTTGAACCAATCCGTCCTGGCTCTTGCTTCAAAAAGCCAAGGTCTTCCCAACAGCAGAGGGTATGAGGTCCCATAAGAATTTGGTTTGACCACCAGGTATATCAGCCAATAGTCTCTTCTTGCAAGGATTGTTTTTATATATGGGAGGATGCCCAACGGTTTGACTCTACTTTGGTCTGCCAATCTGATAAGCCACTGTGTAGGTTGAATTCCTTGCAATCCTAAGTACTTCATTGTCACATCCACCATTATGTTGACTGATGAGCCTCCATCAATCAATGCATCTAAAATGAAGCATCCTTTCATACACTAATCTCTGGGGTTCCAGGATTTAGGAAGGCATTAGCCACATCTACTTCCTTTACAAACTCCGGGGCCTTATTGGTCTTGGTCGCTATTGAAGAAGCGATCCTTAGTCCACGTCTTCTTGTCAAGATGCTTTTGAATTTCTTTTGGCAGCTAGGAGACAACATCAGCAACTGTCCGAATGTTAAGTTTGGTTTAAAAGTGTCTAGGTCTTTGACCAAGTCATAATCTTTGATAGGATCTACAGGTTTCTCCAGCCTACTGGGGAAGGGGGCTACACCCATTTTCATCTTTTCTTTTTCTTCTAATAATTGCAGCATCGGCACTTTCTCTGTTTCTAGAAGTGCTTCTGTATTATCCATCTCTTGGGCCTCTGGTCCTGTAGTTGCTGTAGCTCTCTGTGGCGCTACAGTGCTCTGTACTATACTGTTCTGTCCTGTACTGCTCTATCCCTCTGTAGGTAGGTTGAACTTCACAGTCTTGGCAGGAGAGTTATTTTCATTCTGAACAATCGGTTCCTTCTTCTTTGTACGCGTAACATCAGAAACTTCCAACTCTACCAAATTGGAAGCAGGCTCTTGTACCTTCTGTTGGCTATCAGTGGCATTGGCCTTTACAGGGGCTGGACTTGGACAGTCCTTTGCAGTGTGGCCTTCACCTTTGCATCGACTGCATAAGGGCTTGTAATCCACATATCGTCTAGGGTTTGGGCAATTCGGGGAGATATGTCCCTTTTCTCCACACCTGTAACATTCCACCTCTGATCTCTGACCACTGCCAGACTGTCGTCCTCTATAACTTTGAGAGGGAAACCTCCTTGGACCGAAATTAGGACCAAACTCTCTAGGCTTTGGTCCAATATCTTGTGTTGTCATTTTGGACTCTAGCAAGTTGAATCTTGCATTTTCATCCTTCTGTCTTCGTTCATGCATCTCTTTCAGAGGGCAAATATCCTCTGTATGGTTCTTTCGCAAACAGTAGGAACAGAAGGCTCCAGGAATGGTTGGTTTCCAGGTACATTTAGTGGCGAAATGTCCCACTTGATGACACTTTCCACACCATGTATTAGAGCGCATCGCATCTCTTCCAGCTCCCGTAGGAGTGGATATATTGGCAGTATTCACCTTCAACGTCTGTAGCTGCTCTGTAATCACATCCAAAAGCTCTTTCTTGATACTTGCCTGAGTTGGATAAGTAATCCTTTAGATTTTCACCTCCTGAAGTACTTGTAGTGGGATTTTGGGAAGTGTTTGTAATTACTGCATACACTGGTTGGGTCGATCCAAAAGGTCCTTTGTTTTGACTCTGATTCAGAGCTCCTGTTGAGACTTGGGGTTGTTGATTCCAGTTGGTAGGGTTCCACTGTTGTTGAGTTGCCATTGGAGGAACTGTTTGAGGCCACAATTGTTGTGGTTGAAACATCATTTGAGGCACTGTCGTCTGCGGTGATCACACTGGATTAGGTGCATTATACTGCGGCAATGTTTGTATCTGGGGATAGGGGTAGGGAACTGTCTGGGACTGCATTTGGTGGGTATACCATCCCTAGCATAGGAGGAGGTAAGACTCCTCTTCCTAGAGTCATTGATAGCCTTGCTTCAACTTCGTCATACAATCTTGCACCTTATGCAGCTTGTAGATTGACTGGTCTTCTCAATTCTAGAACTTGTAAACTTCTAGTTGTAGGTCTCTAAGGAACATTCCTTTTTGGATTCCTTCATCCAAATGATGGTTAGTCCATCTCTTCAGGATGGATTCCATTCACAGTTTCACGCCTGAATTTAGTGAGGAAGGCCAACTTCAGGTCGTCCCATGTGCCAAAAGTTCCTGCTGCTTGTCTCTCATAACACTGAAACGCCGCACCCTTGAAAGTGGCGGGGAATATTGCTAACCAATGCTCAGGGGTTCTGGCATTGTTAGCCACACATGCTACCATAAATTCTGCTACATGAAGATCAGGGTCTTCATTGTACTCTCTCTTAAAAACTGGCAATGGGACTACATTTGCTGGCCTATCATCAATATTTCTAGGACGAATCTGACTAGGAAGGGGACATTGAGTCGCCATGGGGACTTCTGTAAAGAGTACTTTTAGGGCATCAAAGGAGGCTTCTGCTGCAAGCTCGTTCTCAGCTTTGATTTTTGCCTTCTCTTTTCTCACGTACCTTTGGACTCATTCTAACGCTTGCCTCTTTATTGCGTCATTCATCAGGGAGTTGGCTCCAACCAGTTGGTCTGTGCTCAACAGGATAGTATTAGAAAAGGGCTTTAGTCTCTCCGAGGGATTCTCTGGCCAACATCTCTTCTACTTCCTTCTTTTCAACATCTTTAAATTCGGCTTTCAAACCACTATAGAGGGGAATATATTCCATTCTAAAAGTATCAACTCATTCTTCTTAGGATCGTTGTTGCGTCATTATAATAATGCCAACTTCTGAGGGTCTCAATAGTGTATGTTGTGAAAAACACTCTGTCTACCAACTTCCAGTGGGTTGCTAATTGGACAAACAGAAGATTATCAGTGCACCAAGCATCCCACGTATCTTGTTGTTGAGCATCCACGAACAAATTCCAACTCTTTTCCTTCTTATTTCCATGAACCTCTACAGACCAAGATTCCTGAAGCTTCTTCACAATCTCCCACGATGATGTGTGGAAACTTCTCAATGAATGTCAAATCTTTCATGGATGGTCATTCTCTCTTTTTTTTCTCTTTAGTTTGTTCCCAAACAGTTTGTCACCAAGATGCAAGTTTCTGCTGCTTCAACAGGAAGAGGAAACAGTCCACCACATAGAGCATGCATCATGATGGTGATATGTTTCCACCATTGTGGGATGAACTTCTTGTGGAAAGTGGCTTTGATAATGAGAATCTCCAACCCTTCAGTGGAAGAAGGAACTTTGCAAACTTCCATTGAATTCTCCTCTTCTTGGCAATGCCATTTCCTTCATTTTCAGCCTCTTCTGGTGCTTGTTGATGGCAAGTTTCCCCGGCTGCACACCAAAAACATGGAGCCCCAAGAGGAACACCAAGGAAAAGGGAATTATCTTGCAATAAAATCTATCTTGTAACATCAACAAGCTTTTATTTCATTCTTTTGATCATCAAAACAAAAAAAACAACAATTCTTCACGCAGCATCATAGTAAATATCTCCCACGGATTTGATAGAATCAACCATAATCTTCAACATCTTCATAGAATCCATCAATATAACAAAGAATGAAAAATAATACACCATATTTGAATGGAAATAAATCACATAATATTCATCTTCAATGTCTTCATAGTTCTCTCTCTCAATCTCTCATATACAGTTATACTGTTTTGATAGAATTGACTATCTTTGGCTCTCTCTCTCTCTCTCTCAATAGTACATCATCTCCTCACTATAATAATCTCATAATAACTCTCAATAATCTTTCTTAGGTCGTGGATGCACCTCCCAAGAGGTATGTCTGATATGAAGAGTCACCAGAGCCACTACAGTGTCTTTTCACAGCTCACTACTGTCACTGTCACTTAGTCTTCTCTTCAGTCTTCAGCAGCTGCTTCTTCCATTTGTTTTAGATCTTTTGAACTTAGATTCATCCTTTCCAAAGGTTAGAAAACTTTCCCAAATTCACACATACATTCTACAGAACACTTACAGAAGGTCTACAGAACAGTTACAGTACAGTACCAGAGCAACTACAGTACAGTTACAGTACAGAGACAGAGGCTCTACAAAAAGGTCTACAAAACCTCATAACTCATACTAAACCATTCCAAACTATCAAAAAATATTCAATAGGCTTCCAAAAGATCTCAATCTTCATCAATCATCAATCCATGCTTCATATAGAAGATAATTAGAACAAAACAGAAGCTATAGAGAAGATATACAGAACCAATGAGAACCTCAACAAAACCTCATAGAGCTTCATATATCTACTTCCAAAACATAATCAATATAATCCAAAATACTCTCAAATACTTCCATTAACAACCATACATCACTCTAAATCCCTCAAAAATCAATCATTCAGACCTCAAAAACAACAAAAATCAGTCAAAAATTCAGTCTTTTTCCACTCTCAACACAAAGTAATATAAGACATCCATTTGAGTAACATTCACGTCCACATTTGGATTTATGATCAGTGGCAGGCCGGATACTCTTTCGAGTATTCAGATGAGATTGTTGATGCATGAAAGCAAGATACCAACAAAAGTGAGTAGCAAGGCGTACAAAAGTATCCTTTGATTGAACATGCACCCAAGAAAAATGAAGATAAGAAGTCGAACATGTAGCAGATGTCTCCCAAGACCTTGGAATAAGAGGCCTGTTAAACACCGGTCCTGTTAAAGAATCATGCAATGTCTATTGCCTTCTGCGAAGAATATCACTGTCATATCTAGGTGTATTAAGCAAAGGTGGATAAGACAAATCATAAAATGAAGGTAAGTGAAGGGATAAGGAAGATGGAAAAGATGGAGAATTCAACAAAAATGTTCGAAGAGATTTTGTTGAGAAAACAAAAGGGATAGGAGGAACTATAGGAGGAAGTTCAGAAGGAATAGGAGACGATGTAGGATCAACAATAAAAGAATAGAGAGTAAAAACAGGAATATGAGGGAATCTAGCAGGAGTAAAGGATAAAGGAGGAATCATGTCAGGACTAGAAGAAAGAAGGGAAACATATAAAGGAAAGTGATAGGACATGAGAGAATAGGAAACAAGATCAGTAGGATCCAACGGATAAATGAAACAACGAAAATTAAGGGCCTAGAAAAAGGAATTATTAAACAATGGATGATTAGCAAGATATGTGGAAAATCAGAGTGGAAGCAAGGATTGAAGTGTGCAAAAGAGGGAGAGAGGAGCTCACAAGTACAAGAACAAGTCTTGCTTATTCAGTTGCTTATGAAAGCACAACTTGGGTCACCCTCACTCAAAGTTGATGTAGACCCTTGGGCTATTTATATAGCCCCAACTAGCTAGGTTAGGGTTTCCCCTTCCCCTCAGGACCATTTACACCTGCTTGCCCTTATCCACTCATGCATAAGGAGGGTTCATATGCCTATTCTCTCAACACCCCCTCAATGCCAAGTGGCATTGGAATACAAAGCATAAGAGAGCGCTCCCCCTTAACCCAAATTGGATGCCTTTATAGAACACGCTTACAAGGATGGTTATAGGCAAAAAGGATATAGGACTCAGAAGAGTTGATCATTTGTGGATTGGGAGGCAAAATTGGCCTCGAATTCCTTAGGTAATTTTGGAACACTGGGACACTTATACTGGTGATATGCCCAATCTTTTTGCATTTATTACACTTCATTTTCTCAGGATAATTCTTCCAACAATTACTTACAATATTTCCCTTTTTATGATAGAAGGATCACTTTGTAGAAGCTCTATGGACTAACACTTACTCATGGGAAGTAAATGCTGAAGTGCCTTCGTTATGGTTCCTTTTCTTTTCATCTAGGCATGACTGGATGGTACTTGCCAAAGTTGGGTTTGGGATATTAGTAAGGGTAGTAACAAGGGTTGGAAAGACCTTCTTTACCGACTTCAGAAGGATGGCAATGGCAACTTCATCATGAATTGGTGCTTGAATGGAGGCTAGCTGTGCCATGAGCCCCTTCATATGTGAAATAAACTTACTTAGATCTTCCCCTTGTTTATACTCCAAGCTAAAAAACTCAATCTTCAAAAAAATCTTAGAGTTATTCCCTGTAGCACCATAGAGCCTTTCAAGCTCATCCCACATCTCCTTTGCAGTGGAGATTTGGTCAATATGATGAATTAAGGATTCATCCAAATAAAGCATGATGATGGCCTGAGCTCTTTCATCATCTTCTACATCAAGGGGATTTGATGGGTCAATAACTTTGGTCCCTTTTATGAAGGGCCAGTAGCCTCGTTCCATCATTTTATATTTTATCAGGACTTGCCAGGGATGGAAATCTTTTCCATTAAACTTGTGGATTTGAGGCCTTACATCTGCATAGGCCTTGGCAATTATAGGAAGGTCTTACCTATTGCCTTAGGCAATGGCAGTGTCTAGTCATTTACAGGTGGCCAAGTACGAACCAAATAATAGAATTGATAACCCTGCAATTTAAAGCTGTAAGGATGAAAAAGGTTGGAAATCATACATATGTAATATCTCAAGGTACGATTTTGTCAATCCTGTCCTTTGAACAACCCTTGATTTAAGTTTTACTTTTTTCCTAGGTTTCAATGATGTGAACCTTGACTGGGACTTCTAGCTCCTCCCCACCTTGTGGTTTAGTGTAGGACCATTTGGTTGAGCAAGGTCAATTAATGACCTCGACACTTGGTGAAGAGTCCGAGGAGATTTCAATCACATTAATATTCATGTTCCGACATAGGGTAGTAGTATTGATGTCACTAAATGCCTTTTCAGTGCTTAGAAGCACTCATCTCAAGATTGAGATGTTTAGGTATTTACCTTGTCAAGTTAGGTGAGACATTTGACTCATTACCAGTGTTGAGAGCATGCATCTCAGTGAACTTATGAGATCCCCCGAGTTTGAAGCTACTCACAGATCAAGAATACACTTCAGAGCATATGCTTCTATGATTAGAATCACTGTTAATGGTTCCATATTGAAAAAAGTGGAAAAATAAGAAGCTTGAAGCTTCTTGCCTATGGATGCCAGAAACCCACAGTTAGGGTTTTGTTTACAGAAGCCAGTAGGGAAGGAATTTTTTCAAACCCTCTTAGAGGGAAATGGCCCACTAGGGGGGTTAACAAAGCCCCATGATAGCTACAAAGATTGCACCATCGTCAACATGCATAGCAGCTCGTGATGCGTTGCTTGCAAATCTGTGCCAGTTTCAAGAAAAATGTAATGCCACCCTCCATATCGCCTAATCTCAGCCTTTGATGTGCCATGCTGAATCGCCCTGAGCCAAAAGAAGATCTCCAGTAGAAATCAAAAGCTGAAATTCTCTCCTTTGCTCTCCCCAAGTCCTCCAACAGAGGTGGATCAAGCTAGCTATGGTGGAAAGGAAGGTAAATGAGAGGGCAAGAGTTCTTCTTGTGCACTTAGGTGTGTAAAGAGGTTGAGGGAAGCTGAAGCATCAGAGATGGCTCTAATACCATGTGGAAAATCAGAGTGGAAGCAAGGATTGAAGTGTGCACAAGAGGGAGAGGGGAGCTCACAAGTATAAGAACAAGTCTTGTTTATTCAATTGCTCATGAAAGTACAACTTGGGTCATTCTCACCTCAAAGTTGATGTAGACCCCTAGGCTATTTATATAGCCCCAACTGGCTAGGGTTAGGGTTTCCCCTTCCCCTCAGGACCATTTACACTTGCATGCCCTTATCCACTCCTGCATAAGGAGGGTCCATATGCCTATACTCTCAACAAGATAGCTCAACAATTGAGTTTGCAATGGCTGGATATTAGACTTATAAAAGAAATTTTGTAAACGGGGAGGTTCCAAAGCATCATCCTCCAAAGGCGGATGCCAAGCATGCCCTCTACACCAGGACGTTTGCTAATGATAAGTCTTTAAGATTTTTGCTAATAAGAGCTCCACTAAATGAACATACATGACTGCTTGCAAAATGGCATCCCCCACATAAACATTCAGATCCTCCTCATCATGAATTTGTAGATGTCCTGTGAGATACATAAAAGATAATAACTAGGTTTCATGTGAAACTAACTCATCCACAAATCTATCAAAATAGCTCTCAGCAAATCTGCACTCCATAGAGTTGACCACCCATGCTCTGGAGGTTCCAAATCCACATTACTTAAGGAAACATATAGGGCAAACCCCTATTGATTATACTTAATCCAAAAAGAGGGGGGAGATGACACCAATTCAGCATAGCAAGAAAAGTCATCCTGCACAGAATTCATTCGTTGCTGAAGGCATTCTACCTTAACAAAAAACCCATCACATAGCTTAGCCTTTTGCTGCAAACTAATCAAGCTCCTCTGTAGAAGATAAGACAAAAGAAACTACAGGAGCTGCAGGAGGAATAGAGAGAATAACAATTTGCTAGTTAAGCTCTTCAATAAGCTTCTGCTGTGATTCAACCTCGATTCAATAGTATCTTGGGAATGTTGCAATTCACCCTCACAAGTACCCAACTTATGAGCAGAATCTATCATGTCCTCAATAGCTGCATTCTTTTATTGAGTTAAAGCCCCATTTGCAGCTTCCAAAGTAGCTACTTTAGTTTCTAACTCTTTGACTGAGAATTCATCAAAGCAGTAGCATCAGTCATCTGCTTACGAATATCACTGAGGGTAGCTTTTTCAGATGCCAAGTCCTCCAAAGCTTTGCTCAACTAATTAGTCAGGGAGTCAACTTTGTCTTGTAATGAATTATAAACTCCCGTGTAGATAGACTGAAGACATGAAGTAAGGGAAGTCTCCAATGTAGACTGGACACCAGAAATCTAGGAGAATAAAGATCCAGCCAACATCATTTGTAGAGCAAAGGGAATCTGTTGATCTAGCTGTCCATCCCTTTGGGCAGCAAATAAGTTAGGACAAGTCAGGAATGAAGGGAGGGAACCACTAGAAACAAGAGAGGTAGCATCTTGCATAGGAGGATTTGCAACTAAAGCTGAAGAGGGACTAGACAACCATGTAGTATGTTTACGTTTAGTTCGAAAGAACCTATGAGGGGGTTCATCCTCCATGCCTTAATTCGACTATAATGGAGGAGGAGATGGAACAAAAGGTGGAGGCTACTTCGGAAGAGGAGCAAGATCAGCCACCACTGGCACATCATCAGGAGGAGGAGCAAAGGTAATCATCTTTTGAAGGAATACACCATAAGAGACGTTACTACCTTGACCTTTTTTGACTCTCTGAAAATGTTGATCCATCTTGGCCAACATGAATGCATCCCAATTAAACTTGGCTCCCTCAAGGATCCTGATAGATGTGGTAAAAAGCTCCTTGAAAAGACATTTGGAAGCAGGCTTTCTGGTCTGTCTTGTAGGAATTGGTAGAGTTGCTTCCACACTTGAGAGGAGATAAGAGCAAAAGAAACCCCAGAACTAGTAATAATTTTGTTGGACACCAAAGGGGTAGATGTCTCCTTCTGAAGAAGTCAAAGGATCTCCTTGACAGTCAATAATTGATTACCACTAGGTACAAAGGAAGTAGAAAGGGGTAGACATAACGCTTCATTGATATTGGCAGTGAAGAGGTAGAAGCGTCAATCCTCATAGGCCAAACCAGACTATTTTTTGTATGACGCCAAGAAAGAGTAGCAAAGCTTATGATCCACTGGCAGAAACTTAAGCGCTACAAAGGAACAGAGACCAACACGGTGAATACAATCCACTTCCAAGAGAAGGGAATAGTCATCCACGAACAAGGGCACATGTTGGATCACAATCAGGGGACTAGAGGAAGATGCCATTTAGAATACACAGGATATCTACACACACAACCAAGAATGGAAAAATTCCTGCAAAATCCCAAACAAGCCACCACTAAGAAAAATATCATGATAAAGAAAGAGAAGAAAAAACAAGGCCGGACCAAACCTCCCCAAGCAATCCACAGCCTACATAAAAATTTTGACATTACCTACGCACTCATGCGACCGAAAGCTTCATGTTATGCAAACAGTTAGGCACCCGGAAACCCCGTAATCAAGCACAACAAAAAGTCAAGCACACCAGACTCAAAATAGAATCACAGATTCGAACCATCAAAATAACTCAAACTAATACAACCGACACCTTTGATTAGGATATCCCAATCCATGTAAACGTAGGCGTATACCTAAGGTGCGGTGAAGTGAGCAGGTGATCACTAGCAAATTCATTTATTAGATGATCAATTAAGCTTTGTTGATTATTAAATTAATTCGTTAATGCAAGGTGAGTCGTTTGTGTAGCCCATTCCCACTCATTTTGACTTGACTGGATAAGGGTCTCTACTAATGCAATTCATTTTTAGAAATTACATGATCTTTGGCGCAAAGCACATGTATGTGTGACTTCGGGGGGTTTATTTTTAACTACAAATATTAATGGTATCTGAATAGCATGTGTGCACATGCACTGTGGATGAATTTTAGAAATTAGGTGAGTTGTGTTGCCAAAGTGCACATGCAATGGCGGGGATTCCTTTTATAATTAATCGTCGGGTTCATTTTAATTACAAATTTTGGGAAGTGAATTGTGTTAATTGTGTGACTGCAACGATCGAG